>NC_053489.1:174127141-174727141 GCF_905171775.1 Rana temporaria
CTGTATCCCCTCCTGTAGAGATTCGCCCTTTGTAATCTTCTTCGTGACCATTGTCACTGCCATTGTGAACTGAATTTAATGGACCAACATAGGAAAAGATGGCAAATTTCCCAATTAGGACACTTGTTCTGGTGACAGCTGTCTAAGAGGAGTGTTCCCCTACTATGGAAATATTTCCTGTCACCTCCTCTAGTAATTTTTGGATAGAAAATGAAGAGAAAATTTTCCTATGGAACACAGACAGCAAATTCCTTACTGTATATCAAAATAAAGAAAAAGCTTTTGCTTTACATAAATTTTACAACATGACAAATGATCCAACATTTCCAAAAAAAATTGAACACTGACTCCTCAAGGAGCTGCTGAGATGTTGGGTTCTCCTGCAATTCCCAGTGGTGACCAGACCCTAACTAGCCCCAACATGACATGCCAGTAACAATGCAAAAGGGTTTTATTGGGGCCTGGACATGCCATGCAAAGGACAATTACAGAAAAACCAAGGCTTATTCAAAATTCAGTGGAGGAACAAACAATCCTAAATTCCGGGTCTTTAACTTTGATTTTCTCGTATAGCCTGTGAACGACCTTGTCAAAGGCACTGAGCAGATACAAGACCCAGCTGACAACAAGGTAATACAGCACAGTATCAAATAACTTTAATAAAGGAAGATGTAATAAACAGTATGACCATGTGCTACTTTGGCCCTATCTATACCACTGAGCAGTGGAGAAACAGATTTAAAGGGTGCAGGCGTTTGGGCCTTTTAAACTCTCATTTATATAAGAGTATTTGTAATCCAGCAACTATGGTGGGAATGCCCACAAGGTATGCAAGGCAGATTCTGCAAGCAAAGTTCAGCAAACAAATTCTATGCACACAAAGATGGCCAAAGGCCTGTCACCACTCCACAGCTATGCTGATATCTTCCGGTGTGTAGTTAGTACAGGCGCTCTCCCCGATGGCCATTTGAGAAGTCCGGCCACATTAAGGGGCTCCTCTCTCAAGCCTTTGTCCTTCCTCTTTGGAGTCCTCAGTGCAATCCCAAGCTGGCTCTCTGAAGTTCGCAAAAGGCAGGCTCTGTGAAATGTGTGACACAGCAGTGCCTAATCACAGGGCATAGTAAATGTGGATCACAGAATGCAACAAAGTAAATGTGTGGAAATTTGCATAAACTAAGTTTACAAACTCCAAGACTGTTCAGAATAATACGAGCTGGCAAGAAATAACTAAAATATAATGTGAAAACTGGTATATGTTTTGAAAATTTGACAACAGATACACTTTAACTAATGCTAAAATGGTTTAAAAACCTTGGAAACTGTATTATAGAAGCTAATCAAGGTTTTTCATTCTCTCATGATTTCTTGCCAAACCTTGCAATATGATGCTGCAAGGATTATACATTTAGTATGTGCAACAACTGATGGAAAAATAATATTTACTGTAGGCATTAAAAGAGAAGTGCAGGATATAAAAATAACAATCATACTCACCTAGATGGCTGCAGCATGGATCCATTGCTGCAACTGTCCCCTACTGGGTCTATCCTGAGAACTCAGTGATCAAAGACTGCTCTGTTCTTGGGTCTGCTCTGAGCACAGAATGGTGACTATCAGCCAGCGCTCTGTGTTCTGCCCCTCCAGCACTTGCTGGACTGTGGAGAGGCAATAATAGCTGAATCAGCCTCCCAGCAGTGAGCCAGATGCCAGTCAGGCATCTTGGTGGATCCTGACATTAATTTTGAGATCCCTGCAGAGCTTGGGGCGACCCTGTGACGTCAACCAACAGTGGGCTGAATCTTAGTGACAGGAGTGTAGAACTAAGTGCACTCATGCCAGAAAAATATGACCAAAAAGCTTTGGTCATACTTTTCCTTTATTACAGCACTTCTCTGAGGGTATTTAACTGCATATAGCACTGTTGTAAAATATTTACCATTATGCTGCCTGTAGAGTTCATTGTAGAATGTTTAATAATTGCAAAGCACAATGCAAGTCAATAATATGTGGTCCACTAAGGAAGGTGGTCTGCTCTAGCTGTGCTAGGGGGCTTTGGTGCTGCAAAAACCCTATGGTTACCCTGCAGTAGGAGGTGACAGCTAGAATCTAATTGGTTGCTTTTGGAAAAATATATTTTTATATCAATCAGCTAGCTGTGGGGGAAATAAGTTTAGAGGTGTGGCTTGCAGCAATAGTTACTGTAAGATGTATGTTTTAAGTTGTAAACCAGTCTTGTTTTACTACAAATGATTATTTAACAAGTGACACCTTGTAAGGATGCCCACACTATGATCCTTTCCAAGACAGGGAGGCTGGGTTTGTGGCTGCACTTAGAGGACTCTGATTAAGGCCAGGTTCACACTGGTACGACATACGCTCTGACTTTGGAAGCACATATCGCATGACGTGTATAAATCAATGGTTCCCTATGAGAGCTGTCTTAACTGGTCTGACTTTGGAAAGGTTGCTGCACTACTTTGGTCCTACTATGGTCCTACTTTGGTCCTACTTATGTACCTCATACTCATTCACATAGGTTGGGGAGGGGTTCGGATCTGGGAACCCCCTTGTTTAAGAGGGCTTTTGATAAGCCCCTTGCCGGCAGACCCCGACAACTACAGCCCAGGGTTGTCAGGAAGAGGTGCTTTGGAGCGGGGCTCTGCCCCAAAGCATCCATCCCACCCCCATGTTGAGGGCATGTGGCCTGGTATTGTCGGGAGGGCGCTCGCTTGTCCCCCCCCTTCCTGAGCTACCGGGCTGGGCTGCATGCTTAGGTATGGATCTGGTATGGATTTTGAGGGGGACACCATGCAGTTTGTCTTATTATGGCGTGGGTCTTCCCCTCAAGATTCATACCAGATTCAAAGAGCCTAGTATTGTCGGGATCAAAGTCAGATCCTGTTAATTGAAGTCGGACATGAAGTCGCAGGGCAAAGTCAGATCCACAGTTGTACGACTGTCGTGTATTACCAATGTAAACCCGGCCTTAGGGAGATAAAATTGACAATTAGTTTAGGTGAATAAACTTATTAAAAAATTGTGGCAAGTGATGGTGGTAAGCAACAACTGCACTAGTATACTGTACATTTTTGTACTACAAATAGTATTAAATAATGTGAAACTCACAGAAAGTTTGAGGAACCAGTTACAGAAAACAAAAGCAGTTTGACTTGCGCTTGGCAAGGTTGCGGGTAACCCAGCTATGTGATCCAGGCAACCTTCCAAGTATGTATGTGCAGCATTGTCTCCATGCAGGGTGGGGTGGGTCTCTCATTGCCTCAGGGATCCCAGTCCTTA
This sequence comes from Rana temporaria, assembly GCF_905171775.1. NCBI lineage: Eukaryota > Metazoa > Chordata > Amphibia > Anura > Ranidae > Rana > Rana temporaria. The sequence continues at coordinate 174,130,439 of NC_053489.1, forward strand.
GTCTTTTTATTTATACATATGTATTATATTATATTTAATTTACTTACACATATATGTTATTGAATTTATTTACATACTCCATGAGTTGCACCTATTGTAATTTAACTTTCAGATTTATTTATAACACCATTAAAGTGGATGTAATCCCGGAAAAAAGAAAAATGTATGTCACAATGTAGGGTATAAGATTTCCTATTATCTATGCCCAGTCTTGCCACACAGAGTTAATCCAGCTCTGAGCAATCCTCTTTCATTGTTCAGTGAAATAAAACAGACTTACAGAGAAAAACCTTAGTCCGTTCCGCCCCCTTGCTGTGAGTGACAGGTTATTTACATATCTCATGCACTAGCCTGAGACAGAGGCACATCCTGTGTAAAACGTTCACAATTCACATCCCACTCCCCTCCTCTTTCTTCCAGCTCTCCCAGGGTTGGCTGCATTTACTGTGTTTTGACTGGATGTTTCTCATCATGGGGTGTGATTCACAGTTCAGTGTGATGAGGAAATGCATGTATAGTGCAGTGAAAACACAGAACAGAAAGCAGAATATACACAGACAAGTGATCTGATTTAGGTTAGATGTATCTAGTGAGAGCTGGGCAGAATTGCAGTGTGTGTGTGTGTGTGTGTGTGTCACCTGATCACAGTTTCAACATCAGGTTATTTACATATCTCATGCACTAGCTTGGAGACAGGCATTATTTTGTAATTCCCACTCCTTTTCTGAAGTCATGTAGTTACTTTTCTGGATTTTGACCGGATGTTAGTGATCATAGCAGAATTTAGTGTATGGAATACACAAGAAAAAATGCATGTTGGCAAGGGGAGTGTAGAGGTGGGCGGGGAGTCTACTGACATCACGACTCCACCCACCAAGCTAGATTGCAATACAGCTGGTACGTCCCCTCTCGCTGCCTGTAAAAGCAATCCAGTGGTTAAATAGATGCTAGGATGGCTTTTACATTAGAAGGAATAGCCAGCTGAAAACAAAGATATCTGGATGATACCTGTAGCCGCGGGCATCATCCAGATATCACCACTTCAACCTAAGGATGTCATATGACATCCTACAGGCGGGAAGTGGTTAAAATAACATAAGTAAAATCTTGTCTTGTGTGGTGCAATAAAGTAATTTTAAATGCATTTTTTTTAAATAACAAACATGATAAACTCACCTGCGTTTTGCAATGGTTTTGCACAGAACAGCCCTTACCCTCCTCTACTGAGGTCCCCCTGCTAGTGCTCTGCGCTCTTCGTGCTGCAAAGTTCCCCAAAAGCAAGCCACTTGCTATGTAAGCATTTGTATGTGTTCTCTCCTAAGCTGCCTTTGTGTGTCCTAGCTCCCACTCTCTGCCCTCTGGCTGTGATTGACAGCAGCAAGAGCCAATGGCTGTTGCCTTTCTGTCCAATGAGGAGAGGGGAGCCGAGAGAGTTGCTGCTTTTGTGCACATTGTTGGTTCGAGATTTTGGGTCAGGGGGGCTGCATGCAAAAGTTATTTTTTTTTATCTTAAATTGGTTGTAAACCTCAGTCACAAAATCTAAACAAAGTACATATATCGGTAAAGTTTACTTGTCTATCTCCAAAACTCTAAGTGTCGTTTCTCGCCGGTGCTTTGTTCCTCTGTTATCAGCATGAGTCACGTCTGACAAGTTTTCCCAACACATGAGATAAAATGTGACAGGGAGGGAGCTAAGAACACAGCTTGTTTATTTAGAACACAGCTCTGCATCATCCTTTGTTCCTGTTCCCTGTGTGAAGGGAGGTGTGTCCCTTTCAACCAATCAGCTCTCACACACTGTAACTGTGCCTTTCTGCCCCCTCGTCTGTGATATGGACAGATGCAGAAGAATTTTATCACATCCACTTTTTGAGGGATGTAGAGATGGGAAGGCTGCAGATAAACAAGTAAAACTTTGTTTTATCTCTGTGTATCACCTGAGGCTATTCACTTCATTGGATATAAGAGAGGTTTTACAACCACTTTAATGCATAGAATGCATTAAGGTGAAAAACTGTGTACCTTTAGAATGACTTGAAAGAAGAGCTGATCTATGGAAAGGCAAGGAAATTTCCAATTTCCAATGAGCCACCTACAACTATATCATCAAGTCTACACTACTGGAATTGTTAGCACCATGATGTAACCAATTGCATTGAAACATATTCTCAGAGAGTCTACAACTAGTAATATATGGAAATCTGGGGATATTCTTCTCAGCTCAAGCCCCATAAAAATATGCTGATGAAAAATGATGATCATAAATGAGTGAATAAATCTATCAGGTTCAAGATTTGCAGCAAATTGGGCTGATTCATAGCAAGGGCTATCTGCCAGTAATTTTAATCACCAGACAAACCTCCAGACCTTTTTTATGCTTCATTATTGTAGAAAAAAATGGCCACAATATTAGCAAAACATTTTTTTAACTCCAGTGGAATAAAAACCAACAAATTGGTGCATTCAAACATAGCATAGTGGATCACTGCACCAGACTGAACAAATTAACAAAGTGATTGTCTAATGATCTGATAATTGGTGTTAGTTCAAAAAGACCAGTTTTCTTGCTTAATACAAAAGTTAGAAAATAGCACAGATATTGTAATGCCCCGTACACACGATCGGAATTTTTCGATCGTGTGTAGCCCCATCTAAGTTTTTTCTTCGGAAATTCCGAAGAATTCCATCGGACTTTAGATATAGAACATGTTCTATATTTTTCCGATGTGATTTGTCCGGGTAAAAGTCCGATCGTGTGTACGCGGCATTACTCTGAACCCACCTTTTTCAATTTAGATTTCTTTATGTTAAAAAAAAAATTGTGGAAATGAGGCCAATGTATATGAGTCCTTGCAGCAAGTCATCAGCAGAAAAAAAGCTCATGTAGAAGTTATATACAGAAAAAAAGGTTTCCAATGTTTAAACCATCCATGGTTGTGATATGACACACCATCAGATTGAATTCCAAATGTTTTCATGCTTATGGCTGACCTGATTTGCAGGGAAAGACAAATACCTTCCCTGTGTTTGCAGTCATATGTAATTTCTATCTCTCGACCTTTAACTTGAGCAGCAGTAAAATGAAGAACTATTGCAGTCATTTAACACCCTGCCTTCTTCTAACTGGTCTCTGCCTGTGAGCCGTGCTTTTTAAATTGGCTAATGCAGAATACTTGCCGAGCTAATAATAATTCCGATTACTCTTGTCAGCTATTCCAGTTTCATGGGTAATTTAGTAGTTGAATACATTTAAGTTAACAAAAAAAAAAGCCATTTGTTAGCCGGCATTGTTATGAATCAGAAGATGGTTTACCATTGGCAGCAGTAACTGTATGAAGATTTAAATTGCTACTGAAAAGGATTTGAGTGAAGGTAATGTTTTATAATGTTCTGAGCCATATGCACTACTTTCAGGCCTCATCAGTTTTACATTGATTCCTAGTGAAGTGTTTAATTGCATCATGAATGCAATATAATTCAGTTCTTTTTGCTAATATGGTCTATAGCTCACAGTGATATACAGCAATGACAATACAAACGTGCAATTCTCAGTCTGTACCTCCTCGAATTAACCCTTTGAGGTGCCAGCTCTACTATTTTGCAGCCAGAAAAGAGTTAAAATAATTCACATCAGCAAGCAGGAACATTATCCTTGCTGGAGATGGCTGTGAACAGCAGGAACACAGTTGTCTGTTTTAATATTTTACATCCTCTATTTCTTCTTAATTCAAATTAAAGGCACTCTGTAATGTGTAAGCACATAAATGGATTTTTTTTTCTTTGACTTTACAAGTTTGTTAGCAATAAAGCGGCAGCTTTATTTTCTATTCAGTTGGTTCAGCAAAATTATTACTTAGCTGCACAGGGCAAATTGTCAGCAGCTCAGCATGGCTAAACCGGCGCACGCTGTGCTATAAATACAGGAGATATTTTAGGCATTAGGTCTGTGAATGCATGCTGTTTTATGCAGACAATCCTCCAGGGGTAAGGTAACCTCTTTCCATAGACTGATGCTATCCTAATGCCTTCAGTGTCTATGGAAATGTGGAGTCATCCACAAATTTGACCTGTATGTATACATGTTTGGGGGGAGAATATTTGCTGTACTAAGAAGACTTCTGTATACTGGGGCTAAAATGTTGTCTTTGGTATATGCAGGGCCGCTGATAGGGGGGACCACCGGTCCTTCTGTAGGGGGCCCGGCACACAGGCGGGCCCAGACAGCAGGAAGATCGTGAAGCAGAGAAGAACTGATGACAAAACAATGCCCTTCATGTCTATCACACACAGCAACTGAAAGCTGGTTTGCTGAGTGAGAGACACGGGGGCCCAGGCCGTCCCTTCCCTGGATTATGAGCCAGCCGCCACCAAGCTCCTTTCCCCGCCCCTGCCCATACTCACAGCTGGGGATGGAAGGCTGGAGAAGAGGCAGAGAGGAACCACCCAGCAGGAGGTGCGCTGTATTGTGCTTACCCCCCTGTCAGAAACGCGTTCCTCTGCACTCAGTATACACCACGTTAGACCACATATCGCTCTTACTGTATATAGCATTGCACTGTGCCCCCTATCCACATTTCTTGCTGCCGGGTGAAGAGCAACCATTGAAGGAGATAGGGGGGTGGCATTAGTCTGTGTATAAAGTGCAATGTGATATACAGTAAGATCTGGTCTCATGTGCTGTATACCAGCCCTCAAAATTTCCACTCGCCTACTAGCATTTGGCGAGTGGATTTAAGCTGGGGGCGAGTGATGACAGGGCTGCATGACCAATCTCCCTCCAATCTGTGCCTACACTTAGAGTCCCGATGAGATTGGCGGCCGAAGAGGAAAGGTGCATGCTCGGGAAAAGTAGTCTGGTGAGTCGCGCACAGGCAGAGCAGTACACAGGTGCTCTCCTTACAATTCTCATTAAGCCATGGGACCTAACAGTATGACCTCTCTGAGCCTGCCCCCCTCCCCCGGGCCCCCGACCAATGTAGCTGGAGAGCAGAAAGTAATGAGTGAGGTGGAGGATTGCAAAAATTACCACTCTGGTGCAGCGCTCACTGAAAGTTGCCCTGACATGAGAGCGGCAGCCTTCTAGTTTGTGCAGTTTTCTTCTCCTTGTGCTCTATGTAAGTGTCCAACAGTTTAGCCTGAGCACTGAACAGACTGGTCTCAATGTGTGCTGTGTGCGCTGTCAGTGTGCGCTGTGCTATGGTGTCAATGGCTGTGCAGTTGTGTGGATCTCAGCGCTGGATTGTACTCCCTCCCGCTGTGCTGCAGCTCCTCTCCTCTCTGCCAGCCTGAATAAAAGGGGGAAGTGGGGACATGCAAGCGTGGAGCTGCACACACAGGCTCCTGATGATGAGATGAATGGGAGAGAGAGAGAGGATGGATGGGAGTTGCAGAGGAGACAGCAAGAGAATGGGGAAGAGACTCAGTTCTAGTGCCCTGTCCCTCTGGTCTGCCCCCAGTGCCCTGTCCCTCTGGTCTGCCCCCAGTGCCCTGTCCCTCTGGTCTGCCCCCAGTGCCCTGTCCCTCTGGTCTGCCCCCAGTGCCCTGTCCCATTTTGTTAAAGTTGTTGTTGGTAATATTTAAATTTTGTAACTTGATTCTGCATAAAACATTGTCATTCCATGAGATAATCTACGAGGGCGTGTTTACGGGTGCAATTAGGCGCAGGGCAGTGTATGAATTAGGTGGGGTAACTGGTGGCGAGTAACTCTTGAGGCCTGACTAGTAGCTCAGGACTTGAAATTTTGAGCCCTGCTGTATACTGAGTGTAGAGGAATGCTATTCTGACAGGAGGAGAGAGCAGAACACAGTGCTTCTCCTGCTGGCTTTGTGGTGGCTTACCCCTGTAAGTTAAGGGGGGTGGCTATTTGTGTTTGGCGAAAAGTAATGGGGATTTGGGGAGGATATGTGCTAGGAGTAGGGTTTGGGGGGGGGGGTGTTAAACCAGAAGAGGGGATGTTTGGATAGGGAGGAAGAATGTAATTTAGAGGAGGTTGTGCTAGGAGGGGGGATTTGTGGGAATTTATCCTAGGTAAAGGATTGAAGTAAGAAGATTTGTCCTGGGAGGGGAGATGGAGGGATTTTGTGCCAGAATGGTTGGTGAAATCCGGGGCTAATAGGAGGGATTAGGGGGGCATTGTGCTGGCATGGGGGATTTGGAGGGAGAAGATTTGTGCTAGAATTGAAAGTTTGAGAAGAAAGAGGATGTGTGCTAGGCTGGTGATTTTTGGGGATGAGTGAGATTTGTGCTATGAGGGGGGATTTGAGCTGAGGTACGGGATTGGAGGAGCAAAGATTTGTGCTGAAAGGGGGGATTTGGGGACATCTGCCACCCAGAGCTCAATACTTGAATCTAAGGCGAGAGGGATAAATGGGAAAACATGCAAGTTTCTAGGATTGACTTCCTGGGGGCTAGTGAGATGGGTAATTAATTATGGGAATATTGAACAATAAGGTAACTAATACTTTCTGTTTAATAAAATCAAAAAGCTAATATCCACACAAATATACCGCAATCAACTCAATTCACACTAAAGCCTATCTCCATCGACACCACCAAAAATATCATCAGTACTCTGCGAGACAGCACAGCGCCCAATGATATCATCCCCACCAAACTGTTGAAAGAATGTGCCGATATTGTGGCACCGGCTATCACGCATCTCAAACCAATCATTCAAGGATGGCATGGTGCCGACCTTGCTGAAACAAGGCATAATCAAACCAATTCTAAAAAAAAAACACCCTTGACCCCAAAGATCCAATCCATCATCGACCCATAACAGGCCTGAACATCTTCTCCAAGGTAATGGAGAAAGCAGTTGTACAACAGCTACAACATCATTTAGACACCCACAAATTACTCGATCCATTTCAATCGGGTTTCCGTCTTGGTCACGGAACAGAAACAGCACTTCTCAAAATATGGGATGACGCTCTCGAAGCAGCAGACAAAGGAGAATCTTGTCTTCTGGTACTATTGGACCTAAGCGCAGCATTTGATACTGACCACAAATTATTGCTGACTTGCCTAGCTGAAGTAGCTAGAGTCGCAGACTCAGATTTACCCTGGTTCTCCTCCTTCTTGGAAAACTGATCTTAAATAGTGAAACTGGGTCCTTTCACTTCTGAAAAACGGATGGCGTCATGCGGAGTCCCTCAGGGATCTCGCTTGTCACCTGTACTATTCAATATCTATCTCCGCCCTCTTTTTGAAATCATCAGTAACCAGAAGTTACTTTACCATTCCTATGCGGATGATACCTAACTCTACTTTCGTATCAGCAACAAAAAGGATCATTATCTCGGACTAGAGAAATGCCTTACTTTGATAGAAAACTGGATGACCAAGAGTTACCTTAAACTCAATGGCTCAAAAACAGAACTTCTTCTGTTCCACGCCAACCGAAAGAGACTTCCCGCAACAATATGGACACCCCCGCCCATTCTGGGAAAAACCATCACCCCTAGCACCAAAGTCAAAAGTCTCAGGCCTTGTACACACGACCGAACATGTCCGCTGAAACTGGTCCGTCGGACCAGTTTCCGCAGACATGTCCGACCGTGTGTAGCGCCTACCGGACATATTTCCGGCCTAGCGGACAGGTTTCCAGCGGACAAAAGTTTCTTAGCATGCTAAGAAACTTGTCCGCTGGAAGCCTGTCCGTCGGACATGTCCGATGGTTAGTACGACTCATCCGACATGTCCGCTGGCCCGAAATCCCGCGCATTCGTCGAATTGATTCGACGCATGCGTGGAAGCATTGAACTCCCGTGTCAGAGAACGTCGGTGTCGTATACGTCACCGCATTCTCTGTCCGCAGGGATTTTGGTCTGATGGTGTGTACACACATCAGACCAAAAGATCCCAGCAGACATGTCCGATGAAAACGGTCCACGGACCGTTTTCATCGGACATGTCTGCTCGTGTGTACAAGGCCTCAGAGTCACTTTTGACACCCACATGACAATGGATGCACAAATAAGTTCAGTAGTCAGTGGATCCCACCATCTGCTCCACCTGCTATGTAAACTCATTCCCTTTGTTCCGAAAGAAGACACTGCGGTCGTGGTGGGAACAATAATCAACTCCAGACTTGACTACGCAAACGCCCTTTACATCGGACTCCCCAAGTACCAAATCGCTCGTCTACAAGTCGTTCAAAACACGGCGGCACAACTTGTGACTGGGAAAAAACCCTGGGAATCAATCTCGCCCTCCCTGAGATCCCTTCACTAGGGCCGAAACAACTAATCGATTAATCGACAACTAATCGATTATGAAATTAGTTGATTACAATTTTCATAATCGATTAATCGGCCAGTAACATAATGGGGTTAAAAAAACTTAAATTAGCCCTTTATAGTACAAAAAAGCAAATCGCTACTGTAAATATTACTTTCACTTTCCCACACTAAAAAAATGAACCCCTTACAGTAGAGATTATTTGCTCTTTTTGTACTTATTTTAGTTTTTTTAACCCCATTATGTTACTAAACATCTCAGGCCTGGGTCACACCTCTGTTTTTTGGTGCTTTTTGCAGAAACACACTACAGTTCATTTACATGTTTTCCTATGGGACACGTTCACACCCATGATTTTTATTCAGCTGCTGCGTATTTGGAAAGGGCAAGGACTTTTTTAACGCAAAACGGTGCTTTTTTTGGTTCAATATACTTCAATGGAGAAGCTGCAGGAAAGCATGTAAAATTGTAATGTGTTTTTGCGTCAATTTGTGTTTTGTAATCTGCCCAACAACAAATTGGCCCAAAAAAATATAAAAATGTTTTTTTTTTTTTAAGGCTATTATCCGATTAATCGAAACAATAATCGGCCAACTAATCGATTATGATAATAAACGTTGGTTGCAGCCCTACCCTTCACTGGTTGCCAGTAAAAGACAGAATTACATTTAAGGCACTTTGTCTGATGCATAAGTGTGTTCAAGGAAGTGCCCCCCAATATCTATGCGAAAAATTAAAATGCCACAATCCCCATCGCGTTCTCCGATCCACCAACCAAAAACTACTTCAGATACCCAAGGCCAGATACAAGTCCAAAGGAGAACGAAGATTTGCAGTCCAAGGACCGAGATTGTGGAACGCTTTACCAACCAACATCCGAATGGAGGTGAATCACCAGGCCTTCAGGAATAAACTCAAAACCCATCTATTCTGACGGCAAAAATACAGTAGGGAATGGATACTAAGCGCCCTGAGGCGATTCAGTTCGCATGTGTTGCGCTATATAAGTTTCTCACTCACTCACTCAGTTGCGTAGATTTGGAATCCTGAGATTTTGAATGATATTTGAATTAGCCACACCTAACTTTCCTGAACCCAAATTTGAGTTGCCAAGAGCATGGAGACATAGAGGCCTTAAAGTGGTTGTAAACCCAACCACACATCTTGCACCTACAGGTAAGCCTAGATTAAGGCTTACCTGCAGGTGCAAGAAATATCTCCTAAACCTGCACGGTTTAGGAGATATTTGCACTAATTACAGGCGCCGCAGGTGCACTGAAAGTGCAGTTTTTCTTAATGGCATAACCAGGGTTAATGGCATATTTCCGCACATGCGCAGGGACCTGCCGTCCCGCGCGCAAGCGCGGGAGTGATGTCATCGCCGCTCCAGCCAATCACAGCGCCGGAGCAGCGAAAACAGGAAGTATTTGCAAGGGGACATGGCGGCGGTGAACGGGACTTTGGGGGCTTCGATATTAGGTAAGTGCCACATAATTAACTAGTATGCTATGCATACTAGCTCATTATGCCTTTCACTTGCAGGTTTTTTCCTCCTGTTTTTCGGGGGGGGGGGGGGGTTACTTCCTCTTTAACCATTATACTTCCAAATATACCTCATTACCTAAAGAACTAAGGTGTCCTCCTCCTCCACATAATTATGTTTAGGGCTAACAAATGTGCTTTAAAGTGGATGTAAACCCAATTTATGAAATTTGAGCTGGGCACATATATCTGCAGTATTTTGTTATCTCTCTTCAAAGAGCTAAGTCCCAAATCTCTCTCCTGAACTTTCCTCTGTTATCAGCCTGATAACTCCTGACAAATTCTCTGACACATCAGATAAAAGCAGCCTGACATTTCTGTCAGGGGAGGTTGCTAAAATAGATTAGCAGGGAGCTGACCCTGTTACAAAACACCTCTGAGAGTCTCTACCTATGATGAGAGGGGGTGTGTGCCTTTTCTCCAATCAGCAATTTTAGCTATCGTGGCTGTATGTCCAGACATCACACTCTGTGTTAATCAGGAAGAGAAAACCTCCTAACACAATCTGAACTTTGTAAACAGTATATAAATGTGAAGACAGCAGATATGGATGTAAAACCATGTAGGGAGATTTGATTCATCCCTGTGTATCATCTGAGGCTGTTCACTTCACTGGGTGGGTTTGCATCCACTTTAAGGCTTCATGTACACGGAACGTTTTTACATCCTTTGCTGAATGATTTAACTTGACAGATAGTAACCCACATTTAAAATGTCAGTTTTGCCATGTTTACATGCTACGGTTAGCAACATTTTACTGCATTTTGCATTTAGAAGCTTTTTAACACGTTCCCTACCGAGTCATTGTAAAATTACGTAGGCGGGAACCCTCCCTCCCTCACGATGTCCGCCGGGCACCCGCGATTAAACACACAGATCCATGTCCTGTCAGCAATGAGGAGACAGATGTGTGTTCCCAGCACAGAGGAACACACATCGGTCTCCTCCCCTTGTGAGTCCCCCTCCCCCTACAGTTAGAACACACTTTTGGGAACATTTTAACCCCTTCCTCGCCCCCTAGTGTTAACCCCTTCCCTGCCTGTCACATTTACACAGTAATCAGTGCAGTTTTATAGCACTAATCGCTGTATAAATGTGAATGGTCCCAAAAATGTGTCAAAAGTGTCCGATATGTCCGCCGCAATGTCACGGTCACAATAAAAATCGCAGATCGCCGCCATTACTAGTAAAAAAAATAAAATAAATTAAAATGCCATAATTCTATTCCCTATTTTGTAGATGCTAGAACTTTTGCGCAAACCGATCAAATACGCTTATTGCAATTATTTTTTTACCAAAAATATGTAGAAGAATACGTATCGGTCTAAACATTATGATATTTATTAAATCAAAAAGTAAAAGATATTATGTTTTTTTTTTTTCAAAATTGTCGCTCTTCTTTTGTTTATAGCGCATAAAATAAAAACCGCAGAGGTGATCAAATACCACCAAAAGAAAACTCTATTTGTGGGAAAAAAAGGGAGCCACGTCGCACGACCGCGCAATTGTCATTTAAATTGCAACAGCGCTGAAAGCTAAAAATTGGCCTGGGCAAGAAGGAGGTAAACATGCCCTGTATGGAAGTGGTTAAAAACATATTTTTTTTAAACAGCCAAAAATTAATAACGTCTGTAAACAAAAACGTAGATAAACAAGAGTTACTGTGTTTAGCCGCGTTTAGAAGCGATTGGCGCTTGAAATGCCTGTAAACTCAGCTTCTGAATGCATTTTTTGCATTCCAAAAAATGCCTCTACTAAACTCAACGGCCTAGAAACGAAATGACCCAGTGTACATGGACAGATAAGATAACATACAGGGAGTGCAGAATTATTAGGCAAGTTGTATTTTTGAGGATTAATTTTATTATTGAACAACAACCATGTTCTCAATGAACCCAAAAAACTCATTAATATCAAAGCTGAATATTTTTGGAAGTAGTTTTTAGTTTGTTTTTAGTTTTAGCTATTTTAGGGGAATATCTGTGTGTGCAGGTGACTACTATTACTGTGCATAATTATTAGGCAACTTAACAAAAAAAAAATATATACCCATTTCAATTATTTATTTTTACCAGTGAAACCAATATAACATCTCAACATTCACAAATATACATTTCTGACATTCAAAAACAAAACAAAAACAAATCAGTGACCAATATAGCCACCTTTCTTTGCAAGGACACTCAAAAGCCTGCCATCCATGGATTCTGTCAGTGTTTTGATCTGTTCACCATCAACATTGCGTGCAGCAGCAACCACAGCCTCCCAGACACTGTTCAGAGAGGTGTACTGTTTTCCCTCCTTGTAAATCTCACATTTGACGATGGACCACAGGTTCTCAATGGGGTTCAGATCAGGTGAACAAGGAGGCCATGTCATTAGTTTTTCTTCTTTTATACCCTTTCTTGCCAGCCACGCTGTGGAGTACTTGGACGCGTGTGATGGAGCATTGTCCTGCATGAAAATCATGTTTTTCTTGAAGGATGCAGACTTCTTCCTGTACCACTGCTTGAAGAAGGTGTCTTCCAGAAACTGGCAGTAGGACTGGGAGTTGAGCTTGACTCCATCCTCAACCCGAAAAGGCCCCACAAGCTCATCTTTGATGATACCAGCCCAAACCAGTACTCCACCACCACCTTGCTGGCGTCTGAGTCGGACTGGAGCTCTCTGCCCTTTACCAATCCAGCCACGGGCCCATCCATCTGGCCCATCAAGACTCACTCTCATTTCATCAGTCCATAAAACCTTAGAAAAATAATTTCTTGGCCCAGTCTTGATGTTTCAGCTTGTGTGTCTTGTTCAGTGATGGTCATCTTTCAGCCTTTCTTACCTTGGCCATGTCTCTGAGTATTGCACACCTTGTGCTTTTGGGCACTCCAGTGATGTTGCAGCTCTGAAATATGGCCAAACTGGTCGCAAGTGGCATCTTGGCAGCTGCACGCTTGACTTTTCTCAGTTCATGGGCAGTTATTTTGCGCCTTGGTTTTTCCACACGCTTCTTGCGACCCTGTTGACTATTTTGAATGAAACGCTTGATTGTTCGATGATCACGCTTCAGAAGCATTGCAATTTTAAGAGTGCTGCATCCCTCTGCAAGATATCTCACTATTTTTGACTTTTCTGAGCCTGTCAAGTCCTTCTTTTGACCCATTTTGCCAAAGGAAAGGAAGTTGACTAATAATTATGCACACCTGATATAGGGTGTTGATGTCATTAGACCACACCCCTTCTCATTACAGAGATGCACATCACCTAATATGCTTAATTGGTAGTAGGCTTTCGAGCCTATACAGCTTGGAGTAAGACAACATGCATAAAGAGGATGATGTGGTCAAAATACTAATTTGCCTAATAATTCTGCACTCCCTGTAGAAGAGAGTTCAGGAGCAGTTGAAAAAAAACTCCCAACTGCTCCTAAACATCCGTTTACCAGTAGCAGTGTACATGAGGCCTCAGTGGTTATTCAGGTCAGTCTGGACAATAGGTCTCATCCAAGTTTCTGACATAAGAATTGTTTGCATATTCCCTTCTTGATGCAACTCAGACTGCTCATTTATAGTTTCTTTTTAGGTATAATAATTGTGCTTCATACAATCATCATGCAAAATACAACATAATCTGCAATAATACATTTTTATTTGTTATCTTTATAAATGCATAACAACTTGTAGAAACCACAAACTACTTTAGATGGTATACTGCACAAGCTCTGTACACAATAAAAGAAAAAGTAAAGCAAATACATTTTGCAGGCACTCTGCATATTTTTATTAAACATCAGCTGGATGTGTAATTAATCATTGACCCACAAAGGAAGGTTGTAAAATACAGCATTATTAATAAACAACAGCTGACTTCCCGTAACATGCAAACTAATGGGTTTTTGGGTATCATAAAAGAGCATGGCTGTTGACAATTCTTGGAAATGTGATCTGAAAATACAGAAGATTTGAGAACTATAGGACTGGTCATTCATGTGTGTTTTTTTAATAGGATTTAAGATTTAGAAAAATAAATTTTCAATTTTTTACTGATACTAATTATCTCAGATTATGAATCTGTTAAGCAGGTCATATCAAGTTAGTCAAGTAGTCAGAACACCTTGAAAATATTACTGATGGAGCTAAGTTTTTTGTTAGCATTTTTGGTTGCTTCAAAAAAGTAAGTTTTCTGCTTTCTTATAAGTACCTCTTAGCTATTAACGCTTAGATTGGACATTGTTTTTGCCATCAATACCTTTGACTGTATAAATCTAATATTGACAAAGAAGACCCCACCTAGCCCACTAAGATAACAGTTACAATTGTCTTTTTCTTCCTGGAACCCGTAACGTCACATATACCACCAAGGTAGTATTGACAGCCTTTCAGACGTGTGTTTTCAAAGATTGCATGCATTGATCATATACTCATGTGCCTTTGCCTCTTTATTTTCTTGTGAGAACTAATGCATGCTATGTTTGTCAGTGATGCAGGTTGAACAATTTGAACTTGCTATGCGTGTACAACTATATACAGCGCCTTGAAAAAGTATTCATACCCCTTGAAATTTTCCACAGTTTGTCATGTTACAACCAAAAACCGAAATGTATTTTATTGGCATTTTATGTGATAGACCAACACAAAGTGGCACATAATTGTGAAGTGGAAGGAAAATGATCAATGGTTTTCAATTGTTTTTTCAAAAAAATATCTAAAAAGTGTGGTGTGCATTTGTATTCAGACCCTCTGAGTCACTTCTTTGTAGAACCACCTTTGCCTGCAATTACAGAGGCAAGTATTTTTGGGTTTGTCTCTACCAGCTTTGCACATCTAGAGAGTGAAATGTTTGTCCATTTTTCTTTGCAAAATAGCTCAAGCTCTGTCAGATTGGATGAAGAGCGTCTGTGAACAGAAATTTTCAAGATTTGCCACAAATTCTTGATTGGATTTAGGTCTGACTGGGCCATTGTAACACATACATATGCTTTGCTCTTAACCATTCCATTGTAGCTCTGGCTGTATGTTTAGGGTTGTTGTCCTGCTGGCAGGCAAACCTCCACCCCAGTCTTAAATCTTTTGCAGATTTTAACAGGTTTTCTTCTAACATTGCCTTGTATTTGGCTCCATCCATCTTCCCATCAACTCTGACCCAAGCACCTTCTTCCACATGTTTTCTTGCAGACTGCAAACAGGGCTTTCTTCTTGCCACTCTTCCATAAAGGCCAATTTGTGGAGTACAAGACTATTAGTTGTCCTGTGGACAGATTCTCCCACCTGAGCTGTGGATCTCTACAGCTCCTCCAGAGTTACCATGGGCCTCTTGGCTTCTTCTCTGATTAATGCTCTCCTTGCCCAGCCTGTCAGTTTAGGTGAACGGCCATGTCTTGGTAGGTTTGCAGTTGTGCCATACTCTTTCCATTTTCGAGTGATGTATTAAACAGTGCCCCGAGAGATGTTCAAATGCTTGGGATATTTGTTTATAACCTAACCCTGCTTTAAACTTCTTCACAACTTTATCCCTGACCTGTCTGGTGTGTTCATTGGCCTTCATGATGCTGTTTGTTCACTAAGGTTCTCTAACCAACCTCTGAGGGCTGAACCTCAGAACAGCTGTATTTATACTGAGATTAAATTACACACAGGTGTACTCTATTTACTAGTTAGGTGAATTTTGAAAGCAATTGGTTCCACTAGATTTTAATTAGGAGTATCAGAGTAAAGAGGGGTGAATACAAATGCACGCCACATTTTTCAGACATTTGTTTGTAAAACAAATTGAAAACCATTTATCATTTCCTTCCACTTCACAATTATGTGCAACTTTATGTTGGTCTATCACAGAAAAAATCCCAATAAAATATATTTACGTTTTTGGTTGTAACATGAAAAAAATTGGAGAATTTCAAGGGGTATGAATAATTTTTCAAGGCACTGTATATATAAATATCTATCTTCTAGATTGTAAGCTCTAACGAGCAGGGCCCTCTGATCCCTCCTGTATTGAATTGTATTGTGACTGTACTGTCTTCCCTGATGTAAAGCGCTGCGCAAACTGTTGGCGCTATATAAATCCTGTATAATAATAATAATAATATATAGACAGATATATATTAACAGCAGTGGGAGCCTCCTGCTGTTGTCTCCGAGCCAATGAGGAAGTAGAGAACCAAGAAAGCTACTGCTCTCATGCACATTGCTGGATCAAGATTGGGCTTAGGTAAGTATAAGGGTGGGAGCTACACACAGAAGGTGCAGAGAATGCATGAAGGTAAAAACCTTCTGCCTTTAGAATCACTTTAGGTATCATCAAGTTTATGTATGATGTTCCAGTTTTTTCTACTTTATGTGAAACATTAAGAGACCAAATGTCATAGTTTGGGCTCTGCTTCAATGTTCTAATTCAGTTACATTCTAATCTATTTGTGTTACTTACAAAATAAGTACACACAACAGTGAAAGTGCAGTAAATTGTAGCAGCTAAATAGATTTAATTTGCTGAAGTTATATCAATGCTATATGAATTTTGGTTGTTATGGGTTACTGCCCTTGTCTTTTTACCCTTGGCCTTATTATAAAATTCTGGTATATGTTTAATTTCCTCTGCATCCTTAAGCTAAGCTAGCTGATTTGCTTAGTCTATGTGTTTTCCCCAAGAGATAGCTAATTGATTAGTTACATTTTAGGTACAGTATTTGATTAGTTTGTCCAGATGACTTCCAGTCTATTTCCCTCTCACCTCCCACCTCACTATGCCTTGTTTGTGATTGCTTTGTGTTCCATAATACCTAATCATTTTTCTAACTGCATACTTATGATCTGATTTACATACGCCAGAAAGTTTGTTGGAGCACATTTATTTTTAAGTCCTATTTAACAATTGTCTGACTGGATTATTTTTTAGCCTGTTCTTTACCATGTAAGAAGTGTTGATGGGGAATTTTAGATTGCGGTAGGGGCTGTTGGAATATATTATTTGCAAACATGCACACATTACGGCAAACAGAGTTTTCCTTCCCCCACTGGATAACACCAAACTCTCTGTCAGGACCACAGTAATCTTCTCTAAAGGGGTTTTTCTTCAGTAATTTGACAGTGATGATTCAACTCCTGTGAAAGAATTATGTTTTTAAAACATTTGGTTCAACTCTTAATTTTGGTTCAATTTCTATTTCTGGTGACCTAGGGGGTCCCAAAGGATTCCATTAATTTGAAACATATTGAAGAACAATTTACTTCATTTTGAGTAAATTGTGTTGCATGTATAAGTATTGTGAGGAACATGGGTATCAGATCCCTGCCCTCCTCACTAACTCGTGACAAAAGAATTGGCCAATCTCACACCGCGCTGTCACTTACTTAAGGCTACTGGCAGATGCACCCGGCACAAAGATTTTTCAGCTTGTGGGACCCATTCTAGGTGCCAGCAGCCTTGGAGCGATTGCCACTTGGCTAATTAAGCAATTTGCCCTTTAACTTCTACCGCTGACTTTTTACTGAAAAGTCAGAACTCCCATCAATTTGGCATCGCAATTATGATTTTAGAATAATCGTCTGTAACACACACTGTCACCACAGACAGGTATGCTCAAAGGATTTATCCTATACAGTAGCACTCTTCAAGAGACAGGTTCTTTTTTTTATTATCTTGCATTAAGAGCTTAGGGACAAGGTTAACACTTTTCAAAATAAGCTTTTAATAATGAAAAGGTCAAAATTACACTTTGATGGAAAGGTGCTATGATGTGACTTCACCATTATTAAACAAAAAAATTATATATTCATATAAAAGTTATTTAAATTGTCAAGCCACAGTTGCTCAAGAACACAGCTCTGTCTTTTGAGACTTCGGTGTCATCTGTTTGTCAAGGTTATAGTAATTGGGGTCAGTGTGTAGTGAGGGGAGCAAATGTGTCCAGAGATGTTGAGATGTAGTCAGGTGGTTAGCATTAAGACCCTTTTCACATACAGCGTTACCACACCACCACAAAGTTGCTGCTTTCAGGACTTTTTTTTCCCGTCCCGCAAGCGCACCATCCCATTGTGAAAGCACTCAGGCATGAGAGCCGCTTTTCATGCGCTATTTTTAGCACTAAAATGCCTGAAAGCGCCTCTCATGCCTCCTCAGTGTGCTTTCACACTGGAATGGTGCGCTTGCGGGATTGGAAAAAAGTTCTGCAAGCTCCATCTTTGGGGCGCTCCTACACTGCCCCTGCCCTTGAAATGAATGGACAACACTTCTGAAGTGCCTGAAAAGTGCTTCAGAAGCGCCGCAACACAGCACTTTTAACCCTTTTTTCAGCTGCTAGCAGGGGGTTAAAAGCACCCCGCTGGCGGCCAAAAAATGCAGCTAAAACTAGCGGCGCTTTACCCGCCCCAGTGTAAAAGTAGCCTAACAGGGATGTTGAAGTTTCCAAAAATAAAAGTGGGTATTTCAGAGGAGAGAAATTAGAGCAGCCAGACAGTAACATTGTCAAGGAAGTGTGACACTGGTGCTGGAGTCTGATAAATTAGTGCAATCATCAGAGACACTGGATAAATCAGGTGTATGAAGAACTTTAAAAGTGATTTGTGGCAATAGAAAGATTCTGATTCCACCTCCTTTTAGTCCACTGTGTCTGGGTGAGGGAATCTAGTGAAGGCCAGTAAGGGAAATGGCAGCTTGAAAAGGAGAATCAGATTGCTGAAATTCAATTTTTTTTTTATTCTCTTTGCTTTCTTACATTAATCACTTCTCGCCTATAGCAGAATGCCACCCAGGCGGTGGTTGCGTTATCCTGATCGAACATCATATGACGCGCAGCGATCAGGGATGGCGTGTGTCCCTTGGATATCCAACTACAGCCAATCACATTTGTAAACAGAAGAGGAGGTGCGCCTGAAGCGCGCCCCTGGAGGCATGTATTGCGGCGATTGGGGATGGCGTGTGTTCTTTCGGACACCAATCACAGCCGGTCACAAGTGTAAACAAACAGCTGTCACTAGTAGATCCCTGCTTCTCCTCACATACCGATCGTGTGAGGAGAGAGTTGGGATCAGTGAGAGATCAGTATCTGCCTGTACTGTATATTGTACACCTTGCTGTGCACAACACGCTCCCCCCAATAAAGAGAAACTGTCACCAGTACTGTCACACAGCCCAGATGAATCTGTCACAGTCCATCTGGATCTGACACACAGCCCATCATCTTACATCTGTCACACAGCCCATCTGTTACACATGCCTGCCACCAGTACCGCCATTGGTGCTGCCACACAGGCCTGCCACCAGTGCCGCCACACAGGCCCACCACTAGTACAGCCATTGGTATGCCACACAGGCCCAACACTAGTACTGCCATCTGTACCGCCACACAGGGTCGCCATCGGTACCGCCATACAGACCCACCACCAGTACCACCATTTGTACCGCCACACAGGCCCGCCATCAGTATTGCCATCAGTACAGTCACCCAGACCGGCCATCAGTGACCAGTCAGTACCACCAGCAGTACCTTCACAAAGGCACGCCATCAGTACTGCCACACAGGCCTGCCAATAAGCACTGCCATCATGTCTCAAAGAGTTTACACACCTGAGGAAGCATATGCCATGCTTACCATGTCGAAAGATCCGATTCTGGTTTGGAATACGAGCAAGTACATAGTCCGATTCAGTGGAGAAAATAGTCCCTCCTAAAAGAATAAGGAGATCAGGACCAAGATCAGAAGACCTGCCTACCACTAGCAGCGCCAGACCCCAGGAAGAGGAGCCCAGTACCAGTATTGAAATTACACGCCAAACTCAAAGTATCCGGGCCCAGTCCTACCTACCTCTTATGGTGGCCTGCCAGCTCAGGGTCAGCTATAACCCCCCCTTTTCACCACACAGCCAAACACTACAAATTTTTCACAATTGGATTATTTTTATTTATTTTTCCCTACGCCCGCATGTTAAAATGGCAACGTTACAGACTGGACAAATTATAATTGTTTTTTGGGCCTTACTTTTAATATGCGGCTTACAAAGAAGAACAAACTGCATGCCTACTGGTCCACCCTCCCCATTCACCACATGCCAATATATTCTGCTGTCATGTCCAGGACACGCTATGACATGATTGTGCGTTTCCTACATTTTAATGATAAAAGTGCCCTTCCCGAGATCACCCCAACCACAACTAATTTTTCAAGATACGCCCCGTAATAAATTATTTTTCCCAGCGATTTGCTGAAGTATTCCAGACCAAAATATATGTGTGGACGAATCCCTTATCCACTTTACTGGCCAACTGCAGTTCAAACAATAAATCCCAAGTAAGAGAGCCAGGTACAGGTTAAAAATGGAATAGACTGTGTGATTGAGTCACTGCATATGTGTACACCTTCTGTATTTATGAAGGCAAAGACTCCCAGCTCCAGCCCACTGAGTGCCCCATATATATTGGAACCAGTGGGAAAATTGTCTGGGAGTTGGCATACCCCCTGTTCAAAAACGGATACCATTTATATGTGGACAATTATTATACTAGCTTGCCCCTTTTTCCTCACCTATATCGTTAAAAAAAACCTGGCCTGCCATTCATGAGAAATGAGGAAGTGTTGGCCATGAAGTGGAGGGACAAGAAAGATGTTCACATCCTCTCTACCATCCACAATGACACCTTGGTGGAGATTCAGAGAATATGCGGCCCCGTTGTAAAGCCTGAATGTGTCCACGACCATAATCTGTTCATGGGGGGGGGTGGAATGACCAGATGTTACAACCATATTTGTCAACCTGTTACTGGTCTTTTTCATATGGCCATGTTTAATTTGTTTGTCTGCTACCAAATATCAACTGAAAACCATCCCATAACCTACCTCAAATATATTGAATACATCATCACTGCCCTGATTTACCAGCAAGGACCCGCCCCAGGAAGCATTCGCTCTGATAGTGTGAATCGACTTCATGAGCAACATTTTCCCTATAACATTCCCCCCACAGAATCTGGAAGAAGACGCTAAAAGAGATGTTGTGTATGTAGCAGAGGAGGAGTTAGATGATATACAAGTTATTTTTGCCCCCAATGTCCCTCCCAACCTGGCCTGTGCATCAGAGGTTGCTTCAGAAGTTACCACACATCCATTTAGTACCCCTTATTTTTAACAGACTGCCATTTCCCCATTTCAAATACTTGTGTGGATCATTTGCCTGCTACCATGTTTCTACCTTCTACTTTAACTGACCCTGGCCTGTTTACCGATGATGTCTTTGCCTGCCATTTTAAACCACATTTCTCACTTCCACATGCACCAACCCCAGCCTGTTTACTGACGCTGCCTTTGACTGTCGTTTTAAACCACGTTTCTGACTTCCACGTGCATTGACCTCAGCCTGTTAATGAACCATGTTTTTGCCTGCCACTTGGACTGATCTTTTGCCCTTCTACTTTAGTACACAGGGGTCTCACATATGTGAGGGGCTTCTAGGAGTCAGGACCTTATGGACCATGTTTCTTCCTGCTGCTTGGACCAATACTTTGGTTGTGCTGCCTGTAATGACCCAGGAATTTATGGACCATGTTTTTTCCTGCTGTTTGAACCAATACTTTGGTTGTTTGACCATATCTCTGCCTGCTGCATCTACTGACTATGGACAGTATTTCTGCCTGGACATCTCTGCCTGCTACCTGGACCAATGCTTTGGATGTACTGACAGTATCTTTGCCTGTACTTACTATGTACAGTATTCCTGCCGGCTGCCTGGACGATTGCTTTTGCTGTTGCTGACCACATTCCTACCTGCTGCTTGGACCGATGCTCTCCTCTGTGGACCACCACACTACTAAAACCACAGGTAATCTTTTGTTATTTGGTATGTACATGCTATGTGTTAGAAATATGAAGCGCCTTAAAAAATTTGATCGGATTTAGGGAATTATATGTGTCATTTATGCTCATAGACGCCTGAAGGTGCTACTTCAATGTTGGGCCTCTGCATGTGGCCAGGCTGCGTAAAAGTCTCAAACATGTGGTATTGACATACTCAGGAGGAGAAGCAGAATGTATTTTGGGGTGTCATTTTTGCTATGTACATGCTATATGTTAGAAATATTTTATAAATGTACAACTTTGTGTAAAAAAAAATGTGTTTTCATTTTTTCCCACATTTTACCAAAACTTCTGGAAAAAAATTAACCATTCAAAAGACTCGTTATGCCTCGTAGATTATATGTTGGGTGTTTGCTTTCCAAAATGGGTTAATGTTGTGGGCATTGTCCTGTGCTCCAGTGCCTTCAAAAGTGTAATAGGTGGTTGAGAAATGAGATGTGTAATTTATGCTTGTAGAACACCTGAAAGTGTCACTTCAGTGTTGGGCCACTGTATGTGGCCAGGCTGTGTAAAAAGTCACATACATGTGGAATCGCCATACTCAGGAGGAGCAGCAGAATGTATTTGTGGGTGTAGTTGCAAGCATCCATATGCTATGTGTGAGGAATAACCTGTTAATTTGACATGTTTGTGTAAAAAAAAAAAAAAAAATGTAAAAAACTCACATGCCTCTTAATAAATACCTTGGACTGTCTACTTTCCAAAAAGGGATAATTTGGGGGGTATTTATACTTTTCTGGCTTGTCAGTACATCAGGTGTGATCAGGTGTGATCCATTTTCAGTGATTGGCACCATAGCTTGTAGACTCTATAACTTTCACACAGACTAAATAATATCCACTAAGTTGGGTTAATTATACCCACGATATGTAGCAGTATAAATTTTGGCCCAAATGTATGAAGAAAAATTACTTATTTGCAAAAATTTTAAATAGAAACTAAAAAAGTGTCCCCCCCCCCCAATTTTCGCTCTTTATTTCGCTTATATCGCAAAAATATAAAACACCCAGCTTTGATTAAATACCACCAAAAGAAAGCTCTATTTGTGAGAAAAAAAAAGATGAAAATATTGTTTGAATACAGTGTAGCATGATTGAGTAATTGTCATTCAAAGTGTGAGAGCACTGAAAGCTGAACATTGGTCTGGGCAGGAAGGTGTATAAGTGCCCAGTATTTAAGTGGTTAAACTAGATGGCTTGCTTACACTATACTGTTTTCCCAAGAGGCCGGTAATTGATTAGTTACATTTTAGCTCTTTGATGAGTTTGTCTAGATGACTTCCAGTCTGTTTCCCTCTCCCCTCTCTCCTCCAACCAGACCATTCGATGTCTGTAATTGTTGTACTGATTTTGTAAGCTGCATACTTGTGATTGAATGTAGGAACTGAAAATGTATGTCATTGCTTTGGGTTATATTTACCTGAAACGCCAACAGGAATTGCCAGTTATTACTGCCCACAACAACTGAGTTTTTCAGATGGATATGGATTGATGAACTAAAAATGTATGAGTGGTATTCTCTTTCACCTTAAACTAGCTATTTTACCAGCTACTACAAATGTTATTACACAACAGTCATTAGGCGCATGTGTATAAGTTGATACAATATTTTTTTAAACAATTTCTGAGGTTTTGGTAATACTATTAACAGGGTTGATCTTTTCACTGCCCTGTGTTAAATTACAGGTATCATTTTATTAAAATATATATTTTTTTCTTTTAGTCTATGTGTTTCAATGTGATGTTTCTTATTGCCCTTATTGTATCTGGTACCACAGAACATTATAGGTTTTCTATAGAGTGACTGCAGCAGAAGTTGTTTTATTTTAGTCATTCTCCCTGTCATTGAAAGCCTGCATAGAACTCTACACTGAAGATTATGATAAAGGTAAATGATGACTCCTCCAACACATGTAGATTGTTCTGAGCTTGAACTATTGAACTCTGTAAACAACTGTTTTTTTCAGCAAAGCAGACGGCCTTCACACTTGAGCATAGCTCATTTGGTGATTTTAAAAGCTTGTTTGCATTTTTCTGCACATTTTCCCCACATTTTGGGATCGTCTTTGAGGCAGGATCACACATTTGTGGCCTTATAAACATTCATTGTGCCTGAAAAACACACGTAGGGCACATTTTTGTAAGTTTTTTTTAGGCACTAACATTGAAGTCTATCCTGAATCTGCCTGAAAAGAAGCTACTGTTCTTTTTTTCAGCGACAGGCACCTTAGCTCTCAGGTGTGCAAACCTTACATGTTTTAATGCCTAGTGATTCATAGCTTTGAGCTACAAAATGATCAGGTATTAATGGAGCCCTAAAGCCCAGCTCCCAACATTTAAAAGAAACACTGATCATCAAGTGCAAGTAGTTAAACTGACCTCATACATAAACCCTCACCCCATGTTTCATCTTCATAGCATTTTCAAAGCTCCAAGAAATCCAGATCCTAGACTGTTTATTTATGCCAATTTGCCAATATGGACTTTGTCTAGGGGGTCAAGAGTAGCCTTGTTTTTTACAGTGAACATGGCTTAGCTGTGTAACCTGCTGCACAGTAAACAGAATAAGGTGGTCCATACTGTCATATACAGGAAGGTGTACATAGAGATTACCTACCCAAATATGCTAACACAGCTGACCATGCACCCCTATGCACTCAGCACATGCACCCATCACATCTTGTACCCATGTAGAGCTTGTATTAGTGGATCAGAAAGCTGTGACTTCCACACCTTCTCAGGCTGTAGATCTGCACAGTCTGGCCAGCAGCTTTCATTTTCCCCACTCTGTATAGTTCTTCCCACTTCCTACACATCACTTTCCTTCCTTTCCCAGCTGGCCCTGTTTATACTGAACATTACTGTGTGAGAAGGTGTGAGTGGGAATAAGTTTGACTGGATTTTTGTCTTTTATATAATTATACCAAATTTTTTATTAAAACTCAAACAGACATGAGCACAATAGTATTGCAGATCTCTTGGAGATGGATTAAAAAACAAACAAACAAAAAACAAAACAGCCATATATGTAAAAACAGCCATATATGTATTCTATAATCATTTTGTCTCAAGGCCCTGTCTTAGGTCTTGTCAATCTCAAAAAGAATAATTCTCTGAAAGTCTATACCTGAAGTTCCCTTCAAGAGAAGAGTCATTAAACTCACCTCTTTGGTGGCCCAAAGTCCATTTTGCTCTGTTCCAGAGCTTCAGCTTCTGTCCCTGTGCTTCTTTCACACGGGTGGTTGTTCTGCCACTTGTAAAAGCATGTTTTATTTTGAAATTCCAATACTCCTGGTACAGGGGTCACTTGTGGTTGTACATTGCGTTTATCTGTCGTTACATGCGGCTGAGTTTAGCAGTGGTTGTAAATTCTTGTCATTGCCATTACAACTGTTTGCTTATTTTTGTCCTTTGACTACCTATAGTGCATTTTTGCCCTTCTATTTCCTGTGTCTTTGTTCAGTGTGAGGACTTTGACCTTTGAAGTGTGATCATTGAAAATGGATTACAGAAGCAATTTGATTGCTGTAATAATTTGGCTGCTTATGAGAATGAGTAAGAGACAGAACTGATTCAGTGGCAGAGATGTCATATCTACTGGGTACATCCCTTGGCCTCCCAGCGTCCATCTATTGGCTATTTTGTCCTCTTGTTTGGGGAAATGTGTAGTCACCCAGACAAGTTCTACAGTTTTACCACAATGTTGGTGGGCAACCTTTGTTCAGTTATCAGGCCTTGCAAAAGGACGTGTGAGACAAATGCATACTAACATGTTATGAAGCATTCGTGCGGAAGAAAGGCTGTTAGTTACATTATGGTAAATCTGTATATATGATAGATGTCTCACGTGTTTGTTTTCTAGGAATCATTTACTTCATTCCCACTACAACCCAGCCCCCCTTCCCCTGCTGGGCTATGTTCTTTCTAACCTGCTAAAGCTTAGTATACAAACGCCCCAAGTCTATTTACTTCACCTACACAATTTCTTGGTATGAATAAATTGTGATCCAGTGCTGAAAATCCAGTGGACACCCTTCTCCACCTGTCAATCTTGTTCTGGACCCTCCACTGGATAACCAATACAAATTGTACACATAATGCATGCTGTAATGTGTACCCCTCTGGATGTACTCTTAACAAAATAGAACAGGGAAATGGCCTTGTTTGCTTCAGGTAAATAGGCAACAGAAGTGGGTGGAATAGGTGTTTGATAATATGCCTTATTTATTAATTCTTTGGTAATGTGGTAATTTTTTTAGTTTTTATATCAATTTTGTTTAATGCCAGTCAAATTTATATTGTAGATACCGTGCCACTGGTGCAAGTTTTACCTGCTTACATCATAATTTTTTAATGGGAATCTCTAGTGTGAACTATTGTGCATGAAACTTGTCTAGCACATAATTTCCCGTAATTCTGTGATGTGTCGGCTTTTCCAGCCAGACCTCTTTAAGAGTTAAAACCTCTGTCAGATTTTATTTTTGTCTTTTCCCCCATCAAATTCATACTTTTCACTTCCTGTGTCATTGCCTGCACATGAAATTAGGGTAAATTATCCAAACAGGTGCATGTAGAAAAAATAAGACCTTACAGAGGTTTTAACAAAATCCCCAGGATGGCAGCAGCCATCAGCTGGTAACCCATCAGCTCACGGACAGTTGCCCTCAGCATTACAAGAGCTGCCAAAGCAGTGAGACAGCTCCGTGGTGTCTTCAAAGAGACAAACCCTGCCCATTGCACATGCCTCTACCTTTCTCTCAGTCCCTATCAAGTGATAAGCTTGTTTCCCTTCTGGCAGGGAATAGCTTTTGCTGCTCAGGTCTAGCTAGTGGGGGGCCTATAAAATACATTTATTAGTGCTCTGATGACTTTCAATTACACTGAGACCAGCAAACATCCATCAACCCCTGTTTTATGGCCCATTCACCCTTTATTTATTTATTTATTCCTCCTCATTTGGCCTTTAGGTGCCGGGCCCATGCAGAGACATTTACTCAGTGACGCAGAGCTTGCAATTTTAACAGGCTCCTTGTCACTGTCCTGACTGCCCTTGTGTGGGTTTTGTGGAGGGTGCCTTCCATCCCTGGTATAATCCTAGTTCTAAACCTTCCACTCTCTGTTCATAACAAAATGAGCTGAATTCTGACTTTCAAATCATTCAAAACTGGAGTAGGGGTAACGTCTAAATCACTTGAGTTTGAGCTGTCATGTTGGCAGCGAGATGAGAGTAGGAGGAGCAAAAGTGAAACAGTGACTCTTTGTTTCTGCATAGTTCATTAAGACAGAACATTATTCATTGTCGAAAGGTTTTGATTTTACCATGATATAGGGAAAGGGTTACTCACTAAAGTGAGTGTCATTATTGTACTGATAATTTTACAATTTTGTACCAGTTGGCACCGTGAATGCCAGAATGTGTCTGTTAAAGGATATTTGATGGCCATTTAAAAACTGATGGAATTTTAAGTCTATGGCATTAAATTATAAACGGAAATACATTATAGAAAGAGCCCAATTAACTTTGGAGTAGAACTTTAAAATTGTCCGTCTGAAAATTATACCTTTCAGATGAGGTGTATATTTAATGGTAATACAATATAACATATTTAATTTATGTGACTTGCAGAACGAATATGTTTTGGAGCAGGCCCAGACTGTGCACAACGGGCCACATGTCTATGTGGGGTCCACAGCAGCTGCAGTAGCTGGGCTGCTGCCTGAGCCTGTGCCGCTCACCCGGCAGCCTATTCAGTGCAGCAGTTGGGGCTGGGGGGTGGAAACTACTCAGCTGCCCTATGACTGTGAAGGGGAAGGAGCTGCAATAAACCCCATCGCCTGATGCCGTCTGCTACCTAACGAACTGAAAAGAAAGTGAGTGTGTGTGCAGATCCCCTATGCGCCTGGGTAGGAGGAGCAGCAGTGCAGCTGCATATACAGGAATTGATCTTTCCATATTTCTCCTGCAGCCACCGAATGCCTGGAGGAAAGAGAGGAGGAGAAGCAGGTATTCAGTGGCTGCAGGATGACAATGGAAAGATCAATTCCTCTATATGCAGCTCCCCCCACCGCTCCCCCTATCCAATTTATTTTTTCTGGTCCTCCAGTGCACTTGCCCCCCCAGTGCTCCCTGGCACTGCCCAATGCTCTCCGCCCCCCCCCCCCAGTGCTATCCACCATCCCCCCAGTGCTGTTCGCCTCCCTGTGCTCTCCACCCCCCCCGCTCTCTGCCCCCAGTGCTCCACCCCTGCCAGTGCTCTCTGCCCCTCAGGGCTCTCCAGCCCCTCCAGTGCTATCCGCCCCCTTCTCTCCCCTCCCAGTGCTTTCCACCCCCCTGCTCTCTGCTTTCTGCTGCCAATACTCTCCATCCCCTCATGCTCTGCACCCCCCCTGCTATCTGCCCCCCAGTTCTCTCCAGTGCTCCCCACCCCTATGCTCTTTCTTGCTGCCCAGGTGTGACAGAGAACAGTGTCACTGCGACTGTGTGTAAGCTTGCAGACAGACTGTACAACAGTCTGAAACTGCCACCAGTGCGAACTCGACACCTTGATATCGATGATGATGACAGAGGTCCTCCCCTCGCTAGTAAGACCAGTCTGTGTGAGGAGGATGAGTCACACTAACTCTGGCGTGCACAGGCTGGTCCTCCAGAGTGTGTGAGTTCTGCAGAGTGTGGATAGAGTGACACAGTGACTCAATGATTCATCATGTGTCACTTAGGATGGTCTGATGATTCCATGGGCTCTGGTAAGGCTGTATTTAATTGGCACTGGTATAGCTGCATTGTGTTGGCACTAGTATAGCTGCATTTAGTTGGCACTGATCAGGCTGCATTTAATTGGCACTGGTAAAGCTGCATTTATTTGGCACTGGTATAGCTGCATTTAATTGGCACTGGAAAAACTGCATTTCATTTGGAGGGGGGGGGGGGTTGGCGCTGGCCCGAAGCATCACCTCCATGAAATGAGTTTGCCACCTCCTGAAATTAGCTTTTGCAGGTTGGGATGTCTGCCAATGTAAGTTTGAAAAGAGATCATTCTTGGAGCTTTAATATAATTGATAGTACTGTCTTGACTTGCTTTGTGATCAATAGAGTTATTCCATCGACACCATATACTAACATTTTCTAGTGCTTTATTTTTGCAAATAATACATTGAGACCTCAACTACTTAAGTTTCTATGCAATGGTTGGGGCCTAGTATGCTATTCCTCTAAACTCCATGAAGGAGGGGGGTCAGTGGTGGCTGGTGCTACATTTTTTGGGGGGCAAAACAGCCTGTCACCCCCCCCCCCCCGTCACCCGATCATCAGCCCACCAGCCCCGCACTTGCCCCATCTAGGTTGCAGACAGCACTTCCACCTCATCTGCTTCACCCTGCATCTCCTCCTCCTTAATAATGGTGGCTTCCCCTGCATGTTCTCCTTCTCCTCCTCCTTGGCAGCCTATACGATAGATTCTCCTCTTGGCCAATCGGGTCTCAGGACCGCTTCCTGATTGGCTGGGAGGAGAATCAGGAAAACAATAGCGAATATTAATTTGCTATTGTCACACAACTGGGTGGGCTCAGGGTGCAGTGCTCACTAGACGGCTACTTCAGGTTGTAGCAGGAGTGCTGGATGAAGTCCTTAGTTGGCTGAGACTGAGCACAGGATCTTAGAGCATCCAGGAAGCTCAGTAAAGGCCTGACTGAGGATCCAACACTGGTGATTCAGCTGATAACTTCTGCAAGGGGGATTAGTGAGACAAGCCGGGGTCATTCACAGAGAAATAGGCAGGGTCAGACAGAAGCAAAAGTCCTTAAGGTAAGCTGGGGTTAATCACAGGTATTTAGGCAGGGTCAGGCAGAAGCAAAGTCATTGAGGTAAGCCAGGGTTAGAGCCAGGAGAACATCAGAGCAGGTCAAAGAACAATCCGGGTCACAACAGGAAGCAGATGCAGGTTCAGAAATACTGGGGAAGCTGAAGACAATACAGCAGAGAGAGGGGATCCTGGGCAGCCTTTTATAGGCCACAAGTGAATTGGCGTCTTTCATGCTACACGCACGCCACCGTACTGTCCCTCTCTGCCACGCACCCACATGCGTCAAACCGAGATTCTTTCACGCAAGCGCAAGGGGAACGCGCCAGTAGCATCTGTTAACACCTCTGCCATTGATTCCATTGCAGTTTCCCTGACAGCCATGCACAAATGAGCAGGGAGGTATATTGTTGCAGTGCTTTGTGTCAGATTTTAATTCAAATACTAGATTTTTCATCATTACGCAAAGATGTACTTTTACCTACAAATGTTATCTGTTTACGTTCTCTCAGCCCATACCTTTTCATCATGTTTAATGCTTGATATGCTTTACCCCTGCGTGGTTGAATGGTTGTCATTTTGCCATGCTCATCACAATAAAAATCTATTGTACCAGAAAAGTGTTGTTCATAAAGTTACACCTTATACCGGGGGATGATGTTGTCTTTTGCTGGTGTCTATCACAAATACAGATCTATACAAGATCTCATAAAGTCTGGAAGCATTTGGCAGCTTGAGCCTTTATATTGACAGTTCTTGTGCTGCCATGTCCTTGTCAGACAGGACAGTAAATAGAATAATGAGAACAGGTAGGTGATTGAGCAGACAGAAGCCTCACACATAAAGAGAAGGCAGCCAGCGGTAATCAAACATTTTTCTTTACCTGCTGGCATTACATTTTTTTTCAACTGGTTTCAGACCTCAGCCCTGGGCAAAATTGGACTTACTCATAAAATGTTCTAATAATTCACTGAGTAGTTGTACTCAGTGATGCCTACATGCTTTATTATAACACACTACTGAAACCCTTCATGAGCATACCTTCCTCATGTTCTGAATTACAGAAAAGTTTGACCTGGGAGCAGACATTGTACAGTTCTAGCTAGAATTTGCACATCAGAAGAGTGTATTCCTGGTGATTTAAAAGCATTGCAGGATGCTTTACAGGTATCACACAAGCTTTGTGCAGGCGTATTTGAATGTGTATCAAGCTTCAGGCATTTGCTTCCTGGGCTGGACAAGGGTAGGAAAGCAGTACTAGTGGAGAAGAGGAGTTCTTCAGGCAAAAAAAAAGCTTGTTTACAGGCATGTCTCTTCACTTTCGGCTTGCCAGATTATTGTGCTCCTCTTCATACAATATCTTGCTCTTTTCGCACCTGCTGCTGTCCATATCTTCACTACCACTCATTACTGACCTTTGGCTTGTTTCTCGACTACAATTCTGATTGATTACAACCTTGAACCATTTGTTACCAACCCTTGGCTTGCACCTCGATTACGCCTCTGCGTGATCCCAACTTGCAACCATTTGTGTTCAATCTGTTTTTTATTAAAAGATTTTCACAACAAAGATAAAAGCAAAGAAAACAAGTTATCTACTGTACACAACTCTGCAACATAAGGTGTTCAAATACAGGGTAAGGCCTTAATATGATAGTGGGCATGATAAAATGTGTGACAGAACAACTAATATACAATACACATAGCTATAAAAAGACAATATGTAAAAACTTTTCTATCTTCACCACAGAAAGATAATATAAAGGGATAACCAGATTAAGCGCCAAAGTTCATACAATATGAGCATACCCCTGCAAAATAACTACTGCCTAGTAGACAAGCTGAGTTTAACAAAAAAACTGCATTCAGAGTGATCATCTGATAATCTTTTCGTTAGTACACAGCTTTTGAGAGCTGATCACGACAGTTTGCAAAAATATCCGAAGGGCTAAGCCCAAACATTTTCCTCATAAGATAACAGAATACATTTTTGTTGTGTAATTAGTATAGTTTGTATATTGTATATTTGTATGAAAAAAAAATCGTGAGACCAAGACCATGCTTGGGGTCGTCTGTTTCTATTATTCAGTAACAGCGATCTCTGTGTTGTCCCAGTTAGTCCATTCCCCACACAGAACACACACTGAGGGAACACAGTTAACCCTTTGATTACCCCTAGTGTTAACCCCTTCCCTGTCAGTGTCAGCTATAAAGTGATCAGTCCTTTTTTTTTAGCCCTGATCAATGTATTGGTGTCACTGGCCCCAAAAAGTGTCACTAAGGCCCCGTACACACGACCAAACATGTCTGCTGAAACTGGTCCGCGGGCCAGTTTCAGCAGACATGTTCGGTCGTGTGTAGGACCAAGCGGACAGAATTCCAGCAAACATTTGCCCGCCGGGCCTTTTCCCAGCGGACAAATATTCCTGGACTTGTTTTAACCACTTGCCGACCGCCCACCGTCGTTATACGTCCTCACTTTAGAGATGAATATCTCGGTAACGGTAGCAGCTGCTGCCACAATCGCGATATTCATCTCTTCTGTGGGCGGCCGTGTTAACGATAATGGCGGTCTCCGCGGCGAATTCCCCCGCGAGATCGCCGTTATCGGTGGCGGGAGAGGGGCCCCCCCCCTCCCGCCGCTCTCCCGCGCCCTCCGCCGCTTACCGGAGCCGTCGGTAGCGGCGGAGGAGATCGCGACCATCCGGCAGCTGAGCGGGGACGAGACTGAAGGAAAAATCTCCTTCGCCCGTCCCCATAGCTCCGCTGGGCGGAAGTGACATCAAAACGTCAGTCCCGCCCAGCGTCTTAAAGAAACATTTTTTTTTTTGTCATTTGAAAAAATGACATTTCCAAATTTTTTTTTTTTTTTTTGCATTTAAGCCCAAATATGAGATCTGAGGTCTTTTTGACCCCAGATCTCATATTTAAGAGGACCTGTCATGCTTTTTTCTATTACAAGGGATGTTTACATTCCTTGTAATAGGAATAAAAGTGATAATTTTTTTTTTTTTTTTCAGTGTTAAAAAATCTAAAATAAATAAAAATAAATGCGAAAAGCAAAAAAAATTTTTTTTAAAGCGCCCCGTCCCGACGAGCTCGCGCGTAGAAGCGAACGTATACGCGAGTAGCGCCGACATATGAAAACGGTATTCAAACCACACAAGTGAGGTATCGCCGCGATCGTTAGAGCGAGAGCATTAATTTTAGCCTTAGGCCTACTCTGTAACTCAAAAAATGCAACCTGTAGAATTTTTTAAACGTCGCCTATCAAGATTTTTAAGGGTAAAAGTTTGACGCCATGCCACGAGCGGGCGCAATTTTTAAGCGTGACATGTTGGGTATCATTTTACTCGGCGTAACATTATCTTTCACAATATATAAAAAAATTGGGCCAAATTTATTGTTGTCTTATTTTTTCATTTAAAAAAGTGAATTTTTTCCAAAAAAAGTGCGCTTGTAAGACCGCTGCGCAAATACGGTGTGACAAAAAGTATTGCAATGACTTCCATTTTATTCTCTAGGGTGTTAGAAAAAAAAAATATATAATGTTTGGGGGTTTTAAGTAATTTTCTAGCAAAAAAAAATGGTTTTGTCTCGTAAACACAGACTCTGAAAAACAGGCCCGGGGCTAAAGTGGTTAAAACAGTCCACTGGAATCCTGCCCGCTCGGACATGTTCGGTCGTCTGTACAGACCTACCGTACATGTCCGAGCGCCCGCCATCCCTCGCATGCGTCGAATGACTTTGACGCATGCGTGGAAGCATTTAACTGGCAGGCCCGCCCACGTCGCCGCGACACCGCGGACACGCCCCGCGTATTGTTTACGCACGTTTTTTCTGTACGATGGTTAGTACAGCCATCGTACAGAAATCCCCGGGCAGACATGTACGGTGAAAACGGTCCGGCGGACCGGTTTCATCGTACATGTTTGCCCGTGTGTACACGGCCTTAGGGTCAGCTTTATCCTCCACAATGTTGCAGTCTGGCTAAAAACCACTGATCACCGCCAATACTAGTAAAACAAATGAAAAAGTCCATAAATATATCCCATAGTTTGTAGACGCAATAACATTTTGCACAAACCAATCAATATACGCTTATTGCAAAAAAAAATTCCACCAAAAATATGTAGTTTAATACATATTGGCATAAAACCGATGAATACATTTGTTTTTAAAAAAAAATGGATATGTATTATTGCAGAAATTAAAAATATTTTTTTTCAAAATTGTCAAGTTTTTTCTGTATATAGCATAAAAAAATAAAACTGCAGAGGTGATCAACTTCCACCAAAAGAAAGCTCTATTTGTGGGAAAAAAAGGATGTCAATTTTATTTGGGAACAGCTTCACATGACCACGTAATTGTCAGTTAACAACTTGCCAAACGGCTCACACCGATACACGTCGGCGAAATGGCACAGTTGCGCAAAACAATGTATGAGTACGTTGTCTCCTTTAAGAGTTGCCAGAGGTCCGCGCACAGTGGGGGACCCGATTCACATGACTGGTGGGTGCGAACGCCGCCAGCCACCTGCGATCTATGTCAATGGTCCCAAAAAGGTGTCAAAAGTGTTCGATCTGTCCACCGCAATGTTGCAGTACTTCAAAAAAATCACAGATCACCGCCATTACTAGTAGAAAAATAAAAATGCCATAAAAATGACGTAAATCTTTCCCATAGTTTGCTATAACTTATGCGCAAACAAATCAATATACGCTTATCGCGATTTTTTTTTTTTACCAAAAATATGTAGAAGAATATATATTGGCCTAAACGGATGAAGAAATGCGTTTTTTAAATACTTCAGCCCCGGAAGAATTGGCTGCTCAATGACCAGGGCATTTTTTTGTTATGTGGCACTGCGTCGCTTTAACTGGCGCGGTCGTGCGATGTAGTACCCAAGTTTCCTCAGTTTAGGCCGATATATATTCTTCTACATATTTTTGGTAATAAAAATCGCAAAAAGTGTATATTGATTGGTTTGCGCAAAAGTTATAGCGTCTACAAAATAGGGGATAGATTTATAGCATTTTATTATTATTATTATTTTTTTTACAAGTAATGGCAGTGATCTGCGATTTTTATCGGGACTTCGACATTATGGCGGACATATCGGACACTTTTGACAAATTTTTGGGGACCATTGGAATTTATACAGCGACCAGTGCTATAAAAATGCACTGGTTACTGTAAAAATGTCACTGGCAGGGAAGAGGTTAACAGTAAAAGTAAAAAAAAAAAAAAAAAAATTGTCGCTCTTTCTTGGTTTATAGCGCAAAGAAAATTAATCGCTGAGGTGATCACATACCACCAAAAGAAAGCTCTATTTGTGGAAAAAATATGAAAATGGCATTATGGTACAGCATCGCATGACAGCCACTTTGCATTATGGGCATTGTAGGCACTGGAGATGCTCTGTGCGCATGCGCGGCTGACGTCACTGGTCCGCTCCTGGCGCGGCGACGTCTGACGCCTGACGGGTGGAGGGCTATAAAAAGAGTTTGACCATATGAGCAGAACTGCTGTCTATTTGGGGCGCTGCTGCTTTGTATGTTTTTCTCTTGGTAAGATGACGTGGGTTTTTTTCTTGCTACAATCCGGTTCCTTGCTGGATCCTATTCCTGTTTTAAATTAGATTTTCTCCTTTTTTTCTCTCCCTCTCTTTTTAGAGACCTGGATACACTACCCTCTCAGTGCTGATTAATTCATCTGCACAATCACTCTGTTTCATCTGAGCTCTCCCAGTGAATACTTTAATTGTTATTTACATTGTAAGTTTTCATTGCTACAATTTATGAGATTGGGATATATATCCTTGATCTCTACAATAGGGGCTTGCTCTATGCCCCTATGTTTAAATATAATATTCCCTTTTTTTCTTCAAATATTTAATTTATTTTGTGCTTTTTTAAGTTACATCCAAACCAGTACAGCGCCCCTGTCTTTTCGTTTATTTCAGTCCTCTAGGTATGTTTTTTGAGCTGCTTTGCTAAATATGATGCTATTAATAATCAGACTATGTGGCCCTACTTTCCCTTCGGGGGTTCTCCACTTTAATATGGTTCCTTTTCTATTGCCCTCTACAGCCACGCTTTGGGCTCTCTGGATCCGACTTTATCCCTTATGGGATCTGCGTTTCCTGATTGATCTCTGTGGGGACAGTGGGTTTGATGAAGCCAAGGGTTTGGCGAAACTAGTCGGGAGGACCTGACCATTTGTACATATACACTCTACTCCCATGTTCGCAATGTACTGTTCATGTGATTGAATAGACTTTCATTACCTTTTTGTAATCTAATAAACTTATTTATTTTTGTATTCAAGTGTATTAAGAAATTGGTTTCTTTATGTGGTAATCCCACTATCCTCCACCCTCTATTTTTCTGCATAATTACCAGTTAAAGCGACGCAGTGCCAAATGTGCTCTGGTCAGGAAGGGGGTAAAATCTTCCGGGGCTCAAGTGGTTAAAGTAACGCAGTGCCGTATCGCAAAAAATGGGGGTAAATCAATCAGGGGCTGAAGTGGTTAAATTCAGCTGTACACTGTAGGGCCTAACATAGCTCTTGAAAACTAAAAACAAAGGGACATGTTAAACCCAACTCTGACCATACCAGCAAATCAAAACTGGACATAGTATACTTCTTTCAAGCTATTCTTTAGGGAAATGTAAATTATCAGGGATTTTTTTTTTAAGTCATACTAATAATTAATTAATTAAAATTCATACATGCGCAACAAAAAAAAGGCTGTTGAAGGCTATATGGCTGATATGAGTATCAAATGTTTAAATTAAGGCATTTTTGGTAAATGTGTAGTGTTCTATCCTGCTCAAGTCAGTAAAAAGTAAAGGGGTATAAGTACCGTAAGACTGGAGACATGCTGAATAGTTTATGATCAGTGGACTATGGAGTTCAAAGTTATTTTTGCCATTATTCTTTCTTTTGTAAAAAAAAAAAAAAAAAAAAAACACAAAGCAAGAGTGAAATAATTAACTCCCATAATCCACAGTACAGTTGTGTTTATAACCAAGGCATTTCTGTATTCCCTCTTTATTCCTGTTCCCATAAATTAGTGACTTGTATCAAATTAGTATTTCTACTCCAGAATATGATATAAAGGAGAACTAATTGTATTAGTGGCTTTTTTATCACATTAGAACATGCATTTGCAATATGCTCTCACTTGAAATAGCTTTTAAGGGAGCATAGTGCATGAAGAGAGGCTGCATCAGGAAAGCCACATGGAAATCCAAAAATCAAATCTGTTTAATGTACACGTCTTGTGTGAGGCTATAAATACTTATAGCCATGTTATAAATAGGGAACAAGAGTAGGAGTTGTCCCTAGAAAATATCTAAATTATCTTTTTTTATCCTGCCCTAGCAGACAGCAAGATTCAGATGGACAACATAAATGAGATCCTTATAGTTTATGAATATGTAGACTATAATGTAGAAACTGACATAACCCAACATAGCCAATGTTCCTAGAAAAATACATTAACCAATAATGTTCATTCCTTTTCTATTGCCGGTAAAAACATATGTCCCTGGCTTCGTTAAGGACAAAGATTATAAGTGAACTCTCCACTATCCACTCAAACACAATTCTTACTAACTCACCATTGGTACCTCACAGTTGGTACCGTTGGGCACAATCCTAAAATTCCCACTGGTGCAATAGTACAGTGATCTCTTGCCAATTTCCAGTGGCAAAGTACAAGCTGGAACAATTACAGAGGATGGAAGATGTTCCACTGCAATCCTTTTCCTTATTCAGTAAACTTCTAATTCACATTTTTGCAGAGCACTTTGGGGCTCTACCCTTTTGGTTAAGCAGCACTTGGTCATAATAAAACATACAGCATTTCGCAGACCCCACTTCCCCATATCCTGAATGCTTGCAAGGAATGGGTGATGGTTAATAGAACAAAGCTGAAACCACCAACTTGAGGGTGTATGACAAATTGGTCAATTATTACCTCTGCTTCTATAGGTGTTTCCTAGCAGATGCACTTGTGTAATGTGTAATTTGCCTTGTCATATTATAAAAATGTTTTTGGGGATCCAGTTATACTTAAAGCGGGAGTTCACCCATTTAAAAAAAAAAAAAAAATCTCCCCTTAGCTTCCTGCTCGTTCGGTCTAGGGGAATCGGCTATTTATATTAAAATATGAGCAGTACTTACCCGTTTTCGAGCTGCATCTTCTTCCGTCGCTTCCGGGTATGGGTCTTCGGGAGCGGGCGTTCCTTCTTGATTGACATTCTTCCGAAAGGCTTCCGACGGTCGCATCCATCGCGTCACTCGTAGCCGAAAGAAGCCGAACGTCGGTGCGGCTCTATACTGCGCCTGCGCACCGACGTTCGGCTTCTTTCGGAAAATCGTGACGCGATGGATGCGACCGTCGGAAGCCTCTCGGAAACCTGTCAATCAAGAAGGAACGCCCATTCCCGAAGCCCATACCCGGAAGCGACGGAGAGGATGCGTCTCGTAAACGGGTAAGTACTGCACATATTTTAAAATAAATAGCCGATTCCCCTAGTAATAACGAGCAGGAATCTAAGGGGGAAAAGTGCCCTCTAAGGGTGAACCCCCGCTTTAAAGGAGTTAAGGCAGAAGGTAAGTTTTTTTTTTATCTTAATGCATTCTATGTATTTAGATAAAAAACCTTCTGTGTGTAGCAGCCTCCCCAGCACCCCCTAATTACTTACCTGAGCCCCATCTCTCCCTAGAGCAATGTCCACAACTGTCTCAGCCGTCCGGGACTATCCTCCTGATTGGCTGAGACACAGCAGTGGTGCCATTGGCTCCCGTGGCTGTCAATCAATGTCAGTTAGCCAATCAGAAGATAGAGGGGGTGGGGCTGGGTCAGGGCTCCGTGTCTGCTTGTTGTGGGGGCACTGAACAGGAGAGAGGGGCCAGGATCACAGAAGAGGGACACGAGAAGAGGAGGATGTGGGCTGCTCTGTGCAAAATCAACTGCACAGAGGAGGTAAGAATAACATGTTTGTTATCTTTGTTATTTTTTTAAACAAGACTTTACAATCACTTTAAAAGCTGTATTAACTCCTACATTGCTCGTAATTGCATACACTGATCTGATCAGTTGCATCACTTGTAGATGCTGGACATTGCAGAAACTTCTGTACATTACCCATAAGAAATTTCTGGGAGCTCATTAATTAAAGAGGAACTGCAGTCTGCTCACATAATTTGTAATAAAAACATCTTTGCCATTCTGAAGCTTCCCTCCAACCACTTTGCATATTATTTTATATATACTGTAATGCTGTACTTGCCAAATATGCTGCAGAAATCTCCCTCCACTGATTCTGGCTGCAGCCATTCTAACTGTGGGCAGCCGAAGCTGCTGCCTGTTGACTTCCTGGATTTACACAGACACACAGAGGCACACCTCCAGCTTTGCAGCCCTGCATCGTTCATTGGCCCTCTTATGACTTATTGTCCCTTCCTTCCTGGCAAACTCTCACAAGAGTGAGAGAGAGAGAGCTGTGCATGATGTCATATGCCTAGGCTAATGACCAGATAAGAAACAGGAAGTGGGCTTTATAAGGTTTTTAGGTCCGCTTTAATAACCCTTATCACACTAGTTTGGTTTCAGCCAGTAGCTATAGAACTACCGTGACACATTTGTTCTCTGCAGAACCTTTTCTGGATTATATGTGCATGCACACTTATATTTTGCATGTTGTATTAGCACCTGTGCTTCAGTTATGCCAGTGTGTTCTTCCTTTTCCGTTTGCATGTGACATTTACTCTAAGTGGCATTTTGTTCTCTCTTTTTAATGAAATCATAACAAGATTTGGGACGCAAAGTAAATTCTGTATAGGTGCCAAGAATGCTAAGCTCAGACCGACTGGACAGAAATGTGTTGCATCAGCCATTTGCCGTTCACTGTTTACAAATCCTTATGATTAAGTATAATTTGGTAAACATCAGTTTCAATAATTTGGTCTTGCTGTGAGGAGCCTGAGAATGCAGTTTTTCCGCCAAATCACTCCTCTGTTGCAAAACATTTGGTAGTGTTGGACAAACAGTGGTGATGACTGCCAGGAAGAAATTGGCATTGAACTGTTGCAGCATGCCTGAGTAGTGGACCATCCTAACAGCTGCTTCACAATAAACTGCTTAAATGCAGGGCAACTTTAATGAGCTAACAATGTGGCCATTTGACCAACATGGGCACCATCACTAGACCAAATTAATGGAGTCTGGGAACATAGGGGTTATTTACTAAAGGCAAATCCACTTTGCGCTACAAGTGCAAGGTGTGAATAAAAAATAGCATTTTAGCTTGCACATGATTGGATGGTAAAATCAGCAGAGCTTCCCCTCATTTCAGATCTACCCCTCAGATTTGCAGCGACTGAACTTCCAAGTGTAATTTCAAGTGCACTTTGCACTTGTAATGCAAAGTGGATTTTCCTTTAGTAAATAACCCCATAGAGTCTTAATTTGAATGAATTTAAACCCCTTTTCATTACAAAGTGTACGTTGTTACTTTCACATTGCCATACTGTTAGTTCCCATACCAACATGAAAGTACATTTGCCATTCTTGCATGGTATTCACTAATGTCTTAAACAGAACTTTCCAGGATAGAAATGTGGGAGCTGCTGTTTCTGACTTATTCTTTAAATCATTTGATCTAGGGCTGTTAGCTTTATCTTTCCTTTACTAACTATTGGGATTTACTTACCTGGAACAAGCAAAGGCATATTGGTTGTCCTGACACTTGATATGCTTATGCCTTCTCTACATCAGTGCCTCACTTAGTAATAAAATAAGGAGGAAGATACCTCACGCATCTTTACATACAAGTCAGCAGTGGCAGTTTCCATCTTTTTGTCCTGTCCTGTTTCATTTAAAATGGACTTACTGCTGCAACCAGATATTATTGGTAATTATATTACTTTCTGCTATAAAGTGTTCTAAATATAAGTACAATGACACTAGAATTGGTATAATCAAATTTGCAGATTTAATTTAGAATCTAAATTTTGAATGTCATATTCAGTCCACACTGTTGAATACAAAATAATAAAAATGACTGTATATGTTACAATATATACAGTATTTTTTTGTGATTAATCAGGCATACTTGATAGTGAAAAATACAACTGGACATAATTGAAAATACATTGGGCCAGATCCACATAGAATTGGATCCGCGCAGCGTATCAGAGATACGCTACGCTGCCGTACCTTACCTGGCGTTCTTTTGAATCCTCAAAGATTTTGCGCCGTAAGTTACGGCGGCGTAGTGTATTTCTGGCGGAGGAATTCAAATCGGCGATTAGGGGGCGGGTTTCATTTAAATGAAGCGCGTCCCCGCACCGAATGAACTGCGCATATGTCGTCCCGAAATTTCCCGCCGTGCATTGCGCTAAATGACGTCGCTAGGACGTCATTTTTTTAACTTAGACGTGAGTTATGTCCATCCCTATTCACGGACGACTTACGCAAAAAAAAAAAAAAAAAAAAATTTCGACGCGGGAACGACGGCCATACTTAACATGGCAAGTCTAACCATAGCTAATTTGCATACCTGACGCGGAAAACGACGAGAACTCCACCCAGCGGACGCCGAAGTATTGCATCTACGTTCCGAAGGCGTACGAAGCCGTATGCCTGTTGGAACGAACCCAGATGCCGTCATATCTTGGTTTGAGGATTCAAACTAAAGATACGACGCAGGAAATTTAAAATTACGCCGGCGTATCAGTAGATACGTCGGCGTAATCCTTTTGTGGATCTACACCATTGTTTTTATGCAAATTGTTAATGAATATTGACACCTACATGAGAAAACCAGTGAGGACTGACATTCATGCAACTCTATTCAGCTGAACAGTGTTCCTTTTCTGCTTAGCCAATGTGATCACTGCTGCATTATCAATGACTAGCAGCTGGCAGTTTGCTAAGCAAAGGATGGCATTTCATAGCCTCTTTTTATTCATTGAACCAGGATTGCCCAAATATCTAAAGATTATCATTCAAGTATATACTGTATATTATGTCATAGTTTATAGCGGTTGTATAGTGATTTTTTTAACTTTTACCTACAGGTAAGCCTATAATAAGGCTTACCTGTAGGTAAAAAAATATATCTCCTAAACCTTTACGATTTAGGAGATATTCCCCTCGCAATGAGCCGCTGAATGCAGTGGTGCATGCGCACAGTGGATTTTCGGCTTAAGGCCCGGCAGACGCCAGACCTTGCTGGAAAGAAGTCTCCCGCGCACGGGAGTGAGGACATTGCGGCTCCAGCCACTCACAGCGCTGGAGCCCCGATACCTGGAAGACACGTCGAGGCAACATGTCAGCTACCTCGGCGTGAACCAGGTGAGTTACCAACGCCTCGTTCTAAGGTAAGTATTTCATAATGAGCTAGTATGCGGTGCATACTACCTCATTGTGCCTTTTGCTTTACAGGGTTAAAAAAAAGTTCAGCGGGTATACAACTGCTTTAAGTCTGCTTTAATGTCTTATAAACCTGCTTCTCTAATAAATACTGTTCCTCTACACAACTAATTTTCTGTAGAGCTCCTAAGGCAGTGGTTCTCAACCTGGGGGTCGGAACCCCCTCAGGGGTCAAATCATAATTTGCCAGGGGTTTACCGAATCTTGGGCTATTCCTGAAGCCCGCACCTCTCTCCCAGCCATTTTGCGGCCACCCAGCAGCACTGTCCCTGGAGCCTGTGGCTGCCCTTCTGGGCTGTTCCTGGAGCCCGCGGCAGCCCACTAAGCCTCATGGCAGGCGCCCATTCAGTTTACAGCATGGCTGGGGGCAGAGACTAGAGGTCAGCTGACTGGTGAGGAATGTGAAGTGGGATGGGCTGGAGGAGACCCTATCTCCTGATTTCTGCATAGGTGTCACTGATGCAAGACACCACAAAGTCAGAGACACAGCGAGTGTGATTATAAATGTCTGTGGTTTAGGCATAACCCACGCTACAAAAATAATTTTACTGTTGGGGGATCCCCACAACTTGGGAAATTTTATCAAGGGGTCACGGCACTAGAAGGTTGAGAACCACTGTCCTAAGGGTTCTTCTTTAGGTCTGTTAGTCATGAGAGTCTTGTTACTGCTTTTGGAAGATCCTTAATCCCTCTATAGTTATTTTGCTGGATTTGCTCACAACTGTTCAGAGCTGGTGTAAAATAGATAAAATAACCAATACATGTAATCACAATTTATAAACTTGGTGAAGCCTCCACCCCCCTGGCATCTACCCAAATTCTGTCCCTTCTGAGTTGCAGGGACACTCTAGTAACGTTTTCATGTAGGAAAGGAGGAAGGGTGTGTAGAGAGAGCAATGGGGAGACACAGTTTGGATTCTCTAGAAGCAGTACTACATACAGTATCTTTTACATTGAAGTGCTTGTTAACATTTACAAAGTGACCCCAGGGGCCCTATAACAGCACAAGTATCCCTCCACCTGTTAGAAGTAGGCCCTGAGGTATACATAGGACAGGTTAAGAAGCTTTGCTGTAGTTCAGCTGTAGAGAAACACATCCATATTCTTCTTTTCTACCGTTTTTTGTTTCTTGAATACATTTTTCCTACGTCTTTTTATTTTGTATTAAATGCTTGGTAAAATGAATAAACTAAGAAAAAAAGGTTGAACACCTAACTCTTTCCTGAGAGAGCTAGTCTAAACAATCCCTCCGACAGAGCAGCTTGATGACGCTCTGCTGAGATGTCGTTTTAGACCATTTTATAAGAGGCACTGATCATTTTTCTGATTCTGATGTATAAAAAGCACTCTTTCCTTTAATGCACTTGTTAAAAGTATCCCGTGGGGGAACACTCGTTAAATGTTTTTGTGCAGTTTAACAGTTTAACATAGAGAGATTTCAAATGCAAAAATAATGTTCCCCGAAGCATTGCAAGTGTCAGGCTGAAGTAGTTTATCAGTAATTGGGCATATTTCCCCTAAAACAAACTGCGCTGAGTTTTATTGTCCCCTGCTGCTTGGGAGTGTTTGCAGTCAAGATTTAAACTGATCCTAAACTGGCAGGAAAACAGCATTCTCCTCACCCTGCATTAACAATTCTCTTTCATGGCTTGTCACTAGTCTAATGCTTTTACATTCGCAGTAATGCGATGAGAAAGTTGCTCATTGGGAATGGTTGTAACTTTGTATTAGTGAAAACAAGTAATAATAGGATGTTATAGCAAATCTACTGTATGCCACAACACTTGCTAATCTAATGTGATGGATATGAGAGGGGCAGTGAAAAGCATTTTATGTTTGTAGTAAGAATCGCATAATTGCTTTTTATTGTGACCGGATAATGCTGTTAGTAAAAGCTTCCTGGCACATATATATAACATACCATGTGGTTAGTGTGTTTTTAACTTTTTATTAAAAGTCCCCATTTGTATTTAGACAATGGATACAAGGATTTTGAAGCATTCAAGGCACGCTAAAAGTGCTTTTTAGGGTCTATTTCTTAAAATAAAATTACTGTTACTTGCAGTACTCTTTAGTTTTTTCTGCAATGGAAAAGCAAAGCCTGGCCTCTTTTAGGAATTCCGCACAGTGCAGAACAAGCCATACTAAGGCCCCTTTCACACGGGGCAGTGGAGGTGCGGTGATGGTATAGCGCGGCGATTTTTAGCGCCGCTATACTGTCGTATTTACCGCAATATTCGGCCGCTAGTGGTGCGGTTTTAACCCTCGCTAGCGGCCGAAAAGGTGTTAATACCGCCGGCAATGTACCTCTG
Source organism: Rana temporaria (assembly GCF_905171775.1). Lineage (NCBI taxonomy): Eukaryota > Metazoa > Chordata > Amphibia > Anura > Ranidae > Rana > Rana temporaria. The sequence continues at coordinate 174,174,615 of NC_053489.1, forward strand.
TAGAGGCGCATTGCCGGCGGTATTACCGCAGTTTCCCATTGATTTCAAACACCCCGCTCCTATACCGCTCCAAAGATGCGAATAGCAGGACTTTTGGAGCGGTCCTGCTAGCGCACCGCTTCAGTGTGAAAGCCTTCAGGCTTTCATATTGAAGCCTGCAGTACATGATTTCTTCAGGCGGTATAGCAGCACTGAACCGCCTGAAAAACGTGTCAGTGTAAAAGGGGCCTAAGTGTGTAATGCGCAAAAAGGTCGGCTGCAGGGAGAGCCAGTCATTTGCATATGTATTCAGAACAGCTTTCACAGTTCACGTTCTTTTTGAAGTTGCTGCTTAGAAATGCAGTTCAGAGTAGGGGGCAGATCCACAAAAGGATTACGCCGGCGTATCTACTGATACGCCGGCGTAATTTTAAATTTCCCGCGTCGTATCTTTGTTTTGTATCCACAAAACAAGATACGACGGCATCTGGGATCGATCCGACAGGCATACGTCTTAGTACGCCATCGGATCTAAGCTGCAATTTTTCGGCGGCCTCTAGGTGGCGTTCCCGTCGAAATCCGTGTTGAGTATGCAAATTAGCTAGTTACAGCGATCCACGAACGTACGTCGGCCCGGCGCATTTTTTTACATCGTTTTCGGACGGCTTTTTCCAGCGTATAGTTAAAGGTGCTATATGGTGGCGTACTCAATGTTAAGTATGGTCGTCGTTCCCGCGTACAATTTAGAATTTTTTACATCGTTTGCGTAAGTCGTTCGCGAATAGGAATTTGCGTAGAATGACATCACCGTCATAAGCATTGGCTTCTTCCGGTCAAATTTCGAGCATGCGCACTGGGATACCCCCAGGGACGGCACATGCGCAGTTAAAAAAAAAACGTCGTTTACGTCGGGTCACAACGCATTTACATAAAACACGCCCCCATTACATCCATTTGAATTCCGCGCCCTTACGCCACAAGAGATACACTACGCCGCCGTAACTTACGGCGCAAATTCGTTGAGGATTCAAAACAAAAAAAGTAAGTTACAGCGGCGTAGTGTATCTTAGATATGCTACGACCGGCGCACTAATGCGCCGTTGTGCGTGGATCTACCCCTAGGTGTCTAAATGTTGAGAGAATGATGTTGATGGAGAATTCAATGCTTAACTAAATTGCAAAGTATGGAGAGGTTATTAGGATTAGAATCCACCAAAGCAAGGCATTTGAGACTTTATTGAGCCTTTATTTTGTGATGCAGTCAAAAAAGTATATGAACCTTGGTTCCATTTTTCTTCCCAATGGTGCATTCCATAAGTAAGAGTCTGTTAATTTTGTATACCATCTAAACTCCTTTTTAGAGGTGTTTATTGCATTGTCATGGTTCAAGGGCCAACCAAGTTGTATCAAGGCACCCTTTAAATTATGGAAAATCTCAAGACACTCTTTAAAATTATAGACAGTCTCAAAGCACCACATTCTAAAATGTAAAAAACTATTCTTATGCCGTTTTTCGTGTTCTAAAAAATGCAGTGTTTTTTTAATGTCATTAAAAACGATCGTGTGTGGGCTTCAGAGCATTTTTCGGGTTCTAAAAAAATGGGCAATTTTTTTTTTGAACATGCTCTATTTTTTCACGGCGTTTTTAACGTTGTCGTTTTTAATGTTTTTAAAAAATGGTCGTGTGTAGGCTTTAACGACGTGAAAAATCCGCGCATGCTCAGAAGCAAGTAATGAGACTGGAGCAATCGTTCTGGTAAAACTACCGTTTGTAATGGAGTAAGCACATTCATCATGCTGTAACAGACAGAAAAGCGTGAATCGTCTTTTACTAACACAAAATCAGCTAAAGCAGCCCAAAGGGTGGCGTCATCCGAATGGTGCCGTTGTACGTGTTGTACATCACCGTGATTTGCTAGAGCATTTTTTTTCACGATCATGTGTAGGCAAGGCCGTTTTAATGATCGGGTTGAAAAAAACTTTGTTTTTTTAGACCCTTAAAAACGTCATTTTTTTGAACCCGAAAAATTTTGAACCCGAAAAATGGTTGTGTGTACGCAGCATAATAGTTTTACATATTGCGGCAGCATTGACACACATAGGACACCCAACATTAGAGGTGATTTATTCTTTCAAAGCAAATACACTTTTCCACACTAATACCGACTAGTATTCCAGATTATCTCCTCTCCCTCATTTGAACTGGTTAACATTTGATCATCTCAGTACAACTTTGAAAATGACAACTAGGTAAAGGAAAATGTGAGAAAGTTGGAACTTCCGCTCATCGGATTCCCCCCCCCCCCTGTCCGGTGCCAAAATTGGCACCTTTCGGGGGGGGGGGGACAGAATATCTGTCTTTGACAGGTATATTTTCCCACTTCCGGGAGTCCAGGGCACTGCCCGTGACGTGGGCCGTGATGTCAGTGTGGGGCTCTCTCCTCCCCCGGCCGCCAGGGGCCAGTCGGAGAGAGGAGCGGGCCTTGTGCATGTGCAGTAGGGTTCCTGGTGTGAAGCTGAAAGTCTAAACTGCCGGGTACCCTTACCCGCAATGGCAACGGCAGCACCTGACATCGCTGGACTCCAGGACAGGTAAGTGTCCATTTATTAAAAGCCAGCAGCTGCAGTATGTGTAGCTGCTGGTTTTTCTTTTTTCTCTTTTGGGCGGGGCACTGCTTTAAAGTGTCTTAGAAATTCTTATTTTTTAAAGTCAGCTAATTGTAGAAAACATTTTTTACACTGCTCTGAAGATTTAAAGAGTACACTTTTGTTGAAAAAAAAACATTTGCCCCTGGGTGATCTATGTACGTTGCACGGATTTGAACAAACATTGTTGCATATTCCTATGTTTTGTTATTCTGAAGAAATAGCTGTTTTTTCTGTGTCCATGTGCTTAGTGAATCTGTATGAGAGTGCTTTTATAATTATCAGTCAGCTTCTGCACCTGCAAGGCTCTAATGAGGAATGTTGCAGGGTCTGCATCCCTTTAGACATTACATAGTTACATAGTAGGTAAGGCTAAAAAAAGACAATAGTCCATCCAGTTCAACTTGTGTGGGTGCATGTGTATCAGTGTCTATAATGCTTTCCTATATCCCTGTATGTTGAATTCCCTTTGAGTAACTCACAAAAAATGAATTTTTTGATGCAGGGGTTGCTCAAGTTCTGATTTGCATCTTAGTGCAGATATCTGGGAAAATCAGTACGCCAATCACATAAGCAGGAAATGACATACTGGGCCGTGTTCTGTACACCATTTATGTACAGAACACCTCCAGGTAGCCATATCACATTGCATTTTACAGAAATTTACACTGCTGATTAAAAAGGAAAGGTCATTTTTAATAACATTCCATTACAATATGACTTCTGTCGCCATTGTATATGCTATATTATTTTTTTAATTTGCTATTTTTTTCCCCCCAAAAATGTAGTTACCCTTTAACTTCTAGATCTAGTCCCATCCAAAATGTCCACACCTACTGTATTGTTAGTCCCTCCTGTTGATTTAAAATCATGGTATAGCTTTATTTGCATTGCAAGGCATCTAAATTTTGAATTTTGTGCCAGGACTATGAATTCTATTTCATTAGTCCTGTATTCTGCTCAGATTTCGCCCAAGGGTTACTTTTGTGTCAAAATGACAAATTTAGATGTATTAATCAGCTTGCTGAAAGATTAGTGTTTGAAAAGGTATTTATACCTTAAATACACTCCATAAAGTGAATTCCTGCTGTGCAGTTTGAGCTAGGATTTTATGTGAACCTCCATATTCTGACTGTTTTGAGATAAAATAAACCATTTCTTGATTTACAACCTTTGCAAAATATCAATTTCTGTCGTATGGAGGCAAGTGATTTGAACCAGAACAAAACAGAAATAAACATTAAACAATTATTGGAATTTAGGTTTATTTAAAAAAACAGCAGGGTCGAGGGAACAGGCCACCCATTAGCGAGAAAGAGCTATTGGACTTTTTAACAACCTGCTGTTTCCTGGCTCAGAATCCAATGTGGACGCTACGAGGGGTGTCAGGCCCGGATGCTATCGATTACAGATGATGCAGCAACAGTGCAATTATATCTCAGTTTGTGTTTGCAGTGATCAGAGTACAGGCTTTTCTCTGGCTGTACAGCAATGACTTTGCTAATTGCCAAGCTTTTATGCACAAATGTATCTATTTTGTGCAGCAGAGCAACATTTGTCACACTTGCTTACAACTTTTATCCGCATTTAAAAAGTTATTCTCAATTTTTTCTATAGGTTCAAAATATCAGTGATTTGAATGTGATGGATTTTCATCGATGGTTACCTTTCAAAAGTTATATTTTGGCTCTTGAAAAGGATGTTTGTTTATCAAGTAGAAATGGGAGTCCATTGTTGCTGGAGTGAATCTATTGCTGCCACATCTATTTTACAGACTTTCTTGGTATCATTAACAAATTCCATACAAAATACTTAGCAGCACAAAAGGATCCTTGGTTCTATATTCTCTAAAAGGAGTGGTACTGAGAGGTGGATAAGGGGTGGGTAGGGGGCAAAGTCAAAGGGTGACTCGGAAGGGAGGAGTTCCTGTATCTTTTCTCTGAAAAATAAAAGCCCTGACTAGGAGGCATAAATTAAAGCCACTGATGTCACTAAATAAGAAAAAAAGCTGCACCCTAGCTGTGCTTGTACATGCCTGCAGCAGGTTTCAGTGTGCCCTCTATTCCCAAATGCCAGGTCATTCAGATCAAAGTTCTGGCACTTCCTGGCAGATAGGGACTTATCTATTCTATTTTGCTTCCCACACCTTCCCTTTGGCCAGTAACTTAGCCCATCATGGGCCAGTGGAAATGTATGACAGAGGAGGGACCTGGGGAAGCTTCAGCGCTAACCAGAAATATCAGGACTTTTCTCCTTCAAAAAGACAAAAAAAAAATTGTTGCTGATAGAGATATTTTCATTTACCGTATTTATCGGCGGATAACACACACTTTTTTCCCCTGATAATCGGGGGCAAAGCCGTCATCTCCTCTCCACTCGCCCTGTCTACTCCCATGTCACACACACAGTCCCGCCTCCGCCACTGGCATTGGACCAGTGTTCTGCCTATCACAGTAGCTGGTCCAATGTCACTCAACCAGGGTGATGTCATCTTCTTGGACGGCGCAGGCAGGGTTGTCTCTGGAGACAGTCTGCAAAGAGGCTAGCCTGTCATCACATTATATGTTCTTAAAACACTACAGGGTGGATCCAGCAGCTCTTACTACAGTAGAGTTTGGGAGGAAGTCTATCCAAGCTTCTATGTATTTTTTGTTGAATAAAGATTAAGTTTACAGCATTAAACCCTCCCTCTCAAAAGCTCATCATTTATCATATGTAATGCTGCCATGTCTGGCATCAGGAAAATAGAAAATTGTATCAAATACTTACCGTAATTTTCCTTTCTTGATGCCAAGACATGGCAGCATACAAACCCTCTCTCTGATCTTTGTGCTTTATACAGAGAATGGGGGAGGCAGCTCTCAGTCAGACTTTTATAGAGAGTTAAACAAGTCCTGTGGGTGGATATTGGGGCGGGGCTATATTATATGTAATGCTGCCATGACTTGGCATCAGGAAAGGAAAATTACGGTAAGTATTTGATACATTTTTCCATCTTTTCCCCCATATTTTTTCATTTTTTGTTTTTTTTTGCAGGCTTTCCCATCTCTAGGTGTATGAAAAGTTACTGTGTGTGTGTGTGTGTGTGTATTTACATGAATGTTGAAAAGGGTTCTTTTACTTATGAACTATTTCTGTTTCAGATGCATCTTTTTAATAAAACACAAGAGAATTTTGCTTCAAGGGTCCTTTGTATCTCAGACAAACAGAGTGGTAGCTGGAGGGTACACTACATTTCACATATAAAACAGTTTTGCTCTTCCTTTATGAGATGGCAGCATTTGTTTACTCTCTTTTATATAACAGTCAAGTTTTCTTTTTGTTGCTGTCTCAAATCAGATTCTGTTTTAATTCCCAAGGGACCCCCAGAAGGTAAACATGCACTTAGTTTTCTCCAAGGATATTCAGTAAAATCCTCAATAAAGACTAATTTCCTCATGCAAAGCTGTCACATTTACTCATCATTAGACATCTCCATACAGTTTGCCAAGTGTCCACGTATTGCAGGGCTTAAGTATGTACAAATGTTTCAGATGATGTTGAGGGAAATCTAGCTTGATTCTCTTATTGCCTCTTCAGGGTATTATTTAGCATTTTTGTGTAGCTCTAGCTGTAGAACTGGGATAAAAATTGGTGCATCTTAACTTAGCCATGTGATTTGGTCCGATGTTTGGGTGTAGTCTGGTAGCCTTTTGTAAAATAATTGTTACATTAACATGCATGCTTATAATGCTTGAGCAGTTACACTGCTTTAATATGGAATAATGTTAAACAGCCTTGATGCTAACCTTATCTTTATGGAAACAACAGCAGCCATCTTAAAAAAAATCTCAGCAGCCTTATTAAAAAAAACTGCAACCTTGCCAATTACCTGTTCCTCTAAAAACTGCTTTCTGGAAATATTCTATTATCCTTAGTTTTGACATGGTGTCCCATACATAATTCACTGCAACAAAAACACACAATGATCATCTTATGTGTGTGCATCACTTAATCTCCCTGGCGGTATGATTATTTCAGAAAAAACATGCTGAAAGCGGTACCATTATTTGCATTGAAATTTGGCGTTTTATATTGTAGGTCTGTAATTTTTAGAAATAACTCACTTAAATCTGACCAAACAAGAGTCTAGTAGGCATCCCGGGTATGACATTTTTTTTAAACAAAATTATAAATTATAATATAATAAATAATTATAAATAATTATAACAAATAATAATATAATTATAATAAAAATTATTCAATAATGTAATCAACTCAAAATCACTGAAATTTGCTCAGTTGCAGAATTGTCGCTGTCATTACTTTTATTTTTTTATGACGAATTTCTAAGTGATTATAATTTATTATCGCTGTTTTCTAGCTGCTCTAAAACCATTTTTGACATAAAGGGACACTTTTGGTTGCTATGGACAATCTACAGTTTGCAGACAGAAAGAAACGTTTTTATTATATAAAAGTACATGTAGGGCACTGGGCAGACCACTAGGGACAAAGGGGGTGTGTATTTTTTACATACAGTACTGTAATCTATAAGATTACAGTATACTGTATGTAAGGTGTTTGTTTACCTTTTTGAATTTGGCGCCGTTCTCCGCTCCCCTGCGCCGTAACGTCGCAGGGAACGGAGATCGGCGTCACACAGAGGCACTATGTGAATCGAGCGAGCACCCGCTCGCTCACACAGCGCGGTGGCGCGGTCTGACTCGGGGTTACCGATCGCAGCACAAAAATGTAAACCCAGAGTCAGACTCGGGAATACCGCCAGGGGGGTTAAAGTTGAACTACAGGCAAAACTTATTTTGTTTCATTTTGGATAGAGTAAGGGAGGGTTATAACCCCTGTCAGATTAGTTTTTTGCAATCTGTATCCCATTTCAGAGATTTCCCTTCACTTCCTGTCCCATAGCCAAAAAGGAGGTTCAAGGAAATCCCTGCAAATTAAAGGAATTACTTGGGGATAGGGCTGGGGAAATTAACTATTAATTCCTCGATTAATCTTTAATTTTTTGATCGATCAAAATGTTTTTGTTCGATCAAAATTCTTTTGATTGGTACTCACCTCTCCGCCGGCTCCTGGGCCTTCAGGGAGTTCTGTCGGAGATCCGGTGACGTCACGGACACCGGCGGGGCTTGCCGTGTCCATCTGAAGTGCTCCTTTGCTGTGCCTTTATATCTGCATGTCGGCGGGACCTTACTATCTGCCACACGCAATGGCTGTTACACTTCCCTCTATTAACCTGGGATTCTACAGCCATCCACTGGGAGTTGTGATAGTTCCCTTCACCGGACATCTACATGCAGACGGACTGATGTTAACCCCTCTTCATCTGGATTCAGAAGTGGTATCGTTGTACACATTTTTATACCAGTATCATACTTAGCTACATGTTTTTATGACTGCATTTGCTACCGTTTGGTATTACTCGCACCATTTTTACAGTTTATGTAGCTACATCGATTTTATCTCCAATGCAATATTTATTTTGTTACCTACTTGAAGACTATAAAAGTTTTAATGCTATTCCCATTGAGCACTGCCTTTGTGTGTTTTTTGTTTCCTGCTATCCATTTTTCCAGTGGTTGGTAGCTGCACTGGGAATCAGCCTGCAAGAGAACAGCTAAAAGTAGTTGGATCTGTATGTGCGTTATAATTAATCGAAATTAGTCGATTAATCGATAAAAAAAAAAAACGATTAATCGAACACAAAAATTTTAATCAGTAACAGCCCTACTTGGGGACCCCCAGATCAGCGGAACTAGTGTCCCCATTGGAAGATTTCCCCTCTATTACTTTTCTGAGGACAACCCAATACATGGGATTTTCTTTTACTTTCACTTTCACTTTCAATGATAATGGTAAACAGGACAAATAGAGAGGATGACTCTTCCAAATGGGGGCACAGACAGCATACAAACTGACAAGCATTCTAATTCTTCTCCACTCTATCCAAAAGTACAAAGAAAGATTTTACTTTTAGTTATACTTTATGGCAATTTTAACAACTTCAGCCCCGGGAAAATTTGCCCCCTTCCTTACCAGAGCACTTTTTGCGATTCGGCACTGCGTCATTTTAACTGACAATTGCGCGGTCGTGCGACGTGGCTTCCAAACAAAATTGACATCCTTTTTTTCCCACAAATAGAGCTTTCTTTTGGTCGTATTTGATCTCCTCTGCAGTTTTTATTTTTTTGCGCTATAAACAAAAATAGTGCGACAATTTTGAAAAAAATTATCTAAAAAAACTATTTTGTTCCTCAGTTTAGGCCGATACGTATTCTTCTACATAATTTTTTATCGCAATAAGCGTTTATTGATTGGTTTGCGCGAAAGTTATAGCGTCTACAAAATAGGGGATAGTTTTATGGCATTTTTATTGATATTATTTTTTACTAGTAATGGCGACGATCAGCGATTTTTATCGTGACGTCATATTACTATGGCGGGTAGGGAAGTGGTTAAACCCTCATTTTAAAATCTGTTTTTCTATTTCAATGCATTTTATATTATCACTTTGTAAATGTCAGAATTACCTGTCATATATTAAAGCAGTGTTCCGTCCCCAATTTTTTTTTAAAAGCCAGCAGCTACACATACTGCATCTGCTGGCATTTAATAATAGGACACTAATGCCTCGTTTCCACTGAGTGGATCGGTTCGGGTCGCTTAGAATGGAACGGGTTATAATGGTCCAGTCTATTCTGCAGAGCATTTTCACTGCAAATCGGACCATCCGGGACCATGCAAGGTTTAGAAAAAAAGCCTAGCACATCCACCAATCAGTAAGATGTATTTGTAGGTCCGCCCTAATGGAACTGTTCCATTCTCTATGGCCCCACATCTGAAGCAGGACCCAGAATGGTCCGGTACGGTTCGCTTTTATGGCACGCTTTCATAATGGAAACACCCAAAAAAGTGTACCGTACCGAACCGTACCGAACCGATCCGCTCAGTGGAAACGAGGCAATACTGTACCTGTTGTGGAGTCCAGCGATATCGGCACCGCGGCTGATGTTTCCTATCAGCTCTCGGGTGCTACCGCCGCCATTATGGGTAAGGGTACCTAGCAGTGTAGCCTTTCAGCCCCGCTCCCCTCTCCTATTGGCCTGGCGGCCAGGGGAGGGAGGAGGAGGGAGCCCCAGCCGTGATGTCACCACTCGCGAATTAGGCTCCCGGAAGTGGGAAAGGATACCTGTCAAAGACAGGTATCCTGTCCCCCCTCCCACCTGAAAGGTACCAATCGTGGCACCGGAGGGGGGGGGATTCAGATGAGTGAAAGTTCCACTTTGTGGTGAATCTCCGCTTTAAGGGCACATGCACACTGCAGCTCAAAGAAGCTGCTCCTACAGGCATTTGAGTTTTTTTTAGCTTTCATTCTATTCTGGCTGGAAACTCTCCTCCGTGTTGGCAAATGTGTTCATATGCACTATAGGCGTTTTCAGGAGTTTACAGGCATATGAGCTTACAGGCAGAAAAAAAGCCTTTTGGATTTTTTTTGCCTGTTAGCTCATATGCCTGTAAACAACTGAAATGTCTATAATGTGCAAAGACACAGGCAGAGAAAAATAAAAGCTCAAAAAAGCTCAAACGCCTGTAGGAGCAGCTTCATTGTAACAAATGCATTCTATGCATTAAGATAAAAAACCTTCTGTGGGCAGCAGCCCCCCTAATACTTACCCGAGCCCCATCTTGATCCAGCGATGTTGCATAGGAGCCACGGCTATCCGGGGACTCTCCCTCCTCATCGGCTAAGACAGCAGTGGAAGCCAGGAGCGTCGGAGGATAAGCTAATGGCACAATATTAATTTGTGCACATATACATGACTCCTGCATGTGCCCTTACCTTTCCTCTGTAACCCCCTTCAGCTGTAAGAGCCCCACAAAACTGGGCAGGTCTCTTTGCTGGACCTCGTGGGTGAAGTCGTGATGTCACAAGACTTTTTGCCCACCTCTACACTCTCCTACTCGTTCTTCTGTCATCCTGGGAGTTGACTGCACTCTGAATATCCTCCTCAGTCACACTGATCTTCTGCTGATCTCATCGATCCCATGATGTGTAACACCCAGTCAAAGTCAAGTCACTTCCTGAAGAGTAAATCATGGCAAAACATATGTTGGAGCAGAGGATCCATCATTTCCAGGTCCATATTTAATACCCCACATCAAGCTTTGCCCTTCCGAGCGAGACGTGGAACGCACACCACCCCTAAGGATCAGTTGACTCACACATGCTGTTTACATCTAGTGCCAGGCCAGGCACTACAACATGTGAGTATAACTCCCATTATTGCTGCTGTTTTTACTTTAATAAAAAATTACTACACTATCATGCCTCGTACACACGATCGGTTTTCCAAAAGTCTGCCGGGAAAACCGAGAACCTGCTCGGTTACTTTTCCCTGTGTACACGCGGCTGGTTTTCCCGACAGGAAAACTGCCATGACAGCTTTGGTCGGGAAAACCGGCCGTGTGTATGCTCCACTGCAGTGTTTCCCATAGAAAACCTGCCGAGCAAACAAACGATGAGAATCGCGGCGGGAAAAAAGAGAACAAGTTCTAATATTTTTGCTTGCAGTTTTCCTGTCGGAAAACTTCTATGAAGCATACACACGGCCAGTTTTCCCGACCAAAAGCAAACATAGCAGTTTTCCCGCCGGGAAAACCGATCGTGTGTACGAGGCATTAGACTTTTATCTGTGTCTCCTGTGGAGCCATTTTTTACATTCTAGCCCCTTCCTGAGTTGCCATTGGAGTGGATTTTGACTGTTTTCCCAGAGTGTTTTTTGACCGCCCTTAAAAAGGGGTCAAACAGCTCTGGTGAGTGGCCATCTTCATACTGAGCACCCGTGCTCGAAGATCTAGAAGTTTTATCTCAGAGCATTCCATTTTGGTGTTGGGATTTATTCACTTATGGACTTTATGCTTGCTTATTTTTTCATTTATGTGCACATTTAAGTTTGATGCAGTGTTTTTCTTTGTGCCAGTTTTTCACATGAACATGTATAGCACCTTATTCTTTACTTTATAATTCTACAAGTTGGTGAAGGTGGCCAGGGACTGACTCAGAATCTATCACAGAAGGTATAAATAGAAATAAGATTTGTCAATCGGAACACCTAGCCTAAGCTAATTGGCTGATGCAGTGTCCCTGAATACCTCGAGACTCAGTGCACGCTCTCTGCAATAGGATGTTCAGGGAAGCTGCACTGATGGAACTGGAGTCGGAAGTGATGAATAGGAGCAAATGTGATTTATGAGGAGGAATCCATGCTGTTGTTAGGGATCATTTACCTTGAATAATCAAGGAATTTGTATTATTATCTAACGTTTAACCACTTTAATACCAGGCACTGATGCCGCAAACACATGATCATTTTTCGGCATGAAAAAAAATGTTGTTTTTCAGCATGTCTAAAAAACAAAGTTTTTCCAACTTTATCATTAAAAACGTGTGACGTACGACGGCACTCTAAAGGGAAAGTTCTATTTGCCGTTTGGCTGCTTTAGCTGATTCCGTGTTAGTAAAAGACGATTCGCGCTTTTCTGTCTGTTAAAGAGTGATGAATGTGCTTACTCCATTATGAACGGTAGTTTTACCAGAACGAGCGCTCCCGTCTCATAACTTGCTTCTGAGCATGCGTGGGTTTAAAACGTTGTTTTAGCCCACACACGATAATTTTTTACAACCCGAAAAACGTCATTTTTTAAAACAACGTTAAAAAATGCAGCATGTTCGAATTTTTTTTTTGGTCGTTTTTCAGAAGCCGAAAAACGATGTGAAGCCCACACACGATCATTTTAAATGACGCTTTTAAAAACGTCGTTTTTTTCATGACGAAAATGATCGTGTGTACGCCCCTTCCTGCCCAAGCCAATTTTCAGCTTTTAGCGCTGTCGCTGTTTAAATGACAGCGGTCATGCTACACTGTAATCAAACAGAATTTTTATCATTTTTTTTCCACAAATAGAGCTTTCTTTTGGTGGTATTTGATCACCTCTGCAGTTTTTATTTTTTTGCTAAACAAATAAAAAAAGACCAAAAATGTTGAAAAAAATAAAAAAGTTTTGCGTTCGTTTCTTTTATAAAATTTTGTAAATTAGTACATTTTCTCCTTCACTGATGGGCACTGATAAGGTGGCAGTGATGGGCACTGATAAGGTGGCACCGATGAGGTGGCACCAATGAATGGGCACAGGTAGGCAGCACTCATGGGTGGCACTGATATGCAGCACTGATGGGCATTGATAGACGGCACTGATGGGCCATCATTGGTGGCACTGGTGGGCACTGATGGGTACCGATAGGCGACACTTATGGGCACTGAAAGGCTTGCAAACATGGGTACTTATTGGTGGCACTGCTGGATACTGATGGGCATTGATATGTGGCTACGCAGCACTGATATGTGGCACTGGCAGTGGTAGGCATTGTGGGTGGGCACTGATTGGCAGCTGCCTGGGCATTGATTGGCAGCTGCATGGCCACAGATTTTCATTTCCCTGGTGGTCTAGGGGGGCATACTTGGTGGTCGTCCAATGTGGATGGGCATCCTGGTGATCCTGGGTGGCATCCTGGTGGTCCTGGGCGGGATCCGAGGAAGGCTGCACTGATAAACTATCAGCACAAAGTGTGTGGGCCCCATCGGTTTGTTTTCCATCGGTGAAAAAAAATAGATCCATACTCAGTCATGCTGAGCCATCCCTCCATGCTCAGCCATCCCTCCCATCCACCCCCAACCATACTCAGCCATACCCAGCCATACTCAGCCATATTCAGCCATACTCGGTGATACCCAGCAATACTCAGCCCTACTCGGTAATACCCAGCCATACTCTGTAATACCCAGCCATACCCGGCCATACTCTGTGATACCCAGCCATACTCAGTGATACTCAGCCGTACCCGACCATACTCAGCAGTACCCAGCCATACTCAGCCATACTCGGTGATACCCAGCAATACCCAGGCTTACTCGGTAATACCCAGCCATACCCTGTGATACCCAGCAATACCCAGCCATACTCTGTGATACCCAGCCATACTCGGCCATACTCTGTGATACTCAGCCGTACTCAGCCATACCCAGCAGTACCCAGCCATACTCAGCGATACCCAGCCATACTCAGCCTCTGTATGTGTAGGCTGTGGAAGTCTCCCACATGCGGTATCGCCGTACTCAGGAGGAGTAGGATAATCAATTTTTGGGGTGTAATTGTTGGTACGTACATGCTATGTGTTAGAAATATTGTATGAATGGACAACTTTGTGTAAAAAAAAAAATGCGTTTTGATTTTCTTAACACATTTTCCAAAAACTTTTAGAAAAAAATGACATGTTCAAAAGACTAATTGTGCCTCATAGATTATACTTTGGGGTGTTTTCTTTCCAAAATGGGGTCATTTTGGGGCGTTTTCATTGTCCTGGTGCTCCAGGGCCTTCAAAACTGTAAAGCCCTGTACACACGATCGGTTTGTCCAATGGACTGTTTTCATCGGTAAAACCGATCGTGTGTGGGCCCCATCGGTTTGTTTTCCATCTGTGAAAAAAAATAGAACATGTTTTAAATTTTTCCTATGGATAAAAAAACTATAGAAAAAAACGATCGTCTGTGTGTAAGTCCATCGGTCAAAATTCCACGCATGCTCAGAATCAAGTCGACGCATGCTCGGAAGCATTGAACTTCATTTTTCTCAGCACGTTGTAGTGTTTTACATCACCGCGTTTGGTCACTGTCGGATTTTTGACCGATGGTGTGTAGGCAAGACTGATGAAAGTCAGCTTCATTGGATATCCAATGAAAAAATCCATCGGATTAGATTCCATCAGATATCCGATCGTGTGTACAGGAATCAGGAAAATAGATAATAGTAATTTATGCTTCAGAACGCCTCTGTATGTGGCCACGCTGTGTAAAAGTCTCACACATGAGGTATCGCCATACTCGGGAGTAATAGCAGAATGTGTTTTGGGGTGTAATTTGTGGTATGCATATGCTGTGTGTGAGGAATAACCTGCTGATGTAAAAAATTTGTGAAAAAAGGAAAACAAAAATCTTAATTTTGAAAAGAATTGTGGGAAAAAACTCACCATGCCTCTTACTAAATACCTTGGAATGTCTACATTCCAAAAAAGGTGTAATTTGGGGGGTATTTGTGTTGTCCTGGCATGTTAGGGTCTCAAGAAATGAGATCGTCAGTACTTCAGGTGTGATCAATTTTCAGAGATCGGCACTGTAGCTTGTGGACTCTAACTTTCACAAAGACCAAATAATATACACCAATTTGGGTTATTGTTTACCAAAGATATGTAGCAATAGACATTTTGGCCAAAATGTATGAAGAAAAAATACAAATTTGCTAAATTTTATAAGAGAAACAAAGAAAATTCATTTTTTTTACAGAATTTTCAGTCTTTTTTCTTTTATAGCGCAAAAAAAAACAGCAGTGATTAAATACCACCAAAAGAAAGCTCTATTTGTGGGGAAAAAAGGACAACAATTTCACATGTGTACAGTGTTGCATGACTCACTGATTGTCATTCAAATTGTGAGAGCGCCGAAAGCTGAAAATTGGTCTGGTTAGGAAGGGGGTTTAAGTGCCCAGTGGTCAAGTGGTTAAAGAGTAACTCCACTTTTGTTGCGGATAAAACATTCCCCTCTGGGTGATTAATGCACATTACAAGGATTTTAACAACCTTTGTTGCAGATTGCTACCTTTTGTTATTCTGAAGAAATCCCTGGGTGTTTGTGTCCACGCAAGTAAATCTAATCGGAGTGGTTTCATAATTTTTAATCAGCTGCTCTACCTGTAGGGCTAATGAGGTAAATTGCAGGGTCTGCATCCCTCTAGACGTGATTTCCTAGTGAGTATCTCCCCTAAAATGACATTGCTGCAGGGGATGCCGGAAATCTAAATTGTATCTTAATAGAGACTTCTGGGAAAATGAGTGACCCAATCACACAAACAGGACCTCCAGGTAGCCATATTGCATTGCACTTTACAGAAAATTACAGCGATGCAGATTGAAAGAGAAAGGCAATTTTTAACACCATTCTATCACATTATGACTTGAGTCGCAATTGTATATGCTATATTATTTATTTATTTTTTGCTCTTTTTTTTCCTACTAAAGTGGAGCTACACTTTCAATTAACAAACAACAAAAGATTCCTCTTAATCCAGTGCTGGGGGATGATGGCTACAAACCACTTGAGGCATACCTCAGAAAAGTCATAAAAATGTCTATGCCCCGCTTTGTGATAAAAAGATTTATTGTAAAATCAAAGTCAAAGGATTCCAAGAATGGAAAGGATTAAAATATGGCTGACATAGAATCAATGTTAAACATCATTCTTGATTATGAACCTCGATCTCACCCAAACCTTGGCAGGCTGACTCAGGCATTTCAAAGGCCGATGCTGGGGGTGACCAAAAGATGTGTAGACGCCAGATGTCGCATAGGCATCCACCCAATGAAAAGGATGACAGACCACTGGTTGAACCCGTAAGGGTCAGTGATGTTGAGACGCCCCAATGGACCGGGCAGAGGACTCCCAACAGTGGTCTGTCATCCACCGTTTGGAGTCCTCTGTCATCCTTTCCATCAGATGGATGCCCATTCGACGTCTGGCACTTACACACCTTTTGGTCACGCCCAGCATCGGCCTTGATATGCCTGAATCGGCCTGCCCAGGTTTGGGTGAGATCGAGGTTCATAATCAAGCATGATGTTTAACATTGATTGTATGTCAGCCATATTTTAACCCTTTCCATTCTTGGAATCCGTTGACTTTGATTTTACAATAAATCTTTTTATCACAAAGAGAAACATTTTGTTGTTTGTTCTTTTGCACAACACCATTCCTGGTGTTTTGGTTCCCCTCTAGCTGCAAAGGGCTAACATTTAATAAACAGACTGCCATATGTTGGTTCTCCAAACAGCACCTGAACTTTTTAGTAGTACCTTTAAATTAACAGTAGAGGATGAAGATTTAATCACTTTCGGACCGGCTCACGACGATATACGTGGGCACTTTGAAGAGGAATATCGTTGTTATGGCAGCAGCTAGCTGCCATAACCTCGGTATCCTCTTCTTCAGTGAGCGGTCTGGTTTCAGATAAAAGTGGTCTCTGCGGCGGATTCACTACAAGATCACTTTTATCTGTGGTGGGAGAGGGCCCCCCGCCACGCTCCGGCAGTGGCGGATTCGGTCGGGTCCTCTTCCTTGGTAGGTATGAAACTAAGTGAGGGGAAGATGGCCCCCACCCAGCTCCATACCATTGCAGGGTGGAAGCGACCTCAAAACGTCACTTTCATCCATAGCTCTTATTTTTTTATTACATTTTTTCAAATAACTTTTTTATTTTATTTATTTGTTTTGCATTTTAGTGTAAATATGAGATCTAAGTTCTTTTTGACACTAGATCTCATATTAAAGAGGTCCTGTCATGCTTTTTTTTCTATTACAAGGGGTGTCTACATTCCTTGTAATAGGAATAAACGTGACACTTTAAAAAAAAAAAACAGTGTAAAAATAAAAAGTAAAATAAATAAGAAAAAAAATATTTTTAACTTGACCCATCCAGCCGAGCTCACATGCTAGTTAAGGGATAGTTTTATGGCATTTTTAATAATCTTTTTTTTTTACTGTAATGGCGGCGATCAGTGATTTTTATCGTGACTGCAACTTTATGGCTGACACATCGGACACTTTTGACACCATTTTGGGACTATTGTAATTTTTACAGCGATCAGTGCTATAAAAATGCACTGATTACTGTAAAAATGACATTGGCAGTGAAGGGGTTAACCTGTAGGGGGCGCTGAAGGGGTTAAGTGTGACCTAGGGAGTGCTTCTAACTGTTAGGGGGCATGGCTTGCCGTGACATGTCACTGATCGCTGTTCCCGATGACAGGGAACAGACGATCAGTGACAGTGTCACTAGGCAGATTTACACTTGCCTCTCCCCGTTCTGCAGCTCTGTGACCCAATCGCGGGACACCGGCAGACATCGAGTCCACGGGTCTCGCGGGCACAGAGCTTGCGACAGGCACACGGCCGGAAAATGAAAGGGGGCGTATATATACGCCCATTTGCCCAGCCGTACCATTCTGTCAACGTAAAAGTGCGTGCGGCGGTCGGCAAGTGGTTAAACTTCAATCACCATATCCCAAAAAAGTAAGAGTAAATAAAATAGATTTGTGTTGTACTTAAAGTAAGTTATTCCTACTTATAATGAGTATCTTTTTCTTAGAAGACATCCTTGTACCTGACCTGTGCAAGTCTGGTCTAAAACGTACCTTCTCTGACACCACTTGCAGTGGCGATAGGGATAGTACTTCGGAGAAAGTAGGAGATTCCTAGTCTGCGTCAACGAGGCCATTGTTTTGTACAAGCTGTACTGATACTCATAGCCATACACTCATAACATCTTCTGAATAATTTGCCAAACTTCTTTCTAAAGCTGCTAAACGTGCTGAAGGGCCTAAACACAGCACCTATATTAGACAGGCCTTGCCACTTGAACAGGGATTTCTGTGTATAAAAGTACCTATTTATATTTGCAGTTAAACAGCACGTTACAGGACTGCGATTTTGATAAATATATACTTAAATCCCTAACTCAGACCGGTGTGTCTCGGTAAGGACATGTGGAATACAAAACTATTCTGCAGGAGTGAGATAAGAATGTGCAAACTGGAAATATTCAGATACTTCAACAATTTTCAGTAATAGTCCCCTGAAATAAAACCGGTTCCGGAGTATGGGCAAAAAATTGGACACCAGTTTAAAAAAAAACACCTACCTGAAGCCACATGGATTTTGTGTAATTTATTCATTGAAGCTGAAAATCTTAACCACTTGCTTACTGGGCACATATACCCCCTTCCTGCCCAGGAGAAATTTCAGCTTTCAGCACTGTCATGCTTTGAATGACAATTGCTCGGTCATGCGACGTGGCTCCCAAACAAAATTGACGTCCTTTTTTTCCCACAAATAGAGCTTTCTTTTGGTGGTATTTGATCACCTCTGCAGTTTTTATTTTTTGCGATATAAAGAAAAATAGAGCGACAATTGTTTACTTTTTGCTATAATAAATATCCAATTAAAAAAAGAAATAAAATGTTCTCAGTTTAGGCCGATTCGTATTCTTCCACATAATTTTGGTAAAAAAAAATATCGCAATAAGCATATAGTGATTGGTTTGCGCAAAAGTTATAGCGCCTACAAAATAGGGGATAGAATTATGACTTTTTTTTATTATTATTATTTTACTAGTAATGGCGGCGATCTGCGATTTGTGTCACGATATTACGGCGGACCCATCAGACACTTTTGACACATTTTTGGGACCATTCACATTTATACAGCGAACAGTGCTATAAATATGCACTGATTACTGTATAAATGTGACTGGCAGGGGATGGGTTAACACTAGGGGGCGAGGAAGGGGTTAATGTGTGCCCTGCATAGTGTTTCTAACTGTGGGGGGAGGGGAGTGACTGGGGGAGGTGACCGATGGTTATCCCTATATACAAGGGACACACCATCGGTCTCCTCTCCCTGACAGGACGTGGATCTCTGTGTTTACACACAGAGATCCATGTTCCTGTCTCTGTGACTGCCGATCGCGGGTGCCCAGCGGACATCGCGGCCGCCAGGCACGTGCATCGGCACCTGAATGGCACCTGCTATGGGGGCACCCGTGCCCGAGTCACAGCTCCCTGTGCCCATTCAGACATGAGTCCTAGTTCGGCGACACCCCCTCTCTCTCCTGCTTAGCTCACGTAAGTATTTGGGGGTGCTGGGGCGGCTGCTGCACACAGCAGGTTTCTTTATCTTAATGCATAGAATGCATTAAGATAAAAAGCCTTCTAACTTTACAACCACTTTAACCTCTTGACCACCGCCCCATGTCAAAAAGACGTCCTCTTTTTAAAGTTGAATATCTCGATAACGGCAGCAGCTGCTGCCACAACCGAGATATTCATCTTTTCAGGGGGCGGTGGTGTACACGATAACGGCGGTCTCCGCGGCGGATTCGCCGCGAGATCGCCGTTATCGGTGGCGGGAGAGGGCCCCCCCCCCCCTCCCGCCGCTCTCCCGCGCCCTCCGCCGCTTACCGGAGCCGTCGGTAGCGGCGGAGGGGATCGGATGTGTCCGGCAGCTGAGCGGGGACGGGACTGAAGGAGAAATCTCCTTCACCCGTCCTCATAGCTCTGCTGGGCGGAAGTGACGTCAAAACGTCAGTCCCGCCCAGCCTCTTAAAGACACATTTTTTTTTTTGTCATTTGAAAAAATGACATTTTTTTTTTATTATTTTTTTTTTTTGCATTTAAGTCTAATTATGAGATCTGAGGTCTTTTTGACCCCAGATCTCATATTTAAGAGGACCTGTCATGCTTTTTTCTATTACAAGGGATGTTTACATTCCTTGTAATAGGAATAAAAGTGATAAATTTTTTTTTTTTTTTCAGTGTAAAAAATTATAAAACTAAATAAAAATAAATAAGAAAACCCAAAAAAAAATTTTTAAAGCGCCCCGTCACGACGAGCTCGCGCGCAGAAGCAAATGCATACGCGAGTAGCGCCCGCATATGAAAACGGTATTCAAACCACACAAGTGAGGTATCGCCGCGATCGTTAGAGTGAGAGCAATAATTCTAGCCCTAGACCTACTCTGCAACTCAAAAAATGCAACCTGTAGAATTTTTTAAACGTCGCCTATCGAGATTTTTAAGGGTAAAAGTTTGACGCCATGCCACGAGCGGGCGCAATTTTTAAGCGTGACATGTTGGGTATCATTTTACTCGGCGTAACATTATCTTTCACAATATATAAAAAAATTGGGCAAAATGTATTGTTGTCTTATTTTTTAATTCAAAAAAGTGATTTTTATCCAAAAAAAGTGCGCTTGTAAGACCGCTGCGCAAATACGGTGTGACAAAAAGTATTGCAATGACTGCCATTTTATTCCCTAGGATGTCTGCTAAAAAAAAATATATAATGTTTGGGGGTTCTGATTAATTTTCTAGCAAAAAAATTGTGATTTTCACATGAAGGAGAGAAGTGCCAGAATTAACCTGGTGGGCAAGTGGTTAAAGAGGTGTTTAGCCCCCCCCCCCCCCAAATAAATTTAGGTCAGCAGCTACAAATAATGTAGCTGCTAACTTTTAATATTAGAACACTTACCTGTTCAGCATGCCCACAATGTCGGCACCCCAGCCCATTTTCAGGTCGGCTGTCGAGTGCTGCCGCCACCATTCCCCGTACAGCTGAGTCCCTACTGCACATCTACTGTATATATTACGGTAAATATAATTATCAACATATGCAACAAACCCTTTCAGCTTTATATATTTAAAAATACAACAAAGGATTAGGTTAATTACGATATTGCATGTCCATCTTTATCCTTTTTTTTAGGTTGGGTTGAAATATGCTTAAAGCGGAGTTCTGCCTAAAATATTTTTTTTATAAAAGTCAGCAGCTACTGCAGCTGCTGACTTTTAAAATATGGACACTTACCTGTCCAGGGCACCCGCAATGTCCTCACCCAAAGCCGACCCGTCCCTCAGCTACAGGTGAAGGAGGCGGCATTGCTAGTAAGGGAATCAGGAAGTGATTCACAGCCTGGTTCCCTACTGTGCATGCGTGAGTCGCGCTGCACGTTCTGAGTAGTGCCTGCTGTCTTCTGGGACCTGTCCTGTGTGTCTCTTGGAAGACAGCGAAGGGCCGGCCATGACATAGATCATGGATACTGCAGCGATCTGTATTAGAGGGAGGAATTCGAACAGCGGAAGTTCCATTTTTGGGAGGAACTACGCTTTAACACAGACTTGTGTGTTACTGTGTCTTTCTTTTTTCACTGTTTGCACATGACATGAGTCTGTAGTTGAGTAAAGTCATTTTACTTTGCAAGTTCATAGTAGGAAAAATGTAATCTGTTCATGTTTTTTTTAAGTTCATTCAAATAAGGCAATGAAAACGATTTCTGCATTTGAGTTCCAGTTCAACTAATAAACAAGTTACAAGTATGTCGCCAAAGCAGCTTACGCTACGAGTAGTAGCTCCTGCTATTTCCTTACTGATTCAGTGGTGTTTTTGGTTTCTTCATACTCTAGATTGCATTTTCTTGAACATGACTTTGGTACACTGAATGCATCCTTCCACAGTATATGGGTGGTGTGTGTGCACACTAAAGTGCTGATTAGTAGACATGTGCATTCGTTTTCGTTAGAATGCATTTTCGTCCGAAAATCTGTTTTTTTCGTTATCGTTTTAACAAACGATAACGAAAGTGCAAGAAACGAAAACCGAAAGATCCAACATAAAAAATGCTTTATTTTCGTTTTCGTTGCGGTAAAAATTCGATATAGAGAGATTCGACATTATAGGGAAAAGATTCGACATCATAGAGAAAAGATTCGACATTATAGAGAAAAGATTCGACACTATAGAAATAATAGATTCGACATTACAGAGAATAGATTTCGATTTATGAGAAAATAGATTCGACATTATAGAGAATAGATTCGACATTATTACTAGTCATACAACATTAGAATTCTTGTAGGCAGAATATTCGAACGGAAATGTACGATTCGACGTAAAGATTCGACGTTCCGTCGAATATTCGTTTGACCATTCTACAGAAGCCAAAACGATTCGACGTTCCGGCGAATATTCTTTTGACCGTTCGACAGAAACCAAGTATTATTGGATTTTCGGACGAAAGCTATTCCCCAACGAAAAACAAAATAAATCAAAACGATTTTCGGGAGTAACTAAATACATTTATTTTCCAAACGAAAACGAAAAAACGAAACAAAATATTCCAGTCTGCACATGTCTACTGATTAGGTCATCAGCCCTGTTCTTTAGGGGAGACTTTTAAATATAGGGATCTTTGTAAACTGCAGTCTTCAAGTATACTATTGCAAGCCATTTCCGTAAATTAAGATAACGAGTATAAAGTCAATGAAACAAATTTCATTTGTCACCGGCTTTTTATTGTAAATCAATTTCTATCCAAATGGGTCCCTGCACCTTTCACATTTGCTTTTCTAATTGTAATTGTATAGTGGATGGCAAAATAAAGTATAGCACCGCACTTTACTCTTGCTGCATTGACAGTGGAAAAGTTTAATTTACCTTCGCTGAATTTAGTGTGTAGGATCCTAACTATTAGTGGTGTAAGCATCATCCCTATGTGCCACACATTGTGCAGGGAGAAGAGCTGGTATGTCCTGCAGTGGCACTAATACAAACCTCATTTTGGTAGGCTTGGTCGACTTTCATGGATTCATAGTGTGCAAAATGTGGTATGGCACTCCTATTTTTTGCTGACACAATAGGTATCTGAGAAAATCATAGATAAACATTAGGGTAACTTCCCTTAGCAACCAGTTAGTTTTTCATCTTAGGCTTCTTTCACACTATGGATTGTATGTCTGTTTTATAATATCCGTATTACACCTATTAACGGACGTTTATTAACGGATTTAATAACGGATACATACGGATAAATATTTTACCATTCTTCCTTTATTGAAAACAGATAATGTTTATCCGTATATATCCGTATACATCCGTTATATCATTCCTTTCTAACGTCCGTTAATAAAAAACATTTCACCCTTTCTTGAAGTCCAGCTCCAGAAGTCTTTACTGAGCATGCTCAGTAAAATTAACGTCCGTTAACATAACGGACATTTACGGAGACATTTACTAACGTCCGTGCGCCATAGACTTTAATGTTAAAATATAACGGACGTTAATATATCTGTTACTTGCAACGGACAAAAAATGGACAAAAAATAGTGCAAGACCCGTCACATATTCCGTTATAACTAACGTCCGTACGTTATAACGGACTATTACGGATCTTTACGGAACATAAAAAAATCCCATAGACTTTAATGATATTTTATAAAGGACGTATAACTTCCGTTTTTTAACATTATCTGACGGATTTTAATACGGATTATTAAAACGGATTTATTTTGTAGTGTGAAAAGGGCCTTAGATATCAGTAGTTAAAAGGATGATATGGCAACTCTATGGCATACACCGTCACTACTTTAAAAATGTCAGCATGCAATGAGGAGGACTTTGATAACTGCCATCCTACATATCCTTAAGCAGGTTCTTCTATGTGACAGCTTTCTGCCTGGCTAAAGGTTGCTTAAATATCAAGTGCCGTATTATGGGTTGGGAAAGGAGATGTGCACACTTTTCCCATATTGCATAATCCGGTTTAAATGAGAGAAATCCAGGGGTGCATTGAAAGGTTTTACAGTGAATGTGCTTATGGTCTGTATTAACCTTACTGTTAATATAAACTAATACATAAAAGTTTCCTCAGAGGGGTAATCCAAACCAGTGTTAATTTTGTTGACAACATTTTTTTTACAGTGACGAAAATCAAAAGTACATAAAATTTTTGTTTGCTGACGAAAACTATGACGAAAATCAATTCTGTTTTCGTCAATGAACCAAAACAAAACAAAAATGTGAGGTAGGGATGTTTACCTATTGTGAGTTTCCCTGGAGCGTTGCCTGTGTTAAGTGCTTCCGCTCCCAGCAAACAAGTGAGTCTACAGCGTGCTTAGCAGTTAGCACTGTGCAGCATTACAGGCCTCCTCAGACGACCGTCAAGAGCAGCACTGTGCAATAGGCCTCCTGACGAGAGTCCCGACTTACGGCCAACCATTTATGGTTAAACTAGATGGACTTGTGGCTTTTTTCAACCTGACTATGTAACTATGTAACTAGCACTGTGTGCATTACAGGCCACTCACACCACTGTCCCAGAGCACTGTGCAGCATTACATGCACTGTGCACTGTGCATTACAGGCCTCCCCTCAGACCAGCATCCAGAGCTCTGTGTGCATTACAGGCCTCCTCTGAACACCCGGATCCAGAGCACCATGTGCATTACAGGCCACTCGTACCACTGTCCCAAACCACTGTGCATTACAGGTCTTTCAAACCACCATCCCAGAGCACTGTACATTACAGGCCCCCCCTCAGACCACCATCCAGAGCTCTGTGCAGCATTACAGGCCTCTCAGACCACCGTCCAGAGCACTGTGCAGCATTACAGGCTTCTCAGACTACTATGCATTACAGGCCTCCTCAGACCACCTTCCAGAGCACTGTGCTGCATGACAGGCCTCCTTAGACCGTCCAGAGCACTGTGCTTTACAGGCCTCCTCAGACCATCCAGAACAACTAAAATCTGTGTCTTTGAGTTTGTCAAACTTTAATACCATAAACAATAACATGATATTAGATTTTTTTTTTACTCCAGGAGTATATACTGAGTTTGGAAATTCTTGAGAAATTATTAAAAAATGCATTACTATTTAACTAAACCCATTTGATTTTAGACTACAAAAATGTATTGGAGATTTTAGTCGACTAAAATGCAGGACATTGTATTAGACTAAAATGTACTGCAGATTTTAATCTGCTAAATACAACTAAAACTAAAACAATTGCAGATGACTAAAACGGAACAAAAAATAAAATGGTATTTTTGTCAAAAGACTATTACTTAAACTAAATTGAAATTTAGTGCCAAAATTAACACTGATACAAACTCAGTTTAAAAAAAAAAAATTTACACAAGGAAGTTTTACTTTCTAATTTATAGTTCTCATTGTGTATTTGCTTTAATATCAGGGCAAACCTTACGTCTTGTCTTACAGCTGAACATTTAAACATTAAGGTTGAAGACTGTCACACAATGCTGCAATTTTGTCATGACCAAGAAAAAAAAATTGGGTAATCTGGGGGGCACTTTCAGACCTTGGGAGACATTTCCAGTTAATGGTTATTTTGGATGGGTAAGGGAACCCTAGCAGATTGATAACTGGGTCAAAAGACTATTGCTCCCTTGTGAAAATAGTGGCACATGGAACAGGATAGGTAGAGCTGGTGAGTGCAGATCATGCATCATTGTAGTGATTTTAATAACTCTTAGCAGCCCTTTGATGTTTATGGTTTGCTTTAGAAGTAAGCCAATATTACAGTATATCAGACAGATTGGTGAGATACACGCATTCATTATCAGCGGGACTTTTTAGGTGCCTAAATATACATCACACGTCATGTTTCCTTAGGACAATACATACTTATTATTAGTACAATGACAGATATTTTACTTTCATAAAACTCCACATAATATCATGGTGTGTTAGTAGTAATCAACATAGATTTATGAAGGACTGTTCTTGCCATAACAACCTTTTAACATTCTATAAGGAGGTGAGCTGTAATCTGGATCGAAGAAAGTCTGTGGATATGGTATCTCTAGATTTCACTATAAAAAACTATACAAACACTTAACTTACAAATAAGGGTCTTCTGGCATTGGTGATATTGTATATACCTGGATAGAAAACTGGTTGCAGGAGTGCATCATAAGTTAAAATAGAGGGATGGGCAGCTATATGGCAGATGAGGTTTAATATTGAAAAATGTAAAGTAATGCACTTGGGAGCTAACAATTTGCATGCAATTTACTTGTTAGAGGAAAAAAACGCTGAAGGAATTGAGAATGCGGGTCCTAGTAGATGTCAGACTCACCAATACTATGAAATGCCAATCTGCAGCTATCAAGGGTAGCAGACTATTAGCATGCATTAAATAGGGTATTTATTAGGAGATACAACTATAATACAACCCTTTTTACAAAACAGTGTTTCAACCACATCTTATGTATGCAGTCCAGTTTTGTTTCACCAATCCTCAGGATGTCCTTAAATTGGAAAGGATCCAAAGAAGAAAAATAAAACTAATTGGGGGGCTGGAGGGCCGCAGTTATAGGGAAATACTAAAAACATTAATGCCGCGTACACACGATTGGTCAAACCGATGAGAACGGTCTGATGGACCGTTTTTATCGGTTAACAAATGAAGCTGACTGATGGTCAGTCGTGCCTAGACACCATCGGTTAAAAAACGATTGTGTCAGAACGCGGTGACGTAAGACACAACAACGTGAGTTCAATGCTTCCAAGCATGCGTCGACTTGATTCTGAGCATGCGTGGATTTTTAACTGATGGACGTGCCTACAAACGATCGTTTTTTTTTTCTATCGGTTAGGTATCCATCGGTTAAATTTAAAACAAGATTGCTTTTTTTTAACCTATGGATAAATAAACGATGGGGCCCACACATGATCGGTTTGGTGCGATGAAAACGGTCCATCAGACCGTTCTCATCGGTTTGACCGATCGTGTGTACGCGGCATAAAAGTATTCTTCCTGAAGAAGAGACACTTAAGAGGGGATATCATTGCAATATACAAATCTTTAAATAGTGAATGTATAATTGAGAGAAACTATTTAATCTTATGTCTCCAAAGAAGACATGCAGCCACACAGTGAAGATGGATGACAAGTGGTTCTATCTTAAACTGCGTAAAGAGTTATTTACTGTTAGAGCAGTAAGTTCCCTTTCACAATTTGTGGTATCAGTGGGGTGTTTATATACGTTTAGATGTGTTTCTTAGCAAAGACAATATACAGGGATATAAACACACACACATGCTAACTTTGAAATAGATGGACTCTATTTAGCTAACCAGGGCTTAATCCTGAAGCCCTGATTTGGTGAAGAGTGTTAGGATGGCGGTCCTAGAGCAGGGACTGTTACTGCTACATGTGCAAACTACAAGTGCAAAGCGCACTTGAAATTGCACTGAAAGTGCACTTGGAAGTGCAGTCGCTGTAAATCTGAGGGTAGATCTGAAATGAGGGGACGCTTTGCTGGTTTTATCATCCAATCATGTGCAAGCTAAAATGCTGTTTTTTATTTTCCTTGCATGCCCCCTCGGATCTACAGCGGCTGCACTTCCAAGTGCACTCTTAGTGCACTTTCAAGTGCACTTTGTAGTGCAAAGTGGATTTGCCTTTCATAAATAACCTTCATTGTCTTCCCTGAGCAGTTCAAACTGTAATTTCTGGCAGTAAGCACCATGTATTTTTCTGTAATAGTACTGCATGTGGTCTGTATGCGATTGTGTAAAATACATGTGAGGAGGGCTTAAATTTTTCTGATGATTTTCACACTGGCAGACCATGGGGCGTCACAAGCAGCAGGGATCTGCAAAGTCCCATCTCAAGTGCTAGCAGCAGTTATAAGCAGCTGTCAATATTGATAATTAGCACTTGCCACTTAGAGCAAGATAGCTAGACATCTGATGGAATGATGAGAACATACAGGTTTCACACGAAAGGTTCGAAAATGAAAGCTCTCCAGGATCCTTTTATATTTAAAAAACACACATACAATACATACTTCAGGCTGCCATACATGACTCAAATTTTGGCTAATTCAGCACACATCAACACCACCAATTAAACATTTGACTTTATTGAAGCAGCAATGTGGAAATGTGTCAGTTGAACAGTGTCTTTATTTAATCTTATGCAATCTTAATTTCAATAAAGGTCAGGGGGACAATTGAAAGAATATCCAAAATGTTTTGGCGGTCAAAAAGCTACCCCCTTCATTAGGGCTTGTGATTGAAAATTATATAAATACACTGGAAGTGAATTAGACAAGACAAACTTATCATAAGCTGCCCGAGACCTGTGCTTGTAATCACACTGGACGTCATGCTATTACAAGTCCAGTTCACTTCAGTCTTGCGCCCTGATGAAAGAGGACTTTTTGGCCTCCCAAAATGCTTTGGCATTTAACTTTTATTGGAAAAAAGTCCTATATGAACCTTTAAAGTGGATGTAAACCCAATTCATGAAATTTGATCGATGAACATATATATATAGTGTTATCTTATCTCTCTCCAAATCCCTAAGTCCCATGTATTTTTGCTGCTCTGTTCCTCTGTTATCAGCATAACTTCTGACAAGTTCTCAGAGATGGGAGATAAAAGCAGCTGAAAATGTGTGTCGAGCAAGGTTGCTATAAATAGATTGGCAAAGAGATGGTCTATTCGCAGCACAACTCTGCAAGTATCTGCCTATGTGAAGGGGGGGGTGTGCCTTTCCTCCAATCAGCTGTCTCTCAGTGTAAGACAAGAATCCACCCCCAGTGCTGAATGAGGAAGTGAAAATTCAAACATGATAAGAATTTCCGTAAGATTTCTAAAGAATATAGCAAGCTGAAGACAGCAGATATACAAGTAAAATGTATGTAGGGAGATTTGTTCCATTCCTGTGTATCATCTGAGGCTGTTCACTTCACTGGGTATATGTGAGGGTTTACATCCACTTTAAGCAGTAATGTGGCACTTTAATTTACATTTTTGTTACTTTACACCACAAGCCAAGAAGACCGTGGGGATCCTCTGAGGTGTAGAAACTGCCTGGCCAGCAAGATCACCTACATCTACATCAATACCTTACACTTTCATGGGAAAAAGGATAGTAAATTAAAACATATATAATTATATAGCATAAGTTTGCTCATAAGTATATTGCATAAGTTTGCTCATAAGTTTACATACCCTGGCAGAATTTATGATTTCTTGGCCATTTTTCAGAGAATATGAATGATAACACAACAATATTTCCTTCACTCATGTTTAGTGTTTGGCTGAAGCCATTTATTATAAATCAACTGTGTTTACTCTTTTTAAATCATAATCATAACAGAAGCTACCCAAATGACCCTGATCAAAATTTTACATGACCTGATAACATGCACACAAGTTGACACAAAGGGATTTCAATGGCTATTAAAGGTAACCATTCTCACCTGTGATCTGTTTGCTTGTAATTGGTGTGAGTGTGTGTGTATAAAAGACCCTTTCATCCAGTGCTGCTATGACGTTTCTGGATTCTGAGTCATGGGGAAAGTAAAGAATTGTCAAAGGATCTGGTAGTTGAACTGTATAAAACAGGAAAGGGCTTTAAAAAGATATTCAAGGAACTGAGGATGCCAATCAGCAGTGTTCAATCTCTAATCAAGAAGTGGAAAATTAGGGGTTCTGTTGAAAACAAACCACGGTCAGGTAGACAAACTAAAATTTCAGCCACAACTGCCTGGAAAAATGTTTGGGATGCAAAGAAAAACACACAAATAACTTCAGGTGAAATGCAGGACTCTCTGAAAACATGTGGTGTGGCTGTTTCACGATACACAATAAGGAGGCAATTGAAGAAAGATGGGTTGCATGGTCGAGTCGCCAGAAGAAAGCCATTACTACGCAATTGCCACAAAGTATCCCGCTTACAATGCGCTAAACAGCACAGAAACAAGCCTCAAACCTTCTGGCACAAAGTCATTTGGAGTGATGAAACCAAAATTTTGCTTTTTGGCCACAACCATAAATGCTACATTTGAAGAGGAGTCAACAAGGCCTATGATGAAAGGTACACCATTCCTACTGTGAAACACGGAGGTGGATCGCTGATGTTTTGGGGATGTGTGAGCTACAAAGGGACAGGAAATTTGGTAAAAAATGATGGCAAGATGAATGCAGTATGTTATCAAAAAATACTGGAGAAACATTTGCATTCATCAGCCAGAAAGTTGCGCATAGGACGTACTTGGACATTTCAACATCACAATGATCCAAAACACAAGGCTAAGTCAATCTGTCATTGGCTACAGCAGAATAAAGTGAAGGTTCTGGAGTGGCCATCTCAGTCTCCTGACCTCAATATCATTGAGCCACTCTGGGGAAATCTCAAACGTGCAGTTCATACAAGACAGCCCAGTAACAACCAAGAGGAATGGGCAGCTTTACCATCTGAGAAGATAAAGAGCCTCATCCACAAATACCACAAAAGACTTTAAACTGTCATTGATGTTAAAAGGGGCAATACAAGATATTAAGAACTGGGGATGTAAACTTTTGATCAGGGTCATTTGGGATGTTTCTGTTGTCATTATGATTTAAAAAGAATAAACACAGTTGATTGATAATTAATGACTTCAGCCAAACACTAACCATGAGTGAAAGAAAAGTTTTTGTGTTATCATTCATATTCTCTGAATAATGTCCAAGAAATCATAAATTCTGCCAGGGTATGTAAACTTATGAGCACAACTGTACAATTGCTATCCAAGTCATATTGTAATAGAATGGGTAACAAAAACATTACCTTTCCTTTCAAATCTGCAGCTGCTGCAATTTTCAGTAAATTGTAGTGCAATACGACTATTTGGAGGCCTTCTGCAAACTGTTGGGCTAACTTCCCAGAAGTGTAATTTCCTGCTTGTGTTATTGGCTCACTGATTTTCCCAGACGTCTGCGCTAAGATACAAGTCAGACTTTAGACATCCTCTGTGACAACATTTTTATTTTTGGTGAGATACTCCAAAAAGGTTAATTACTTCTAAAGGGATGCAGACTATGCAACTTTTCTCATTAGAACACTGCAGGTACAACAGTTGATTATTAATGAAAAAAGTCACTCCCATCCAGATTCACTTTGCACATTGACATAATAAAATATTTAGCTTTTTCTATAGACCAGAAACAGGTGGGAATCTGTTAAAATCTTTGCAGTACATGTTTTTTGGGGGTGATCACAAAAGTGGAGTTAAGATAATAAAGCAATACCTATAAGACGACCTTATGTATCCAGCGCTATTTCTTTACACTTTTCTTAACTAAGAATACAATAACCATCAGAGAAAATGTGTTCATCTACACGGTTTAGTTGTAGAAGGAGAAATCTGTAATGCCGCGTACAGATGGTCGTTTTTTTGTGATGAAAAAAAACGACGTTTTAAATCATGAAATAAAACGACGTTTTTGAAAATCATTT
Source organism: Rana temporaria (assembly GCF_905171775.1). Lineage (NCBI taxonomy): Eukaryota > Metazoa > Chordata > Amphibia > Anura > Ranidae > Rana > Rana temporaria. The sequence continues at coordinate 174,205,998 of NC_053489.1, forward strand.
TTAAAAACGACGTTGCCTACACACCATCGTTTTTTCACAATGCTCTAGCAATGCGAGGTTACGTTTCACCACTTTTTTCCATTGAAGCTCGCTTCATAACTAGCTTCTGGGCCTTCTGCGGGTTTAAAAACGTTGTTTTAAACGATGTTTTTTGCTACACACGGTCAATTTCTGTGAAACAAAAAACGACATTTTGAAAAACGACACAAAAAATTCAAGCATGTTCGAATTATTTTTTTGTCGTTTTTTTGAAGACATAAAACGACGTTTTGCCCACACACGATTATTTTAAATGACGTTTTTTAAAACGTCGTTTTTTTTCATCACAAAAAACGACCGTCTGTACGCGGCATTAGATTTCTTTTGGCTGAACAAAACAATGTATACATGTATGGCCAGCTTATACTACAAGCCTACCTTAGAGTATGAGTCTATTTAAATACACTAGAACAGTGAAAATAAAACAAATATAGATGTTATTGCATCTTCTGAAATTTTTGTTTTTTGGTGCCTAGCAGTGATGTCTGCATTAAAGCTGTCATAGACAAAAAATACCAGTTGAATGAGCAAGCATGATTGGGTGACTTCATCTGTCTTTTTTTTTGTTTTTGTTTTTACAGTTTTATAATTATATGGCAGATGTTTATATGTCTATGCACTTAGCAGTCATCCCCACTGCCTACCATTTGACAAGTTAACAATAGTAATAATCCTAAAAAGTTCCATCTATGTTTTTGGCACTAGCTTAAAATGTCTTTGTACCATTGGAACCCATCTTTCTGTGCACATCACATGGGTGAGTCTGATTAGCTAAAATACATATGTTCACTTCTATACCCATGCATATATCTTTAACATGTGTTAGTGCTTACACATGAGATGGTTAAGTATGCTACTGTGCTTTTTTACTGGACCATTGGGTGGAATTTAGTTACGTTTTTTGTTAAAAGAAAAATGTATCTAAAAATGTATGTTGTTTATTTATTTTGAACACAGAAAAATGCAGCTCAAAGATCAAAACGGTCTGCATAAGCTGTGATACCTGCAGTAAAAAAATGCGCTTACCTTCATAACCACACAATGGGGGTTCTTTACAAAAGGCAAATCCACTTTGCACTACAAGTACACTTGGAAGTGCAGTCGCTGTAAATCTGAGGGGTAGATCTGAAATGAGGGAAGCTCTGCTGATTTTATCATCCAATCATGTGCTAGCTAAAATGCTTTTTTTATATTTCCGTTGCATTTCCCCCTCAGATCTACAGCTACTGCACTTTCAAGTGCAGTTTGCACTTGCAGTGCAATGTGGATTTGCCTTTCGTAACAAGCCTAAAAATTAGATGTGAAAACAGTAATGTCATTGTGCTTAAATAAATAATAGTAGTAGCATTGGTGTGCCCGCAAAACCAAGCCAAAACAACCCAAATGTATTCTAACATTATTTACTATATGCACACAACTATGGCAGTATAAGTATGGGTAAGTTATGGCATACGTGGGATTAATGTTGAAATTTCTCTAGTTCTTGTAACAGTCAGTTTGCAGTTAATTTCCATCATGAAATGTGTACTGTTATTACTAAAGGTGGCTTTATAAGACCAATTAACGTAATGAAGTGTCAGGCCCCATACACACCATAGAATCTATCCGCAGATAAATCCCATCAAATGGGTTTCTGCAGATAGATCCTATGGTGTGTACACGCCAACGGATATTTATCCGCGGATAAATCTCCCCTGGGATGGATTTCCAGCAGATGGATATTTGCTGACATGCTCAACAAATCCATCTGCTGGAATCCATTCCAACGGATGGATCCGCTCGTCTGTACAGACTTACCGGATCCATCCGTCTAAAGGGATTCCCCGCACGCGTCGTAATGATTTGACGCATGCGTGGAATTCCTTATATGACAGCGTCGCGCCCGTCGCCGCGTCATAATAGCGGCGACGGCGCGACACGTCATCGGCAGAGGATTTCAGCGCGGATTTCAATGCGATGGTGTGTACACGCCATCGCATAGAAATCCTCTGAAATCCTCGAGAGGATTTATCCGCGGATACGGTCCGCTGGACCGTATCTGCGGATAAATCCTCTCGTGTGTATGGGGCCTCAGTGTAAGTTTTGATGTGAGTAGGATATACTGTTTACACAATTTTGTGTACTGTTACTTGCAATTGCATGTTTTAATTATAACTACCTGTATGTAATACTGCTTTATATAGTCTGAGAGTATGGCACGTGTTCTTTATTGTTTTGCTTTTCATCATGCACATTTCAGCAACTGTCATGCTTGTTACACTATATATATATATATATATATATATATATATATATATATATATATATATATATATATATATATATATATATATATATATATTTATTTTTTATGTATATTAAAGGTGAAACAGTATATTTTGCAATAGTTAGAAAAAATTCTAAAACTAAAAACTGTAATTACCTAACTTGACTGACTCACCAGGTTCCAAGTATTTCATCCTCTTCACTGCAGAGGAAAAGGGTCCTTTTATAGGTATCCATTTCATTGTAACATGGACATTTTCTATTGACTGTGCAGCAGCAAACTCTTTAGACTGTGCAATGTGATGACATCATAAAGAGGGGACTGATTGGCACATGCACACCCAAGAGAGGCATTGGCAAGTAACATGGTGGATTTAGATAAATGTAAAAAACTGTTAGAGGCTTTTGTTTCTTTGCATGAGCATGAGTGAAAGGTGTGAGATATGGGGGGGGGTTATCCAAAGATGGGCTTTAGGAGTTTGCATTCACTGGGTGCCTGACCATCAAGTTCACATGTGCTCATGTGAACTTGCAACACAGGTGTGGCTATGGTCAGTAGTGTATTTAGGTTTTGTGTTGCCCTAGGCCTGACTAAACTTGTGCACCCCCTAATTTAACTATGACCCACCCCTTCCTGTCAAGGCCACACCCCTTTCTGTTTTCAACCCGCCCTGAAATTTGCGAGTGAGGACACTGAGGGCCTGTGGGGGGGGGGGGGTTTAAGGAATTCCCTTAATTTGCACTTCCTTGTTTGGCTATGGGGCGGGAAGTGAAGGGAAATCTCTGCAATGGGACAGGGATGATAAAAAATAAACTGACAGGGCCCATAACCCTCCCTTACTCTCTCCAAAATAAAAAAAAGTGTGTTGCCTATAGTTCTCCTTTAACCTCCCTGGCGGTATGATTATTTCAGATTTTTGGTTCTGAAAGCGGTATGATTATTTTGCATGGAAAGTTGGTGTTTTATATTGTAGGCCTGTAATTCTTAGAAATTACTCACTTAAAGCGTGCCCGGCGCGTCACTGAGATGCCGATGCGTGTGCCTGGCGGCCGCGATGCCCGCCAGGTACCCGCGATCTGCAAAAATCAAACTAACGCAGAGGTGATCAATTACCACTAAAATAAAGCTCTATTTGTGGGAAAAAAGGATGTCAATTTTGTTTGGGAGCCATGTCGCACGACTGCGCAATTTTCATTTAAAGCGACGCAGTGCCGAAAGCTAAAATTTCGTCTCAGCAGGAAGGGGGTATATTGTGCCCAGTAAGCAAGTGGTTAAATTGTGCAATTTCCTTTTTGTTTTTAAGGGCTCATTGCGATATGAAGAGGCAAGTGCTTATGTGGCTGGGAGGTGCCTGGAAGTAGAGGTGTTTGCATACAGCCGTCTGTACAAATCAACAACAGCCTTTGTCTGTTATCGCACATCCAAGTATTTGCTTGCATACAGGCGGCGGCTCTGGATGCAAACAGTATGCAGCCTCAGCCTGTCATTAATTTGCACAGGCTGCTCTACACAAACACCCAGCACTTCTGGGCACATCCTGAAGGGAAAAACATGCATCTTCATTCTATACTGGCCCTCTGTGCCTATGTGAATGACAAATAACAATCGGCATTATAATATAAGAACAGGGCTTTTATTTCTCAAACAATTGGTGCTGGAACTTAAAACGGCCCCACAAAACCCCTCCCCCTACACACACACTCAAAATCACATCAAATAGTGGGTGTGGTCAGTCAAATTTCACAAAAACAGTAGGAGGGTCTTAAAAGGACCATTAAATACCAAAATTACATACAGAGTGCAGAGCTGTCACTTGTAAACACAGAAACCAGACTTCTGTGTTTACAAGTGATTGTGGTGAGCAGGCACAAAGGGTCTGTACCAGAGGTGGTGGAACTGAATTCCACCAAGTTCCCCCTGAAAAAAAGCCCTGTGTAAGAACATTACAAATATACTATTACATTTTACCATAGGTTTTTCAGTGGGCTCTATGATAGTCTTTTCTAGACATGTGCGTTCCCGTTCGTAACAAATGGATTTTCGTACAAATTTGTTCGTTTTCGTACATTCGTATCAATTCGAACATCCGAAAAGCTGAAAGAACCAAAATACGAAAATTACGGAATTACGAATAAGCAAAATAACGAACAAGCAAAGATACGAACGTATGATTGGACAATCTTAATAAAATACGAAACACCGAAAAAGCAAAAGAACGAAAATTACATCTATAACGAACGATTTGCATTCCGCATTTTAAATCCTTTGTCTGTTCGTATTTTCATTCGTATGTTCGTATTTTCATTTTGTAAATCCGTTTCTTTGTCTGTTCGTAAATTTGTGTACTTGTATCGTTCTTTCGAATGGACACTGGGCAGTGTAGTTAGTGAGTGATTACTTAATATCTTAGCCAATCAGCTTATCTTTTTTGTGCTGAGTCACATTGTACAGTGTAAAGCCTCGTACACGCGATCGGACTTCAAACAAACTTTTCCGTGGATTTTTGTCTGAAGGGAGTTGGCCGGACTTTTGAAACCAAAAAAGTTTGTCCGATAGAGCGTACACACGGTCGGATTTTTTGGAAAACGCTAATTTTGACGTTTGTTGGCAAAAAGTCCGACTGTGTGTACGAGGCATAAGAGAAAGTATATCTTAATATGGATTATCCGCGTGTTGCTATGTATTTACGAAAGTACAAAATTACGAATCCATTCAACTTATTATCTAACAAAATTACGAATTTCGAATCAACGAAATAAAATTAGACAGAATTACGAATCATTCAGTATAAACGAAAATAAAACTGTTACGAAAATACGAACGGGTCCGAATAGGAAAACTTGCGTCTTATGAAATACGAACGGCTACGAATAGGAAAACTTGAGTCTTACGAAATTACGAATCTACAGAACGAGATAAAACGGAACAAAAAAATACAAACATTTTTGTTGTGCAGATGAAACGGAACAAAAAAATACGAACATTTTTGTTGTGCACATGTCTAGTCTTTTCTGTGGACTTTATTATAGTCTCTAGCCTGATGCACACTACAGCTCCGGCCGGAGCCGCTGCTCTAACCATGAAAGGCTAGTCCAGCGATCTCCCTTTGTGAGCTGTTATGTTCTGACAGGGAGACCCCCCCCCCCCCCCGCCAGCCAGAACACTCCGATCAGCTCTCTCTGCCATTGGCTGAGAGTGCTGATCGGGTGTCGTTTGGATGCTGGTTTTCCAGCATGCACATCCGACAGACCTTCATACACACGGGCAGAATGCGTGCTGGTATTTTTTGTACTGGCAAATGTCTCTCGACAATCTGCCAGTGGGCTTTGTTCTTATTTAGAGCAGCTAAGCTGTGTTTTAAAGGTAGAGGAACAATTAACCATAATAACCTAATTATATTTTCCTTTTATAGCTACATTTCCCACTCTTCTATGCAGAAGATTTGTATTTTTTATTTGCCAGCTTCTTCTGAATTGTAGATATCTAGCAAAAGACACAGATCTTGTGAGCTTTAAAGGTTATAGAAACAAGAGTCATAACCATCAGCCAGATGACTATAAGAAATTGCCTACATACACATACTTGTTAAATAAAGCACAGCAATTTCTTGTTGTGCAGGGAAAGACACATTACAAGGAAATTCTCTTAAAAAAATAGGCTCTCTCGGTCTCACATCTTCAGAAGGACTATCCTTCATGGCTGAGGAATAGTACTTTACAATACTTAGAGGGAATAAACAGCTTTTAATGAAGTAGTATTGCCACATAATGTGTATCATAAAATTGCCTTCATAGTATGGGTTCCCTGGATGGTTCTTAATATCGACCAAGTCGGAATATGTTTTGATAAAGCTGTACGGGCAGTTGTGAAGAATACAAAGTCACCTTAAATTAACGGATTGAAATAACCAGCGAGCACAAAGAGCCATTCTCAGCGCGAACGGATTCTGCCTTTGGGGTGGTCTGTCAGACTTGGTTTGCAGGTAGCATTTTATTCTGAAGAGCACAGGGTTTCATTGCAGCAAAACAGATGTTCATCTTGTTTCTCTATCGGCTGTTTGATGAGAAATTTATTGCTCTTCTGCTGGGATGAAGCTCCACTGCTGTGGGAGTCTATTAGCCAGACCAGTCTTTGGAAAGGAGCCAGAAAAGCAGTGTTTTGATGAAAGCTCCTGTTCTGTGGGCGCCACTAATAATGCATTGGCTAGACTCTCCTTATTGGGCCATTGATTGCCCCTGATTTGATTTATTGATCAATACCCCTCAGATTTGGCGTCTGAGAAGCTGAACTAATCTTTAACCGCTGTGAAACATCTCTGGCTGGTGGAGAATTAGAACTGATAAGGAATGTATGAAAAGAATCTGAGCTTATCTTAATCACACAGTGCGTCTGCTCTGTCTTCAGCAGGGCGAGTATGTGTGTGCAGAACACAATCACCAGGCAGAACAGAACAGATCTATACATTGATGGAATTCAAAGCCTCCAGCATCGATTACCATTATAACAAACAGTGGTGCACAGAATGGCTGATTATTTTTAGACAAAGATTCTGTGCTCTCAGCAGCAATTTTGCTGATGCTGTCAATGTGTCAGATGTCTGCTGTTGATTGCAATTAAATGCAAAACAAAAAATATAAAACCATCTGCATTCATGCTATTATTTTAAACCTTTAAAAAAACACATATTGGTGGGGTTTTTTGGTACATCTAGCAGCTTCTACAACTCAAAATACATTTGAGCTTCATAATGCTTTATTTGGTGGCATCCAATCAATCACTTCTGGTCTATTTTGGATTCACTTAATTGTCATTAACAGAATGTATATTTTATAGGGAATGTTCTTTCAAAGTATTGAACATTTGACAGAGATTTTTTTTACTGTAATTGAATGTTGTCTTAAGCTAAAAGCTAACACAGACAAGTATAGAGGTTATATTGAAATGATGGTAAATGAAGTATGGGCTACATTGATAGTAATTCAGTTGTGTTTACTACCAGGGGTGTACTTAAAGCATGGTTCTATATAATAACAGTAACATAGCTAGAAGCCACAATCCCTGACGGCTTTACAGGTAAGCTGTCTTCTTTATCACCACCTTCTTTTTCTGTTATGCCGCGTACACACGGTCGTTTTTTGTGATGGAAAAAAACAACATTTTTAAAAACGTCATTTAAAATGACCGTGTGTGGGGAAAACGTTGTTTTATGTCTTCTGAAAAAACGACAAAAAAAAAATTCGAGCATGCTTCAATTTTTTATGTCGTTTTTCAAAACGTTGTTTTTTGTGTCATAAAAAATGACCGTGTGCAGCTAAAACGATGAATGGAACAGAGTGCCGCCGTATGTGCTGAACGTAACCGCGCTTTGCTAGAGTTCTTTGAAAAAATTATGGTGTGTATGCTACGTCGTTTTTTAAAATGAAGTTTGAAAAACATCGTTTTTTTTTCATGCTAAAAAATTACGTTTTTTTATCACAAAAAACATTAGAGTACCTTATGGATCATATGGATCAGTGGTTACCAGTCTTGCCTTCCAGGCCATATCTCTAGCTCCTCACACATTCACATATTGGTATTTGGTCTACTGCAAATTTAAAACGGTGACGAATCTAATATTATAAATATATAATAAATGGTGTGTAGTTCACAGCTAAAACTTAAAGGGGTTGTAAAGGTTTAATTTTTTTTTAATAACAAACAAACTATACTTACCTCCACTGTGAAGTTCGTTTTGCACAGAGTGGCCCAGATCCTTGTCTTCTGGGGTCCCTTAGCGGCGGTCTCGGCTCCTCCCCACAAGAGCTAACCCCCCTCTGGGAAGCGCTCTCCCAAGGGGTTAGCTTGCAGGCACGCTCCCATATGATACAGTCAGCGGCCATAGCTGCCGAGTTTATCAGTCGGCCCCGCCCCCCGGCGTGGCACGTCATTGGTTTGATTGACAGCAGCAGGAGTCAATGGCTGCGCTGCTATCAATCATCCAATGAAGAGCCCACAAAAGCTGGGGGAAAGCATTGCGGGATCGCACCCACGGAGAATCGGGGTTCAGGTAAGTAAAACAGGGACTGGGGGGGGGGGGGGCAGGAGAGTGCAAGGTGTTTTTTTACCTTAATGCATAGGATAGCTTTACAACCCCTTTAACCTCCCTGGCAGTATGATTTCTTCTGGTTTTAGGTGCTGAAAGTGGTACAATTATTTTGCATTAAAATTTGGCGTTTTATATTTTAGGTCTGCACTTCTTAGGGATAACTCACTTAAATCTGTCCAAACAATAGTCTAGTAGACATCCCGGGTATGATAAAGTTTGAAACACAAAATCACATATATACTGATTGGCATTGATTGTATTCAATTTTTTTTTATCAATCTGTGCTCTATTGAGCACCGGGGGGCACTCCCTGGTGGTCCAGTGTGGCGATCCGAGGGGGGGCTGCGCTGTCAGACGCGAGTGAGGAAGAGCCAATCAACGGCTCTTCCTGTTTACATCGTGATCAGCCATGGTTGGACACGGCTGATCACGTGGTAAAGAGCCTCCGCCGGATGCTCTTTACCGAGATCGGAGATGCAGGCATGAATCGCCGATCGACGGCATGAAATCCTGCAGGACGTCAATAGACGTCCAGTCAGGATTTCACAACCACTTCCCGGACGTCAATTGACCATTGACCGGGCGGGAAGTAGTTAAAAGAAAAGCTGTATGAAAGGAAAAGCAGAGGCGTTCTACCAACCAGTGAGGCTACAGGTTTAATTTTTCTAGGCTGGTACATTAGACATGCAAGCTAAAGTTTGACTGGTTGCTATTGGAAATGCCTCTGCTTTTGCCTGTTACAGCGGTTTGAAAGCTGTCTATTTTTGCAATTAGCACAGAAGCCTAGTCCTCCTGAGAACTGTTTGTAATAGTGGATTGGGCAGATAATTATAGGCAGGCTGGGGATATTTCTAAGATTATCTCTTCCATTTTTTTTTTTTTTTTGCCTCATTGCTTTTGTTATTGCTTGTCTGTTAGCATATGGTTATTGTTTGTCGTAATGAAGAATTGCACACGTGCATGAAAACTTTTATTTGTTAATCTTATATTCATTGCTAATGTTACTAAACTTTTACACTTTAATTCGGTGTAAATTAAAGTGGTTGGAAAGGTAAACAAAAATTACAGCCAGCCCCTCTGTTCAATTAATCTACCATACACTGTGTAAATGTTTTTTTTTTTTAAAACAGTGCCTGTAAATAGCTTATCTTCGATTTCTTCTGGCCGGTAACGTGACCTCTGGCTGCTCTATTCCTCTGATCTATGGGCTACAGCGGGAGGGGCCAACATCCTCCCCTGACGTCAGTCGGGGAGGTCACGTGACCGATGTGCTGGTTTGCTGTAGCCCTTAGATGGGGAGAAGAGCTGCTGGAGGTCATGTGACTGGACAGAATAAATTGAAGATAAGGTATTTAAGGCATCATTTAAAAAAAAAAAATCATGTACAAAGTCTAGGATAGATTAATAGAACAGAGGAGCTGGCAGTAATATTTTTTTTTACTTTTATGCCAGCTACTAATAGAAGCAGGAGGGGGTGGGTGGGGGGAGAGAGACACACTGGAGCTGACAGGCGGGGGAGAGGGGGAGAGCTGCTGGATGATGGAGGCACATAAACTGACCACGGTAATCTTGGATCAGCAGCCATGATTACTGTGGTCAGCATACAGAGGGGGAAACAGGAGCAGGCAGGATCAACCAGGTTTTTTACAGCTTAAAAAGTGGCGGATTAGACAGCACAAGCAATGTGCTGTTTAATCTGTTATAAGGGAACAAGAGCTCTTTTTTTTTTATTAGGGTTACAACCACTTTAACAAACTTACTGCTAATTTCAGAGGAAGCATAGCAGGATTGATCCATATAGAATCCTGCTTCCAGTTTCTATATGTTATAGCTGTGATGTTTTGCGATATATTTTGTTTTAGAAAAACACTGGTCAGAAATGTCAAATGGCAAGGTGTAAAATTCCATGTGTTTTCCTGCATCCGGGGGCCACAGGTGCCGTGTACAGCCTGCCACATAAGTAACTGCGACTGTGCACAACCAGGTTGCACGTATAGCTTCCCATACATGTTAAAGGGGTTGCAAAGTTAAAAAAACATTTTTTAAATAACAAACATGTTATACTTACCGTCCACTGTGCAGCTCGTTTTGCACCCGAGTGTCCCCGAACCTGGTCTTCTGGGGTCCCTCAGTGGCTGTCTCGGCGAGCTTGCATGGTGTTGAGTTCCTGCAGGCACGCTCCAGTGATACAGCCGGTGGCTATTGTCGCTCACTGTATCACTCGGCCCCGCCCCCGGTGCACCGCGTCATTGGGTGTGATTGACAGCAGCGCGAGCCTATGGCTGCACTGCTTTCAATCTATCCAGTGTAGCCAATCAATGGCTAGGCTCAGAATGAGGAGGATAACAGGGTCAAACGCGGGACTTTCGAGGGCTCAGGTAAGTACTGGGCTGGGGGGGGGGGCGATATTGTCGGATGTTTTTTCACCTTTATGCATAGGATGCATTTAGGTGAAAAAACATTTACCTTTACAACCCCTTTAACACATACCATACATGGCTGTATGCAGTCGTACTCTTGTAAACACCAATGCTTTTGTACGTCAGAATTTACCTGTGCATGTGGATATGATGCATTTCCTAAATGTGGAAGTTCCACACTTGGGAAATACATCATACGCATATACGCATGTGAACACTGATGCAGAGAGTCATTGGGGTTTACAAGACTACGACTGACTACGTGCAACATGCGGCTTCCCGGGCATGGGAAATACCCATATTTTCAGCCTCTCACGATCCATGTGCATGAGACCAAAGAGTTAAGATATGTTTTTATGAGTTGGTACTTCTAGGAAAATAGTTGGAAGTCTGAGAAATTATATTTTCATCCATCAGCATAAAGTACTGTAGCTATACAACATACGTACAACAGTTAATGAAGCCATAGACTGATTGCACAGAAAAAGGCTGCCCCTATAATTATTTGAAATGAGTCCTTGTTTTTTAAAGGGTTTCCTCTTTAAAGGGGCAATTTTGCCCTTGCTACAAGCTATTCTTTAAGACATGGACCTCTCCTCTAACCGTGGTTTTTACTGCCCAGGACCCCATACCCTCCTTTAGAAAGCATTTTTTTAGGGTTGTTTTCAACAAGCCATAAAAAGACAGCATATAAGAAGGGTACATCTGCCATTAAACAGGAACTTCACCTATCCATTGTTTACCTTATTTTTTCCTTTTTCACTGGATTATCCACAAAAAACATACTCACATACATGCCCAGCGAGTCCAGTGGTTTTGTAGTGATCTTCTGCTGCACACCCAGTCTGGCATCACTATGTTCTTCTCTACCGTCATTGGGCACCAGCTGTCTCTTTTCCAGGGTCTTGCATTCACCCCTGTGGTGGCAAATGGCAGGGGATGCACTGTAGTGTATCCAGAAGTCTCCAAGGATGCGTGATATGGTATCCCAGGAGACTGTGGGCAACTGGATATGTCATTCTCATCTAGGCAATAATCCCAAAGTTCGGGGAGGACCCCCCCCCCCCAAAAAAAATATATAAAAAAAATACATAAGATTTAAATATGTGAGAGAGTAGTGAAAAGATGTAATATAGGTTGGAATATAGTTTTTTTTAAAGTTTATTTCACATCAAATGTCACCTTCATTTCAAATACATTTTTCCACATGGTAAACCATGTATATGCCTAGTTCAGTTCAAACTGTTATCTATACTCCCTACAAAATTCTAATTTATATTTAAATACTCCCAAGCATTCTTTAATGTTGCTTTTTTCATGCACTTATTTACATTGATTGATAGTGAAAGCACCAAAAACATAAGTCCATCAGCAAACAGCATATGACCACATCAACCGTCATGGAGGGGACATTCTGCACGGCTAAGCAGGAGTAGATGGAATACTCTTACCAGATACTGTGGATCTGCTTGTCAGCGACAACAGATCATAAACGCATGGAAGGTCTCCACTCGAATCTGCTCAACTGAACTAGGGCCCGATGGTAGACTCCACACAGGGTATCCAGATGAATGGCTGTAGTTCTGGACTGGAACCTCACCATGGATAGATTCGCTCAGACTCAGAATCGAAGACAAAGATGGAAGGTCTGCTTCCTCCAAAGCGACAATCGGTGGTAGAAAAGTAGTATCCACTCAGAGGATAAGGGGCACAATCGTGGAGTATGAAAAACTTTTGTCCAAGCAGGTCATGCAGGAGAAAGAAAAAAACAATGCTCCAGATGGTGCAGGTAAAAAAAGGATAATGGACCCTCGTTTAGTTGAGCAGATTCGAGTGGAGTCCTTCCATGCGTTTATGATCTGTTGTCACTGACAAGCAGATCCACAGTATCTGGTAAGAGTATTCCATCTACTCCTGTTTAGCCGTGCAGAATGTCCCTTCCATGACGGTTGATGTGGTCATATGCTTTTTGCTAATGGACTTATGTTTTTGGTGCTTTCACTATCAATTGATGGACACTTATTTACACATCACAGTGGTTTAATTTCATTTACCTATGGTTTTTCACTTATTTATCCCTTTTAAGTGTTTATATTAGCGCTACATATTTTTCTACTATTCATCCAATTTTTGTCACATTGCTTATATAGCTGCTCACTTTTTTGTTTCAAGATTAGCACCGTTTTTTCTCTTTTCCACATTTCACTTATTTACATTGTGCCTTCATTTAGTATGTAGTGACAGTGAAGTGCTGAACTAAATAAAGTCTGTAATAAATAAACAGTTCATAAATATTCAAAGTGATGTTGTTATGCTGTGTAACAGTATAGATGGAAACTGCCACCAACACCCGATCACACTGACTCTTACCCTAAGGTAAAGGCAATAAGTAATATCCGATGGCAAACTCAGCAATCCTCCACTCCAAGGATATCACCTCCTCCAGAGCAAGATTTCACTAGCACCGATAATCAGGTAATGGCTGCCATTTCAGGAGTATATTTCACCAACAGCCCACTCGAATGTCAATTAGAGCTTCCATCACGACAATAATACTCTCAAGATATAAATAGAACAATCCTCAATGCGCAGACATCCCAGTTAAAGGTTTATTAGAAAAGAAGAATATAACTCAAATTCTCATAGTAGGTTAAAACGCACATAGAAATGACCAGCGTTTCCAATCAACAAGATGGCCACTGCATCCCAGCACGTGATTGCGTCACACATCCAGCTCCTCCCTATGCATTTAGTCATCGAATGTTGTCGTCAGGGGCGTGAATACTCCTGAATTGGCATCCATTACCTGATTATCGGTGCTAGAGAAATCTTGCTCTGGAGGAGGTCATATCCTTGGAGTGAAGGATTGCTGAGTTTGCCATCAGATGTTACTTATTACCTATATGTCTTTACCTAAGAGTAAGAGCCAGTGTGATCAGGTGTTAGTGACAGTTTCTATCTATCACTGTTACACAGCATAAGAACACCACTTTGAATATTTATGAACTGTTAATTTATTACAGACTTTATTTAGTTCAGCGCTGCACCGTCACTACATATTACTGTTTGTTGTCTCCAACAATGCTGTGCCTTCATTTAGTGTCATGCTGATGAAAGTCCCTATAAAGCCCTGTACACACGATCGGTTTGTCTGATGAAAAAAAAAAATCGAACATGTTTTAAAATTTTCCTATGGATAAAAAACTGATAGAAAAAAACGATCATCTGTGTGGAAGTCCATCTGTCAAAAATCCACGCATGCTCAGATTCAAGTCGACGCATTGAACTTCATTTTTCTCAGCACGTCGTAGTGTTTTACGTCACCGCGTTGGACACGGTCGGATTTTTGACCGATGGTGTGTAGGCAAGACTGATGAAAGTCAGCTTCATCGGATATCCAACAAAAAAATCCATCGGATTAGATTGCATCAGATACCCGATCGTGTGTACAGGGCTTAAAGGGGTTGTAAAGGTTTGTCTTTTATTTTCTAAATTGGTTCCTTTAAGCTAGTGCATTGTTGGTTCACTTACCTTTTCCTTCATTTCCCTTCTAAATGTTTTTTTTCTTTGTTTGAATTTCTCACTTCCTGTTTCTCCTCAGTAAACTTTCCACCATCATCCAAGCGGTGGGAAGTCATTTAGAACAGCTTACTGAACACCTTACTGAGGAGGAACAGGAAGTGAGAAATTCAGACAAAGAAAACAAAGAAAAAAAACATTTAGAAGGGAAATTGAAGGAAAAGGTAAGTGAACCAAAATGCACTAGCTTAAATTAACCTGTTTAGAAAATAAAAAACAAACCTTTACAACCCCGTTAAGGGATTCTGATAAGAAACTCCCTCTTTAACCACTTACAGAATGGAAGCCAGGCCATATTTTGCAATTCGGCGCTGTGTCCCTTTAACTGACAATTCCGCGGTCGTGCGATGCTGTACCCAAACAAAATTGACGTCCTTTTCCAACAAATAGAGCTTTCTTTTGGAGGTATTTGACCACCTTGATCGCATAGGGTTCCCCGCCGTGCAGCGGGCGTGCCTGCTATCGCCCTTAAAGATACAGACATACACGATTCGTGGGAACAAACCACTTTGCCGCTCTATATCACTGTGAGCCAGTCGACAAGCGGTTAAAGGAGAAGTACAGTCAAAGCTCATTTGGCTGTTCTTCTCCTGTGAATCACAGTGCGGATCGTTCTGCACTCCTGCGACCCGTTTTCTGCAGACTGTCAACTGACATCACAGAGCCGGTCCAGGCTCGGACAAGATCACGACCATATGGTCGTGATCCACCCACATGCCTGGACCGGCACCTTGCTCAGCCTCTCAGCGAGCCGCTGAGAGCCTGAGCCGGCCGTTCCTGCCCCCTCCACAGCCCATCTCTAGTGAGAGAGTAGAGAGCTGGTGACTGACAATCACCAGCTCTCTGCTCAGGGAGCTGTGAGACCTGATCGATCAGCTGTGTTTGATTGCTCGATTCTCAGTGTTAGGGCTGGTAGGGGACAGATGCAGCATGGAACTGATGCTACATCCACCTAGGTAAGTATGAGTAATATATATATATATACAGGGAGTGCAGAATTATTAGGCAAGTTGTATTTTTGAGGATTCATTTTATTATTGAACAACAACCATGTTCTCAATGAACCCAAACAACTCATTAATATCAAAGCTGAATATTTTTGGAAGTAGTTTTTAGTTTGTTTTTAGTGTTAGCTATTTTAGGAGGATATCTGTGTGTGCAGGTGACTACTATTACTGTGCAGAATTATTAGGCAACTTAACAAAAAAAAATATATACCCATTTCAATTATTTATTTTTAACAGTGAAACCAATATAACATCTCAACATTCACAAATATACATTTCTGACATTCAAAAACAAAACAAAAACAAATCAGTGACCAATATAGCCACCTTTCTTTGCAAGGACACTCAAAAGCCTGCCATCCATGGATTCTGTCAGTATTTTGATCTGTTCACCATCAACATTGCGTGCAGCAGCAACCACAGCCTCCCAGACACTGTTCAGAGAGGTTTTTCCCTCCTTGTAAATCTCACATTTGATGATGGACCACAGGTTCTCAATGGGGTTCAGATCAGGTGAACAAGGAGGCCATGTCATTAGTTTTTCTTCTTTTATACCCTTTCTTGCCAGCCACACTGTGGAGTACTTGGACGCGTGTGATGGAGCATTGTCCTGCATGAAAATCATGTTTTTCTTGAAGGATGCAGACTTCTTCCTGTACCACTGCTTGAAGAAGGTGTCTTCCAGAAACTGGCAGTAGGACTGGGAGTTGAGCTTGACTCCATCCTCAACCCGAAAAGGCCCCACAAGCTCATCTTTGATGATACCAGCCCAAACCAGTACTCCACCTCCACCTTGCTGGCGTCTGAGTCGGACTGGAGCTCTCTGCCCTTTACCAATCCAGCCATGGGCCCATCCATCTGACCCATCAAGACTCACTCTCATTTCATCAGTCCATAAAACCTTAGAAAAATCATTCTTGAGATATTTCTTGGCCCAGTCTTGACGTTTCAGCTTGTGTGTCTTGTTCAGTGGTCGTCGTCTTTCAGCCTTTCTTACCTTGGCCATGTCTCTGAGTATTGCACAACTTGTGCTTTTGGGCACTCCAGTGATGTTGCAGCTCTGAAATATGGCCAAACTGGTGGCAAGTGGCATCTTGGCAGCTGCACGCTTGACTTTTCTCAGTTCATGGGGCAGTTATTTTGCGCCTTGGTTTTTCCACACGCTTCTTGCGACCCTGTTGCCTATTGTGAATGAAACGCTTGATTGTTCGATGATCACGCTTCAGAAGCTTTGCAATTTTAAGAGTGCTGCATCCCTCTGCAAGATATCTCACTATTTTTGACTTTTCTGAGCCTGTCAAGTCCTTCTTTTGACCCATTTTGCCAAAGGAAAGGAAGTTGGCTAATAATTATGCACACCTGATATAGGGTGTTGATGTCATTAGACCACACCCCTTCTCATTACAGAGATGCACATCACCTAATATGCTTAATTGGTAGTAGGCTTTTGAGCCTATACAGCTTGGAGTAAGACAACATGCATAAAGAGGATGATGTGGTCAAAATACTAATTTGCCTAATAATTCTGCACTCCCTGTATATTACCATACTTTTAAGGAAGTCTTTTTGACCCTTTACAGACGTTTAGACTCCCTAGAGCTCTTTAACCACTGGGGAGCAGCTGTAAAGCCTGGTCAATGCATACATGTTTCACATGTCAATTACTCTTCAGGGTCTCTGGAGAGCCAGTTTATTAACACATGCTGATAATTATGTATGGAGTAGTGCAATATTTTATCTTGCCTTCTCCTCATACCATTTGTTTGGTGTAAGAGACTGCCGACTTGTCTCTCCATTCCCTCCCCGGGGTCATCTTACATTAGTAGTCTAATGCAGCCAATTATATGAGGAATATTGGTTCTTGTTTGAGCCTTCTTACAGCAGGCATCATAATCCTGAGAGCGATACAAAGTGTATGCACGTGATTCGCTTTGATCTTCACCACTAATTGCTAATGTCCCAATTAGGTTACATTAAACAGCAGACAGATGTGTGCAGGCCGTGGTGCGTAGGCTAATGGTTGGTCATAACAATCCAATGTGTCTGCTGTTTTATTCCAGAAATCACAGAAAACTGTTCAGTTGTACCCCTGAAAATGTTTTTATGAACCATAACCCCTGTGTGCAAGTATGGCACTTTAGGAATATTAGTCCTCCAAAAACTATATCTTAGTCATGGTTTATGTGTCATGTTTTAAAATTCACATTAGTGCTTAATTTCCTTTCTGCCTGCTCAGAATCATTTGGCCTTAGCCAATAATATAGGATAAAGTGAACAACTGATATATAAATATTGGTACAGACTGGTACACACTAGCACCATAGCTATAGATAGTGTGATGGTGGGACTTTGTGCTATGTGAAAGATTGTTGGTTTAAGTCAGATTTTGGAGAGAAAGACATATTAATTGCACAGCTGTGTCTTGGGCTTTTTAGTTCTGACCTGACATGACTCAGTGCCCCACCCCACAGACAGGAAGTCTGTTCCTGGGAAGCAGGTGGATTCCCAATCCCTCTGAGAGGAGTCAGAGACGCTGCATGGGTGAAGCTAGAGCATGCATGTCTGCAGGAGGCAGATGTCGTTTGATGATTGAGCAGCAAGACACTTATCAGGAGAAAGCGAGGCCTACGGGTAACTGACTGCGTTTTGTACCATTTTGTACTTTTAAGAATTTTAATAAATAAATAAATTAGCTTATCCCTAGGAAACTGTTTGTTCTGAGGAACAGAACTTAGGCCTAGGCTAAAGGCCTGAAACAGCCAGATGGCAAGTATGGAAGGCAGGAGGCTAAACTGTTGGTTAGGCAAGATGCAGGAATACTTTTGTGCTTTTAAATGAAAGTGGGCTACCAGGCCCTTAAAAACTCTGGACTGGCGTACTCACTGGAAAACGCACCTACCGCTGTAGTCTGATCACCCCAATCTTACATATGCTGGAGGTATTGCTTCGGGCAGTTTTGGAAGAGTTCCAGATCCTTGCATACCAAAAACAGCGAGTAGAAAGAAACTGTGGGGGAGATTCAGATAGAGATATGACGGCATATCTCCTGATATGCCGTCGTATCTCTGAGATCCGACGGTCGGATCTAAGCGACTGATTCATAAGAATCAGTTACGCATAGATCTCCCTTAGATCCGACAGGTGTAAGTGACTTACACCGTCGGATCTTAGGCTGCAATCTCCCACCGGCCGCTAGGTGGCGCTTCCATTTGTATACGCGACAAATATGCAAATGAGGAGATCCGCCGATTCAGAAACGAACGCACGCCGTCGCTTTTTTTTACGGCGTTTGCGTTCGGCTTTTACCGGCGGATAGTTACCCCTGCTATATGCGGCGTATCCTATGTTAAGTATGGCCGTATGGCTGATTTAAATACTACACTCCCCCTAGCCGCGGAATTTGAATTCCGCCGGGGGATTTACGATCCGCCGGCGCAAGTTTCGAGGTAAGTGCTTTCTGAATACTGCACTAGCCTCTCAAATTTGGGCCGGCGGATCGTAAATCAGATAGATTACGCGGATCTAAAGATCCGCTAATCTATTTGAATCTAGCCCTGTGTGTTTTGCAGCAATGCTGTGATGAGCAGCCAATGTATACAGAAAGTCAACGTTTTCTGCGATGAACTGCTGTTAGCTGTGTGTGGCAGCCAGGCGAACTGCATTGCACAGGAGTTCAATTGATGGAATGTGGAAGTGAGCTCAGCGTGGCCTGAGAAGAAGTATCCACTTGGGAAGGCCCAGTGAATGGATGATCAAGCGGAATCGCAAAGTGAAGTCTGCATATGAAAGTGTGCCGTTTGCAAGTCTTGGAGACAGTACGCCAAAATTTTTCTGTGTTAAAAAGGAACTGTGTTAAAAAAAACATTGGTCTGTTTGCAGCGATGGGGAGGTAAAAACGCAAAAAGGAAGCAATGATTGCAGAAATGAGAGACAGAACCTTGTGGCTGGAGGGGTTGTTACCGACAGAACAAGCCCCAGACTGGTGTAAGATGCACTTGGATGCACTGAACCAAGTCAAAGGGAAAGTGCATGCTGTTGCCCATGGCAACACTGGTGTAGGCTGGCCAGCTATCAATGTGAAAAGTGTTGAGAGCCAGGTGCGCTGTGTTTGCGGTGCAGTGAGTGGGGGCATGAAGTTTTCAAATGCCCTTTGTCCCAGGCTTCAGCAAAGCAAAGGTATGAGAAGCCTGCTCTGAGTGTAAAGAGTGAGCAGATGGGTGCAGTTGCCCATAGCAACGCCTGTGATGTCAGGTCAGTGGACTGCAAGACAAGGATATTGCCTACAGAGGGTCGTGGCAAGTTTAAAGCAATGCCACTTCATGGAGAGAGAAGTCTACGTGTGTGGGAGAGCCAGCAGCGTGTTGGGAGAGTGCCATCTCCCTTAGCAACAGGAGAAAGTCGCCAAACACCATGCCTGGAATGTGGTCAGCTGGGGCACAGCATATTTTCTTGCCCTAGATTCTGGGGTGCAGCTGGAGGTAATGTTGCTGAACAGAACTCTTTATCGGTGGGCCAAGATTCCTTTTCAGATATGTTTGCAGTCACCCCTGGCAACAAGGAGTTTTCGGTTGTGTCTGCAGGGGGTGCTAAACAGGCGGGAGATGCCTGCTGTGATTTCATCCTGTGGCCACCAGGGGAAGTTGGCCAGTAAATATGCAGCTGAGAGACAGCACACTCAAATGAAGACAGAGTTACCTGCTACGAGATATGGTAAGACTGTTGCAGTTTGTGATCCAAGTGAAGTAGCAGTGTGTCCGGTGAGGAGATCTGCAGAAGGTGTAAAAATGGACTTGCTGCAGTGTGTTACCCAGATCAGTGGGGAGACACAGGTTAAAACCCTCCTTGCAGCAAGGTCAAAGACTGAAAAGGACATATGGACTCTGTGTGCACCTAAGGTAATCCAGCAGAGTGCTGGGAGAGATGTGCTAGGGGTGACCAAAACAGTTGGTGTGCCATGTTCCCTAGCGATAGAGACAGGTGCTGCAGAGTTGCCAAGGGAAACCGCCAAGGAGCCTGTAATGGTGAGGCAAGTGGTTTCCCAGGACAACTGTGAAGCCACCCTAGTGGGCAAAATAATTCCTTTGGAGAGGAAGAGTGATGTGCTGAGTGGCATGCAGGGTGCCATGCATTCTGACAAAAGACAATCTAATAGAGATTATAAAACTGCTATGTTTATGAATGCTGATGATGAAGATATTGCTGATGATACATGTACTTATGGTGATGTGATGCTTACTGAGGTAGGGGTGATCGCTAAGCAGGATATGAGATTCCCCTTAGCAACAGTATATGAGGCTGCAGAGGTGACCTTAGAAACCTCCAGGAAGCTCTGTGTGTTGGAGCCAGAGGTTGCCGGGGACAACTGTGGTGCCGCTCTGATGGATAAGAGGGTACTTGACCTTGGTGATGAGAAAAATGGTAAAACTCAAATGTCTGAAATTACTTGTAGTGATAATGGGGTACTTTTGGCTGTCTCTGATGGCAAAAAAAGTCCTCATGAGTTTAATGAAGCGCCACCTGAGAAAAGTGGTGAAGTTATGTTATTGCAGCCTGCTGTGTTTAAAGCGGGAGTTCACCCATTTATAAAAAAAAAAAATGTCTCCCCTTAGCTTCCTGCTCGTTCGGTCTAGGGGAATCGGCTATTTGTATTAAAATATGAGCAGTACTTACCCGTTTTCGAGCTGCATCTTCTTCCGTCGCTTCCGGGTATGGGTCTTCGGGAGCGGGCGTTCCTTCTTGATTGACAGCCTTCCGAGAGGCTTCCGACGGTCGCATCCATCGCGTCACTCGTAGCCGAAAGAAGCCGAGCGTCGGTGCGGCTCTATACTGCGCCTGCGCACCGACGTTCGGCTTCTTTCGGAAAATCGTGACGCGATGGATGCGACCGTCGGAAGCCTCTCGGAAGACTGTCAATCAAGAAGGAACGCCCATTCCCGAAGCCCATACCCGGAAGCGACGGAGAGGATGCATCTCGTAAACGGGTAAGTACTGCACATATTTTAAAATAAATAGCCGATTCCCCTAGTAAAAACGAGCAGGAATCTAAGGGGGAAAAGTGCCCTCTAAGGGTGAACCCCCGCTTTAAAAATGTTTTGCGGTGGGTAACAGTGGAATGGACACAAGTTTTGCTATGCAAAATGGAGAGTCTGCAGGGCCGGTAGACACATGTGCGCTGGCTTTTGCAGAAGTTAACCCTCTCCAGTTGGAAGAATCTGAAAAGGGCGCATACATAGCAGAGGTTTTGTCCACAGCAAAAGAGATGAAGAGAATGTTGTTGGAATTGGAGAAAATCTTTCCAATGTACACCTGCAGGTATCCACAGCAGAGGGGTGACATGGTACTACGCAGTACCAATCGGTGGACACAGGTGGTACAGGCGTTGTTAAGCAATGTTGATGAAAATTGGTTGCTGTACTGTTGGTTAATTTTGTGGAAAGTTTTCTCACAGTTCTCTTCGAGAGTGCTTCCAGCGGCGGTTGTATGCAGAAGGCGCTCAGGGGAATTGTTAGAGGAATCAGAAATAGACATAGTGGAAGTCTCTCCGTATGCTGATGTGATGGGGTGTATTCCTGCTGGTGCGGACCGAGGTGTGGCTGAGCAGTGGTTGGTACATGGCGCGCATACTGTCCCACCCTATAGACCTCATGTAAAGAAAGGGCTCAGAATGGACGTGGCAGTAGTGGGAATTCGGTCCATCACTCGCAGAGAGGTGCAGTTTGAGGTACCCGGAGGCACTTTGACAGGATATAACAGTAATGGTAACTGTAACGAAAAAGTGTATGAGAAGCACTGTAAAGAGGTATTGGTTGAGGTACCAAGGGACACAGAAATGGTTAAAGAGATTGGTGTGGGAAAATGTGCGTTGGTAGGGCAATTGCTATTGGAGTGTTGGACAACAGGGGGCAATGTGAAACTATGGGACTGTCCCATAGGGAGTAACTGCTTGCCTGTAGGTGGTCCCTCCATAGACACTGTCCTAGTAAACAAGGGGACAAGAGGTCCCAATGACAATGTTGAGTTGAATAACCCCTTGTGGAACATTGCTATTGAGGTTAAACAGAAGGATGTGATGTTGATCTCAGATGTTTTGGTTGCCAAAGGTAACCACATAGGGGTTAGTGAACCTGAGAAACAAATGTTGTTGGTTAATGTTGCATCAGGTAGTGAGAGCGGTCAGTCCCTGACATATTTCATGGGAGTGGGTCCCCAACAGTCCCAGGAGAGTAGGTCTGTGAGTGGAAAAAGAAGGATCCTGAGGCCAGAAGGTAGGAGGGATTAGTGGGAGCCCACGGTTCAGGAAGAAGTGCTGGTGGAAGCACACCCGGAAGAAGATGTGGGTGGAGTGCCAAGGTTGGGCAGATTAGGACTCCTGCTGCTGATAGTTGGCACAGACGCGCCACGGTGAAGTGTTGGTGGAAACATACCCGGAAAAAATGGGCCTACGCAGCCAGAGAGGTGTCCCATTTGTGTTGATGGGTCTATGTGTTCCTCCCTCCGGTTCGAAACAGGGGGGGGAGGATATGTGATGGTGGGATTCTGTGCTATGTGAAAGATCGCAGGTTTACGCCAGATTTTGGAGAGAAAGACACATTAATTGCACAGCTGTGTCTTGGGCTTTTTAGTTCTGACCTGACATGGCTCAGGGCCCCACCTAACAGACAGGAAGTCTGTTCCTGGGAATCGGGTGGATTCCCAATCCCTCTGAAGGCAGTCAGAGACGCTGCATGGGTGCAGCTAGAGCATGCATGTCTAGCTATGACCAAGCACTGATTGTTTGTGCGAAACGCGTCAGATTTTTTAACCCCACTGCTTGCTGTGCTGTGTTTTGTAGTGCTTTTTATCCTTTTTACACCAATAAAGGCTACCTTTTTAGGTTTATTTTGGTGTGCGGCTGTCCATGAATTCCTTTCATTGATTTCATGTCTGCAGGAGGCAGATGCCGTTTGATGATTGAACAGCAAGAAGCTTAGGTTTGAGCTTATCCCTAGGAAACTGTTTGTTCTGAGGAACAGAACTTAGGCCTAGGCTAAAGGCCTGAAACAGCCGGATGGCAAGTATGGAAGCCAGGAGGCTAAACTGTTGGTTATGCAAGATGCAGAAATACTGTTGTATTTGTGAACTTTTGTGCTTTTAAATAAAAGTGGGCTACCAGGCCCTTAAAAACTCTGGACTGGCGTACTCACTGGAAAACGCACCTACCGCTAGAGTCTGATCACCCCAATCTTACAATAGCTATATAAAGCTACAGTATCTCACAAAAGTGAGTACACCCATCACATTTTTGTAAATATTTTATTCTATCTTTTCATGTGACAACACTGAAGAAATTACACGTTGCTACATTGTAAAGTAGTAAGTGTACAACTTGTATAACAGTGTATATTTGCTGTCCCCTAAAAATAACTCAACACACAGCCATTAATGTCTAAACCGCTGGCAACAAAAATGTTGAGTTATTTTGAAGGGACAGCAAATTTACACTGTTATAAAAGCTGTACACTCACTACTTTACATTGTAGCAAAGTGTCTTTTTTTCAGTGTTGTCACATGAAATAAATCTAACTGGAATTTAGTTGGAGGTCTAACATGACACAATGTAAATATATACTGTATATAAATAAATATATATATATAGGCATCCTTTTGGTTTACAAATAAATATGTAATACAGTACATGACAAAGAATTCCTGAAATACTATGGAAGGCTAATTTGCAGCTCCCTTTGTGGTAGGCAAAGGGTTCTCCCACCTGGCAGACCCCTTGTTTTCCTCACTGCCTACCTATCTTCCTACCATCTCTCCATCCTTGTTCCACCCCATGTCTGACAACCCACATTGCCCAACTGGGAAATTACTAAGCATGCCCGTCCATCAGCCCTGCACTTACCCCATTCAGGCCGTGGGTAGCTTCATTTGCTTCCCCCTGCATCTCCTCCTTGGCGGAGAAGCAAGAAGACAATAGCGAATATTAATTCACTATTGTCACACAACTGGGTGGGCTTAGGGCGCAGTGCTTTGCGCCCTGACCCCAATCTTATTTGAAGCCAATTAGAGCCTCAGGCTCTAATCACCTGCTTAAAAAAAAAACATTGAAAGCTATGCATCCGGTGCTCTGCATGTACATTAGGGGCCAGGCATTAGGGGGGCGGCGCCCCTAATGGAGCGGGCACCACTGATTTGGGAGATTTACTAAAACTGGTGCTCATAGAATCTGGTGCAGCTGTGCATAGTAACCAATCAGCTTTTAACTTCTTGTTGAGTTAAACTTTGACAATAAACCCTTGAACTGACATTCTGTGTGTACCAGTTTTAGTAAATCTCCCCCTATAAAAGGATCTGCATGTGATGCAATTAGACTTTATTGAATGATTGACAGGCTGTGTACATCTGGGGCTAGATTCAGGTAGAGGCGCGCATAGTTATGGCGGCGCAGCGTATCGTATTTACGCTACGCCGCAGTAAGTTAGAGAGGCAAGTGCTGTTTTCACAAAGCACTTGCCTTCAAAGTTACGGCGGCGTAGTGTAAATGGGGCCGGCGTAAGCGCGCATAATTCAAATGTGGATGAGGGGGCGTGTTTTATCTTAATTCTTGGTGACCCGACGTGATTGACGTTTTTCCCGAACGGCGCATGCGCCGTCTGTGGAATTTCCCAGTGTGCATTGCTCCAAAGTATGCCGCAAGGACGTCATTGGTTTCGACGTGAACGTAAATTACGTCCAGCCCTATTCGCGAACGACTTACGCAAACGACGTAAAAAATTAAAATTTTGACGCGGGACCGACAGCCATACTTAACATTGCGTGCGCCACCTAATAGCAGGAGTAACCTTTACGCTGAAAAAGTCTAACGTAAAAAATAGCGCCGGGCGTACGTAAATTTGTGAATCGGCGTATCTAGGTCATTTGCATATTCTACGCCGAAAACGACGGAAGCGCCACCTAGCGGCCAGCGTAAATATGCACCCTAAGATACGACGGTGTAAGAGACTTACGCCAGTCGCATCTTAGGCTAATGTCGGCGTATCTTGCTTTCTGAATACAGAAAGAAGATACGCCGGCACAGATTTGAATTTACGCAGCGTATCTATAGATACGCCGGCGAAAATTCTCTCTGAATCTAGCCCCTGGTGTATCCATATAACATTTCTTGTTCACAATGTAATTGCACTATGCTTAGATTTCTCCTAAACTGTGCCACTCCTGATGTTTTACCTTAAAATTCTAAACATATAGGGCCTGATCCACAAAAGGGATACCGTCGTATCCCTGTTTCTATCTATGGAACTGATCCACAGAATCAGTTTCTCATAGATAGGCAGAAGATCCGACATGTGTAAGGGACTTACACTGTCGGATCTTAGGATGCAGTACCGCAGCCGCTGCTGGGGGCATTTCTCGTCGAAATCCAGCGTCGGGTATGCAAATTAGCAATTACGGAGATCCACGAAGCTTCGTTTTTTCTCCGTAAGTATTAGTTTGCCGTCGCAAAATTAGGGCTGCTTTTACAAGGTCTAAACTGTTTACACCTTGTAAAAGTAGACTCTTCTATCCCGCGTCGCTGTCATTTTTTTTTTTTTTTTTTTTTCCCGCCGCAACTCGTTTTTTTTTTTTACGCCCGTCGCGATTCTCAAAACCCGGCGCAACGTAAAACCGCGCAAAGCACGTCAGGAAAATAACGTCGGGAGCATGCGCAGTACATCCGGCGAGGGAGCGCGCCTAATTTAAATGGGACTCGCCCCATTAAATTAGGAACGCCTTACGCCGGACGGATTTAAGTTACACCGCTCAAAATTTCTATGTAAGTGCTTTGTGGATCGGGCACTTAGGTAGAGATTTTGCGGCGGTGTAACTTAAATCCGAGTATTTAAGTTAAGCCCGCTCGTTGTGGATCAGGCCCATAATGCATTAAAAATAGAGCTGCATGATTCTGGATAAAATGAGAATCACAATTTTGTTGCTTAAAATAAAGATCGCGATTTTTGTGGAGTAACATAATCTTTCTCATTATACAAAAAAAATTGTTGAGCTAACTTTACTGTTTCGTTTTTAATTCATTGAAGTGTATTTTTCCCCAAACAATTGTGTTTGAACGACCTCTACCCAAATACAATGTGTAATAAAATATTGTAACAACCGCCATTTTATTCTCTAGGGTCTCTGCTAAAATGATATATATAATGTTTGGGGTTTCTAAGTAATTTTCTAGCACAAATACTGGTTTTAACTTGTAAGCAGCATGTGTCAGAAAAAGGCTTAGTCTTTAACCATTTAAGGACCGCTGCACGACGATATACGTTGGCAGAATGGCACGGCTGGGCACATCAACGTATATGTACGTTGCCCTTTAAACCCCAGCCGTGGGGTTGCGGGCGCGCTCCGTGACCGCGGGACCAGCGGACCCGATCGCCGCTGGAGTCCTGCGATCGGTCCCCGGAGCTGAAGAACGGGGAGAGCTGTATGTAAACACAGCTTTCCCATTCTTCACTGTGGCGGCGTCATCGATCGTGTGATCCCTTTTATAGGGGGACACAATCGATGATGTCACACCTACAGCCACACCCCCCTACAGTTGTAAACACATATTAGGTCACACATAACACCTTCAGCGCCCCCTGTGGTTAACTCCCAAACTGCAATTGTAATTTCCACAGTAAACAATGCATTTTAAATGCATTTTTTGCTGTGAAAATGACAATGGTCCCAAAAATTGTCCGAAGTGTCCGCCATAATGTCGCAGTCACGAAAAAAATCGCTGATCACCGCCATTAGTAGTAAAAAAATATATAATTAATAAAAATGCAATAAAACTATCCCCTATTTTGTAAACACTATAAATTTTGCGCAAACCAACCGATAAGCGCTTATTGCGATTTTGTTTACCAAAAATAGGTAGAAGAATACGTATCGGCCTAAACTGAGGAAAACATTTTTTTTATATATATATTTTTGGGGGATATTTATTATAGCAAACAGTAAAAAACATTGCATTTTTTTCAAAATTGTCGCTCTATTTTTGTCTATAGTGCAAAAAAAAATCGCAGAGGTGATCAAATACCACCAAAAGAAAGCTCTATTTGTGGGAAAAAAAGGGTGCCAATTTTGTTTGGGAGCCACGTCGCACGACCGCGCAATTGTCAGTTAAATCGACGCAGTGCCGATTTGCAAAAAGGGGCCTGGTCCTTTAGTTGCATTTTGGTCCGGGGCTTAAGTGATTAAGTTGTTAAACTGCCCTTATTTACAGACCGAAGTGCATCCCTTTGATCAAAAAGAACTAAATGTTACATTGTATCTCTTCTCTTCTCTATCTCTCAATGCTGACCAATGTTGATAAACATTTGCCCGCCTTTGCTCTGAGCAGAGAATGGCTCTGCACTGTTTACACAGAATCCTGGAAATGCGTGATTAAGATCGTAAGGGGGTTTGAATCGAGATCATGATATTTTTAATGATTAATCGTGCAGCTCTAATTAAAAATGGTTTTGAGCAAACTGATAAGGGGTAAGTCAATGCTTTGATGACTCATTCCAGCTCTGAAAACAGGCTGTTTACAAAGCTGAGTCGGAATATCTGAATATGTGAAAAGATGACTAAAACGCTATCTGCTGGCTGGAAAGGAGATTGTATTATCAAACAGTATTTCAGTTTCAATAATTTTATCTAGTATCTCTAAAAATGCATAACAATAATCACAATTTTCATCAAGAAAATAGAATGACAGTCTGAAAATTGCAGTTCCATATATACTATAATCTCCATGACTATCTACTATAATCATTTTACCCTCCAACAAAAAAAAATCTATAAAACACCCTAATTGTGCTATAACAGACAACTTCTACAGCAAAGAACTGAGAGAAATAAAAGAATGGAAAATGGGGGAGTCTGGGGAAGTATAATAGGTAGAGAGTGGTGGGGAAGAGTGACCATAGATTACACTTTCAGCAGACATAGAGGTCTAACTAGTTTGATAAAATGATCAAGGGGGTGGGGGGTGAAAGTCCAACAGACTTTGTCTAGAACTTGTTTTGCTGCCATATAAAGGAAAGTAAGGACACGGAACTGGGTGTTTGTACAGTGCTTAGGCTTCAAGTTTAGACTTTCAAAGGATCTTTGGGGTACCTCTCCCCAAGAGAGTGAAGACCATCTGGTATACTATACTTCAAAATCTCATGATGCACGGACACTTCCACCATATGTCTGGCAGCCCCTAAAATAGAATGGGTACATTTTGCTTGTTGTTGCGGGACCATGTACCAACATATAAGTAGCTTTAGGATAGATGTTTTAATGGAGATCTGTCCCCAATCTTCACTGAGTGTTTATCCCAGCACTTCACATATTGTAGAGGTTTGGAGGCCTGGCTTTCCAACAATAAATTGTATAAAATATTTTAGGTAGAAAAGCCATTTTAACAACCGCAATTTTGTATATGATTCTATAAGTTGAGTAAGTTTGCTTCTTAGAACGAGATAATTTGCTGCATACATAGTAAGTACATGGTACCCTTGGTGCAAGGATAAAAAATAGCTTAAAGTGATATTAAAGTTTATTTATTTTTTTGTTAAAAATAACAGTGGTTAAAAATAGCAGTGGTTTTGCACAGAGAAGCCCAGATCCCCCTCTTCTTGGGTCCCTCTTCATTTCTCCTGGCCCCTCCCTCCTGCTGAGTGCTCCCACAGCAAGCAGCTTGCTATTCAGGCACCCAAGCCGCAGGCAGCTCCTTGTGTCCAATCAGACATGGAGCCATGGCCCAGCCTTGTCCCTTTTACTCTCCACATGGACTCACTGACTTTGACAGCAGCAGGAGTCAATGGTACCGCACTGCTGTCTCAGAAAATGAGGAGGGAAGTCGAGGACAGCCGAGTCTCTCATGCAACATTGCTGGATCTAGATGGACCTATGGTAAGTATTAGTGGGGCTAAGGGGGGCTGCTGCACACAGAAGGTTTTTTATCTTAATGCATGGAACTTCTGCCTTTACAAACACTTTAATGTATGGCCAGCGTAATAATTTAGTTGTGTTTATTGTAAAGTTATAAAAATACACTTGTATAGAGCAATGCTATTTATAACCAAGAGCGTAAGGTGCCTATGGTAATTGACACCACCTGCTGTACCTTTTTGTTTTTGTGTTGAAGGATTCTTCCATGATGTCTAATAAGCTGGTGTACAATATAAGCAGTACGTGTAACAAAGAAGAGATATAAATATAACCTTGCTGGATCTGAAAAATAGTTTTGTCAAGGTTACTATAGTTGTATATGGACTTGTCATCCTGTACCCAAAGTTAAATGACGACTTTTGGGTGGAGGTTGTCAAGGTCAGAGTTTTGTATAAAAATGAAGAAATTAAGCTGCCGGTACTTAATTGTTTCCAGCACTTTGCCTGCATTAAAGCATGTAAATGGTAAAAATATACTATCATACTTTCATCATATTTCCTTGTAATGAGGAGAAGCTAGTACAAAAATATAGTGCCTGTGCTCATTATGTACCTGATGTAATAAGTGGTTAGTCTCTTAACCTTCAGCTCTGCAACCTGGGTTTAAATCATAACTGTAACACTATTTATATGGAATCGCCTTCCTCCAAGTTTTTTTGTTTCCCCTGGCAATCTGAACATATACTAGTTGTCAGTCTTCCACCCATGTATAAATGTGGTAGAGACACAACTTACACAGACTAAGGTGAAAAAACTCCTATTGTGTCATGGGATCTTAAGAAAAGGTTGTTGTCTAAACCCATAATGGGTAATGCGATGTAACCATTTTAGATAGAACCCAGTGGAGGTTTTCTCTAAATTCTACTATCTGGGTTGGTTGATTCTGATTAATATAAGCCCAGCAAGATGGTTGGAAAATATCCCGACCTCATGGAGCATGCACTCCCAGTGAACTGCTTATGAATGAGTTTGTAGGGCTCAAAGGTCAGCATCCTGAATGTGGGCACATTTATTTTCCCATTTTGTGCTGAAATTAAAAAGCCATATGTATGTTTAAAAGTCTTATTTATGAACACTTAAGCGTAAGTAAGTCTAGCCTGGATCCATTCCCTGGCTGTTGATATATGTCAGCTGGCAACCACGCTTTCTTTACATTAAATCCCTGAGAATACGTTATTGCATCCCGCAATGCTTCTGCAAAGTTATCAGTGAACTCAGGCCAGTGAAAAACCCTTTGAAAGAAACTTCACTGAGGGATATTGATTATAGCAGCTTCTCATTATCTAAAAGCTGTTCTGATTTTGCATTGAATACATACTTTTCTTCCCTAAATAATTCATGCACATAGTCGATATTGCGGCTGGCTCTCAGAATCGGTAGTTAGCAAACTTGGACATGAGATGGGTTATGTATGATATTAAAAAAAATCACTCCCCTCTTTTTTGTTGCAGAAAGAGCTGAACTCTCTCGCATCGGAGTTGGCTGCGCGGCAGGAAGAAAGCGAACATTCCCACAAGCGGCTTATTGAACTCAGCCGGGAGTTCAAGAAGAATGTCCCTGAGGTATAGTATGTTACACTACAAGTCCCGCATAACCTACTGATTGCTGATGTGATTTGTTTTTAGGTAGAGAAACATTTAGGACCTTTTATCTTTTAACACTAAATTCTATTAAATTATTTTTATTTTTTATTTTTATTGCATTAAAGACATAATAAAATACTGGTGGGAGCATAGTATCTCAGCGCTATACCAATCTTTTTAAACACTTCACAAATACAGGAATAATTAGGACAAACAAATTGCTATTGTAGGTTGTATGATTGCTGTAACTGAAAATAATAAAGTTATTTTCCTTCTTCAAAGCAAACCTGTTCTTAGCCTATGCAGAGAAAAGCAACATGTTGACTTCTCTGCCTCTCTTCCCAGTACTACATATTCACCTCCATTTACCAACAGTCTCATGTAGCCTATACAGCCAATATTATCTGGTATCTGTAAAGAAGCATATGACTCACACTTCTTCTCATGTGAGAAGGTGCTTGTTGATGGGCCCATCACATTGGGATGGGGGAGACAGTCCTCAGCCCTGTGTAAGCTCTGACTAGGGACACTCAGAGATCTTCCAGAGAGCTTGCTTTTCTTCTCTTCTGGATGCTGAATGATGAGTATGTGCTGCTGGGAAGAAAGTCATTAAAGCAAACCTGTTGCTTTGTTCTGACTAAGCAAATTACTGGTTCACTTTATTAGAATCATTCCTCAGTGACATTGTACCCCTCAACACTCTCTTTTGGAGGGAAAATGTATTTTATTGTATTGGACAGTACACTTCAGGCGTCATACCTTCAGGCTAATGGACACTGCAAAAACATTTTCTAGGGTCTCCCCAGAGTGTCCCCATATAACCATGCCCACTCCATGAGGCTTCAGTTTTTATTTAGTGTCCTTAAGTGATGGACCTGTTCTCTGAATGAGTATTTTTAGTTTTTAAACCATTAAAATCTTTTTTCATCTGACACTTCTATCAGAGTCTGATTACTTATTACCTTGCATTACCTAGCAGTTTCCCAGATCAGTTATTCTCATTGTGTACCTCAGGCACCATTCCCAGTCCTCTTTGAGACCAGCCTGAAATGTTTGATTCAAGCACTGGATCCTGTGTTAAGCACTAACCTTGACTCGTGCAACGTGAAATTAGCTGCAGGGCGCTATACAGGTCCAGTATCATGGTCCATTTCCTTGGTGCTCAGACCCTGAAGACCCCTTCTGAGGTATGCCAACCATGACGGGGCTTAATAGGTCCAGAATCATAAATATGGTAAGATAGGGTTTCCCTATATATGGACTGCGGTTATTGCTTTCAACAACACTAACTTCAGTTTAGTGGGCAAAGGATTGCCAGTTATTAACCACTTGACCTCCGGAAGATTTACCCCCTTCATGACCAAGCCTTTTTTCTTTGTGTTACTTTAACTGACAATTGCGCGGTCATGCAATGCAGTACCCGAATAAAATGTATTTTATTTTTTTCCCACAAATAGAGCTTTCTTTTGGTGTTATTTGATCACTTCTGCATTTTTTATTTATTTGCAGGGACACAATCTCAATCCCTTCCCTCCTGTCAGAATGGTGATCTGCCTTGTTTACATAGGCAGGTTGCAGTTCTTTGTCTCTGCCCGACAATCGGTGGGTGCTGGAGGACATCAAATACCATGCACCGAATCACAGCTCAAGTGAGCCGCCCCCTACCTGGAAGTTCTGGATTGTATATATACGTGATTCGGTGCACAGGTGCCGCCCTGTATCAGTAAAACTTCTATAGGGTCGGACCTGAAGCTGTTAACTTTATTGTGGTAATCCCTGCAATTTTCTCTCTAATGTTTCTGTGTGCAAGCGCATTTGAAGTTGGTGCCTTTTCCTTCCTGTCTATCCTGCCTCAGAAGGATGAGATAACTGATTTGTGGAGCCAATGGCACTGCTTCTGTATCTCAGACAATCAGGAGGAGTGTCCTGGCTGGCTTAGTGAGAGAAGGGGCTCAGATAAGTAATTAGGGGGTGCTGGGGGGGCTGCCACACATAGAAGATTTTTTATCTTAATGCATAGAATGCATTAAGATAAAAATCCTTCTGCCTCTACAACTCCTTTCAGTCTGGGCTTGACCAGCGTCTGGCCTTGACCAGCGTCTGGCCTTGAGTATCTATAGGAAACAGGTTTTTACCTTATTTATTTTCTTCTGGAGAACCCTTGATTCATCATCCCTTAGTTCACAAAAAATAACCCCCTTGTGTCACCTTAGGAGCCCAAACTGGTACCCTCTGTCTCTCAGAGACCCTTTCACCCATTTAACCGATTAAAGGCATTCTAGTAGAAAATATCACTTTTGAGGTTGCCTTCTTGGTTGCCATCATGTCTGTTAGGCATGTTTTTGAGTTACAGGCTTTCTTTTGTAAGGAGACTTGTTTTGTTTTTGCACAATAACATTTAGATTCTGAGACCAAAACCATCCTTTGTACCTAAGGTTTTCCCCTCTCTCTCTTCAGATTATGTTTTCCTCAACTCCCTCTGTCCTGTCCCAGGACATAGAAGAATAAATAGTGTTACGTTGTCCCTTAAAATGTATGTTCATGAAAGCTACTATAGTGCAAAAATCAACTTTTATAGATTTTTGTACTAGAGTAGCAGTGCAAACATATTTATCTTTCTATGTTCACAGAATATGTATTCTTATATCAGTGAGTGCTGCAGTTCTACTTTTACACCAAGAACAAATTGTTTTAGTTCACACTGTCCCAAAACATGACATGGTCGCTGTATGTTTTTTGGACATAGTTACGGCTGTCAGAATCTGCTTGGCAGCCGGGGCCTCTTTTCACAAAACAGAGCCCCTTATTTATTCTACCTGGAAGCCCATGTTGAGGACACCTTCCTTCCCACTCCACCATTACCAGATGAATTGGACAAATAATTACATCTTAAAGGAAAAGGTTCCTTCCTTTTTTTTCAGAGCCCATTCCATCAGGGTTGTTGGTGTCTCCTGGGCTTTTAATCATCAAGCATCTGTATCCCAGATTTGTAAAAAAGTCACCAGGTACTCTATTCACACAATTTTCAAGTATTACCAGGTGAAAGTTCAGGCCTCAGCTGAGGCGAACTTCGGCCACAAGTTGATTTCTGTGTATTTTGTTAGAGTTCTTAAATCCTTGGTTTCTTGTGGGCCTGTTGGAAGTATTATGTTGCAATGTTGTTACCCACCCCTCAATTTTATTGTTAAGGTTCATCACATGGTCTATGAATACAAGTCCTCACAAAATGGGTGGGGTTATATGAGTACGCTTTTGGGGCCACCCTGGCAAAAAGTTTGCCAATGTCCAACCACCTGAAGGTAGCATTATATAAGCCATGGTCTAGGAATACAAGACCTGTGTTCTGTACTGTACTCTAAAATAAAGAATTTACACATAAGGCATAAGCATTTTTTATTGTGTTACAAAGAGTGGTAAAAATTCTAGCTTGATTCTGGCTGCCCAGCTAATGCAAATATAAACATGAATGTAAACATGTGGTGGTGGGCTGCAGTCCTCATATTATTTAATAGATTTGAAAATCAAGTCTTTGGGCCATATCCACAAAAGAGATACTCCGGCGTAAGCCGTCGTATCTCTGGTTCTAACTTTGGAACTGATCCTCAGAAGCAGTTTTCCTAAGTTAGGCAGAAGATCCGACATCTGTAAGGGACTTACACTGCCGGATCTTAGGATGCAGTACCGCATCCGCCACTGGGGGCATTTCGAGTCGAAATGCCTCTTCTGGTATGCAAATTAGCACTTAGGGCGATCCTCAAAGCTTTTGTGCTTAGTTTTTTCGCCGTAAGTGTTAGTTTGCCTGGTGTAAAACTAGGGCTGCTTTTACAAAGTGTAAAGTTAGTCACACCTTGTAAAGGCCCATTCAAGCGACGGCATTTGGTATGCATTCCCGAGGGAGAACTCCACGGCAATTTGTAAAATCCAAACCGGCATGGGTTCCCCCCCAGGAGCATACCAGGCCCTTAGGTCTGTTATGGGTTGTAAGGAGACCCCCCCTCCGCCGAAAAATCGACGTAGGGGGTCCCCCTACAATCCATACCAGACCCGTATCCAAAGCACGCTACCCGGCCGGTCAGGAAGGGAGTGGGTACGAGGGAGCGCCCCCCCCTCCTGAGCCGTGCCAGGCCGCATGCCCTCAACATGGGGGGGTTGGGTGCTCTGGGGCAGGGGGGCGCACTGCGGGCCCCCCCACCCCAGAGCACCCTGTCCCCATGTTGATGAGGACAGGACCTCTTCCCGACAACCCTTGCCGTTGGTTGTCGGGGTCTGCGGGCGGGGGGCTTATCGGAATCTGGGAGTCCCCTTTAATAAGGGGGCCCCCAGATACCGGCCCCCCACCCTAAGTGAATGGATATGGGGTACATCGTACCCCTATCCATTCACCTGGAGGCAAAAAGTAAAATTTAGTAAACACACAACACAAGGCTTTTTAAAATAATTTATTATTCTGCTCCGGATGCCCCCCCTGTCTTCTTTATTAGCTCTATTACCAGGGGGGGCTTCTTCTTCCACTCTCCGGGGGTCTTCTTCCTCTCTCCGGGGGTCTTCTTCCACTCTCCGGGGGGGGTTTCTTCTTCCGCTCTCCGGGGGGGGGCTTCTCCGCTCTCCGGGGGTCTCCATCTCTCTTCTCCCCTCTTCCGCTGTTGACTCGGCGAACCCCGGTTCTTCTCCAGCTGTCCGGTGCCTTCTTCTTCAGCGCTGGCTGCCTGCTATGTTTGTGTGTTAGCTCAATTAGTAACAGGCAGCCGGCGCGGTCTTCTGTGACGTCAGGGTCTTCTGTTCTTCTCCCCTCTTCCGATGTTGCCTCGTCGCCTGTTGTCGCTGTAATGATGGAAGCGCGCCTTGCATCCCATTTATATAGGCATCACCGTCCCATCATGCTCCGGTAGGTACCCACGTGATGGGTGCCTACCCACGTGCACCCACCACGTGGGTACCTGCCGGAGCATGATGGGACGGTGATGCCTATATAAATGGGATGCAAGGCGCGCTTCCATCATTACAGCGACAACAGGCGACGAGGCAACATCGGAAGAGGGGAGAAGAACAGAAGACCCTGACGTCACAGAAGACCGCGCCGGCTGCCTGTTACTAATTGAGCTAACACACAAACATAGCAGGCAGCCAGCGCTGAAGAAGAAGGCACCGGACAGCTGGAGAAGAACCGGGGTTCGCCGAGTCAACAGCGGAAGAGGGGAGAAGAGAGATGGAGACCCCCGGAGAGCGGAGAAGCCCCCCCCCCGGAGAGCGGAAGAAGAAACCCCCCCCGGAGAGTGGAAGAAGACCCCCGGAGAGTGGAAGAAGACCCCCGGAGAGAGGAAGAAGACCCCCGGAGAGTGGAAGAAGAAGCCCCCCCTGGTAATAGAGCTAATAAAGAAGACAGGGGGGGCATCCGGAGCAGAATAATAAATTATTTTAAAAAGCCTTGTGTTGTGTGTTTACTAAATTTTACTTTTTGCCTCCAGGTGAATGGATAGGGGTACGATGTACCCCATATCCATTCACTTAGGGTGGGGGGCCGGTATCTGGGGGCCCCCTTATTAAAGGGGACTCCCAGATTCCGATAAGCCCCCCGCCCGCAGACCCCGACAACCAACGGCAAGGGTTGTCGGGAAGAGGTCCTGTCCTCATCAACATGGGGACAGGGTGCTCTGGGGTGGGGGGGCCCGCAGTGCGCCCCAGAGCACCCAACCCCCCCATGTTGAGGGCATGCGGCCTGGCACGGCTCAGGAGGGGGGGGGGCGCTCGCTCGTCCCCACTCCCTTCCTGACCGGCCGGGTAGCGTGCTTTGGATACGGGTCTGGTATGGATTGTAGGGGGACCCCCTACGTCGATTTTTCGGCGGAGGGGGGGTCTCCTTACAACCCATAACAGACCTAAGGGCCTGGTATGCTCCTGGGGGGGGAACCCATGCCGGTTTTTTCTTTGAAAATTGGCATGGAGTTCTCCCTCAGGAATGCATGCTGAGCGACGTTATCATTTTTTTTTATAATTATTTGTTTTCCCGGCGCGTATATTTTTTTTCACCCGTCGCAACTTTAGTGTCCCGTCGCGATCCACAAAGCCGCCCGGCGTCAATTACGTTCGCGCGCTGCACGTCGGGAAAATTACGTCACACGCATGCGCAGTACGGCCGGCGCGGGAGCGCGCCTCATTTAAATTATAAACGCCCCCTGGAGAGGAGGACCGCCTTACGACGGCGGCACTTAAGTTACACGGCCTGAAATTTCTAGCTAAGTGCTTTGAGGATCAGGCACTTAGGTAGAAACTTTAAGTCAGTGTAACTTAACTGCTGAAAGTTAAGTTACGCCGCCTGGCTGAGGATTTGGCCCTTTGTTTTTAAACTGTCCAGTTCTATTGAGTTGAAAATCTCTTCTCCTTTCATCCAAATCACTCAGCTTTGTCAGTGAAACAGGAGTTGAAAATGCATTGATTTGATAGGGCTAACTTACTGAAGGCAAATAGGTTGTTAACGTTGCATCAAAGTTGTACTTTTCCCAGACCTTAGTGAATGTGGTGAAATTTTACTTTTCAAAGAATACCAAATCATGTACAAGGAAGATAAATAAACAGCATTTTAACTTGCACATGGCTAAGTCAGCAGAGCTTCCCTTAATTCACAAGGCTCTGGGAATAATTCCACTACAAAATGCAACTTCCCCAGCAAAATTAATAGTCTATTTGCCTTTCGCAAATCAATGTTTGTGATTTGCCCATGTGTTACTTAAGCCTTGTACAGATGGGCTCAAAATCAATCTAAATTGGTCGGTTTGTCAGGGATCGGACTTTTGGTCCGTATGTACGGCTGTCTGTTATACATAAGCTGGTCTCATTATCGGCTTCTGTTGAATGGGCATCCGACTGGTAGCCAATAGCTGTGAATGTTTATCAATGTGTTTTGTTAGTTGGGGGGGGGGGGGGTTGGGGAAATCCCCAAGTTAACATTAGTTGTGTTAGTACACCAGGTTATTTTCATTCAGCCCGCTGGGTTGATTAAACAAAACTTCTAGTGTGTACCCAGCTTTAGTCCAGAGCTGATATACAATGAATAAAAAGGCCCAGAGCTGCTTTCAAATACATAGAAAACTGGTGATGTTGGAGTATTGGGGGCTGTTGTATTTCTTGATGATAACCAAAATACTGTATAAAGTCACCAAATACAGTATATGAGTTATTTTATTGTACAAAAAGAGAAATTGTTTTTTAAAAAAGATATTTCAGACATTTACGTTGTATTGTGTCTCTAGCCAAAATGTGGTTAAAATTCCTGTTTGTGTTGTTTGTTTGTGTCCCATTGGGTATATTTCCTCCTAATTCCTGCACTGCAGACAAAACAGGGGAAATCTCTTCAAAAGTGAAGATAAATCTTATTTTAGATAGTTCTGTTAACAGTGGTCACCAGTATAAATATAGTGGACGATTCTCCCCAGTGGAATAAAAATAAAAACCAGATAGAGCTTATTTCACTGGAAATACATTTTAAGAACATTCTTAAGTTGGTAATGATTGTTGCTTTTTTTTATCCATTATTTTTTCCATAAATAGATGTTTGTGATTGGCTCTTTGAATGATGTCTTTCTGATTTCTAGGAAATTCGGGAAGTTGTTGCTCCAGTTTTAAAAAGCTTTCAGGCTGAGGTAAGAATGAATTTATTATAAAGAAAATTAAAAGCTGATGTTGGCAGGTATTTGGATTTTTAAAAGACAAGCCACTGGCCAGTTGTAAGGCATAGTAATATTAGCCAGCATAATACTAGCTAAGTGTGTTGGTGATTCCTCAATTATAGTGTGTTTTGTATGGATGACTTGTCCACAAACACTACAATTTTCTCTATGGAGAAACTGACATCTACACAATCATTATTTTTACAATGTAAAATAGCTGCAGTTGTTGCCTCTGCATAGTCTTTGGTCACTCCAATCCTATTCACATTAGATGGAATTACCCTTTGAGCCAGACAGCATGTATTAAATTACCCATACACATACATTTTGCTTTCTTTGGACAACGTTTTGTCTATGGAAACCTACAGATTCTCCCTGCTAAATGTTTACCATGACAACATTTTACCAACCAGTAAAGTTCCTAGTTGAAATTACACCAGGGATGTCTGCGTACACAATTATTGCATTAATGTTTTGTTTGATTCTAAGAGTTTGCATGTTACACTCTTTTTTAAGAATAACGTAATCATTTGTGTCATGCAAGCATGAATAGCCATGTAGTAATTGTATAAATAATCATTCACTACTACCATCCTATAATACTGCCATACTACAATCTTAGTTAGTATAACTTTAAGAGGCCTCAGACAGTTAAGTTGGCTTTACATGATTCATTTTTTTTAAAATACAATGATCATTGCTGTCAGCTATAGTCGGCGACGCTGGCTGGTTGTACACAAGTCAAGCTTTCCCATGCATGGATCGAAATTCAGCCAGTCCCTGCTGGACCAGCCAAATTTAGATCCATGTATGGCTAGCTTTAGACCCCTGTGGAGCTGGCTACCATGCACAGCTGTACCAGATTCTGGGTGCACCAGTTA
The DNA here is from genome assembly GCF_905171775.1 of Rana temporaria. Taxonomy (NCBI): domain Eukaryota; kingdom Metazoa; phylum Chordata; class Amphibia; order Anura; family Ranidae; genus Rana; species Rana temporaria. The sequence goes on from NC_053489.1 coordinate 174,245,462, forward strand.
TTGAAAGTCTACCCCATTGATTCTGGAATCACTCAGTTGTCTTGTTCTCTTTTGCGCTCTACCAGAACAAATGTTCTGTATTGGGTTTGATTTCAAAGTCAAACAGGGCATTAGGACATAAGCTTGAAATCTAGCTTTAAGAAAATATTATTTGTTGGTCTATAAACTTTATTGTACTGTGCCCACATACTTGGACTGAACTGAGGTAATCAGCCACAACAGTCATTTGGTTTTAATGTTTTCTCTTCTTTCTGGCTATAGCTGTATTTGGTCTTCTGTCATAAGTGTTATCATTTCTTATCTGTACAACAGTCAATGCATTTCTCTTATTTGCTTAGGCAGTTTTGTAGTGTAATACCACACTAAACTTCAAATACTTGTATACATTGCAGTAAATATGAAAATGTTGTCCTTCCATGTGGAGCAAGGCTGTAAGTGTAACTGGGTTATTGCAGCAAGGCAAGTAATTAGGTTCGTGTAGGGTAGCAGTGTTACTTTAGAGAAGAAAAAAACACATTCAAAATGACTGAAAGTCTAATGCCGCGTGCACACTGTAATGGACATATGCCTGCTGCTGGGACATCGATAATCTTCATGCAGGGGGACTACAAGGAACTGCATGGCTTGTCACAATTGGATGTACCGCATTGTATTCTGAGCTCAAAGGGTTAATTGGACAAGTCTCTTTCACTGCTGAATGCTAATGTACTCTTCGCATAGCTAATGAACTCTTTTGTGGAGGAAACAGCCTCCTGTGAGGTGTATGCTGATGGGGATTATGTGTGAGTGATAATTGTTTTAAAGGTTAATTGAATTCTATTGTCTGATCAAGTTAAGGAGCCAAAACGGCTAGCGACTGATTGGCTCAAGGGAGTGTCATTGTTTCAAAGTGTCTGTATTGAAGTCCCCCCTGGGGGGGGGGTGTCATTTGTTTCTGTACAGTTGTAAGCAGATATAAGGAGGAAAAATGTGGCATTAAAAGTCAGTCTGCTTGATTCTGCAAACGTAGCACGTCTCGTTTCTTGGAAGGGCGTTCGATGGGATATACCGGCAGTACTTGCATATCGCAGCTTGTCAGGGAAAAGGACGTCTCCAACGGCTGAGACCCTCACACCAGTGGGTAGCCGTTACATTGGTTGGCAGCGGTGGGATGGTCCTTTTATCCAAAGAGCAAGTGCTGAATGGAGTCGCAGTACGCCAGGCTGAAAAGATCCACACTGAAAGATTTATTAGAGAGTCGTGGTAGGAGCGCCAGCAACAGACCACGGAGGGAGCTGATAGCTGACCTGCTGGAGCTGGACGAAATTGATGGATCCATGGAAGGAACGGAGCCCCTTGCACCGGTCAGCAAAGAAGATGTAATTACTGGGATTGTACAGCGGAGATTATCCTTGTATCCAGAAACGTCCGTGGAACTAATCAACCAGCTGTTTCGGGAAGCAAGGGAAGAGATACAAACGAAGAGGGGACAAGAACTGGAACTGGTAAGAGCGAGACAGCCCATTACACCTGCAGTTCCTACTCCCCCACCTGCTGCTACAGGAAAGAAAATACCGTTCACTGCATTTAAAGCTTTTGTAGAAAGTGAGGAGGAAATCGATGGATATTTGGCGGACTTTGAGAGGCAGTGCTCACTACACCAGGTACCACCAGACCAATGGGTCACTATTTTGTCGGGGAAATTGTCGGGCAAAGCCAATGAAGCCTTTCGGGCTCTCGCTCCAGAGGATATTTTACAATATCAGCAAGTTAAAAAGGCGTTGCTAACCCGATATGCCGTTACGCCAGAAGCCTACCGCCGGCGCTTCCGGGAGTCCAAGAAGATGGCTGTGGACTCCCACATGGAATGGGCCAACCAGTTACAAAGGGTGGCATCCCTTTGGATCCAAGGGTGCAAGGCCAACACCGGGGAGGAAGTATTGCAGCTGTTCCTAATGGAACATTTCTTCCAAGACCTGGCAGCAGACATACAAGACTGGGTACGAGATCGCCGTCCCGCTAACTTAAACGAGGCGGCTCGGCTAGCAGATGAGTACGCGGAAACAAGGAACGTAAGCCAGGGTACTACACGGCTGGCTCATAAGGTAGAACCGCGTACTCCAACCGTCACCCCACGCCCAGAGTTTCGGGCTCCAGTCCCACCACATCCTCAGGGGCCTAGCAACTACCCCCGGGATTCGCCTAGGGTGACGTGCCATCACTGCAGCAACACGGGACATATTGCTCGTTATTGCCCTTTGAGAGCTACCAATAACAATTGGAGACGCACAACACCCAACACAGAGGTCACTCCATCACGTCCCTCTGCGGCCCACTGCCTGGAGACCGAGGGGGGCCCTGAGGAATGTCTGGGAATTTGGTATGAGGCAGACCCAATACAAGCGGCCTCTCCGGATAACCGTCAGCATCACCGTCAGGAGGTACGGGTGAATGGACAAGTAGCACAAGGCCTAAGAGATTCCGGGACTACTATCACTCTGATTCAAAAACATCTGGTAAAGCCAGAGAACGTGTCCACTCGCACAGTTGCCGTCCGGGTCGCAGGGGGTGCTGTATTTCGCGTACCCACCACCCGGGTGCACTTAGACTGGGGAGCCGGGTCAGGAAAGACCACAGTTGGTATCATGGACAACCTACCTGCCGAGGTGGTGCTGGGCAACGACATTGCTGCTTGTCCCGTGGCCACCCGCGTTGCTGGAATCAACCCGCTTGCTGCTGAGAACCGGGTAACACTACCTTCCCCGACATGTACTGTATATCCGGCACAATATCACAGTCTAAAATGGGAATGTGACAAGTTGGCCAGTGAGAAATCAGAGATGCAACGACACTATGTCATGTATTATGAGATGTCCCGTGGCTTGAACATTGAAATGCACAAACAGGCGGAAATTGTCAAAAGATTAAATGGGATTTGCATCCAGGTGGTGCCGTATCTGTCCCAAGAGCATCAGCAACAGGTTTTGGGAGCCATTGAGAGAGCAAAGCAAGTGACTGTTCCAGAATTGAATTCTATTCTTCACCGTCACCATCAGCTACCGACCTGGTAAGCCAATGGGAAGGCCGACGGACTGTCCAGGCAAACGGAACTTTTACCCTAACAGCAGACCGGACATCCCCAAGTTGATCCGAAAAGGATCAATCCGGGTCTGCCGGAGTGTTCCACAAAAGGGGAGTAGTGTAACGGACATATGCCTGCTGCTGGGACATCGATAATCTTCAGGCAGGGGGACTACAAGGAACTGCATGGCTTGTCACAATTGGATGTACCGCATTGTATTCTGAGCTCAAAGGGTTAATTGGACAAGTCTCTTTCACTGCTGAATGCTAATGTACTCTTCGCATAGCTAATGAACTCTTTTGTGGAGGAAACAGCCTCCTGTGAGGTGTATGCTGATGGGGATTATGTGTGAGTGATAATTGTTTTAAAGGTTAATTGAATTCTATTGTCTGATCAAGTTAAGGAGCCAAAACGGCTAGCGACTGATTGGCTCAAGGGAGTGTCATTGTTTCAAAGTGTGTGTATTGAAGTCCCCCCTGGGGGGGGGGGGAGTGTCATTTGTTTCTGTACAGTTGTAAGCAGATATAAGGAGGAAAAATGTGGCATTAAAAGTCAGTCTGCTTGATTCTGCAAACGTAGCACGTCTCGTTTCTTGGAAGGGCGTTCGATGGGATATACCGGCGGTACTTGCATATCGCAGCTTGTCAGGGAAAAGGACGTCTCCAACGGCTGAGACCCTCACACCAGTGGGTAGCCGTTACACACACTATTAGTTCGTCGGACCGTTTTCATCAAACAAACTGATCGTGTGTGGGCCCCATTGTTTTTTTTCCCATCGGTGAAAAAACGTAGAACCTGTTTTAAAATTTTCTGATGGTTAAAAAAAACGATCGTCTGTGGGGAAATTCATCGGTCAAAAATCCACGCATGTTCAGAATCAAGTTGACGCATCCTTGGAGGCATTGAACTTCATTTTTCTCTGCACGTCGTTGTGTTTTACGTCACCGGGTTCTGACACAAACTAATTTTTAACTGATGGTGTGTAGGCAAGACTGATGAAAGTCAGCTTCATCGAATAGCTGATGAAAAAATCCATTGGTCCGTTTTCATCGGATAAACCGATCGTGTACAGAGCATAAGTGGCTTTGTTGATATTTTTTAATAAATGCCATTGTAATAATAAATATAAACCACAACTTACATGACTATTGTTACTTGGCCAAAATGGGGAGAGAAAATGTGTGTGTGTGTGTGTGTGTGTGTGTGTGTGCGTGGGGTGGGGGACACACAATTAACAATACACATCTCCATTCTATATTCCTTTCCCCCCGGGGAAGAAAGCTTATGTATCATATAATATATGTACTATAACTTATCTATTCACATAATATGTAATAACCTTTTCCTCTTTTTTTTACTATTGTGTTATACAGCTTAAAGTATTCTTTTTTTTTTAGACATTTTTGTAAAAATAGAATGGGGAGGGATTGGGACCCCTGTCAGTTTTTATTGCTGTATGTGGCCCTATTACAGAGATTCACTCTCTTTATCTGTCCTGTTTACCATTATGATTGAAGGTAAAAGTAAACCCCATATTTTAATGCATAGAATGCATTAAGATAAAAAAAAAAACTTCTGACTTTACAACTATTTTATGTAAAGTCTAACCTACCAACAAATCATTGACATTTGTTTGATTGAAAGATGCGGAGCAGAAAATGTTGTATTCTCAGCATGGCAGTAATAAGAGTAATTGGATCTCCAGAACCATTAACACACAGAGGCAGTGTTTGCGCTAACATGCAGGCACACCAAGCCCCATTTTGCTGATTGTCAAAATAAAGGACAAGGGTGTATTTTTCCTGGCACTGGGGAAAGGAACACTCTGCCCCTGTATAATTGACAGAATAAATGAAGCCTGCTTGAAAATGGACAAACTTTGAATATCCTTGCACAGGAAAACCAGAGCAAGACGTAAGGCTGGCTAATTATAAAAGTTGCTTTACAAAAGATAATTCAAAGCAATAATTTAGCAAACATAATCAAGTAGCACAGATGGGAATTTTGATGAATGGTTTGCAACATGCAATTAGCGGCTCTAGCAGTTACATATCATTAACCCCCAGAGCACAAAAATTATTTTCTCATTATTAGCTGAAAAGGTAAAATTAAGCTGACTAGACTGTAAAGGGAAAAAATACAATTAATTACCTCTATTTATTATAATCATTATTTTAAACATAATTTTTTTTCTACTCGATACGTGATTGAAAACATCAGAATTATAGGTTTTGTTATGTTAATTCACACATGAAAGTTTTAGAAAAATGGCCTGAAGAAATATTAAAAAAGGGCAGTTTTCCCAGTGTGAATGCATTGCTTTTTATTCACTGTATAATTGCACATTGCCATTAAATCTGCTCTTTTAATAGCTTTAAGTAAGTCTGGGCTTCAATTAAATTACTGTATACTGAACATAAGATCTTGACTGGTACTGGGCAGCGGGTTTCAAGTGATATAGTGCAAAGTGTTATACAGTAATACACAACACCTGAAAAGGGAAAATTATTAACCTGTAGACAACAATCCAACATCATCCACATTAGATTCATGGACCTGATTTACTGAAGCTTACACTGGTGCATCCATCGTGCTGGATAGCCTGTTTGTACAATATTTATTAAGCGCCTGTGATGTGCAGGGCTAGAGTGTACATATGGCCAATTTTCTATGAAGTAAATTTAAAAATCTGATTTTCTCTATTGTTTTGAGGTCTATCTAAGTGCTGTTAGCTCAGGGCTTGGCAAATCCCTGGTGCCAGGTCGCCATGGCAACTAAAAATTGCGTCCTGACGCCTGGGCTTTTTTTAACCTCCCGCATCCTCCTCCTACTTGCAGGCCGTGCTATAACCAAAAGACGGCTACAGAACAGTTGTCTATTTCTGGGAGGGCATCTATTGATGTCCTCCTAGCACCCGCCTCCCTGCATGCACTAATGGCCGTGCTCTGTGATCACAGATTGAGGTAAAGGGCCAGTCATAGTGGCTATTTACCATGTGATCAGCTGTGTCTAATCACAGCTGATCACATGTAAACAAATGCTGGTTATCTGCATTTACTTTCATCAGCGCTGTCACACCATGATGAAAGGAAAGCCGATAACTGGCTATCCTATAACAGGGAACATTTACACTGATCAGTACCCTGATTATCAGTGCAGCCCCCTCAGTGCCAATCAGTGACCATTAGTGCAGCTTATCAGTGCCCACCAGTGCAGCATATCAGTGACCATCAGTGCAGCATATCAGTGACCATCAGTGCCGCATCATCACCGCACATTAGTGAAGAAGAAAAAAAATCTTATTTGCAAAATTTTATAACAGAAATGAAGAAAAATTGTATATTTTCAGAAATGTCTGTCTTTTTCATTTGTTGAGCAAAAAAATAATAATCCAGTGGTGATTAAATACCACCAAAAGAAATCTCTATTTATGTGACAAAAAAAATGCTAAAAATATAATGGCCCGGATTCAGAGAGCAATTGCGCCTGCGTAACCATAGTTACGCAGCTCAATTGCTGACTTGCTCCAGCGTTACGAATGCTCCTGATTCAGGAACATCGTAACGCCCACTGCAGCCTAAAATCATAAGGCTCTTGTGCCACGCAGATTTTAGGCTGCATTCTTGTGATGACCGCTAGGGGGCGCTCCCATTGTGCTCAGTGTATAGTATGCAAATTGCATACTAACACCGATTCACAATGTTGCGCGAGACCTGCGTACGCAAGGTACGGAGTTTCCGTACGGCATCTTTAGCGTAAGGCTGCCCCTTCTAATAGTAGGGGCAGCCAATGCTAAAGGATACCCGCCGTTCCCGCGTCGCGAAATTAGAATTTCACGTAGTTTGTGTAAGTGATACGTGAATGGCGCTGGACGCCATTCACGTTCACTTTGAAGCAAATGACGTCCTTGCAACGTCATTTGCCGCAATGCACGTCGGGAAAGTTTCCCGACGGCGCATGCGATTTACGATCGACGCGGGAACGCGCCTAATTTAAATGAATCCCGCCCCCTGTGGGATCATTTAAATTGCGCGCACTTAGCCGGGCAATTTTGCCGGCGCGCCCTCGCAATTTACGGAGCTACGGCGGCGCAAATTTGCGGGGGCGCAGGGCAAAATCGTTGGCCTATGCCTCTGTAATTTCAGCGCAAATCTTACTGAATCTGGGCCACTATATGTAAGTCATTGTAGTCTTGTACAGCCTACTTGACAGGCCCGCTGATTCAGTGGTGGCTATGCCCGGTGCAGGAGTACTGTCTGTACCTTCCTGTGTGTGGGGATGTTCTGGGAGACTTTTTTTTAGCCAGAGGTGGATGGAGAAATCACCATCCGGGATAATCACCAATTCTGAGATGATATCTTAAAATTCTGAGATAATATGGCTGACTTCTGTGTTTATATCTCAGAAGTCTGTGACTATCTCAGAATTCTGACATATTGAGCAATGCTGTATCCTTGCCTAGACCAACAAGGCCCAGGCCTAGGGCAGCACTTTGCAGGGGGGCAGCACGGAAAGATTCCCCGCCGGCTTGCGCTACTCTATTAGTGTAGTGCCAGTCTTATGGGGTGAACTGGGCAGAGAGGCAAATTAGTCTAGAGCCCCCATAAAGCAGCTGGACTGCTTCCGATAAGCGGGCGTCCGGTATTCTGCAACTGTGTGTGTGTGTGTGGGGGGGTGGTGCTTCTAATTTTGACTGTCCTATCATCCTGGACCACAAACCTTCCTCACTGTGCTATATGTTTTCTACTGCACCATTGGCATGGTTATATCTTCTTAGTCGTGTTCTTAAAATTATCAGAAATGTGTGCTTAAAGTAGAACTTCTCATTTTGGATAGAGTAATGATAGAGTAAGGGAAGGTTTTAGCCCCGGTCAGTTTATTTTTTAGAGATTTCCCTTCACTTCCTGCCCCATAGGCAAACAGGAAGTGAGAGGAAATCTATGCAAATTAAGGGACTCCATTCCCCCCCCCCAGGCCCTCAGAACTAGTGTCCCCACTCTAAATTTTCAGGGCGGGTCTTAAACAGAAAGTGGTGTGGCCTTGACAGGAAGGGGTGGGTCATATTTCAATTAGGGGGTTAACGAGTTTAGGCAGGCCTAGGGCAGCACAAAACCTAAATACACTACTGATATTGAGGCTGATTTACTAAAGGATTATGAGTGTCCATACAATTCAGACAAGTCATGTGTATATTCACTTCACAAAGGCCGCGTACACATGATCAGTCCATCCGATGAAGCTGACTGATGGTCTGATGTGCCTACACACCATCAGTTAATGAACCGATCGTGTCAGAACGCGGTGACGTAAAACAATTCTTCCAAGCATGTGTCGACTTCATTCTGAGCATGCGTGGGTTTTTAACCAATGCTTTTGCATACTAACGATCTCTTTTTTTTTGACTGAAGGATAACTGACCAAAGGGGCCCACACACGATAGGTTTGGACCGATGAAACGGTCCTTCAGTCCGTTTTCATCGGTTTTGACCGATCGTGTGTACACGGCCTTATCCAACTATGTGCTGATGAAATTAGTAAACACAGATGTTCTCTTTAAATTAGATAATTAATATTAATATTAGTTACTTCCTCAGAATTGTTACACATGCTGTTTTTTTCTTGTTTTGTTTTTTTGCCTATATGCTGTTTTGCCACCACACACCAACTCATAAGTTTTATTCCTCTGACAAATCAAATAAAAATGAACGTCTGTACACAGCCAGCATATTGCTCGCCACTGTCAAGCTGAACTACAAATGCCTTTATACTGTTCCACAAAGTATTATGGCAGTCATTCAAATCATCCCCTCCAGGTTTAATATCAGTCAGACTTATCTCTTCAAACAGTGAAGGATGACACCATAAAAAAAACAGCTATGGGTACTCGCTGGCCCCTTACCAAGCATGCAGCGGAGAAGCCAACTCTGTTTATTCCTCTGCACACCGCTTAGGTTATCATTTCTATTTTTCTGTGGCCTCTATGGTTTGCAAGGACACAGCTAAAGGAGCCTGCCACTGGTCAGGCCGCACAACAGCAGTATGAAAAAAGCATGCAGGAAGCCTGATTTTGGCTGATGAAGTGCCAAGCCTGCCACTCATAGCAATCCTTCTTTGTCCACCCTCTCCAGTGATGAGTTTACAAATGCCCCCAGTAACAGTAGCTGGACAGGTAAGGCAAAGGAAGGCTAACACTATGCTCACTTTCCACACCACCTGTGAAATTTAGAAAATAAATATATTGAGGAATGAACTGTCATTAAGGTGCATGAGTTAAGGAGGGTGCAGCTCACCCCCCCCCCCCACACACACACACACGCATGAAAGCACTGCACCAGGGGCACCTGTTCCTATTTACCCCCTATAATGCTTGTTATTACCTTGTTGTAGCTCTTAATTGATCTCCATGTGCAGCTCATTATAAAACACCTTTCATTGCAAAAATAACAAAGTTGCTATTATTTGTTGTGAAGTTGCGAAACTAGTCACCAATGGCAGCTGTCATAATTCCTGACAAGTTTCCTTTAAATCAGTCTGCTAGGGTACCACCTTTAATGGGGAAATTACAAGGGCCATTCAAGTCAAACTGAGACTTTCAATTTTACAGTTTTTTCATTTTTTATAAAAAGGGATGCTATTATGGTGGCAAGTGTGTCCTATTACTGATGGGCAGCGCACATTTCGCAGGCCAGTCAAGGGACCGGTAATCAAGATGGCAGACAACAGTTTAGTGCATGCATTGAACAGCGTGTGGTGATGAAGTTGTTTGTGAACGAAGGTGTAAAACCCACAGATATCTACAAAAGACTTCTAGCACGGCACATTGATGAGACGTTTAGCTGCAGTAAGACATTTGAATTGTGTAAACGTTTCAAAGATGGCCGTACGTCCATTAGTGATGATCCCGGCCATGGTGGTTTCCAGTCCACAGCAGTGATTCCTGGGAACATTCAGCACATGGAACGCCTGATCCAGGATAATCGACACATAACCTGTCATGAAATTGCACCACTAAAAATGTTCCTCGGAGGTCAGCACTGATGACGAAGTCAAGCAGGCTGTCCTGTGATGGTTCAGGTGTACTGACAAATCTTTCTATGCCAAAGCTTTCCAGGCAATTAGTTAAACGTTGGGATAAATGTATTAATGTAGCAGGGGGGTATGTCAACATACTCCACTCCTTGAAAAAAATTTTTTTTTTTATATAAACCCAAAAGTCCCAGTTTGACTAAAGCGCCCCTCGTATATTACCTTTTTATATCCACTTCTTTTCAAAGTGGCAAGGTGTTTTTAAAGGTCGTTTTTATTGCATTGTAACAGATACAAAATTACAAACAATTCAACACATCAAACACATATTACCAATGCTCTTCTGCTGGCAGTTGTTCATTTGTCACAAATAAACAAGTAGTACATCATTCAGAATCATTGGGAGTTCTCTCCAAGCTCCCCAAACATATTAAACCTTACAGAATGACTTCCATTCTCATATGATAGTTTGTAACATTAAAAGTTATTCTTTGCCTAGCGTTACCATTTCAGTAGCTTTGGTTCACACACATCTTCTTCACAGCAATGTTTTATGTGCAATGGTTTCCAGCTTGATGAGAACAGCAGTCTGAAATATTTTTCGCAGTGGGCCATGTACAGTACATGTCTCATGATGGAATGAAGTAACTCTGTGAAAAGTGTGTTCTGTATCAGATCACTGTTGCAAAGGAAGTCTTATTGATTGAGTGACAGCCATTCATTTTCCCTCAGACTGTTCTGGTTTATTGGAAGTGGGAATGAGTAATGGTGCAGGGAGAATGCATTTCCATTAGACGGCAACTCTACTTAATACATTTAATAGTCAGAGGAAACTGGTTCCAAAGTGCACTGCTTTTGCTTATATGCTGCTGAAGCAACATTGTCACAAGTCAAGAAATGCATATTCCTTTCTAATTTGTGTCAAATTAATGTTGCTCAGTATATCAGACCAAGAAGTTAAATCTATGAGATCAAATGATTGATTGATCTGTCTCAGTACCTAAAACCTCAATATATATAAATGGGCTTTCAAAAAGGATTTACCGCTTAAACTACTAGATGCATTAATCGCTGAAGCATTGACTGCTTATTGCATACAGTGTAAAAGTTTCACAGAGTTTTAGTCAGAGAGCATAACCAGATACATGTTTTCTGAATTGACAAGAGTTTTCTGGGTGAATGTAAAAGACATTTCTATCGATGGGGGAAAAAAACCAAAGGATTCAAAAGCACACATTTCTTTTTAGGCACAAAAACCTTCACTATACTAAAAAATCGTTCTGTGTGGACAGTCACTTCCAGCAAATATCTAGTGCTGGTTTGGAGTGAAGGGGAATTACCATCTAAAAATATCTACTACTGTTCAAAGCACACACCTCTGGAATGACTGCTGGTCACCATTTTAAAAGCATAAAAACCTCTGTCCTTAAATGCATTGGGCCAGATTCAGAGAGAGAGTACGCCGGCGTATCTACTTTCAAATTACCCGCGTCGTATCTTTAGTTTGAATCCTCAAACCAAGATACGACGGCATCTGGGTTTGATCCGACAGGCGTACGGCTTCGTACGCCTTCGGATCGTAGATGCAATACTTCGGCGTCCGCTGGGTGGAGTTCGCGTTGTTTTCCGCGTCGGGTATGCAAATTAGCTTTTTCCGACGATCCACGAACGTACACGCGGCCGTCGCATTCTCTTACGTTGTCTCTAGTCGGCTTTTTCCGGCGTATAGTTAAAGCTGCTATTTTGCGGCGTATAGATAGACTTGCCATGTTAAGTATGGCCGTCGTTCCCGCGTTGAAATTTGAATTTTTTTTTTTTGCGTAAGTCGTCCGTGAATAGGGATGGACGTAAGTCACGTCTAAGTTCAAAAAATGACGTCGTTGCGACGTCATTTCGCGCAAAGCACGGCGGGAAATTTCGAAACGGAGCATGCGCAGTTCAATCGGCGCGGGGACGTGCTTCATTTAAATGAATCACGCCCCCTAATCGCCGATTTGAATCCCGCTGCCAGAAATACACTACGCCGCCGTAACTTACGGCGCAAATTCTTCCAGGATTCAACTTAAAGCCAGGTAACATATGGCGGCGTAGCGTATCTCTGATACGCTGCGCCTATCCATTTCTATGTGGATCTGGCCCATTGTTTTTTTATTTTATTTTATACTGCAGTGCAAAATGTATCTAATCTTAAAGTAGAATTATAGTAAAAAAAATAAATCTTTTTCAATAGAGTAAGGGAGGGTTATAACCCCTGTCAGTATTTGCCATCTGTGTCCTATTAGAGAGATTTACTCTCACTTCCTGTCCCATAGCTGAAGGAAATCCCTGAAAATTAAGGTAATCCCTTGCCTTCCCCCAGGTCACCAGAACTAGTGTCCCCATTGGAAGATTTCCACTCTATTACTACTCAGTAGACAACCCAAAATGTGGAATTTTCTTTTACGTTTATTTGCAATGATAATAGCATAGTTAGCCTTAGTAACCTAAATGTTTTTATATGCAGTTACATTTTTGTATGACAGCTGATAATAACCAATAGCATCTAGGGATGACAGAATTGATTTTCATATAAACAAATGTTGACAGCTGATAAATGTCTAACAACAGGGGGGGAGAGAATCAATATGCATATCACAAATTAAAAAATCTCAAATGTGTCCAGATTTGTACATTCTGAACAATCTATGATTTGTGAGTTTCTAGATTGCTTAATTTAACAATTCTATGCATATCACACAGAGCTGCTTGGAAATATTAAGTCAAAACATGCATTTCTGATTCACCAAGGAGGCAGACAGTCCATTATTCTCCATGCATGCTTAGTTAAAGCTGGACTCCAAAGAAACAACAAAATACACAGATACAGTATATGAGAGCTATATTATCTGCCAAAGGATTGCATTTCCTTCTATTTAGACCTGAGATTTGAAAAGCTGTTTAATGCAGCTCAGCCCTGCCTGGTAAGGAAGGGGTATGGGGTTTTCCATGCTGCAATAAAGTAAGGCTGGCCATAGATTATGCAATTTTTTTCATCGACCATAGTCAGTGTTGATGGGGGAAACCATCCCACTGAGCTATTGTATTTTGACAGCGAGAAGTTCCCTCGCCTACAGAATGCAATGATCACTATAGCTATATAGCTGTCGCTATAGCCACCGACAGTGATCACAAAAAACAAATCCAACAGACTGGTTGTACACAACTCAATCAATAGATTGACTTCAGTATGACCAGCATGCTCATAGATGGATCGATATTCGTAAGGTTTCTGTGGAGCCGTCCAAATTTTCGATCTGTATATGGCCTTATTAAAGTGGCTGTTAACCCACCAATGTAACTTTACACCATCCTCTCTGGTTAAGTATGTAATGTCCCCCGTGACTGTGCTTTTTTTAAAAATAATGCTGTATATACCTGTGTTTACAGAGAGCTGATATATGCTCATTGACACGCCACCTCTCTCCTCTCTTGGCCCGGCAGATGCAGCGGGCAGGGCTGGGGATCCCCTGCTGACATCAGGAGAGGAGGAGAGAGGCAGCGTGTCAATGAGCACAGATCAGCGCTCTGTAAACAAGGTATATGCAGCATTTTTTTTATAAAGCACAGTCACAGGGGGCCATTACATTAAAAAACAGAGGATTATATGAAAAAGAAATAGTAATTTGAGCAGCAGAATGGGAGCGGGCGGCATGGATACAGAGTTCACAGTCAAAGAGGGGAGGGGGGAGAGCACACAGGAGACACGGTGCAGGGCTGCGGATGACAGAGACACGCTGTCAGAGCTCAGCAGTCCTGATATATCGGAGTCAGCGTAGAGAGGGGAGGGTAGAAACTGGCAAGATCAGCCAGGTATTTCAGGTCCTACAAGGGGCCAAATGACACAGCACAAGCACTGTGCTGTATAGCATGTTTTAAGGAGCAGGATCTTTATTTTTTTTGTGGTTAACAAACGCTTTAACAAATATAATTTCTTCAACATTTTCAAAAGTTGGCTTTAGATATCAAATGATTTTATATGTTAACATATTTTTTTGTTAAAACTGCCTGTTCAGTGTTTGTTGTAGGGTTCTTTAGATTTAACTGTCTGTGAAAACTATAGTACTACTACAATACAGACTGTGTTTTAGATAGTGTTGCTCACGAATATTCGCATTGCGAATATTCGACTCGAATATAGCATATTCGAGAAATCGTGCTATATTTCGAATTTCGCGGTGAATATTCGCAATTCCGAATATTCGCATTTTTTCAATTTGATTTTTAAAACAGATCACATCCTATCGACGTCTAAAAGCATTGCTGTATGATTAGAGACCCTGGGCCGAGTAGCTAAGCTGAGGCGATCCTTTTATGTTGCCAAATTGAAAAAAAAAAAAAATTGCGATTTTTCGCTATTGCGAATGCGAAAATGATTGCGAATTTTCGATAACTGTGGTAGGAGAACTCTGATTGTCTCTGATGCTCTTTGTGTATGTGTATGTTATGAATATTTGTATGTTTGATATTATTATTTTTTGTAAGAAGGAAAAAATTGCGCATACCTTAAAAAAGGGGAGAATACAGCAGCAACTAAAAAATGTTATACAACATAAATTAATACAAGACAGAAAATGGAGTCGCTCTACAAGAATAAAAAATATGTCTAGTGACAAGACATGTGGGCAAATTATAAAATAAGCAAGCGCAAATAACTTGTGAAATACACAGTGAAACAAATATATAAAGAAATATAGTCCCAATAATAGAAAAATAATCTTTCATAAAAATGTCTTTGATATGTGAAGTGAAAAAAAGTCCAAAGCATGCAGCATGAACGTGTTCAATCTTCAAGGTGTTTGATTGACAAACGGCTGTGACAGATGGATAGAGTAAAGAATCACCACCAATGCAAAACACTTTTTATTTTGTATTGTAAAATATCACGAATATTCTGAGCCAATCAGAGTGCTCCTTCAGCATTTGCCGAATATTCGCAATTATTTTGTATTGTAAAATATCAAGAATATTCTGAGCCAATCAGAGTGCTCCTTCAGCATTTGCCGAATATTCGCAATTATTTTGTATTGTAAAATATCAAGAATATTCTGAGCCAATCAGAGTGCTCCTTCCGCATTTGCCGAATATTCGCAATTATTTTGTATTGTAAAATATCACGAATATTCTGAGCCAATCAGAGTGCTCCTACAGCATTTGTCGAAATTGCGCAATAAATATCGCATTCGCATGTTGCGATATTTCGATAAAATATCACGAATATTCTGAGCCAATCAGAGCGCTCCTCCAGCATTTGTCGAAATTGCGCAATAAATATCGCATTCGCATGTTGCGATATTTCGATAAAATATCACGAATATTCTGAGCCAATCAGAGTGCTCCTACAGCATTTGTCGAAATTGCGCAATAAATATCGCATTCGCATGTTGCGATATTTCGATAAAATATCACGAATATTCTGAGCCAATCAGAGCGCTCCTCCAGCATTTGTCGAAATTGCGCAATAAATATCGCATTCGCATGTTGCGATATTTCGATAAAATATCACGAATATTCTGAGCCAATCAGAGTGCTCCTACCGCAGTTATTAAAAAATCGCAATTATTTTCGCATTCGCAATAGCGAAAAATCGCAATCATTTAATTTCGATAAAATATCACGAATATTCGAATTTAGCGAATATATCTCGAATATTCGAATATATATTCGAGATATATCGCGAAATCGAATATGGCATATTCTGCTCAACACTAGTTTTAGAGAATGCTTTTGTTTAGACATTGTAAATCTCTAGAAAGTTTATCTTGCAATCCAACCCAACCCAACTGATATTAGTAGCTTCCCCAACACTATTTTTGCATGTTTTAAAATTTAGTTTCCATATACACAGTTTTGTATTTGTGCAATAAATTATGAATGTGTTTCTCTCTGTTCATTTCTTATTTGCACTGCTCTGGTTGTATATATTTGAAATAACTCGATCTAAAAAAAAAAAAAAATATTGATTTTTTTTTCTTATACATCATCAAATAATGAATGTGGAAAGCATGCTTATATTGCATTTCATTTTAACTAGTGTTCTCGTCCTTTATTTTAATAATATTGATCTGGTTGATGTGTATTGCTTTTTGTCCTTGTGAAAATAATTCCAGCTTGGTGTCTGTAGAGGTTTGTTGCATCAGGAGGACTGCGGCTATGAATTATGAAAGTTTCCATTGCCACTTAAAATATAGATTGTTTTAACTGCCATATCTCAAAGATTCCATCAAAGGTGGAGTATTATACCTGTAGCTGTTATTATAATATAACGTTTTATAAAGGGTGCACATGGTATGTTGTTTGATGTTAATAATAGCATGTGGACACGACTCTAGTATTTAAAACGGGAGTTCACCCGAAAAAAATTTTTTAACATTAGATTGATGCTCATTTTGTCTAGGGGAATCGGGTGTTTTTTTTAAAAACTAAGCAGTATTTACCGTTTTAGAGATAGATCTTCTCTGCCACTTCCGGGTATGGTCTTCGGGACTGGGCGTTCCTATTTGATTGACAGGCTTCCGACAGGCTTCCGACGGTCGCATACATTGCGTCACGAGTAGCCGAAAGAAGCCGAACGTCAGTGCGGCTCTATACGGCGCCTGCGCACCGACGTTCTGCTACTTTTGGAAAATCGTGACGCAATGTATGCGACCGTCGGAAGCCTGTCAGAAGACTGTCAATCAAATAGGAATGCCCAGTCCTGCAGCCCATACCCGGAAGCGGCGGAGAAGATCGCTCTCTAAAACGGCAAGTACTGCTTCTATTTTAAAAAAACTACCCGATTCCCCTTGACAAAATGAGCATCAATCTTAGGTTAAAAATTAAGTTTTCGGGTGAAGCAAAAAATGAACAAAAAACTCTCTGCTCATCACAAATATTATACTTGTATTGGTTACTTTGCAATTTAATAGGGAATGTTTGTCTTTCATGTTTACACAGAGTTGTGTGTGTGTATATACTTACCTCTTAGGCCTCGTACAGACCAGCGGACAGTCCGATGAAAACGGTCCCCCGGACCGTTTTCATCGGACATGTCCGCTCGGAGATTTCGGTCTGATGGCTGTACACACCATCAAACCGAAATCCCCGGGGACAGAGAACGCGGTGACGTAGACGACACCGATGTTCTCTCTCGCGCGGGTTCAATGCTTCCACGCATGCGTCGAATCAATTTGACGCATGCGCGGGATTTTCAGTCCGCTGGTTAGATGTAGAAACATTTGCTAAGAAACATTTGTCCGCTGGAAATCTGTCCGCTAGCCTGTACACACGATCGGATCTGTCCCCTGAAACTGGTCCGCGGACCAGTTTCAGCGGACATGTCCATTCGTGTGTACGAGGCCTTACTGTCTGCACCGAGCCATTAGCCAACTATGTTTTTTATGACAGACAGCTGTCTCTGCCAAAAAACTTAATCTTTTAGGAGTACGGTCTCTGACACATCCAGTATGACTTGGTCACGATTGCATTATTCATTGTTTTACAAAAGCACTGGTTGCATGCACCTAATACCTACCCAATAATGCCCTTTCACACATTAGCTTCCAAATTACAAGGGCATTGTTCTTTCTCCATTTGGCTAATGCAGCTAATTTTCCTTGCCAAAAAGACACCCCTTAGCTAAAAGTGGTTAGAAATATAGGCCCAGATTCTCATAGGACTTACGACGGCGCAGCGCCATGTACGCCGTCGTAAGTCCTAATCTGAGCCGTCGTATCTATGCGACTGATTCTTAGAATCAGTTACGCATAGATATCCATTAGATCCGACAGGCGTAAGTCCCTTACACCGTCGGATCTAAACTGCAATTTTTCTTTTGACCGCTAGGTGGCGCTTCTGTCGGATTCCCCGTCGAGTATGCAAATTAGCTAGATACGCGAATTCCCGAACGTACGCGCGGCCGACGCAGTAAAGTTACGACGTTTACTTTAGGCTTTTCCCGGCGTAAAGTTGCCCCTGCTATATGAGGCGCAGCCAATGTTAAGTATGGCCGTCGTTCCCGCGTTAAAAATTTAAAAAGTTACGTCGTTTGCGTAAGTCATCCGTGAATGGGGCTGGACGTCATTTACGTTCACGTCGAAACCAATGACGTCCTTGCGACGTCATTTAGAGCAATGCACACTGGGATATTTTACGGACGGCGCATGCGCAGTTCGTTCGGCGTGGAGACGCGCTTCATTTAAATGATACACGCCCCCTACCTGCCGAATTCCGCCGCGTGATTTACGCTACGCCGCCGCAACTTTACAGGCAAGTGCTTTGTGAATAAAGCACTTGCCTGAAAAACTTGAGGCGGTGTAACGTCTATCGGATATGTGACGCCGCCGCATAGATACACCATTCTACGAGAATCTGGCCCATAGTTTACAGATTACCCTATGTCACTGCCTTGCCATCCTCCCAAGAACAACCCTTTTATTGACAGTCTAAAGCCTAGTACACACAGGCTGAATGTTGGGTGACATCTGCCAGCTCAATAAAAAACGTCCGACAGAAGCTGGGCATGCATGCTGGAAAACCAGCAGCTGACCAGCTCCCAATCAGGCTGAGAACGCTGACCGGAAGTGTTGTAAAGGAGGAGGCATCCCCCTGTTAGAACACAATAGCTCGGGGGAGGCGGGGAGATTGCTGTACTAACAATCGAGCTGACAGTTTTTTTTTTCATTCAACATGCTGGGTTTAAAAACAGATAGTATGTACGCTTAACAGTAGCAGTCAGGGATGGACTGGCCATTGGGACTACAGGGAGTTTCCCGGTGGGCCGATGGCTCAGTGGGCCTGCTTCAGTGACAGCAGACCGCCGCCCCCCTCCGCTCCTCTGTCTCTACCTTCCCGCAGAGCTCACCTGGGGGGGACAGAGAATCAGGGGGAGGACCAGAGGAGCAGGGGGATGATAGAGGAGCATGGGGGAGGGGACAGACAGCTGACTCGACAGCTATGGCCTGGGAGTTTCTCACTTCTGCCTAAACTTGTCCCATAAGGGGGAGCACCGAACTGATTCTTTGCCCCGGGTGAAATAATGTGTAGCTTCCCCACTGGCACTAAAGGTGATCCTAACCCACAATAGGCGAGGATCGTAAAGTGACAAGTGAATAACACAAATCAGTGTATTAAAGTGAAAACTAGATGGCCACTAGATGGCGGTAATAAGTGCCTCCGGTATGACTAATATAGTCAGAGTATGTGAGTGCAGATGCACAAAAATTGTAACCAGCTAGTTAATAGCAAGACATAACAGTGATAATATAGTAAAAAAATAATAATAGAAAAATGATAAAATGGTATAATTGTCAATCAACTATAACCTCTACCCAATATGTAGAGTGAGTGATTATGTACAGTGAACCAACCCAAAAAGGGTTTAGAGTGTAGCGTCCACCAAAATATAAAGTGGGTGGTTCTAATTGGTAAACCAATAAAATACTTAAGTCATCCAAAAACAACAGCAATATGCTGAGTGAGCAATGTAATGTGACCACCGTCTGTTAAATGTGAATCAAAAAAATATATAATAATGACAACATAAAATATTTCATTCGGACGGTGTCATCTGAATATCTAACTGGGTGAGCAAACACAAATCAATATAGTGATATGATTAAAACATCCACAGGTAGCAGCAGATAATTGTGGCAACCATCTGTTGAAAGTAAGTCACAGAAAGTCCTTCCACCTAAAGGCAGTAGATGAGTGACAACATAAAACAGTTCATTCAGAGGGTGTCATCTTAGTGGCTTGATGGGTGAACAATCTTAATACTTCAGGTGCATTCGCTGTGGCTCCGGTGCTCCCCCTTATGTGTCCCCACTCACCAGAGTTGAACACCCCTACAGGGGTAACCAGCATAGATAGGATATCCACCGGATATTGCACGGCTTTAGCCTCTAGGCAATGGACTTCCCGGCGTTCCCTTTGGATCCACAGTAAGGTTGAGTTGCTGTATTTATACACCTCCAAAAACAAAAAGGACAGAAGATCCCATAGCGTAATAAAGTTGAAAAAATAGCCCAAGGCTAGGTTTATTGGCGTTGCCAGCAGTAATGACAAATATGCAGAGAGTAACAGGGGATAAGTTATAAAAAATAAATAAATGCAAAAAATATGTAAAAAATAATAATAAGAACTTTTAAAAAGTCCAGGCTGGTATAGTATCCCAGCCGTGGAATATAAGAGAAAAAGCTGCTAAAATAGCAGTATTCCCACTAGGCACTAGTCATCCGGTGCTTGTGACTGAGCTATGGAGCGGCGTGCGCTCCAAGTGCGTTCCAGCTCGTCTCCCGGAAGTGCGTGGGGGTATGCGTGTATCCGCTTGACGATCGTTTCGTCCAATCACGTCTTCTGAAGCGGGTACACACCTACCTCTACTTCTGATCTATATAGGGGACGTCCGCGTGTAACCACCCTCCCATATGGGGACGTTAGCCAATCAGTTTTATGCAGGGCTCCCCACGAATTGCATGAGTGGTTAAAGATAATTAGTAAGTTCCCTTGGTGTGTAAAGGTTACCGCGGGCTGCTTAGTATGAAGCATATGGGGTATGACAACCCCTGCATTAATACTCGTGCACAGCCTGACGTATTCTCCCTATATAGAGATTTTGGAATAACATAGCTATTGCTTCTCATACAGTGGTTGAAGACAATGCATAAATAATAAAAAACAACAGTGTTAGCAGTAATAACGTAAATTAATAATATTGCATAATCTATCATCATGAGTGGGTGAGACCCAGTATCCATTACAATTATAAAGTAATAATATTATGGCTAGAATCAATACCATGATCGCCCACCATAGGTGGGTAAATTCCACCATATATTTCCAAAAATTACCTCCGCAGTGATGCATAGATTCCACTGTCTCAGTATTAGAATGAACACTATGGGGGGTGGGGTGGCTCGAGAGTGCGGTGGGAATAGGTGATATAGCTAGCATAGTACATGGATATGGGGGTAACTCGGATAGCTTGAATCAAATAGGTACGGGAATGGATACCACACAGATGGAGGCTCAGAAGGGTAAAAGTGAGGTATAAGTCACTGTGCAATGATGGATAGAGGGTTAATAATAAGGAAGAGATCTGGTAGGATAACCAGGGGTGTGGAGACATAAAGAACTATAATCATATACCCACATGAGGTACAGAATATACGATAGCTAATTTACTACCGTGTTACACTCTCAATAATGTGGCCGGTAGCCTGGATGAGGCAAATGTGTAAAAGGTGCCAAAAATGTACCTGTGTTCTAAGAGGGTAAGTTCTATATATAGGAAATAGCCCATTGTTGATATATTCCAAGGACTAATATGCTCCCGGGGGTGGGTGTTGTACATCCTACCACCCTAGTTTAAGTGGCCAGAAAATTGGAGGCCTCTGTTGGGGGCTAAATGGTGGTGTACCCTCATAGGGGGCGGTGGGGTATGTGGCTGTACATAGGTGTAATTGCATATCCTCGTAGATATAAATGTATATAGGGATATGCAGATAAGCCATAGCCCATCTGCATAGTGTAGATTAGTAAGTGTAATTAACGCTTGTTCTTGTATTGCCTGCAATTGGATAAAAGAATATAAAAAAATATAAAAATATAGGAAACACTAAAAAGAGATGAGAAGTAAGAGAGGACGTACTAGTGGTGCAAGTAGTATTGTTCAATGCCCTATAGGGGTAAGGGATACACAGGCCCTGGCAGTTACGGATTGGCCAAAAAACAATTCAGGTCTATATCTTTGTTCAGGCCATGGGGGGCTAAACTCCCTAGTCGATAGATCCAGCTTGTCTCATTGCGTGAGATAGCAACTGTTTTGTTACCCCCCCTCCAATTATCCTTGACAAGGTCAATACCGTAGAAGATGAGCCCAGATGGGTCCTTTTGGTGGTATTCTTCAAAATGCCGTGACAGATTGTGTTTGGGGTAGGCACTTTTTATTCTACTGATATGTTCCTGAATCCTGACCTTCAGGGGTCGAGTCGTCCTACCGACGTACACTCGATGACGTATGTCACATGTGTAGTGTTGCAAGTTATTAACTCTTTGATTTTGTATTCTTTGAAATCGAAGCGTGATTTGAAGGTTGTTTTTCTTCTTGGCTGTTTTTTGCTAACCCGACATGCCAGGCATTTCTGGCATTTGTAGAAGCCTTTCAGCTCTGGGCATAGCATGACAGGTTTGGGTGGATCAATCACATTGTGGACCAGATGTTGTCGTAAAGTTGGAGCTCGTCTATAAATAAACTTAGGTTTCTTTCCCAAAATGCTGGTCAAGATTTGGTCTTCTTGTAAGATGGGCCAGTATTTTTTAATGATATGTTCAAAGTCTCTATACTGGGAATTGAACCCTGTGATAAAGGCCACATCTGTTGTTTTCTGCCTCTTCTTAATCTTGGGTACCAGCATTAGGTTCCTGTCCATATTCAGAACTTCCTCTTTTTGTCTAGTGAGCTCTTCTTTGTTATATCCTTTTTCTTCAAACCTTTTTATTATCACATCCGCTTGAATTTCAAAGTCTGAGATTAAGTTGCAATTTCTACGGAGTCGCACCATCTGTCCTTTTGGGATGTTTGCTTTCCATATGGGGTGATGGCAGCTGGTAGATGGTATGTACCCGTTACGGTCGGTGGATTTGAAGAAAGTTTTTGTGTGTAGTTTGGAGCCATACTTGAAGATTTGTAGATCTAAATACTCAATGCAGTCTTGGTCACATTTACCAGTGAATGTGAGTCCATACCTATTGGTGTTGAGGTCTGATAGAAATTTGTTGAAGGTATCTGATGTTCCGTCCCACAGGATGATGATATCATCAATGTATCTTTTATACATTTTAATCTGGGGAATGTTTTGTCCGTACACGTATTCTTCTTCCCAGCAGTCCATCAGTAGGTTCGCGACACTGGGGGCATAACGGGCCCCCATTGCGACCCCTTTTGTTTGCACGTAATAATTCTTCTGGTACCAGAAATAATTGCACTCCATTGCCATTTGGAGGCCTTCAATGATGAAATTAATTTGCTGTTGCTTGAGTGCAGTCTTTTCATGTAGGGCCTTTTCTACCCCCATCACTCCATCTGTTTGTGTGATGCTGGTGTAGAGTGAATTTACATCAATAGTGGCCAGTAGCAGATTTTCTGCCCCATCGATATGCTGTAGTTCGTTAATCAGTTGGCAACTATCTCGAAGGTATGATTTACCCTTTTTGACAATGGGATTAAGAAAAGTGTCCAAGTATTCTCCTAGTCTGGAGAAAATGGAGTTAATCCCACTGATTATGGGTCTCCCAGGTGGTTTCTCCAGCCTTTTGTGTATTTTTGGGGTGTAGTACAATACCGGTGTTTTTGTCGAATTGGACACTAGGTATTCAGCCTCATTCTTATTTAGGTATGGACTTATTTAGGTATGGACTCACATTCACTGGTAAATGTGACCAAGACTGCATTGAGTATTTAGATCTACAAATCTTCAAGTATGGCTCCAAACTACACACAAAAACTTTCTTCAAATCCACCGACCGTAACGGGTACATACCATCTACCAGCTGCCATCACCCCATATGGAAAGCAAACATCCCAAAAGGACAGATGGTGCGACTCCGTAGAAATTGCAACTTAATCTCAGACTTTGAAATTCAAGCGGATGTGATAATAAAAAGGTTGAAGAAAAAGGATATAACAAAGAAGAGCTCACTAGACAAAAAGAGGAAGTTCTGAATATGGACAGGAACCTAATGCTGGTACCCAAGATTAAGAAGAGGCAGAAAACAACAGATGTGGCCTTTATCACAGGGTTCAATTCCCAGTATAGAGACTTTGAACATATCATTAAAAAATACTGGCCCATCTTACAAGAAGACCAAATCTTGACCAGCATTTTGGGAAAGAAACCTAAGTTTATTTATAGACGAGCTCCAACTTTACGACAACATCTGGTCCACAATGTGATTGATCCACCCAAACCTGTCATGCTATGCCCAGAGCTGAAAGGCTTCTACAAATGCCAGAAATGCCTGGCATGTCGGGTTAGCAAAAAACAGCCAAGAAGAAAAACAACCTTCAAATCACGCTTCGATTTCAAAGAATACAAAATCAAAGAGTTAATAACTTGCAACACTACACATGTGACATACGTCATCGAGTGTCCGTGTCACTTACAATACGTCGGTAGGACGACTCGACCCCTGAAGGTCAGGATTCAGGAACATATCAGTAGAATAAAAAGTGCCTACCCCAAACACAATCTGTCACGGCATTTTGAAGAATACCACCAAAAGGACCCATCTGGGCTCATCTTCTACGGTATTGACCTTGTCAAGGATAATTGGAGGGGGGGTAACAAAACAGTTGCTATCTCACGCAATGAGACAAGCTGGATCTATCGACTAGGGAGTTTAGCCCCCCATGGCCTGAACAAAGATATAGACCTGAATTGTTTTTTGGCCAATCCGTAACTGCCAGGGCCTGTGTATCCCTTACCCCTATAGGGCATTGAACAATGCTACTTGCACCACTAGTACGTCCTCTCTTACTTCTCATCTCTTTTTAGTGTTTCCTATATTTTTATATTTTTTTATATTCTTTTATCCAATTGCAGGCAATACAAGAACAAGCGTTAATTACACTTACTAATCTACACTATGCAGATGGGCTATGGCTTATCTGCATATCCCTATATACATTTATATCTACGAGGATATGCAATTACACCTATGTACAGCCACATACCCCACCGCCCCCTATGAGGGTACACCACCATTTAGCCCCCAACAGAGGCCTCCAATTTTCTGGCCACTTAAACTAGGGTGGTAGGATGTACAACACCCACCCCCGGGAGCATATTAGTCCTTGGAATATATCAACAATGGGCTATTTCCTATATATAGAACTTACCCTCTTAGAACACAGGTACATTTTTGGCACCTTTTACACATTTGCCTCATCCAGGCTACCGGCCACATTATTGAGAGTGTAACACGGTAGTAAATTAGCTATCGTATATTCTGTACCTCATGTGGGTATATGATTATAGTTCTTTATGTCTCCACACCCCTGGTTATCCTACCAGATCTCTTCCTTATTATTAACCCTCTATCCATCATTGCACAGTGACTTATACCTCACTTTTACCCTTCTGAGCCTCCATCTGTGTGGTATCCATTCCCGTACCTATTTGATTCAAGCTATCCGAGTTACCCCCATATCCATGTACTATGCTAGCTATATCACCTATTCCCACCGCACTCTCGAGCCACCCCACCCCCCATAGTGTTCATTCTAATACTGAGACAGTGGAATCTATGCATCACTGCGGAGGTAATTTTTGGAAATATATGGTGGAATTTACCCACCTATGGTGGGCGATCATGGTATTGATTCTAGCCATAATATTATTACTTTATAATTGTAATGGATACTGGGTCTCACCCACTCATGATGATAGATTATGCAATATTATTAATTTACGTTATTACTGCTAACACTGTTGTTTTTTATTATTTATGCATTGTCTTCAACCACTGTATGAGAAGCAATAGCTATGTTATTCCAAAATCTCTATATAGGGAGAATACGTCAGGCTGTGCACGAGTATTAATGCAGGGGTTGTCATACCCCATATGCTTCATACTAAGCAGCCCGCGGTAACCTTTACACACCAAGGGAACTTACTAATTATCTTTAACCACTCATGCAATTCGTGGGGAGCCCTGCATAAAACTGATTGGCTAACGTCCCCATATGGGAGGGTGGTTACACGCGGACGTCCCCTATATAGATCAGAAGTAGAGGTAGGCGTGTACCCGCTTCAGAAGACGTGATTGGACGAAACGATCGTCAAGCGGATACACGCATACCCCCACGCACTTCCGGGAGACGAGCTGGAACGCACTTGGAGCGCACGCCGCTCCATAGCTCAGTCACAAGCACCGGATGACTAGTGCCTAGTGGGAATACTGCTATTTTAGCAGCTTTTTCTCTTATATTCCACGGCTGGGATACTATACCAGCCTGGACTTTTTAATTATTATTTTTTACATATTTTTTGCATTTATTTATTTTTTATAACTTATCCCCTGTTACTCTCTGCATATTTGTCATTACTGCTGGCAACGCCAATAAACCTAGCCTTGGGCTATTTTTTCAACTTTATTACGCTATGGGATCTTCTGTCCTTTTTGTTTTTGGAGGTGTATAAATACAGCAACTCAACCTTACTGTGGATCCAAAGGGAACGCCGGGAAGTCCATTGCCTAGAGGCTAAAGCCGTGCAATATCCGGTGGATATCCTATCTATGCTGGTTACCCCTGTAGGGGTGTTCAACTCTGGTGAGTGGGGACACATAAGGGGGAGCACCGGAGCCACAGCGAATGCACCTGAAGTATTAAGATTGTTCACCCATCAAGCCACTAAGATGACACCCTCTGAATGAACTGTTTTATGTTGTCACTCATCTACTGCCTTTAGGTGGAAGGACTTTCTGTGACTTACTTTCAACAGATGGTTGCCACAATTATCTGCTGCTACCTGTGGATGTTTTAATCATATCACTATATTGATTTGTGTTTGCTCACCCAGTTAGATATTCAGATGACACCGTCCGAATGAAATATTTTATGTTGTCATTATTATATATATATATTTTTTTGATTCACATTTAACAGACGGTGGTCACATTACATTGCTCACTCAGCATATTGCTGTTGTTTTTGGATGACTTAAGTATTTTATTGGTTTACCAATTAGAACCACCCACTTTATATTTTGGTGGACGCTACACTCTAAACCCTTTTTGGGTTGGTTCACTGTACATAATCACTCACTCTACATATTGGGTAGAGGTTATAGTTGATTGACAATTATACCATTTTATCATTTTTCTATTATTATTTTTTTACTATATTATCACTGTTATGTCTTGCTATTAACTAGCTGGTTACAATTTTTGTGCATCTGCACTCACATACTCTGACTATATTAGTCATACCGGAGGCACTTATTACCGCCATCTAGTGGCCATCTAGTTTTCACTTTAATACACTGATTTGTGTTATTCACTTGTCACTTTACGATCCTCGCCTATTGTGGGTTAGGATCACCTTTAGGCCAACTAGCCAGATCACACCCTGGTCATACAGGGCATTCACAGACAGCGCCACCACCCCCATTTTTTGTATTTTGTATTATTTATGTTTACCTTGGTAAACATGGTTTAGGGGGGGCAGCAGTCTGTTCATATATACCTTCCTTATCTCCACCTTACATACGCGCAGGTTTTGCTTCCTTTTTCCCCCACTGGCACTGCCTATAAGTACCAGTACCAACCATTCTACTCTGATAAAGTAGAACAGCTAGTGGCTAGTGAAGGGAGGGGGGTGCGGGAGTTGTCCGGCTGCCATAGGAGAGACATGTCAAAATGGGCCAGTCTGGATGAAGTCCAGGGCCAAATTTTTGTCCCAGTCCAGCCCTGGTAGCAGTGCAACAAGGGAGCTTAGTTGCTGAAACATAAAATGTATGTAGCGATGGCCCTGTGGGGTTGCTATATGTTACTGCATCCACACATTTCACCCTGCTCCCAAACCTCCATTAGACACACTTCTCAGTCAATGAACAGTCTTTTGCTTGTTTTTATTGTTTTATTAGGGGATTGAACTTGGTTGGGGAAAAGGGTCATGGGATGCCCCCATAGGATGAATATTGTTTGGCAGAATAAAAGTAACTGCATCATACTTCTCAGCAGAACAAGATGGTTGACTCTAAACTTGACAGTCCTTTACCTCAGAACACTTCCTCCAGCACACTACTTAGGAGCTCTTACTTCACTGTCCACCTTTAGTACTCCTGTCACACCATCAGCACATTACTAGGCCTCACTCTGAATAAGTCCCAGTGACTTTACTTTATAGCTCCTTGTAGGCCGGGGGCTGCAGTACCCCTTTATGGTAGCAACCGATTTGATAGAGAAGAATAAATGTAGATGGACTACTGACCCCAGCAAGTTCGATTGCAAATCCTGGGGAGGCTGCAGATGGGCACTGATCAGGCTGCAGTGATGAGCACTGTGCGTCCATAGAGGGCGCCGGAGTGCCGCCCCCTCTCGCTCGCACCGCCACTGACACAATACATAGATTCATGCATTGCATGAATTAATGTATTGTCGCCGCTGCTGCCGCCTATTCAGATAGCCGGCCCCCTGGTGAGCGCCGGCCATCTGAATAACGGCAGCTGGTTGGCTTTGGAAGTGCCTATCAGAGCCAGCGGTTCTGGTTACCGGTAACCTGATTGGCTGAAGTGTCATCAAGGGCGGGAGAAGATATCGAGTAAACTTGGAAGGAGGATGGCCGACCCCAGAAAGGTAAGTGCTGGGCAGGGGGGGCAGTATTTTACAGGGCACAGTGGCAACAATTAAAGGGCACATCGGCGACAATTGGCACAGTGGCATCAATTGGCACAGTGGCGACAATTAAAGGGCACAATGGTGACAATTAAAGGGCACAGTGGCGACAATTGATGGGCACAGTGGCTGCGTTTGATGGCATGGCACAGTGGCTGCGTTTAATGGCATGGCACAGTGGCGACAATTGATGGGCACAGTGGCTGCGTTTTATGGCATGGCACAGTGGCTGCGTTTTATGGCATGGCACAGTGGTGACAATTGATGGCACAGTGGCTGCGTTTGATGGCATGGCACAGTGGCTGCGTTTGATGGCATGGCACAGTGGTGACAGTTGATGGCACAGTGGCTGTGTTTGGCATGGCACAGTGGTGACAATTGATGGCACAGTGGCTGCGTTTGATGGCATGGTACAGTGGCTGCGTTTGATGGCATGGCACAGTGGTGGCAATTGATGGCACAGTGGCTGCGTTTGATGGCATTACACAGTGGCTGCGTTTGATGGCACGGCACAGTGGTGACAATTGATGGCACAGTGGCTGCGTTTGATGGGCACAGTGACTGCATTTGATGGGCACAGTGGCTGCATTTGATGGGCACAGTGAGGCTGCAATTGTTTTTTTTTGTTTGTTTTTTTCGTTTGTTTGCGCCCCCCCCAAAAAATTTTGAGCACCAGCCGCCACTGACTGTGCGTGTTATACGCCGATAAATACGGTAATTTATTAAAGCAGCTCCGGGATCTCTTCTCCTTCCGATTTCATCTCCTTCTGGTGATGTCTTCATCCTCCGATTTTTCTCCCTCCGCATATGTCTAGTCCCGCCACTGGGTCTTCTCTCTGTGTAACTGTTTATTAAGCACAAATTTTCGGGAAAATACATAATAAAAATAATTTTAGTGCAAAACAACACCATATAATACCCAATGTTGGTTAAAATATAAAATATGAGGTTGCATCGAAGAAAGAGATACCAAACATTCCATGTCTTAAAATTGTGTGCTCTCGCAATATCGCCAAAAACAATGGTGCCCAAAAATACCCACAGGTGACACTTAAAGCCTTTAGGGCTCATCAGTTTAGTGTTAGGTAGTAAATCTTTTGCAATATGTCACATGTGTGGTGCGACCGTGGTTTACATGCGTGTGCACACCCTGGGCTCGTGTTTGATTTTGCGTAGATGTACGGGGCTACGGCTGTTTTCAGCAATTTTTATTTTAATATATTTAATTCAACTTTTATTTGTTTTCAACTTTTATCCTTTATTTTTATATTTATTTTTACTTGATTGCTATCACAAGGGTTTAATAGCATTAGGCACTGGACAGGAACTATTTTTGGAGAAAATAAGGGTCTAATAGACCCCAATGTCTCCCCTGCCCTTCACACCATATAACCAAGCACAGATGGGTTTGGTTATAAGTGTCCCCTGGCTGTCCTGGAAAGGAAAGGGTGCATCTAAAAACAGAAGTGACATCACTTCTGGTTTCACAGTTTGAAAGTTAGATCGAGGCACAATTAAAGGGCACAATGGTGACAATTAAAGGGCACAGTGGCGACAATTGATGGGCACAGTGGCTGCGTTTGATGGCATGGCACAGTGGCTGCGTTTAATGGCATGGCACAGTGGCGACAATTGATGGGCACAGTGGCTGCGTTTTATGGCATGGCACAGTGGCTGCGTTTGATGGCATGGCACAGTGGTGACAATTGATGGCACAGTGGCTGCGTTTGATGGCATGGCACAGTGGCTGCGTTTGATGGCATGGCACAGTGGTGACAGTTGATGGCACAGTGGCTGTGTTTGGCATGGCACAGTGGTGACAATTGATGGCACAGTGGCTGCGTTTGATGGCATGGTACAGTGGCTGCGTTTGATGGCATGGCACAGTGGTGGCAATTGATGGCACAGTGGCTGCGTTTGATGGCATTACACAGTGGCTGCGTTTGATGGCACGGCACAGTGGTGACAATTGATGGCACAGTGGCTGCGTTTGATGGGCACAGTGACTGCATTTGATGGGCACAGTGGCTGCATTTGATGGGCACAGTGAGGCTGCAATTGTTTTTTTTTGTTTGTTTTTTTCGTTTGTTTGCGCCCCCCCAAAAAATTTTGAGCACCAGCCGCCACTGACTGTGCGTGTTATACGCCGATAAATACGGTAATTTATTAAAGCAGCTCCGGGATCTCTTCTCCTTCCGATTTCATCTCCTTCTGGTGATGTCTTCATCCTCCGATTTTTCTCCCTCCGCATATGTCTAGTCCCGCCACTGGGTCTTCTCTCTGTGTAACTGTTTATTAAGCACAAATTTTCAGGAAAATACATAATAAAAATAATTTTAGTGCAAAACAACACCATATAATACCCAATGTTGGTTAAAATATAAAATATGAGGTTGCATCGAAGAAAGAGATACCAAACATTCCATGTCTTAAAATTGTGTGCTCTCGCAATATCGCCAAAAACAATGGTGCCCAAAAATACCCACAGGTGACACTTAAAGCCTTTAGGGCTCATCAGTTTAGTGTTAGGTAGTAGATCTTTTGCAATATGTCACATGTGTGGTGCGACCATGGTTTACATGCGTGTGCACACCCTGGGCTCGTGTTTGATTTTGCGTAGATGTACGGGGCTACGGCTGTTTTCAGCAATTTTTATTTTAATATATTTAATTCAACTTTTATTTGTTTTCAACTTTTATCCTTTATTTTTATATTTATTTTTACTTGATTGCTATCACAAGGGTTTAATAGCATTAGGCACTGGACAGGAACTATTTTTGGAGAAAATAAGGGTCTAATAGACCCCAATGTCTCCCCTGCCCTTCACACCATATAACCAAGCACAGATGGGTTTGGTTATAAGTGTCCCCTGGCTGTCCTGGAAAGGAAAGGGTGCATCTAAAAACAGAAGTGACATCACTTCTGGTTTCACAGTTTGAAAGTTAGATCGAGGCACAATTAAAGGACACAATGGTGACAATTAAAGGGCACAGTGGCGACAATTGATGGGCACAGTGGCTGCGTTTGATGGCATGGCACAGTGGCTGCGTTTAATGGCATGGCACAGTGGCGACAATTGATGGGCACAGTGGCTGCGTTTTATGGCATGGCACAGTGGCTGCGTTTGATGGCATGGCACAGTGGTGACAATTGATGGCACAGTGGCTGCGTTTGATGGCATGGCACAGTGGCTGCGTTTGATGGCATGGCACAGTGGTGACAGTTGATGGCACAGTGGCTGTGTTTGGCATGGCACAGTGGTGACAATTGATGGCACAGTGGCTGCGTTTGATGGCATGGTACAGTGGCTGCGTTTGATGGCATGGCACAGTGGTGGCAATTGATGGCACAGTGGCTGCGTTTGATGGCATTACACAGTGGCTGCGTTTGATGGCACGGCACAGTGGTGACAATTGATGGCACAGTGGCTGCGTTTGATGGGCACAGTGACTGCATTTGATGGGCACAGTGGCTGCATTTGATGGGCACAGTGAGGCTGCAATTGTTTTTTTTTGTTTGTTTTTTTCATTTGTTTGCGCCCCCCCAAAAAAATTTGAGCACCAGCCGCCACTGACTGTGCGTGTTATACGCCGATAAATACGGTAATTTATTAAAGCAGCTCCGGGATCTCTTCTCCTTCCGATTTCATCTCCTTCTGGTGATGTCTTCATCCTCCGATTTTTCTCCCTCCGCATATGTCTAGTCCCGCCACTGGGTCTTCTCTCTGTGTAACTGTTTATTAAGCACAAATTTTCAGGAAAATACATAATAAAAATAATTTTAGTGCAAAACAACACCATATAATACCCAATGTTGGTTAAAATATAAAATATGAGGTTGCATCGAAGAAAGAGATACCAAACATTCCATGTCTTAAAATTGTGTGCTCTCGCAATATCGCCAAAAACAATGGTGCCCAAAAATACCCACAGGTGACACTTAAAGCCTTTAGGGCTCATCAGTTTAGTGTTAGGTAGTAAATCTTTTGCAATATGTCACATGTGTGGTGCGACCGTGGTTTACATGCGTGTGCACACCCTGGGCTCGTGTTTGATTTTGCGTAGATGTACGGGGCTACGGCTGTTTTCAGCAATTTTTATTTTAATATATTTAATTCAACTTTTATTTGTTTTCAACTTTTATCCTTTATTTTTATATTTATTTTTACTTGATTGCTATCACAAGGGTTTAATAGCATTAGGCACTGGACAGGAACTATTTTTGGAGAAAATAAGGGTCTAATAGACCCCAATGTCTCCCCTGCCCTTCACACCATATAACCAAGCACAGATGGGTTTGGTTATAAGTGTCCCCTGGCTGTCCTGGAAAGGAAATGGTGCATCTAAAAACAGAAGTGACATCACTTCTGGTTTCACAGTTTGAAAGTTAGATCGAGGCATTGATTTGCCTCGGTTTTACTACAATCTCTCTCCCCAATCGGCGGAGTGAAGGACAGCCCGAGAACCACAGGAGAAGGACGGGCCTCCAGCGGGAAGGAGGAGAGGAGGTGCCACGCGGCCAGCTGGGTGAAAGTGCTCGGCATCTATGGAGCTGCCGCATCACTCTAAAGCCGGTCACCGACTGAACAAAACACACACAGGCTGATGGCTGCTGCTGCAGCCATCAGCTTGTGATTAAGGGTTCACTCTTTGGATGTACATAGTACATCCAAAGAGCTTAATTGATTAAGTAAACAACATACTGATTACACCCAAAATCAAAAATGAAATATATTTACCAGTCCTAGATATGGTATCTGCACATGTTTTCTTTTTTAGGCTTTCCCCCCTTTATTTCACTTGGTGATCCATTCCAACCTCAGGGTGTTTGCATTCTGGATGAAGTAGTAAAGTAGACCCCTTTTGGCAGAACCAGAGTTAGTCTGGGCAGAAGGTAATGTTAAGCCTGGTACACACGATTGGATTTTCCGCAGACAAAGTGTTGGAGACTTTTGTCCGAAGGCGTTGGCCATGAACTTGTCTTGCATACAAATGACAAAGAATTGTTGGCCAACAAACACGAAACGATGTGGTTTTTCAGCTCTTTAGCACCACCCTTTGGGAAACTTCTGCTAATGTTGTGTTATTGTTAGCATTGCTACAAAGCATGCGTGTTTGTACTCTGGATTTTTTTCCGAAGGACTTCTGTACACACATTTGTTGTCGGAAAATTTTAAAGCATGCTGTCCCACATTTGTTGTTGGAAAATCCGACAACAATTGTCAGATGGAGCGTACAAACTATTGGATTTTCTGTCAACAGCCTGCCATCACACAATTCCCGTTGGAAAATCCGATAGTGTGTACGGGCCTTCAGACTAGCAAGTTTTATTGGACTTGACTAATAAATTGAAGCTGAATTCCTGCAAATTTTTTATAAGCAGTTACAGCAAACAGCTATTTTTTCCTTTTGGGATAAAGGTTTTACATAAATTAATACAATCTGACCATTGTAAGCACCCTGTCAGTGCTTTGTTTCAATTGCTACTTTTTTGGACAGCTTGGTCTGTTAAAGTAAGTTTAAAGAAACAGACTTACTAACTGGATCACCAGGTGAAAATAAAAGGAAAAAAGCCTAAAAAATAAAACAAATGCAGCCATCACATCTAAGAATTGTTAAGCTGCAACTCAATAAATGTTTGTTTTTGGGTTCAATACCGCCTTAAAGGGGTCATAAAGCTTCATGTTTTTTCACCTTAATGCATCCTATGCATTAAGGTGAAAAACACCTGGCACTCTCCGGCCCCCCCGAGCCCTCATTTTACTTACCTGAGCCCCGAATCTCTGTGGGCGCGATCCCGCGTCATTCTCTCAATATCTGAACGGCTCCTCATTGGATAGATTGATAGCAGCGCTGCTGTAAATCAAATCCAGTGACGTGGCCGCCAGAGGGCAGGGCCGCGTTGTACCCTTGGCGGCTATGCACGCCAAGTATATAACACGAGAGCGTGCCCGCAAGATAACCCCCACAGGAGAGCGCTTCCCAGAGGGGGTTAGCTCCTGCGGGGAGGAGCCGAGACAGCCGCTGTGGGACCCCAGAAGAAGATGTTCGGGACCACTCTGTGCAAAACGAACTGCACAGTGGAGGTAAGTATGACATGTTTGTTATTTAAAAAAAACAAATAACCTTTTGTGTCCCTTTAAAGCCAAACTCCAGCTAACACAGTTAGTTTGAGCAGCAGGTTTTTTTTCTTTAGGAAAGTGATTAAACCATTTGAATAAAATCTGTATGTTGTAAGCACCCTTCGCAGGGACTTGGCAGACTCTAAGTTCTGCTATGTTTCAAAACATAATGAACATAAAGTGTTTTCCTATATTGTATTATATGGTTTGTTCCAACTCCTGTAACTGTCAGGCCGCGTACACACGGTCGGTCCAAACCGATGAAAACGGCCTGAAGTCCAGTTTCATCGGTCCAAACCGACCGTGTGTACGGCCCATCGGTCTGTTGTCCTTCGGACAAAAAAAAGAAAACTTGCTTTAAAATCGAACCGATGGACG
Organism: Rana temporaria; assembly: GCF_905171775.1. Lineage (NCBI taxonomy): Eukaryota > Metazoa > Chordata > Amphibia > Anura > Ranidae > Rana > Rana temporaria. Next base: position 174,280,462 of record NC_053489.1, read on the forward strand.
GCTGACCATCGGTCAAAACCGATGGTTAGTACACAAAAGCATCGGTTCAAAACCCGCGCATGCTCAGAATCAAGTCGACGCATGCTTGGAAGCATTGAACTTTTTTTCAGCACTTTGTGTGTTTTACGTCACCGCGTTCTGACCCGATCGGTTTTTGAACTGATGATGTGTACGCACATCAGACCATCGATCTGCTTCAGCGGTGAACCGATGAAAACGGTCCATCGGATGGATCGGCCGTGTGTACGAGGCCTCACTTTTGCTGGACAGTTTGGTCTGTTTGTAATTGTAGAGAAATATATTTAAAGGCATAATAAATATAAAATTACTTTATATACTAAAAAAATACACAGTAGTGCTGTGGGAGGGACTCCACCATCAACAATGACTGTCTTGATGGGAAAAATCTCTTTTTTTCGTTTTTCGTTTTGTCCACCCATGGTGGAGAGAAACAAATTGCATAATTTACTGCCTGCCTAGGGGGATTAAATTCAGACCTCAACTCACCATTAAAAGTATAGAAAGGAAATCTTATAAGAGATTTAAGCTGACCATACACTGATCGAAATGTTAAAGAAGGCGCTCACAGGAAGAGTTTAAAGAGGCACTCTAAATCTAATAAATTACAAAGCTCTACAGAAAGAATACATTTAAGCTCATCTCATAAATGTAGGAGATGAAACCTTTCATGGGAATCTCTATGCCTTAATTAGTAAAGTAAAAGGAGAAGAAACACTGCCAGTGGAAAGAGATGTATGTATCTTATGCTAATTATTTAACACAGTAGACTCTTTGGATTGTAGAAACTATAGAAAAATATCTATGCTAAAGTCTGCATATAAATATACATCTAATATTATAGATGTCTGACTAAAGCCACTGTACATAGAGAAGTAACTAGAAGAATACCAAACAGGTTTTACGGCTTGAAGGTCAATGACAGATCAGATATTTTCTTTGAGGCAAATACATGAAAAAATCCATGAGCATGAAATAGAAGTACATTGCCTCTCGATTTTACAACATTTTATTTTATCATGTGAAAACATTTGTATATGGTCAGGATAAGGATGATTAATCCTACCATGGTAGATAGTACAGCTCACATGTAGTTATCCTTGTGGGGTGGCTGGCCTGAATATTATCAAAAAATTCAAGATGGGTGATTCATTGCATATATGTTCTATAGTGTGCTATAAATTTTATTTTTAGAGAGGGAGGCATACAAAGTAAAGGCAACAACTTATCAATAAAACACAGATATGGGGGTAATGTTAAGGTCTTATGATGCACTAACCAAGCTTTCCTGTCATTGGATAGAGCAGAAAACGGGATGGGTTTTTTGGTTAGCCAAGAGAAAGATATTAAACTGGAGATAAGGAAAATGGCTAGATGGAGTTTGCATGTTCTGCCTTTACTTGAATAGTTTCTTCAGGGTCTTTCTTTCCTCACACACTCCATAGACATGCTAGTAGTTAAATTGGTGCCTGTCTGAGAATGTCTCAATTGTCCTTATAATGTGTGTGTGTGTGTATGTGTGTGTGTTTGCTTGCAAGTGAAACAGGGATCTTGGATTATAAGCTTCTTGAGGACAGGGACTGATGTGAACGTACAGTATATAAAGCACTGCATTGCATCTTAATTCCTGTAATAAATAAAACAAAACATCATACTTCTGTAGGCAGGGGAATATAAATTAGAACAAGTAATGGTTTTCTCTTACCTTGGTACTTTTGTGACAGAAATATGTTTTTTGCAAGTAGATGTTGTTAGGGCATGTGTAAACAGGTCAAATCCCATCTTCTGTTGTGTAAATCCCTTGTAAGACTAGTTATCATGTAAAAATCTAAATGTGGGAGACCCTGACATGCAGATAAGGAAAGGCTCAGCATATTTGAAAGGAAGGTTCTAAAACAGGGTTTCTCAAGATGTAGCTTGGAGTTTCTTTAACAATAAGCAATTACTGCCTATAAAATACATTTCCATCTTCTTCCCACTGACTATCAACCTAAAATATCCTAAGTTGTAGATATAGTCATTTTTAGCAGGGGTTCCTTGAGACTGGAAAGTTATTTAGAAGGTATGATAATTATATGAAATCAGTAAGGATTCAAAGATGATAAGATTTAGGAGATGAGCTGTGGTTCACAAAGGCACAATTCTTGAAAAATTGTTGCACTTCTGAAGGTGAAGACAATGATCAGGTTTTTATTTGACATTTTTGAAAACCCATACCAATAGAAAATATAAACCTAACCTTTTAAAGCAGTCCTGTCATCATATGGAACTTGCTCGTGTCCTCAAAGATAAAAACAGTCCAGATACATTTTTGTACTTGTTTTTAATTATCTTTTTTTTTTTAGGATAGAGGGGAAAAGGGTTAGTGATTTTATGCTGACTTTGAATTCCACTATGCCTCACGGGCACTTGGTATGCTTTAAGGACCTCTGATGTAAGGAATATATTTCTGAAGTGTAGAATTCCTACAGAGTTCTCCTCACAAAGTCAACTTCAGTTTCTAGTTTTCAGCTTTAGCTGTCCGATTAGCTCGTGACTGCCAAGTAAATCTTCCTTGGAGTCGGAAAGCACTGATTCCACTGCCTGCTTCATGATTAAATATTCCATTTTTTTGACATGAGGATTTTCTGGTGAAGAAAACCTGACCACTGCTATCAGCACCTCGTCATATCTCCATCCTGCTTCCCTCCGGCAAGACAGACACTCTATAAAACCTGGTGCTTAGAAAGGAAAGCAAGCTGGGCTGATTTACATTTAACCACTTGTGGCACACTGATATTGTGTCTTTGTTGTTGTTGGCGAGCCATCTAAAATTGTGTCTATACAAAGCAATCTTAATACTGTGCAAGTTCTCTGTTATCCTCATATAGTGGCTGTTTTCTGTTTAATAGTGTTTTTAAGGTGCAGAGCCAGTAAAAGCACAGTAGACATGAATATGGCGTGTAGGCCGCATAGTTGCTGTGTACAGCAATATAGGGTTATTGGCCTTGCTGCATATCTTTTAATTAATTAATTTAATTGCTGCATATCTTTCTAGAAATGTAAACCTTTTAAAACTTTGGAATTCGAGAAAAAAAAAAAGTACATCAGATGAAGCTTAAGTGCCTGATGTACTAAAGTTCATTGAATTAAACTTGTACGTGTTTTCGAAATGCTAAACGGATAGCACCTAGAAGTCCTAAGGGGTCAGATTATCACTATTTATGCCTCACTATTGACTCACAACTTTGACTATGATGAGCAGCCTCAGTAACGTGAGGATGGTGAAGGTCCCTAGCATGACCTTCCTAGCTGTTGAGTGTATTTGCATAATAGCATAACCAAGGTTCTGAAGCACACAAGAATATTTGTAAAGGTATATACAGGAATGTTTAAATTCCTGAATTTCACCCACAATACTAGTTTAGTACTTAAAAATTAGGGTTGAGATTTCTTTTATAGCACATGTCACATGGTCATACAAAGTAAAAGAGCAGGTGTTCTCCTTCTACTAGGCCTTATGCCCTGTACACACGATCGGTTTGTCTGATGAAAACGGTCTGATGGACCGTTTTTATCGGAGGAACTGATCGTGTGTGGTCCCCATCGTTTTTTTTCCCATCGGTGAAAAAACTTAGAATCTGTTTTAAAATTATCTGATGGTTAAAAAAATGATAGAAAAAAACGATCATCTGTGGACAAGTCTATTGGTTAAAAATCCACGCATGCTCAGACTCAAGTTGACACATGCTCGGAAGCATTGAACTTCATTTTTCTCAGCACGTCGTAGTGTTTTACGTCCCCGCGTACTGACACGAACGGATTTCGTGTTCCACATCATCAAGTGCTTATAACTATTATAAGGAAGTTCTCAAACCAAAGGCCTGTAGGTGTCGTTTCAGGGCAAGATATACAACATGCAGAACAGGAGAGACACAAATGAAAAATCTTGTATTATTAAAAAGTTTAACAAGCCAATACATTGCAGGGTACCTTGTTCTGCACTTTAAATAAAAAAACATATTATATAAATGGATTCCAATTCCTTACACAGAAAAAAAAAATATACTGTATATATATGGAGAAACATCACTAAAGAACAAACATTAAAGTGACACTAAACTCTGATTTAAAAAAAAATATTCCATTCAAGTATGTATTCTTAAAAAAATCTCCAAATTCCTTTTTTTTTCTTTCTTCCTTTTTTTTCTGCTGTGAGCCAGCTTCCTGTTAGAGCAGTGGTTCCCAACCTGGGGGTCAGGACCCCCTCGGGGGTCGAATGATGAATTGCCAGGGGTCACCAAATCCTGGGCTGTTCCTAAAGTCTGCACCGCTCTCTCCCAGACTTTTTGCGGCTGTCTCTGGAGCCTGTGGCTGCCCAGCTGGGCTGTCTCTGGAGCCTGTGGCCGCCCAGCTTGGCTGTTCCTGGAGCCCACGGCCGCCCAATCAGCCTCTTCACAGCCACCCATTGAGTTCATGGCAAGACTGGGGACAGACACTAGAGGTCAGCTAACTGGTGAGGAATGTGAAGTGGGAGGGGCTGAAGGAGACCCTATCTCCTGATTTCAGCATAGGTGTCACTGCTACGAGACACAGCAAAGCCGGAGACACAGTGAGTAACACTACCTGTGATTATAGTTGCCATTAAAAGTCCCCACTACAGTTCTCAGATCAGTAGATGACCTTCATCAAGAGCACCTAAGTTTGCTGATAAGAACTCTCCCCAGTGCTGCCACTCAACCCCCCCCCCCCCCCCCCCCCAACAAGGAGTAAGAGAAGGAATAGAGAATACATGGAAGGGAGAGAAAAGAGGGGGAGGTACAAAGATAACGGGAGAGAAAGAATAAGAGAAAGAACAAGAAAGACGCCTAAGGGGGGGGGGATGGGGGAAAAAAACAAGAAATTAGGATAGAGAGAGATAAAATGTATTTTGGGGCTCTGACACGTTTCTCCAGTCTTAAAGGGTCACTATAGGATTTTTTTTTTAGCTAAATAGCTTCCTTTACCTTACTGCAGTCCTGGTTTCATATCCTCATTGCTTGTTTTTGCTCTGATGTTGCTGTAATACTACTCTGTTCTGGACACTTCCTGGTTGTCTGGCTCCTTATGAAAAAAGTCATGGGAGAGTTTAGTTTCGTTTTCCTAGCCATGACTCTCTATGGCACTGTCCAGCACAGGGGCATAAAATAACATGCAAAGACTAAACTAGTTTCAGTTTCGTTTTTGCATCTAGGAGGTACATTATATGATTGATTTTTATCTATTTTTAATCGTTTTTAAAAGGAATCAGTTAACTATTATGTCTCTATACCCTGTAAACAGTCATTTCAGCAAAAAAAATGTTTTCCTTTAGTGATCCTTTAAGGGGGCCAAGTTCTGAAATGCATTGTCTTGTTTGGCCAGCAATCCTAAAGCCTTACCGACCAGAAAATCAGAGCCCCCTGTGGATGCTGACTGTTTACACCTTTTAAGTGAGTTTTACTAGGAACATACAGCCCCAGCAAGCTGCTGGATTCAACTCTGTTCAGAGTTGCTTCTGATCTTTATACCCCTGGCTCCTATCCTTTGTGTAAATACAAACTACTTTAACTATAACAGAACTGCCCCTTCTAAGGCCTCATTCACAGGGATTTGCTGAAGCATACACCTGTATGAGTGCTGTTTGCCCGCATGGGACGCACTAGTGTTTTTTGTTTATTATTTTTAATAAATTTGCAAAGATTTCAAAGAAACTTCTTTCACGTTGTCATTATGGGGTATTGTTTGTCGAATTTTGAGGAAAATAATGAATTTAATCCATTTTGGAATAAGGCTGTAACATAATAAAATGTGAAAAAGTGAAGCGCTGTTTATACTTTCCTGATGTACTTTATGTTATAAGTACACCCGTGAGAATGGGGCCTTATTTTTTTCTTGTGGTAGCGCTGGATCACCCTAAATTCAAGAAGCTGCAGGACAGAGTATGATGTTCCTTCCCTCATAATGTCTGGATCTACAGTGAACTTAAACTGACATTCGATTGCTGCAACTACAGAATTGTGTAATTCTTGTCCATCTTTATAGACAAATAAACTGTTGTGCCACTGACCAATTTGTACAGAGTTTAGGGCTTTAGTTTTTTATTAGTACATTTTCCTATAAGTTTTAGATCTTTTGTGGCTGCATACTTTACTGGTCAGGTCAGGCCTATTACCTCATAATTAATGTTGCAGCTAAATATACATAAAAACGGTATCTTTGAAATGAATCAGGTTGGGTGCTACTGCTGTATGAAAGCCAAATTAATATGTTGTAAATCATTTAAACATCTATAGTTAGTATGGAGCTTGCGTTCGGTCTGAATCACAGTTGGGTTGAACTTGGAAGTAGTCAGTCATTGCTGGGCCAATATTTTGTGGGTGGGGGATCCCCCTCACAAGGTCATATTAGATCAATAATGAATCTCTGCCTGCATCTCATTGGACTGACAAATGCCATTTTTTTTCTGGCTTCGGTCAAACATAGGTTTTATCTGTGCCCAAACCGAAACCCAGGTTTATCACATTTCAAATTAGGTAAATATGGTGTTGCTACTGCTGTCCATGAAAATAATACTGCTCCATAACACCACACACAGCATTCATGTTATTTAAAGTACTGGTATTTTTCCATGTTGCCCTAAAAGTTGAAATAATAGAAAATGCTCCCCGCTGTATGGTGTTTAGAAAAACGTATTTGCTTTGTTAAATGTTCCCCATGGCAGTGCCAAGCTCCCCATGACCATTTTTGAAAATAGCTTTCCTATTTGGAACTATTTTAGCAATTTTAATTGGATTGAATAAAATTGATGTTTTTAGGACAATGGTTCCTGGTGCACAGGTAGGTCCACCTCCCTTCATGTTACTGCATAGTTTGACATAGGCCCATACACTATAGTATTTGTTTGGTATTATATTTAGTGGCCTTGAATATGGAAAGTTTTGCCTTCCATAGACTTCAATTGGCTTTGCTGCCAAGTTCAAGTTTCAACAAATAGTTCAGAGAAGAAATAGCATGTACTGTATATAAAAATGCTTATTCCGTATGATTAGTTTGACAGTTTATAAACTACTTGTCATGTTTAAATATCTTTCTAAAATTTGAGTTTTCAAAAAGTAAGCATTTTGTAATTTGGTAATCCAAATCAAGATAAAAACAAAAATATATATTTTTAAATTGAATTCAGTTGCTACTGTGTAGATAAGAGATTAGTGTCAGTGCTTGAAGACTACTCAATGCATTGCGATACATTTGTCATAAAAAAAGTATGTTGATTTTTATTTCAGCATATACTGTATGTATGCTGAATATCCCAATATATTATAAATCCAGGTATTACTGACCATGGACAGGTAGCGAACTGTACACTTATTCACCTGTGCCCATTCCTATTGGCCTATTATTTGGCTCTTTGGTTCTGTTTTCTAAACCAGTGAAAATAGAAAGTAGAAAATGAAGCAAAGCAATAAACATTTGGCAGAACTCATTACTCCCTGGCACTGTGAATGCAAATGATATTTAATTAAGAGTTAGAAATGTTTGCTCTTGAGTGGTTGTTCAAGTAGAAATGTGATCTTAGTCTTTTGGAACCTTACTAGAGGAAATAACAAAAAGTCCCATTGTGTCCTGCCAGCTTAAGTCAGGCAGGGCATGTTTTAGCTCCCAATTTTCAACAGAACAAGCTATCATGCAGATGTAGCAGTTCAGTTGAGAGAAACCATTTACCACTGATAGGGGTGCTTACAATGATCAGTTTAAATTTATTTTTGGACAACGTTTATCCAAAAACAAAATTGTGTAACTGTTTAAAAAGTGTTGGCTGGAGTTTGGCTTTAAAGTGTTAGTGCATCTAAATCTACTAGTACACCTAACACTCCCCTCTCCCCCAGACTGACAATACTGCTGGTGTGTTACTGGCCAGATCACCAAGTGTAAACAGAGGGGAAATTCCTAAAAAAAACGAATGCAGCCAAGGCATCTAATGATTGGTAAGCTACAATATATAAAAAAAATAATGAACGAAAATTCATATGAAAATTCTCATACGACAAAGGCTTTTCTTTGTTGTTTATTGTTTTTGATTATGTCTTTCTTTTTCAGATTTTTCATGTGTGTTTTTCAATGTCCACCGGCTACCCACGATCACTCCTCAGAGAGCCATAATGGGGATCTGTCAATGTTAACAGACAGATCCCGTTCTGACAGGGGGTAGAGAGAGATCTGCTGTTTCTAGTGATCAGGAACAGTGATCTCGCTCCTCCTCCAGTCACTACACCCCCCCACAGTTAGAAACACCACAGGAACACTTAACCCCTTGATCGCCCCTAATGTTAACCCCTTCCCTGCCAGTGACATTTATACAGTAATCCGTGACTATTTATAACTCTGGTCACTGTATAAGGCCTCTTTCACATGGCAGGCTGTTCTGCCCCTGTTAAAAGTATGTTTTGTTATTTTGAAATTTCAAGACTCCAGGCACATCGATCACTTGCAGTTGTACATTGCGATTAGCTGCGTTTACGTGCGTTTACATGTGGCAGCGTTTAGCTGCGGTGGAAAATTCTTGCCATTTCTGATGTGTTTCTTGTTTTCCTTTCCTCGTTGCCACTGCTTTCTGCAGGTGAAATAGTACACTACAATTACCTACAGTTATGTGCAGATAGCTGTGCTAAATCAGTGCTGGATGCAGTAAAAAAAAATTCTAATTGCACAAAACACCAAATAACGAAATCGTTGCTAAACGCAGTGTATGAATGGGGCCATAGGAAAGCATTGTGTGAGTTTAGGTGCGGTAGATAACTTCATCTATCCACAGCTATTCTATTCACCCGTAGGAAAGGGGTCTAAATGTCAATGGTCCCAAGAATGTGTCAAAATTGTCCGATGTGTCCGCTGCTATGTCACAGTCCCACTAAAAATCACTGATCACCGCTATTAATAGTAAAGAAAATGTAATAATAAAAATGCCATATATCTATCCCCTATTTTGTAGACACTATTTGCGATTTTTTTTTTACCAAAAATATGTACAGTAAATCCTTGGATTGCGAGCATAATTTGTTGCAGAAACATGCTTGTAATCCAAGCACTCTTATATCAAAGCAAATTTTCCCATAAGAAATAATGGAAACTCAAATGATTTGTTCCACAACCATTAATTCATAATCCTTAAGTTTATATTCCATACAAATAAAGATTATAGCAATGTCCACCCGCAAATGGAAGCCTCCACAAGGAGATTAGAAGCTAAATCCTGCAGGAGCTACAGAGTATAAGGGCCAGTTCACACCAGACGCAGTTCTGCTCAGTTCCGTGTGCTTTTTATCTGCACAAAATGCATGTACAGTGTTTTCCATGTATTCCATTGGCTCTAGTTCTCACCATGCAGTCAGTTGCCGGTCAATGTCTCTGCACCGGAAACTGACTGCATGGTCTGAACTAGAGCCATTGGAATACATGGAAAACACTGTGCATGCAATTTTAGTGCAGAAAAGATGCACACAAAACTGTACGGAACTGCGTCTGGTGTGAACTGGCCCTAAAAGGGAAGACAGGCGCTTCTAACTGTAGCAATATGGTTATATTTAATGAAGGTACAACATTTAGCAACTCACATGGGTGATGATTAAAATAGGCACATCTAAGTATGCCGGCATCCAGGGGAAAAGTTGTCCACATAAACCATCCCCCGCACCGCTGGTTCTCACCTCTGTCAGTCTGCAATCGTGACCTGGTAAACTACCCTGCAGTAGAACGATCTGAAAGCGAGGCTTGAACCACTCATGGAGCACAGCGTGGAAGAGATGACGTCTATGACACTGAGGAGGACGGTCTATGTGGACTGCTTTACCCCGGATGCCGGCATACTTAAATGTGCCTGTTTTAATCATCAACCATATGAGTTGCTAAATGTTGTACCTTCATTAAATGTAACCATGTTGCTACACTTAGAGGCTCCTCTCTTCTCTTTTATACTAAGTTGTGATATGACGCTACGCTTATATTTTTTTTAAATTTAGCTTGTCTTGCAAAACGCTCTCAAACCAAGTTACTCTCCAACTAAAGTTTTACTGTAGAAGAATACATATTTGTCTAAACTGATAAGACATTTTTTGTTTTTGTTTTGTTTTTGGATATTTATTATAGCAAAAAGTAAAAAATATATATATATTTTTTTGTAAATCGCTCTTTTCTTGTTTATAGCGCAAAAAATAAAAACCGCAGAGGTGATCAAATACCACCAAAAGAAAGGTCTATTTTGTAGGAAAAAAAGGACATAATTTTTATTTGTGTAAAACTTCGCAATATCGCGCAATTGTCAGTTAAACAATGCAATGCCGTATCGCAAAAAATGGCCTGGTCATTAAGGGTGCAAATTTTTCCGGTCCTTCAGTGGTTAAACAAAAATCATTTGTTCTGTTTCCGTACAAGAAAAATTTTGGAGCTTGTCCATTTGGGAATTTTCGCCTGAAAATTCGGGATCGTCTGTCGAAAGTTGTGTACACACTATACGAAAATCGTACGAAAATTCTTTGGTCGAAAATATTCGCCCGATTTTCGTATAGTGTGTACCCTCTTCAACTCCCAGAGGAACTTGGTAAAAATGGTGTTTAACAGGCCTATTCAAGAACAGCCTATCTGTGCTGATTGGCTTACAACATGAATGTATGTAGTATTATCATAAATCTTAACTAAAACAAAGAGCCTTTGGGTTTTTTATTTTAAAAAAAACAGAAACTTTGAAACGTTTTAAAGATGGCTAGTATTTGATGATCAAACAGAGTTGAGGATATAAATACTCTGGAAATAATGTAGTAAAAAAAACTGTGAGCATACTATTTCAAGATGTAGTAAAAAATTATTTTCTCTATCCCCTAAAAGAGATAATTATCAAATATTTTTTTCTTATTAGCAAATTGGTATGCTTGTAACAATGGGGTAGATTCAGGTACCTTTTGTGGCGGCGTATCTCCAGATACGCCGCCGTAATTTGAATTCCGCGCCCGCGTAGCGTTACGCCGATTCACAAAGGCAGTTACGCTGAAAAAATAGGCTTCCTCCACCGACGTAACTTGATTGCGGCGGCGTAGAATTGTGTGCAATATAACTTTGGCCGCTAGGGGCGCTTCCGTTGTTGTCGGCGTAGAATATGCTAATTTCTTAGATACGCCGATTCACAAACGTACGTGCGCCCAGCGTTCGTTTTTTACGTTGTTTGCATTAAGGCTTTTTCGGCGTAAGGCTGCTCCTGCTATTAGGAGGCGCAGCCAATGTTAAGTATGGACGTCGTTCCCGCGTCGCAATTTGAAAATTTTACGTTGTTTGCATAAGTCATCCGTGAATGGTGCTGGACGCCATTTACGTTCACGTCGAAACCAATGACGTCCTTGCGACGTCATTTACTGCAATGCACGTCGGGAAATATTAGGGATGGCGCATGCGCAGTACGTTCGGTGCGGGAACGTGCCTAATTTAAATGATCCACGCCCCCTACCGGATCATTTGAATTACGCGCGCTTACGCCGGCACCTTTTACGCTACGCCGCCGCAACTTACGGAGCAAGTGCTTTGTGAATACAGCGCTTGCTCCTGTAATTTACGGCGGCGTAGCGTAATGACGATATGCTGCACCGCCGTATCAATGCGCGCCTTTACCTGAATCTACCCCAGTGTGAGTAAAGCTTGCCTTACACCTGTAGAATTTCATTAGGAAAACATTTTCAGAACGTTTATTTGTTAATCTAAAAGTTAAAGGGGGCATTTCAACCAGAGCAGGTGAAATATCAAAGGACAAGAATGGATAATTTTTGGCAAATCTAATGTGAACAAACAAATTTCTAATCATTGAACTCCCAAAGAAAATTTATGCACATGCACTTGTTAAAGTTAATCCGGCAGTAGAATGTTCATTCTACAAAAATCGAGACTTTGGCATTGTACATTGTGTAAATTATGAAAAGTCATTTGAAATTGGAGTCCAGGAAGGCACCATTGAATGGACAAGCAATTTTTATACTGTCTCATCCAAACATTCAAACTAAATTCTACAAGTGTAAGGCCAACATAAGAAAAACTCATAGGGATACCAGATCTGAGACCAGCCATGTGTGGAACAAACATTTCAGGTCACTTTTTTTCAGCAATGGTTACTCATTCTGAGCTTTTGCCAAATATTGTTGTCAATGATATATTACATCCCAGGTTTGTTTTGCCACATTCTTTGTTCTGCCTGAAGGTTATATTAATGTTAGGTTTATGGATATACGGGTTAGGGCATAAGGTTTGTGTGTGTGTGGTGGTGGTGGGATGGACGGATGATTTTTTGCTCAAACCAAGGTTATTTTTTTTAACCATTTTAGCTTTCTGACCAACTTGCAGCAAAAGAAATAAAGGCAAGCAAACACCTGCAGTGTTTTTATATATATTTAGCAATAAAGGTAGCTTTCCTTGACCTTTTTTTGCAATTAAAAGCTGGTTGAAAGTTATAAAAAAAATAGAACAATAGATTACAGTTATACTGAGATTGTAGTTGCAGGGTAAGGTTTGGTTTGATTATCCACCTCAATACCATCATTATACCCCTTTTTTTCCTGGCTGTTTTGAAGTTGTCAGTGCTGTGATAGCTTGACTGACAATTACTCAGTCACCCAACATTGTACTCAAATTAATTGCATACCAAAAATACAAAGTCATTAACGACATCCCCAACGTGACCCCTTCTTAAAAAGTGGACACCCCAAGGTCATCTTTTTTCAACGATTGTTTGAAAATTAAGAAACATGCTAGTATGTAGGTGTTTGAGTGTACTAAGCCGTTACAAGTTGTCCACTAAAGCCAAGTGCAAGTGTTAAGTTATGAGTGTAAGAAAGTTCTCCGAAGGGTGAAATTGCATTGCGCTTAACCACTTAAGACCCGGACCTTTAGGCAGCTAAAGGACCCGGCCAGGTTTTGCGATTCGGCACTGCGTTGCTTTAACAGACAATTGCGCGGTCGTGCGACGTGGCTCCCAAACAAAATTGGCGTCCTTTTTTCCCCACAAATAGAGCTTTCTTTTGGTGGTATTTGATTGATCACCTCTGTGGTTTATATTTTTTGCACTATAAACAAAAATAGAGCGACAATTTTGAAAAAAAAAACAATATTTTTTACTTTTTTCTATAATAAATATCCCCCAAAAATATATAAAAAAACTTTTTTTTTTCCTCAGTTTAGGCCGATACGTATTCTTCTACCTATTTTGGGTAAAAAAAAACACAATAAGCATTTATCGGTTGGTTTGCGCAAAATTTATAGCGTTTACAAAATAGGGGATAGTTTTATTGCATTTTTATTAATTATTTTTTTTACTACTAATGGCGGCGATCAGCAATTTTTTTCATGACTGCGACATTATGGCGGACCCTTCGGACAATTTTGACACATTTTTGGAACCATTGTAATTTTCACAGCAAAAAATGCATTTAAAATGCATTGTTTACTGTGAAAATGACAATTGCAGTTTGGGAGTTAGCCCCATCAGTGCCCCCTTGTGGTTATGTGTGACCTCATGTGTGTTTACAACTGTAGGGGGGTGTGGCTGTAGGTGTGACATCATCGATTGTGTATCCCTATAAAAGGGATCACACGATCGGTGAAGCCGCCACAGTGAAGAACGGGGAAGCTGTGTTTACACACAGCTCTCCCCGTTCTTCATCTCCGTTGACCGATCGCGGGACTCCAGCGGCGATCGGGTCCGCGGGTCGCACAGGACGTACCTGTACGTGCATGTGCCCAGCCGCGCCATTCTGCCGACGTAAATGAGCAGGAGGCAGTCCTTAAGTGGTTAAATTGCATTGTGTGCAATGGCTAGATATCATGAATGAACACAAAATAACCATCTCCAAAACAATTCCACAATAATTGTTGTCAGTGGCATTTTAACCCATAACACCCAACTCCCCCATCATTGGCAGTCAGTAGTGACAATAATTCCCCCAAGACACTTGCACAACATTGGTGGCCAGTATAATTTTAAGCCCAACACCATCATTGATGGCCAGTGATCCTTTAAATTCCTATCATCCCCAACACCTTAAATCACACCCTTCTATCACATACATGGTTGGCATGCAGTGGTTGCTAACCAAGGAGATAGTAGGCAGAGATCATATAAGATAGGTCAACAGAGGTAAGTCAAGGTCTAGCTGAGCACAATCCAGTTAGTGTGCTCTTGTGAATCAGCATGTGTAGTGCTAACGAAAAAGTGTGTGTACACATAACAGGCTGAAAATGACCCTTGTTCTACGCATTGGTGCATGCACATATCTTCTTCTGAATCCATCCTAAAACCTTGGAAAAGGGAATAGCTGCTCCAGGTGGGAACCCAGATGAATATCCTCCGTTGCAGACAACTCAGGTGCAGGCAATGCACTTAGCAAAGCAGGAACAAAGATTGTCTCTGGACAGCCGCTCTTTGATCAAATTGTAGCCTTTATTAAAAGAAGGACAGCACTACAAATCACAGCAACATAAAATAAAACCTGACTGCTGATGCGTTTTGCACTGAAACTAGTGCTTAGTCAGAGTGCGGCTGTCCAGAAACAATTTGTGTTCCTGCATCCTAAAACCTTCTCTGCTGCAGCATGGAGTATTTAATGAATGGATTAATTCATTAAGTCCTCCTTCTTCTGTTGTGAGAGAAATTGGCAGAGTCTCTGAAGGTAATCTGTAATCTTTCCTGCAGCCTAGAGGTTTTACAGAAAGGATTAACTCAATACATCTACCTTCCTCTCCTTCCTGGCAATTTATTGATTGATCATCAAAGGGATCACTCCAGTCTTTTGCCTATGCTCTCCACTATCTAATGACAGCAAGAGCAGCGGTATTGTGCATGCCTGTCGCAAACATAAAGGTCAACAAAAATAGCCACTCCCCCTAGTTGCCATTTTACTACAACAGCCAGGGTTGGTTGAAGATTAGGATGAAGATTAAGAAATCATTTGGGGATTAGGGTTGAGGTTTATAAACTTGGTGAGTTCATACCAATCCTGGATAAGCTTAAATTAAAAAAAAAAAAAGTATTTCAAACTCGCTACACATTTGTAAAGCATAACATTTGTTTTTTGTTTTTTTACAAAGCATTGTATGGCCATTTTACCACTGCTTTATAACTGTTTCAGGTGGCATAATACTGAAGATTATTCTTATACTACATTATTTTCACAAGGACTGTTTAATTGTTTACTTTTCAAGAGAAAGTAGTTACTCTAATTACAGCCATCTCTTCTTAGAGATATACTTTGAATGTGATTAAAGGGAGTATAGCTTAACAATTTTACTGGTCAATTGGGATAATACTTCACAAAGAAATGGTTGAAAAGCAAGCTTTACAAGAAGGTATGATCATTGCAGAGAGGCTGTCCTGACAATAGTAATTAATTAGGCTATTATGCATTCAGCTGTGATAATTGCTTTGCTGGAAACTCACCAGCCATGAAAAAGATCCAGCGCATAAATGTAATTTATCAATCTGAATTGCTAAGGCTAAGTTGCATTTTCTCACCTTGAGTCTACGAACACCATTGTGAGAATGATGAAAAATAAAGAGGAAATGATCCATGCATCTTATAAATATATCATTTGCAATTCTCTATCATGCACATCTTATCGGTAAGTCACTCTCTCATAGTCTCATTATTCCGAAGAAAAAAAAACTTTCAGACAGCTTTCCAGGAAATTTGTTTGATGTTTACTTATTTTTTTTCTTTGTTTGCTATTAACTTCAGTAAGTCATCAGTTTTCCATTAGTGTTGTATTTCCTAGCAATGTTAGGTTAATGTAAATGTGTATCACCCATAAGTGTAGGGGATGCAGCCTTTACTACACAACTCAGCTGGGTGGAGAATTGTTATTGCCCAAATCCCCCACAATGCAGTAGCTAATTCTAGGCTCCAATATCGAATTTCTGGACATAGCAGCTTTACACTAGGAATCACACAGGAGCACACTGCATGTTCCTGTATGATACACGTGCTGTTCAGTACGCTGAGATTTAAGCTCATTCATTTTGAATGGGCTCAAATCGCACTGCACAACACCAAAAATAGTGCATGTACTATTTTTGGAAACTCACTGCATATGGTACTTCAGTACCATGCGATCTGGTGCACTGCATTTGTGACCTTTGTTTAGAGTGTTACGTTAACATTGATACCTGCTGTAGATCGCAACTGTAGTACACCGTGAACACAGTGTTGGACACACGCATGGAATGCTGCTTTCCGGCAATGCATTCTAGTGTGAGTGGGCCATAGAATAGTTTTGAGTAATGTCAAACTGTGAACTTGATCATTGGCAGCCTTCTAGTGCAAGCCTTCAGCATAATTAGCTATGGTGTAATAAAAGTTAAAACATGAACAGCACTAGTTTCTGGTTACTTACATTTATTGGTCAGTTTTGTTTGCTAGATAAATAAACATAAGCCTATTAGTTCTTTAGACGCTAGTATTATCACAGTCAATTAGTATTTACAACCCAATTCCCAAAAAGTTGCGACACTGTGTAAAATCTACATAAAAACAGAATGCAATGATTTGAAAATCTCATAAACCCATATTTTATTCACAATAGAACATATTAAACATATCAAATGTTAAAACTGAGAAAATGTGCCATTTTAAGAAAAAAAATATGTAATTTTGAAATTGATGGCTGCAGCATATCTCAAAAAAAGTTGGAACAGGGCCATGTTTACCACAGTGTAGCATCCCCTCTTTTTTTAACAACAATCTATAAATGTTTGGGATCTGAGGAGACCAGTTGCTGTAATTCTGGGAGTTGAATGTTGTACCATTCTTGCCTGACAGGATTCTAACTACTCAACAGTCCTGGGTCTTCTTTGTTGTAATTGTTTGTTTCAGGATGCACCAACTATTTTCAATTGGTGAAAGGTCTGGACTACAGGCAGGCCAGTTAAAGCGGTAGCAAACTCTATTTAGAAACGTTAACCTACAGGTCAGCTTATAAAAAAGCTGACCTGTAGGTAAAATGAATCTCCTAAACGAGCACCATTGTGCTGGACCTGAAAGACAAAAAAGAGAAAGAAAAATAATTTATTTATTTACTATATGAGAAAGAGAGAGATAGAGATATGTAGATACCCTAATGAAGTCTTCTGGTGTCATGAAGTCATCAGCCTTGCAGACATGAGGATCAATTCTTCATGTGGTCTCTATAGTAGTAGCACATGTGTGCACATATAGGACAGTGCTTTCTCATTTACACGTGTAAAAGAACTCTATCATCGTGACATTTTTCCTTGGTTGACCTGGAAAAAAACTGTTGTGGTGTAGCTCACTTTAGATATAATCATTGGAGCTGACTGCTCATGGTTCTCCCCATCATAATCTGACATTTCTGTAAGATATTTAGTAGATATAGGAGTCCTGTTTTAAGGGGTCTCAATATAAGGCTGGTATGTGCTATCATTGTAACATTCTGAGAACTTAACTGTAGCCTTGCAGTCTCTTGTACAGTGCTTTGTAGATGCCCAACGCCTGAAGCAAATGTAAAATTTCCTAAGAAACTCTTCAAGGCTTTTTTTTTTAATGTAAAACATTTTCTGAGAGGATGTGCTTTTTCATGAATGAGACAGTAAGAGTGGAGTTTGGGTCATTACACTTTTCTTAACTGTTGCCACTGGCAGTGGGTTTATCTACTGTCTTTCTAACAAAGACAACATTTCTAGAGTCTTTGGGCCGGATTCATAGAGACTTTACGACGGCGTATCAGTATATACGCCGTCGTAAGTCTGAATGAGCGCCGTCGTATCTTTAAGCGTATTCTGGAAACCAGATACGCTTAAATTTGGCCAAGATACGACCGACGTAAGTCTCCTATGCCGTCGTATGTTGGCTGCAGATTTACGCTGGCCGCTAGGGGTCGTGTACGTGGATTTACGCGTTGAATATGTAAATGAGCAAGATACGCCGATTCACGAATGTACGTACGCCCGTCGCAGTAAGCTACGCCGTTTACGTAAGACATACGCTGGCGCAAAGATAAAACACCTCTGTAAGTGGCGCAGCCCATGCAAAGTATGGACGTCGGAACTGCCGTCGGATTTTACGTTGTTTGCGTAATCGTACGTGAATGGGGCTGGGCATAGGTGACGTTCACATCGAAAGCATTGAGTATTTTTGCGATGTGATTCTGAGCATGCGTGCGCATGCGCCGTACGAACGGCCTTCATTTACATGGGGTCACGGTTAATTTAAATGTTGCCCGCCCACTACATGCCTACTTTGAAGTAGGCGGGGTTATGCCGGCCCATTTGCGCTACGCCTACGTAACTTTGGGAGCAAGTGCTTTGTGAATACTGGCCTTGCCTCACTATGTTACGTCTGCGTAGTGCAAATGGGTTGCGCTACGGCAGCCAAAAGATACGCGGCTCTACGTGAATCTGGCCCTTTGTATTTAGTCGATAGGTTTTCTCTTCTTGCAGTTGAAGGGCTAGAAATGCTCTAGTCATAATTGAGAAGCTTGGATTATTCTTAGCTCTAGCTGTCTAAAGGGAAAGAAGACGTGATGTTCTTACTTATATCATGAACCCTCTGTTGCCCATTTTTCGTGAATATTGTAAGGCAATGAGTTTACAACATGTGCAGTGCTAGATGTGGATTTTCCTCTGTAATTTGAAACTCAAGAAAAAGATCACAAAAATCCTGGACAATCTAACAAAGTACATTAATATTTTAAATAATGCAATTTCTCACTGTTAGGTCCATTCTGCCCCATGGAGGCCTTTGTCTGGTTTGTGGATGTGAACAATTTTAATCATTAACACAGGCTGAGGACTGGAGACCTAACCACCTGATCAGCAGATCAAAATTTTGCATAGGTGGAATGCCAAGGTTCTGTACCTGTGATTTATATGTTGATTTCCAGCATCTGAAGGTCTCTGGGCAATTGCTAAACTTTATAAGGCCGGTGTTAATTAGTTCTCTGCACATCATGTACCTTTCAAGGTCTGACATATCAGATATTTCAGGCTTTGCCACGACATATACTTCTTCACTGTTGTTAGAGGTGACAATATTCCATATGTTATGTTTTGGTGCTAGAGGAAATAATAGAGTAGCAGGAAGGTTTAATCCAGGTGAAGGCTTGACTTCTGGATGTTTCCTAGTTGGCTTGACAAGCTTGACTCTGCTAAGGCACATGAGTTTATGCATACAATGATAGTCATTTGGAAACTAGGAAAGTGCCTGATGTGCCCAGGTTACCTTTGTGTTAGACACCTGCAGCTGCCTCTGCTGGTGAATGCACTAAAGACAGGTGTAGAGAATTTAAAGCACCCTGTGCAATTGTGTTTAAATTGGTTTGGCTTAGCAAAAATTGTAAAGTTCATCTCTCAGGGTTTTCAAAAGTTGTCAAGATGGAATAATGGTCTTCTTTTTCAGCAGGTTGTTCCAAAACTCTCAGGTCAGCTATGACTGGTGCTACTTCCCTTTCTTAAGGATCTTATTTCTAAAGGATGTCCAACTCTGCTTCTTCTTTGGCTTGTGTTTCCTATGCCTCCATTTGTGATCATGCTTGGGCGTCTTGTGCTTAAACAACTTGTGCCTGGACCTGTGCAGCTTGTGCTTGGACCTTTGTCTCAGCGACTTGAATCTGGGCCTGTGCTCAGCATCTTGTACCCTAATGGCTACTTCCTTCTTTATTCAACCAAATTATGCCTTTGCTGCCTCTGGCGTCACATGTGCACATATCAGTGGGTTACTCAGAGATGATTACTCTGAACCTACCCGGCGAGGACTAGAGGGCCCCCGACACCTATGTGACCTGGTACTCCTCAGTAGCTTGCAATATCCCTGTCTTCAGATCATTCTGCTTCCTGCAACAGTGATGGCTGGTGTATTAATGCCCACTACCCCCCCGCCCCCCATGTTACACATGTCACTTAAATTAAGGATCTGCCCAGGTTGGCTCCCAGCTTCTGCCTGCCTATCATAGTTAGACACTTACCCAACTTAGTGTTTACTACTTCCCCACTGGGGGGCACCTTTCGCCTCCACTAGATTCCTTTAGGTGTATAGTCTTCAGACTTCGGCTGATAATTTCTTCTCCTCTCCTTTTCTCCCCTGTACCTTGACATAAAATCAGAGTTGTCTTTTTCAGGAGACTCCTTTTCAAACCACTCACATCCCCACCTTGTGAAACAAATATTTCCCAACATGGTATCATAGTACTTACTCCTAGTCAGAGTCCAAGGGGGTCTCGATCACCTTTCATAAGTTTTCGATAAGTCATTGATCAAATACTGGATACATGCTCAGACTCTGAAGGGAGATACATCTTCCTTAAACTTACAATAAACTGTAAAACTTACACTTTTTGCAAACATGTATATCCCTAACAATAAACGAATTGCCTTAAACATTAAATATATTCAAGATCTTGGGAAATTTTCAGAGGTTGTAATTGTGTTAGCTAGAAATTTCAACTGTGTTCTTGACCCTACACTAGACACTTCATCAGGAAGAATTTCCAGATCACAGATGAATAGACTTAAAAAGCATGTTACCTTACACAATTTAGTGGTTGCGTGGAGGGTATCCCACTCTACCGACAAAGACTTTATATTTTTCTCTGTGGCCCATTCCTCGTATTCTCAAATTCTCAAATTCCCATTCAATCACATTGCATTATTGGGAATATTTTATGGTCACTACCAGGACTCAGTAAGCAGGAATGGACATGGAAATGAAATGATAATCTGCTTTATGATATCAAATGCGCAACAGAAAGAATAGATGCAATTTGCACATTTCATCTCTGACCACCAACAAGATGACACGCCCTTGCCCATTCAATGGGAAGCTCTAAAATACGTGCTAAGGGGAATTTTTTTCAAATATGATTCATCACGCCTTAAAAATCAAGCAGGTCACTGATTCAAAATCTTTTCACACAGATCTCCCACCTTGAAACTTCTCATTACCAAAACCAATCCAATGACATATTACTAGAACTGTCCGAGGCTAGACTGGTACCAACTCATGGACCCTATCTACTAGAAATCACTATCATAAAATACTATATAAGGAAGGTGACACACCAGTTAGGCTATTAGCTAGGGCACTTCATGCTACAAATGGTATGACCTCCATCACCAAACTCAAACATTCTGATGGTCACATAACCATCAAATACATAAATGAAGCATTTCAATCATTCTGCGAACGTCTTTATAACATTTCGACTGCAATGACAAACAATGCCATGATTTACCTGCTAAAATTAAAGTGTACATTACATGGACTGCTCTTTTCACCCTACCAGTGACTTATGTAGACAGTCTAAATCAACCTTTTCAAGAAGAGGAGCTACAAGGAGCAATCTCCGTAATGCGAGGCTTTCTCCCTGGTGTGGAGAAAGCCTCTTGAGGGGGAGGGGGAGAGCAGGCAAGTCAGGACACTCTCTACTTTGCAGATAGAGAAAGGAGCTGTGTGTTAGTGGGCGTCCTGATACTCCTGCTCCCCCCCCCCCTCAAGAGGCTTTCTCCACACCAGGAAGAAAGCCTCACATTACGGTGTGTAGTTAAAGACAGAAGAACAGGAAGTGAGGATTTCTCAGAAGAAATAAGGACATTTAAAAGCAAAATCGAAGGATGAGGTAAGTGAAGGAGGACTGCAATAAGGTAAAGGAAGCTATTTAGGGAAAAAAATGTTTTCCTTTAAAACCCCTTAAACCTAATAAAAGCCCCAGGCTAGATGGCTTCACTTTAAATGTTTTTGTGATTCTCTTACCCCATTCCTTACTAAAATGTACAATGCCATATTCCCCACTGCTGGTTTTCCACCTTAGGCTTTGGAGGCCCATATAGAAGTTCTTCCTAAGCCAGGTAGAGACATTACTCTGTGTAGCAGTTACCACCCAATAACCTTTACGAATACTGAAATTTGGTTATACTCTAATGATAGTCAACTGCATTAATTCTCTCATTGCTAATAATGTTCATCTTGATCAGGTGGAGTTTTTCCCTAGGCAGGGAAACCCAAGATAAAACTTGAATACTGTAACCATATCACTGGTAAAATATGGTCAGAAACATAAGATACCTACCTGCTTATTGTAAGTTGATGCCGAAAAGGCAAACCAAGTAAATTGGGAGTTTCTTAAAGCTACCCTTCAGCAAATAGGAATGGGGCCTAATATGCTTTACAAAATCTTTGCCCTCTATCACAGCTCTTTGGCTTGAGTCAAGTCTAGTGGATTTTTTTCCTGCCTCTTGGAGATCAACAACAGCACCCGACTGGGATCCCCCCATTCCCACTTTTATATACTCTGACAATGGAAGATTTGGCAGTTGTAACTCATGATAATACCACAATTAAGGGAATCGAGATGGGCCCCCATAAATAAAAATGATCACTTTATGATGATGACCTTCTCCTCTGCGTCATGACCCCACATATATAGTTACATAGTTAGTCAGGTTTAAAAAAGTCCATCTAGTTAAAAAAAAAAATACACCCCCATATACACAATCCTTCACCCACAGTTGATCCAAATAAAGGTGAAAACCCCAACAAAGCATGCTCCAATTTGCTACAGCAAGGGAAATATATTCATTTCTGATCCCCCAGGAGGCAATCAAATTTTCCCTGGATCAGCTTTACCTATAAATTATAGTACCCAGTTATATTATGTACATTTGAGGAAAGAATCCAGACTTTTTTTTTAAAGCAATCTACTGAGCTGGCCAGGACAACCTCTGGAGAACTGTGAAGAAACCTTTCCTTATTTGGAGATGACATTTTTTTTCCTCTAGAGTGCCCCATTGTCCTCTGTGATGACCTTAACCATTTGCCAACTAGCCGCCGCAGTTATACTCTGTGGTGGCGCTTGCTTTAATAGATACAGCAGGCCCGTGGAGCAGGAGCTGACCATGTCCGCTTGCCACCCGCGATCGCTCCACAGAGAGGCAGAACAGGGATCTGCCTTTGTATACAAAGCAGATCCTCATTCTGTTAGGGGAGTACAGAGTGATCGTCTGTTACTAGTGATTAGGAACAGTGATTTCTCTGTACTCCCAGTCAGTCCACTCCCCCCACAGTTAGAAACGCCTCCCTAGGACACACTTAACCCCTTGATCGCCCCCTAGTGTTAACCCCTTTCCTGTCAGTATCATTTATACAGTTTTTCTAGCACTGATCACTGTATAAATGTCACTAGTCCCAAAAAAGTGTCCGATCTGTTGGCCACAATGCTGCAGTCCTGCTAAAAACTGCTGATCACTGCCATTACTAGTAAAAATAATAATAATAATAATAAAAATGCCTTAAATCTATCCCCTATTTTGTAGACGCTATAACTTGCGATTATGTTTACCAAAAATATGTAGCATAATACATATTGGCCTAAACTGATAATTGATAACTGGTCATTAAAGTGGTTATAAACCCTTTTTTACAACCTTATGCTACAGGTAACCCTGCACGGTTTAGGCGATATCCCCTGTCCCCTGCATGTGCTGATGTCATCGGCACATGCGCACTAGGGCAAACTGAAGCACTGGCACCTATGTGCCGTTGCTGCAGTCTCCGCGCCATTACCGACGGCTCCCACGTGAATGTGTGGGAGTGACGTCATCACGGCTCCGACCATTTACAGTGCTGGAGCCGCGATATCCGGAACAACTCCGGGACAACATGTCGTGGCCGGAAAGGGAGACAAGGACTGCAACGGGGGCTTCGATCTGAGGTAAGTTATACATAATGAGCTAGTATGCTATGCATACTAGCTCATTATGCCTTTGTCTTGCAGGGTTGTTTTTTTAAGAGGGTTTACTTCCTCTTTAAGGGGGTAAATCCTTCCGGGCTGAAGTGGTTAAAGTGAATAACTCAACACCAAGTTCACTATATGGACCACTTATGTATTTGTACATGTTGATCATATCCCCCCTTAATCTACTCTTCTCAAGAGTGAATAAATTCAGTTCCTCTAATCTTTCCTCATAGCTGAGCTCCTTCGTGCCTTCTCTGCACTTTCTCCAGTTCCCCTATATCCTTTTTGTGAACTGGTGCCTAAAACTGACCTGCATATTCCAGATGAGGTCTTACTAATGATTTGAACAGGGGCAAAATGATATCTCTCTCTCTGGAGTCCATACCTCTCTTAGCACAAGAAAGGACTTTGCTCGCTTTGGAAACCGCAGCTTGACATTGTATGCTATTATTGAGCTTATGATCTACCAAAACCCCCAGATCCTTCTCCATTACGGATTCCCCCTAGTATGTATGATGCATGCATATTCTTAGCCCCCAAGTGCATAACTTTACATTTATCAACATTAAACCTCATTGGACACTTATATCCCTTCTTTCTATAATCCTAGAGTTTGAGGTATTCTGGAAAGTGAGTAAAGTTAATTATGACAAAACAGAGGCATTAAACATTTCACTATTGTCTTGCGATGTCTCTCACATCCAATCAATCTTCTCTTCAAGTGGTAGAAACATGCTTTTAAATACCTAGGAATTTACTTCCCTGACTACTCTTGCAGACCTGAACTAAAAACCTGTCCCTTCACATGTGCATTTTTCCTGGTTTGGGCGCATAAATATTATAAAAGTTTATATGCTACCAAAACTGCTATATGTGTTCCAAACAATCCCTGTCCCTCCTCCCTCAGACTTCATACGCAGCATCAATATTACCCACAACTTATTTTAGCAATACAAAAAACACAAGGATAAAAGCTACTATTCTTTCAGTACCTAAGCATAAGGGGGGTGCACAGCTTCCTCATTTGTCTTTATACCTTCACGCATCCTCCCTGATTCATATTCCAGACTGGTTTCATGGTAACCAAACTAAATTATGGACCATCCATGAAAATGATCTAATTGTCCCAGAACTTACATCTCTACCATGGATTCCTCTAGCACAAAGTCCACAGAATCCCTACCTCTCAAGGTCTACGTGTCTGGGACAATTGTTGTATAATGGACAGCTGCCTACTTGGTCCTAGCCCCTTGACACCATTACTTGGTAATAATGCCTCCCCCCAAGCCTGCATATCTCTTGCTTCTTTTCAAAGACTCCTAATACGTTCTTCCTCCATACTTTCCCACGCATCTTTTTTAAGTGGCAAAAAGAGCTTAATCTGTTGCTGTTGATGTACTATATTTCTGCATTGAATGCTTCAATATCAAATGTTTACTGGAGAGTCTTGACTGCCCCTGGTACTATGACATATACTGCATATGGGGGGCATACACTTTAATTACTCCATTGTGGGAAAAGATCCTGCTGTATTATAAACTGGCTGGTTACAGGACACCTTTTATCACACTATTGTTCTTTCTGCCTAACTCCTATAAACAGAACAAAAAATTCTTACTCCACCACTTTTTAACTGCAGCACGTACCATTATATCCAGAAACTGGCGCTAACCGGGCACCCCCTCCCTAACTGACTGGGCTTGTGATATGGACTCCTTAAGCCACTTAGAACAGATTGTCTCCTGATAAAATGACAAATCGGAAGCTTATAGTATGGACCATGTGAAACTATTTTAGACACTCCTCAAAATTTGCTAAATACTTGACGAGTGCTTTCTTGTGACATCATTTAATGGCTCTTGTCCATGGTACTACAAGGATAATCCGGAAGTGGTGTCAGCCTCCATCTCTAACCCCTAAATTCCCCCCTCCTTTTTTTCTCTTTTTCTCTTATTTTCTTCCTTCCTTTCTCCCAATGTATTCATACCCATTACCTACTATTTAATTTTTGCTTTGTTGTGTGAGGATGTAATTGGCCTTAAAGGTGCAGCAGATTCACTAAGAGGTGGCCCTATATCACAACCTCCCTGGAGACTACTTTCTTTATACTCTCTATGATCTTACTGTTAGGTTTTGCATTTTTTATGGCCACCGGGTTGGATACATTGGGTTTAGCTGTTAAGGTTACATTTTCAACTACTCCTGGTGTTTGTATTTCCATACTACTAATCTTGCAGTAAACTATTTGTGACTTATTTGGTTGTCAAGTTATGTTCATAAATAATGTACCTCATGCTTAAAGGGGTTGTAATGGAAAACATTTTTTTTCAAAATAAGCATCCTTTACCTGCAGACATTCCTCTTTTCACTTCCTCATTGTTCATTTTTGCTCAGAAGTTGCTCTATTTCTTCTCTGTTCTGTTCACTTTATGCTCATCTGTTTGTTACTCACCACTGTGAAGGGAGGCTTTACTGTGGTGGTCAGTGACGTGCTCGCCCCCTCCTGGGAAGTAGATCTGTGCGGCAGGACGCTCTCTACGTGTTAGAGACTTCAAGGAGGTGTGAATTACTGGGCATGCCGCAATGTGTACTGGGAAATGTAGTTCTTACATGAACGAGCGCCGCAAACCAGGAAGTGAATGAGAGAACAGAAACTAGAACGTCGGAGGTGATATAGATGAAGGAATTTAATAGGTATTTACTCGTTTTTTAACAGAATCATTACACTATTCTGTCTGTCTACCTTGCAGACATTAATTTTAGGCAAAAACATTTTTTCCTTTAAAACTCCATTAATTCCTCTAATTTGGATATTTAGGATGTACACTTATGTCAATGAATACCTCATGATTAATTCCTTTTTTTTTATATGTTCCGTCTTTTATTTTTTGTATATGTAAAAGTGGACAATAAAAACAGATTAAACATAAAAGCAAAAGTCTGCTTATCTTCAGCATAAAGGAAAGTAACAATGTCTCAACCACAAAGGATTTTAAAATCAAGTCCAATCATGGCCCTTTTTGTCAGCTTCCAGCAAACATGCAGCACTTCAGAAACAACAACAAAAATATGGACAGACCTCAAAGCTCATGCCTCTAATAGATATAAAATAAAATAAAAACTCAAACTATATAAAAAAACTACTACAAACCACTTCTACTACATGTATATGTAAATGTAAAAATATGTGAAAATAAATAAATGAAAAAAACATATATATGACTCTTAGGCAGCCGACTTCCTAACAAATGCAAAACTTTTTTATTACAAAATTATAAAGACACAAAACAAAACATAATAAAATCAAGGTATACCTATTGATATGTACACCTTGGTTTTATTATGTGTTATTCAGACAATAACAATAATAGAAGGGGTGATTCACTAAAAATGGAGTATATAAAATCTGGTGCAGCTCTTCATAGAAACAAACCAGCTCCCATTTTTGTCTGTCAAAGCTAAAGTTAGAAGCTGATTGGCTACCATGCACAGCCGCACCACATTTTGCACTCCAGTTTTAGTAAATCAGTGTCACAAACTTCCTGTATCATCCACCTGCCTCTCCATCTCCATTTAGAGAACACATTGTATGAATTGATAAAATAAAAGGCTTCCTGTGAATGGCTGAGCAACACTAAGCCCGACTCGATTATGTCCCAGCATGGGAAGTCCCTATACTGCTGCGAGAACACAGCACTGTATATTGTATGTAGCTGATGCTATATACAATTTATACAGTGCTGACAGCAGCCATATATAATAGTAAAGGAACTAGTTTGTTGGGGCCAGCTTGGCACAATTGAATAATTTAAAGTGATAGCAAAGCTTGAGTTGTGAAAATTAAATCAGCAGCTACAAATACTTGTGACTTTAAAAATAAATGGTGCTTACCAGTCCATGGAGTCTATTGATGTCTTTCTCACAGCCAACTTTTTTCATCACTGTGGATCCTTAGCTTTGATTGTGGAGTCAGCTGTGACTTTCTGATGTTTGCTGTAACTTCCTGACCATGCAAACGCAGAGAGTCAGTTCCTGCAGCCTCCTGGAATGTGTGACATTCCAGAGGGCTGCGGGTGGGGCTAGGTGATGTCATCCTCTTCTAGGCAAGGATTGAGGAAGTGAAAAGAGGCACTGACAAAAAAACCTACTCATCCCCACCAAAAAAAGCTGCAACTCAGTGACTGGTGGGAGGAATGGAATAAGCGGCACATCATTTTTTAGTTGAAGTTCCACTCTAAGAGCTAAAATAGTGTGATAGGGTTTATGAATGACACATCTAGTGTGATAGGGGTTTATGAATGACACATCTAGTGTGATAGGGGTTTATGAATGACACATCTAGTCTGATAGGGGTTTATGAATGACAAGAGCAGATTTATAGAATAACAATAGTTTATAAAGTTAAGGTTGCTCAGGTATTTCCATTGCTTTGGCATTTTGGTCATGTGCATATCCACCAGAGGTTTTTTAGAGTAATGAGAACATTGTACCAAAAACATTTCCAGTCATAGTTTCACCTATATTTTTGGGCTTTGTGTCGGATCTAATTAATTATTTGTTACTGTCAGCATATGTGAAGTGATGCATCCCTTTTTATTTTTAGTTCCTAGATTTTGTTTCATTTTTGTTCTTAAATGGCTTGTCTAAGAGATTTCTTTGACACCAGCAGTTTATGCATCCTAATTGCCACATAGTCACAAAACATTATCAGGTTACCACAGAACAAATTGATAAATTACATTTTAAAGATATATTTTTTGGTCTCTTGTAGGCAACACTTGAGACTATACCATTTTGTAAGCTTCGCATTGTGACACTATTGGAGTTTTTTACGAAAGGCAAATCCACTTTGCACTACAAGTGCACTTGCAGTGTACTTGGAAGTGCAGTCGCTGTAAATCTGAGGGAGACATGCAAGGAGAATAAAAAACATAATTTTAGCTTGCACATGATGGGATGATAAAATCATGAGAGCTCCCCCTCATTTCAGATCTTCCCCTCAGATCTACAGCGACTGTACTTACAAATGCACTTGCAGTGCAAAGTGGATTTGCTTTTCGGAAATAACCCCCTATGTGTAAATTAGTATCACTGCTTATTCTTATTTTTCATTTCCATTATTCCAGATACATTATACATTATAGAAGAAAAAAGAATAAAGGTATGCTACAGACAGAGCAAAAACTGAAGACCTAAAAAGAATGTAATTAACACATTCCACCTTTTTTGGCTTTAGTTTTTCACCCACACACAGCTGTTGTCCTTCAGACTAGTCAGTTTAATTTTGTCAATAATTTTGTGATCTAAGACACCTTTTGCTTACCTGTTTGTAATGCAGGAAAGATATTCTCAAATGTACCCATGTGTTCCTTCCTACCTTTTACATATATAGGATGTTAGCAGGACCATCTTCAATATTGATTGGACCCTGGGCAAATATTTGCTATGGAGTTGCCCCTGGACTAGATGAGACATTCTAGAGAGACTGCTACCTCCAGTCCAGGGGCCTCTCCATAGGGAGACTACCACCTCCAGTTCATGAGCCGAGGCCCCTCCATTGAGAGACTACTATCTCCAGTCCAGTGGCCCCGTCTATTGTAGAGTGACATTAGAATGGAAAGCCCCAGGGATAGTAAATCAGTGCAGACTACAGTGACAGTAGTGCAGGAACACAACGCATTCCCCCTCCCCCAGCAGTGTACGGGTTAAAGTGCCTGCCTGGTGTGTGCCCTCTATGTGGTCTCACCTGAGCTGACTCAGGTGAGCCCGGTCCGACCCTCCCTTCCTCCTCCCCCACAGCGGGCAGGTGTCAATCAGGTCTGTCAATATGGGCACATTATTACTATCACTATCACAGTAGGACTCGGGGAGGGTAGACAAGTAAGCGGATGGCCGCAGACTTCCAGAATGCATTGGCGCAACAGCAGCGCTCCTAGTGGAAGTTGAGCTGTGCAGGGAGAGGCAGAGGACAGATCACTCCTACTGCTCCTTCCAGGGACCCTGCGTTAATGATTGCCTGGATGTTAGCTTTTAAAGTTAGGTACAGTTACAGGCTTGTCCCTCCCCTATATTGTGAAAGTGAAAGGAGATGCAGCACACTAATAAGCTCATCTCTTTAACACTCTGCTCTTTCCTCCTAGCAACATGTCTCTTGTTAGCACGTGAGCACTACAGCATAACTAGATTTTCTTCTTGTGCTGCTTCTCCTTCTCCATTTCGGCTGTGCAGGGATTACAGGAAGATACTAAATGAAAAACAAATACTTAAACTGTCTATATTTAATGATGTATTAATGAATACAAATGTGCATTAATTAGCTTCATGGTTAGCACTGTCTTACAGCTCTGCGGTTCCTAGTTCAGGTTCCAGCCAGGACATTGCATGGCGTTTGCATGTTCTTCCTTGTGTGTGTGTGTGTATTTCCTCTGGGTACTTTGTATTTTTCAACACGCCAAAGACACGCTGGTAGGCTAACTGTCTACTTAACATACTGGCCCTTGTTTGTGTGTATGCGTTAAAGTGCACCTATCTCAGGAGCACACCAACAAACTCAGGCTTCAGTCTAGAGGTCTTTTTAAGGTTTATTGCAGGTAAAAAAAAAATACTGGGATGATGGTTGAGGGTACATGACACCCAGGGCTGATAGGGCAGTACAACCAGCCCTCCTGTACAGGCCCGACACAATAGGGGGGCCAGGGCAACTTTATTCTTCAACTACGGTGAAAGCACTTTACCCAGGTGAAAGCATTTGACAATGCTCCTAGGCTTTCTGTAACTTAAATATATTTTACCTGGGCCCCATCAGTGCAACAAGACCTTATGTACTGTGTGATCATCATCATGATAACGATGATGATCACATAAGCACAGTGAGATGCTGTTAGGTCTTGTTTACTTTTGTGTTTGTGTGGGATGAGGCAGTACAAATGTGCAGCTCAGCCACAGTGATGCCATCTTCCAACCACTGCCACTTTCGATGCAGCAGTAGTGATGGGATGTTGTGTAAAACACCCTGCAGCCATACTACAGAAGCAGTGCCTTTGCTGCCTAAGGGGGAGTAGTTGGGGGACAGTAAAACTGTGGCTCAGCTGCACATTTTTACTGCCCTCCACTCACACACAAACGTAAACAAGACCTAACAGTTAGAATCTTACTGTACACTGCCAATCATGTCAGGTAGGCTGTGCGGGGTACCATGATTTCTGACAGGGGCCCTGCCCAAGGCACATTAAACTTGGAGAAGATCTTCCTGAATAATCCTAGTAGTATTACTAGACATTTAGCAGCAGCCTCAAAATAATACTGATGGAGCGGGGAAAGCCAGGAAAAACTGTGGTCCTATGGGAGCAGTTACAGTACTTATGTAGCACCTACTGGTGTCTAACTTTCAATGAATACTTCCATACTTGGAGCTACAGGTGCAAGATCCCACCTCTCCATCCAAGCTTCCACAGGCAAGTTTCCTTAAGCCCAAGAACGCAGCACCTAGCCTAGTAGTAACTTCTTTGGAACACACACATGCCTCCTCCCAGGGGAAAGCCCCAGGGGAGAGAGAGCCTTTGATGAGCATCTCCTAAATGTTTATCTTTTGTCCAGCTTTGCTTTATGGGTCATGCTTCCTGGGATTGGCTAGGACCTGATAAACATTCATAACCCCAATGGTAGACTCTCCCATGATATTGATGGAGCATTCTTCCAACAGTAGGCAGGAGTAATCAACAAACGGGTTTAGGGGGAACCTGATGAGACATAAAAGATAGATTGCAGATCAGCCAGCTACAGCTCAGCCATAACACTATCTTTAGCCAGCCCAGGGCAGGGGTGTAAAATAAACCTAAACGAAGAAACCTGCTTGTGGCGATTGGTGTATTACCCTCCAGGTTAGATCTGGGGAATATGGAGTGCTCCACATCTTGCTGAGAAGACACTCATAGCAGCGTCAGTTATAACATCTAAAATTGATGGAATCCAAATCGTTTTTAGAGGGATTCTCTTTTCAAAATATTGCACAGGTGTCCTCACTAGAATTATCAATTATATTAATACAAGTAAAAGAGAATATGCGCACCACAAATGAGATTACCCCCATATAATTTTTTTTACAATGATGTTATTAGTACAAAATTCATATGGAAATAGATTAGAGAAACTTCCTGCATCTACACCACTTCCTGACTGTGATAAATGAGACTGGAACTAATTGACCTAATTTAAAATAAAGCTTAGGCATTCACAAGCATGTGGTCCATAGTGTTAAGTATTACAGTGGTTCTCAACCCTGTCCTCAAGTACCACATTTTGGTAATTTTTCTTAGATAAAATAGCTGTCCAAAATACCAAGCCATTGACTCTGATTTAAAACACCTGTGAAAGACAAAGGAAAACCTGCAAACGTGGCCTGTTGGGGTTACTTGAGGACAGGGTTGAGAACCACTGAAGTATTATATATATAGTTTTTATGTATATAATGTATATTTTCACTGAAATAAAATTAATATTGAAAATCCATCCACCAACAGATCACTTCTATATCAAACTATACTGGAATAGTATAAACAATCTTTATTAATCTTCCAGAACCAGCAAAACAACACAGCTTTCATCAGCAAAGTAAACACAAAATAGTCCATAATTCTGATATATTGGAAATAATACAACGGTTCACCACCAGTATACCAGTCGCATGCTAGGGTTTAGAGTTCCCATCTGCTTCAGGTAAATAAATGCTGCAGGAGCTTAGCAAACAATGTCTGAGTCGCAAGACAATACACACTTTCACACACAGCTGTGTCCTGCTCTACTACACCTCACAGACAGATACAGACTCCTTCCTATTCCTTTTAAGGCCTATCCTGAAGGGGGGTTAACACTTCCAGGACACTTCCAGGACCAAAGTCATGAGGGTTGGAGGCTTTTCCCACCTAAAGTCTTTCCAAGCCTCTTAATTGTGGATCCCATATAAGGGCTTATAAGGCTCCATTCACACCATGTCGTTCCGTTTTGCGGGTGGAATAGCCGCAAATCGCGAGACGCCATTGATATCCCCGCTATTTTGAATGGAACCAAATTGCGGCCCGATTTTGCCGCGATTCTGTTTGAGCGATTTTACTGTGATTAATCGGGGGACAATTGTGGCGAAATCACGCCGTGATTTGGTGCCATTTAAAATAACGGGGATTGCAAGGTCATCCCACGATTTGCAGCGTTTCAGAATCGCTGCGATTCTGCCCACAAAATGGAACGCCATGGTGTGAATGCCTTAATCTTGGAAAGCTGCAACTAGAATCGTGCAACGCATAGGTGAGAAACCCTGAGTAATTCAAACTGTACCCAAATCCTCTCCCTTAAAGAGATCACAACCCAAATAATGAGGAAACGTTCCTGCATTACAGGACCCATATATGTATATATGTAAATCATGACATCACCACATGTACTAATGAAGCCAAAGGAAAGTTAAGTATGTTATCTAGCCTTATTGCCTCCTATAGGTGTTTTTTTTAAATTGTAATGCTGCATTTGGCAAGAGGGAGGGGCCCTCTTGAAAAAACTCTGGTACATTTTCTTTCAGATGGACACCAGATTTAAAATAAATTACACATTATTAAAAAATAAAACATCCCCACTCCACAGGAAAAAAATAAATATTTGCAATCTCTTAAAAAAGTAGATAGGGTTCCGTCATAAAATTTTGTAGAAGTCGCTGCAATATGTAGCAGTCTAGGTAGGTGGGAAATATAATAGCACTAATTTTTTTTTTTTTTTCTCAATACAGTTTTATTACTTTAAGACCTCAAATATGGTTTTTACGTTGTCATTAGGAGATGTGCCTTATTTTATCTTTCATTTGGCTTCAGAAACATCAAACTGATAAACTTCCATAAATTTGATTATTTAACATCGTTAAGGTAGAAAATAAAATGGATATGGTCCATTGCATTTTGAGAGAAGGGAGAAGATTCAGCTCTGCTCAGGAGGCCTGAGAATTACCCAGGCCTATATTGCATTTGGTTTGAGTGGCATGCAATTTAAATTCAGCCCTCAGCAGGCTTCAAAAAGGATATTCTGCCAGAGAATTGCTTTTTTTTTTGTTCTGTTATGTTGCATGGATCCTTGAGACATCCTTACGTGCTTTTAATTCTGTTCCTAGTTCAAGAATGATTGTTTAAACAATGATCTGCATCTTTTTTGGACAAATGGTACATATTAATAGCAAGCCATTGTTCTTACCTGTGGATGGTAAAATGTCTACCCTATGTACGAACATGTTTTTATGGAATGATTTTATAGGTTAAGCTGATGTCCTGGGAAATATCTAATCTCTATGGGGCTTGGGCATTCTTTATCCTTAAATAAGAATCAATGAATGAATTCCCAGCCTAAATGTTCAGGGACCTGCAGAGTCTATTGTAAATGTACCATAGAATACTGTATTATTACATGAGCAGTCACAGTAAACGTGGAATAAATATTCAGACTGTTACCTAGGACATTTTGAAGCATATAGACTTTGATATAGAAAATTAAACTAGCTTTTAATAATTCTACCATACTAACACGCAAGGATGAACCTTCTCAGCGTATATGGGGCATATTTATAAGGATGAAAGGAGATTCTAGCCTAGATTTGCCAAATTTGCTGCTAGCATTTGCCCTGCTAAATCTTGGTAGTTTCATTTAATTCTGCAACAGGTAACAAGAGTCAATGGTGTTTTTAAATGAATATGTTAGGTCAAATACTCAGCAGCATGATGGCAAATGTTTGCAGCAGTGAGGGAGAGGGAGCGAGGATGACTCTTTCGTAAACGATGTAGAAATATTGAGAAAATCTGTGATTCTGCTTTCTGCAAACAACACACATTAGAAACTGATTAGGGTCTGTGACTTTAACATTTGTTGTAGTACAAATACGGCTAATGTTACTGAGACCTTGAGTTGACATTGAAGAATTAGAAATTAATATGCGTGGTGAACTCTATCCAGGAAACACACAGCCAAAACCGGACAATGACTATGCTTTATAGCTACCAAGGAAAATCTGTTTTTTGTTGGTGGGACTTTATATAGATGCCTTATTGTCTTCTCCATAGAATGCTGCATCATATACTGTACAGTATCTCACAAAAGTGAGTACACCCCTCACATTTTTGTAAATATTTTATTATACTTTTTTATGTGACAACACTGAATAAATTACACTTTGCTACACGGTACAGCTTGTATAACAGTGTAAATTTGCTGTTCCCTCAAAATAATTCAACACATAGCCATTAATGTTTAAACCGCTGGCAACAAAAGTGAGTACACCCCTAAGTCAAAATGTCCAAATTGGGCCCAATTAGCCATTTTCCCTCCCTGGTGTCATGTGACTCGTTAGTGTTACAAGGTTTCAGGTGTAAATGGGGAGCAAGTGTGTTAATAGTGTCATAGTCATTAATGTCTAAACTGCTGGCAACAAAAGTGAGTAGTGGGTAGCACTCTCGCCTAGCAGTAAAGGGGTCGCTGGTTCGCATGCCAAACATGACACTACCTGCCTGGTGTTTGCATGTTCTCCCTGTGCCTCTGGGTCCTCCGATTTCCTCCCACACTCCAAACACATGCTGATGGGTTAATTGGCTTCTGTCTAAAATTTGCCCTAGTATATGAATGTGAGTTAGGGACCTTAGATTGTAAGCTCCTTGAGGGTAGGGACCGATGTGAATGTACAATGTATATGTAAAGCGCTGCATAAATTGACAGCGCTATATAAGTACATAAATAATAATAATATGTAGAAATGTCTAAATTGGTCCCAAAGTGTCAAAATTTTGTGTAGCCACCATTATTTTCCAGCACTGTCATAACCCTCTTTGGCAAGGAGTTCACCAGAGCTTCACAGGTTGCCACTGGAGCCCTCTTCCACTCCTCTGTGACGACATCACAGAGCTGCTGGATGTTAGAGACCTTGCGCTCCTCCACCTTCCGTTTGAGGATGCCCCACCGATGCTCAATATGGTTTAGGTCTAAAGAAATGCTTGACCAGTCCATCACCTTTAGGCCCCTTTTCACACGGATGGCTGTTCTGCCATGGTTAAAAGCATGTTTATTTTCTGCTGAAATTCAAGACTCCAGGCACAGTGATCAGCTACATTTGTACAGTGCGATTATCTGCTGTTGCGTTTAGCCACGGCACTATATTGAACGGGGATCTGACTTGGATCCCTGCCAATACCAGGCACTGTATATGGTATGAATCTTGAGGGGGAACTCCACGCCAAATTTTAAATAAAAAACCCTCGAAGAGCATACCAGGCCCTCATCCGAGCACGCAGCCTAGTCGGTCAGGAAAGGGGTTGGGGACGAGCGAGCGCCCCCTCCTGAACCGTACCAGGCCGCATTCCCTCGACAAGGGGGGGTGGGTGCTTTGGGGCAGGGGGTGCCAGTCTCTGCCCATCTATTGCACCATGTATGCAGTCTCTGCCCAGCTCTTGTGCTGTTTATGCAGTCTCTGCCCATCTCTTGTGCCATGTATGCAGTCTCTGCCCATCTCTTGTGCCATGTATGCAATCTCTGCCCATCTCTTGTATCATGTATGCAATCTCTGCCCATCTCTTGTATCATGTATGCAATCTCTGCCCATCTCTTGTACCATGTCCACAGTCTCTGCCCGTCTCTTGTATAGTGTATGCAGTCTCTGCCCATCTCTTGTTCCATGTATGCATTCTCTGTCCATCTCTTGTGCCATGCCCGCAGTCTTTGACCAACCACCTCTTGTGCCATGCCCGCAGTCTCTGCCCATCTCTTGTACCATGACTGCAGTTTCTCAACTTTGTGTAGCCTGGGGTGGCTCAATGCTTATACATGTATTTTCTCATTCCTGGTAAGTGGTGCTGAAGTGTCTGGATTCCTTAGGCTGCATTCACACCTGAGCGTAGCCTCTTTGAGCATTTTGCCTTTTTTTTTTGTTTTATGCACAATTTTGTTGCGTTTTTATGCAGCATTTTTGAGCTTTGTAATTTTTTTTATTAGCCAATAGAGAAAACTATTACCTGTTGCATCATTTGTTGCTAGATTTTACGCTTTTTTAGCTTTTCCATAAACTTGTATTTATTTTATTATAATTATTATTATTATTATTATTATTATTATTATTTGTTAGGGTAAGGAGTTATAGTTTAACTTAGGTTAGGGTTAGGATTAGGGATTGGGGTTATGGTTAGGATTAAGGGTATTTATTATTTAGGTTTTTTTTGCTAGGATGCTAATCCTAACAAAAATAATAATAATAAAATAAATAAACAAATGTAAAGTAAATATACAAATAAATAAAAATAATCATAAATAAATACAATAAATGAATACTGTGCAATAATAAAAAATAATTAACCCCTGACCCTTTTAAAAAAAAATGAATAACTGAACACCCTAACACAAAATAAATAAATACATTACTATTATTATTGATGATGATGATAATAATAATACATATTATTATTAATATTATTATTTTTTTTTGTTTTGGTGTTTATTTACTTATTATTATTATGATTAATAATAATAATAATAATGTGTTTCAATTTTTTTAAGATTAGGGGTTAATTGTTATTTATTTATGTATAATTGCATATTATTATTTTATTTTATATATTTTTTATTTTTTATTTTTTTAGTTATTTGTGTATTTATTTTACATTTATTTAGTCATGTATTATTACATATACATATATACATATATATGTGTATATATATATATATATGTATGTATATATATATATATATATATATATATATATATATATATATGTATATATGTGTGTATATATATATATATATATATATATATATATATATTTACATTCTTTCATTTGAGCAGAAAATCACACTAAAATGTCCAAATGTGCTCAAAACCGTGCAAATGGCTATGGGATTAAAAACGTGCCCAAAAACGTGCAAAATCTGCCCAACTTGAGCTATAAAGTTTTCAGTCATTGGCTTTAAATCGAGATGTGAACCAACTTCATAAAGAATAACAGATTTTTTTTCTCCTCCAGTGTTTTGGAGCTTCAAGCTCCAAAACGCTGAGGTGTGAATGGGGCGTAATAGAAACCTGTCGGATATCAAAGGTTGTTTTGGCAGTTTCATAAAGACTTTTGATGTGGGAGCGTGGTTTATTATGAATTTAGATATAAGAGTAGACAGTAAAAGTATTGTGGTCACAAATATGCCTCATTCTGGGCATGACTTGGTCAGATAGAGAAGCCACCTTAGGGCAAGAAGTGTGGTACTGACCAGATCACAAAAATAAAGGGGAAAAAATCGAAAAAACAAACAAAGAAAAACCCAATGCAACCACCACATCTCAGGCCTCGTACACACGTTTTCCTCGACAAAATCCATCAATAAAATTTTTTGCTGAGGAAAACGGTTGTGTGTATGTTTTTCGTCGAGAAAACTGTTGTGGATCTCGACGAGAAAAAAAGAGTTCTCTTTTTTCTCGTCGGGAGTCTCAATTTCCTCGTCGTGTTTCTTGTCGGGCTGGTTTACGACGAGAAACACATTCGTGTATATGCTTAGAAACCCACGCATGCTCAGAATAAAAAATGGACGGGAGGGCACCTTCGGTAAAAGTAGCGTTCGTAATAAAGATAGCACATTCGTCACGCTGTAACAGACTGAAAAGTGCGAATCGTCTCTTACCAAACTTTTACTTAACACACAGTAACATGAGATTAGCAAAAGCAGCCCCAAGGGTTGTGCCAGTGGAATCGAACTTCCCCTTTATAGTGCCGTCGTACGTGTTTTACGTCACCGCGGTTGAGAACGACGAGATTTTGTCTTGACAGTGTGTATGCAAAGAAAGCTTGACAAGATTCTCGACAAGCCTGACAAGAACCTCGTTGTGGAAAACAATGTTTCTTTTACGACGAGATTCTCAGTCGTGTGTACAAAGCCTAAGAATTATTAAGCTGCAATATATTACATTCTAGTTTTTAGTTTTATGCCACGTTAATTGTTTATTTTAACTTCTCAGGTCTTTTTGCCTCTGGCAGCCCCAAATTTAAATGTTATTACACCTATTTC
This sequence comes from Rana temporaria, assembly GCF_905171775.1. Classification (NCBI taxonomy): domain Eukaryota; kingdom Metazoa; phylum Chordata; class Amphibia; order Anura; family Ranidae; genus Rana; species Rana temporaria. Next base: position 174,319,306 of record NC_053489.1, read on the forward strand.
TGTTTTCATAATCATTCAGTAGATGCCAGGTTACGGAAGACATAATAGATTGAAGTGCCTTATCAGGGTTCAGATTAAAAAAGAAAAAAAAACAGTGCGATGCCCGAGATCAACGCATCACCGCTACACTGATCTGGCTGGACTGAACCGCACACCAGCTGCTGTGTTGTAACCCAGCGACTGGTCTGAAAATACCCTAAGGCCTCGTACACATGACCGATGAACTCGTCGGGCGAGACATATCGTTTTACTCGACAAGTACCTTGTTAGGCTTGTCGAGGAACTCGACAAGCTTGCTTTGCGTACACATGGTCAAGACAAAATCTCCTCGTTCTCAAACATGGTGATGTACAACACATACAACGGCAGGGGAAGTTCGATTCCACTTGCACAACTCTTGGGGCTGCTTTTGCTAATCTCATTTGTTTGCATGTTAAGTAAAAGTTTGGTAAGAGACGATTTGCACTTTACAGTCTGTTACAGCTTGAAAAATGTGTTATCTCCATTACAAATTCTACTTTTACTCCCGTCTTATACTTTATTCTGAGCAAGCGCGGGTTTCTTAGCATACACACGCTCTAGTTTCTCGTTAAAAACCAGCCCGACGAGAAACACGACGAGAAAGTTGAGACTCCCGTCAAGGAAAAAGAGAACTTGCTCTCTTTTTTCCTCGTCGAGTTCCTCGACAGTTTCCTCGATGAAAAACGTACACACGACCGTTTTCCTTGGCAAAAAAGCTCTCCCACCAAGTTTCTTGATGGATTCTGTCGAGTTTCTCGTTTGTGTGTACGAGGCCTAACACTATCATCTCCCCAGACTGACAAGGCTGCTGTCCAAAGGTGTCTGCTTTACTACTTCATCCACAATGCACCCCAAAGACCAGAAGTATGTTACTGGTTGGATCAGTATTTAATACTGCCAGATAAATCAATATGTAAAGCTGACATTTTTTTCATGTCTGCATTGTATATGTATTGGATTCATTGTTTCAAATGATCTGGTACTTTTTCAAAAATCATTACAATCATTTGTCAAAGAGATAGGCCACAAGCTGGTGAGTACTCTCTTTATGTGTCTGGGCAACCTAAATTATTCAGGTCTGGTACTGTACATTAAAGGAAATCTTTAGTGAGGAAGTATGGAGGTTACCATTCCTGACCTTTCCTTCTGAAAATGTTTGTTCCCTGGTTGCTATTCAGATTTAGTATCTTTGGTACTTTCTGTGTCAGTGACCTGAATGAAATGTGCAGATTACAAATTCTGACTTTTAAATCCACATGGTTTTTCTGTGTCATTGACTCATAAAGGAATGAAGCCAGAGACAACCAGGCAAATAGCATTTTCAGAAGGGGGTCAGCATTGGTAGTCTGCATATTCCTTTCAGCAAAAGTTGTAAGGAGGTTAGTTCCTTTTGAATGTAGGTTCCCACCCTGTCTCCAACCATTGTGGGCTGGCTTTCTTTTTCCTGGGGCAGGGTATACAATATAATCTAGGGGTGAAGCTGTTTGTGTTGTTGGCACATGGGAACAGAGAGAACCATGGAGAGCAGGCTACATGTTTCCCCTCAGCATGCCCCCTGCTTTCAGTGTAACCAATGCAGTATATTAAGCACTTAATGTCCGCCCTATAGCAGTTTGATTGCTACAGGGTGGCACCTGTGTGCCGGATCACACATATATATATATATATATATATATATATATATATATACATGATCTGACTCTTCCGGGCAGGGGGCACGCATGCTTGCCACGGGCGGCTCGCTTTTGCTGTGTGCCGATCAGTGGATGCACAGTACCCCGTGTCCTCTGACACCCACCGATCATTAGACAGAGAGACAGAACGGAGATCTGCCTATGTAAACAAAGTGAGATCACTGTTCTGACTGCAGGAAAAAGATGGAATTTGCATCTCTTCCCCTAGTAAAAACACCTCACACAGTATAGTAAAACACAGGCTAGGCACACAGTTAACCATTTGATCACCCCTGATGTTAAACAGTGTCACTGGTCCCCAAAAGTGTCAGTTAGTGTCAGAATGTCTGCTGCATTATCGTAGTCCTGCTATAAGTCGCTGATCAAATAACCAAATCAAATAAACATATCTCATAGTTTGTGGACGCTATAAATGTTGCGCAAACCAATCAATATGCGCTTATTAGGATTTTTTTTGCCAAAAATATGTAGCAGAATACATATTGGCCTAAATGTATGAAGAAATTCAATATTTTTTTTTAAATCTACCTACTCTGTAAAAGGAAGCTGCTTATACTTATCTTATACTTATCTATTCTGAGCATGCTCTGGTCCAGTCACATGATCAACTCCTGGTGACCAGCTTCATGGGAGAGAAGAGACAGCAAACAATGAATTCCCTATAGTAAGCCTATGGGTGACATCACTGCTCAGGCATTCCAGCTGTTATCGGCAATCTCTCTTCTCCCTGGCCACTGGGGAGATCATGTGAGCGGACTAAAGCTCACTCAGTATAGGTAAGTATATGTAGCTTTCTTTTATGGGGTAGTGAGAATAGAATTTATAAAGGGGGTGGGAGCAGCTTTAGGCTTAGTTAGATCAATTCTGGAATGCCTCTTTAAGTCTTTGTACATACACTATATTACCAAAAGTAATGGGACCTTGCCTTGTCACGCACATGAACTCTAATGGCACCCCAGTCTTAGTCTGTAAGGTTCAATATTGAGTTGGCCCATCCTTTGCAGCTATAACAGCTTTAACTCTTCTGGGAAGCCTGTCCACAAGGTTTATGTGTCTATAGGAATGTTTGACCATTCTTCCAGAAGAACATTTGGCGCACTGATGTGGACGAGAAGACCTGGTCTCCACTCTAATTCATCCCAAAGGTGTTCTATCAGGTTGAGGTCAGGACTCAAGGGGGTGCAAGTTTCTCTATCCCAAACTTGCTCATCCATGTCTTTATGGACCTTGCTTTGTGCACTCGTGCAAATTACTTGGTGGAGTGGGGATTATGGTGGTGGGTTGTTTCTCAGGGGTTGGGCTTGGCTCCTTTGTTCCAGTGAAGGGAACTCTTAAGGCATCAGCATACCAAAACATTGTGGACAACTTCATGCTCTCATCTTTGTGGGAACAGCTTAGGGATGGCCCCTTCCTGTTTCGACATGACTGCGTACCAGTGCACAAAGCAAGGTCCAAGCAAAGACTGCAAGCCATACCTTCTCATCCAACATCAGTGCCTGACCTCACAAATGTGCTTCTGGAAGAATGTTCAAATATTCCTATAGACACACTGCTAAACCTTGTGGACAGACTTCCCAGAAGAGTTGAAGCTGTTATAGCTGCAAAGGGCGGGCCAACTCAATATTGAATCCTACGGACTAAATTTGGGATGCCATTAAAGTTCACGTGCATGTAAATGCAGGTGTCCTAATACTTTTGACTATATAGTGTATTTATTATTACAAAAATGTTTTTTAAAACATACCTTTAATATCACTTTAAGCCTTGTGTGGAGTATATCGTTAGAGGCTATGTATACCACTTGCTCTCAAGAATCTATGATGAAGTCTGATGAAACAGTTCATGAAACAACGGGTATATTCAGTAACTCAGGACTCAGGACACAGGAGTACATATGACAAAATACCAGAATTAAAAGGCCTCTGGCAGATTTGTGTCTATCTAGTGCACAAAACCAGCTGTAAGATGAGAGTTAAGCTGCTCTCTACTAGTTTCATATGCCGAGAAGTCACACAGCTTTGCTAATATCATATTGCTAGCAGTATGTGAGAGATGATTCAGAGAGATAAAGTTACTAATTTTACTCTGAATACGTTTTAATACTATAAAGACAGAATTTCCTGGAATAAGATTGCCAGTATGTTTGATCGTGTTTCAGTATAAAGCTCTGTGACTTAGACTACTTTCACACTTGTGCGACTTGGGATACGACTTCTGAGACCCCAAGTTGCAGGACATGTGAAAGTAACTGTATTACTTTGAGAGCCATTCCTACTAACACTTCAGAAAAGGTTGCTGCACTACTTTGGTCCTACTTTTGATGCAACATTGATCCAGAGTCAGATCGAAGTCGTACTAAAAGTCATATCAAAGATGTGTTTTAAAATCACCCTGGAAATTGTGTGACTTTGGACACAAACTAATGTAAAAGGAGCCTATAACTTTTGTTAAATAATATACATGATATATATATATATATATATATATATATATATATATATATATATATATATATATATATATATATATATATATATATATATATATATATATATATATACAGTATATATATATATATATATATATATATATATATATATATATATATATATATATATATATATATATATATACACAAAGGTCATTCAAGTCAAAATGGGACTTTTGAGTTTATATAATAAGAACACAATTTAAGGAGTGGAAACAGCATTTATTTTTTGACATACTCCCCAGGTATACACTAATGCCTGCAAAGCTTTGGGATAGAAAGATTTGTCAGTTTGTCTGAACCATCCTAGGACAGCCTGCTTCACTTTTTCATCAGTGCTGAAATGCTGACCACCGAGGAACTATTTTAGGGGTCCAAACAGGTGGACATCACCCAGAGCGAGATCCAGGCTTTAAGGGGGTTGTGGCTATACATCTCAGCTGAATGCTGTAATGTGCATGTAGTGCAGTGAGCAGTATGAGCTTGTGCGTTCAGGGCTGGTGCAAGGATTTTTGACACCCTAGGCAAAATCTAATTTTGCCACCCCCCCATTGGATTCGCCCTTGACTCAACCCCCTTGTAACACATGTGACCTACCTTAAACATACACTGACCTACCTGACACATACACTGACCTACCTGAGTAGGGCCAGGACTAGCCTATTTTGCGTCCTAGGCAAGACCAGCTAATTGGGGGAGGGAAGATTGAGAGAGAGAGGGGATGGCTGAGGGGGGAGGGGGCTAAGAGAGGGAGGCTGAGAGAGAAAGGGGGTTGAGAGAGGGAGGGCTAAGAAATGCGGGCTGAGAGAGAAGGGTGGGCTGAGAAAGCGGGGCTGAGACAATAGGGAGGGCTGAGAGAGGGGAGCTTGATAGAGAGGAGAGCTGAGAGAAAAGGGAGGGGGCTTTGAGAAAGGGGGCTGAGAGAGAAGAGAGGGGGCTTAGAGAAAAGGGGCTGAGAGAGAAGGTAGGGGGTCTTTGAGAGAGGGGAGAGCTTAGAGAGGGGGGGCTGAGAGAGAAGGGAGGGGGAGATGAGAGAGTCCCTAGCCCTCTTCCTGCAGTCCCTCCTCTGTCCCAGTCCCTGTCTGCAGAGCTGCAGGCCAGGTCTATATATGATGACAGACGGTACCTTCCATACCATAATGTCAGTCTCCTGCTTCCTTCCATTTAATTTCAGCAGCCTGCATCTCCCGCCCATCCTCTATGACAGCTCTGTACCCCCAGTGAGCGGCGAGCTGCACCCACCTAGCCCCCCTTGGGTCAAGGGGGCTAGGTCAAGGAGGAAGTGGTGCCACGGTGGAGCTCTTATCCCGAGTCTCAGACTCTCAGGCTTATCTGCCCCGCACTTCCCCAACAGTGTTGCTGATTGCTGCCATGCCGCCACAGACATTTCTAATGCTAGACAGCTGGGTAGAGGGCGAGGCGCATTGACAAGCTCCAGACGCCCTCTCCTCCCAGCAGAGAGTAGGTAAGTCAGCGGCCGTGGCTGCGCCCTAGGCGGCAGTGCGCCCTAGGTGGCAGTGCGCCCTAGGCGGCTGCCTAGTTTGCTTAGTGGTAGCCCTGCGTGCATTGTCCTGGAAAAACAGGACACCCTTAGTGATCAAACCAGGCACATATTCACTGTGGATAGTGGTACCACAGAATATGAAAATCCACATGAATAACACCTTGTCCCAGAAAACCCTTGCCATCACTTTGCCTGCAAACAAAATTCAAATATTTTTTGGTGGTGGTGGAGCTATTTCATGCACTCACTAACACTGTTGTCCGCCATCTCGATTAACTGTCTCTGGACTGGTCTACGACATGTGTGCCGCCTATCAGAAATAGGACACACTTGCCACTTACTACTGTATGTAGTACCTGTAAAATTAAAAGTCCTGGTATGACTCCGCTACTCGTATAATAATTAAACAAACCTAATTGTAATAGATTTTTGTAATAATTTTTATTTTTTTCTACAAAAGCTATCTTAAATTTTGGCTTCCTTGTATGGGGTATTATGTACATGGTTGATTTGATATTTAAATAGAAACAACAGCTAGTAGGACGTTGCAGTAACTTTTGCTAGAAATCTTTGAAACGTTTATTGCAGACCAAGGAAGGGTTCCTTTCACTCAAAAAAAGCAGACTTATACATTTGCTTTAAAGGTTAAGTTTACCTTTACAGAAAATCTGTAAGGTGAACTTACACTGGACCCCCTCCCCATTGGTCCCACTGTACCTGAGGCCAGCTATCACCCGCTAGGAGACATCAGGTTGCGCTTCACCGGTCCGGGGATTCTTCTAAGCCTGACATGAAGCTAAAGATCACAAAAAATAATCAAAATAATTAATCATGGATACACAGTAATGAACTCTGATTATCATCAATGTAGTTGCCAATAACATAAATGAACATGTACACACACCTTTCTTTGTTAAAGTGGAGGTCTTCCCTAAAAAAAAAAATACACAAAAATCCTGCAAAAAAAATAGAAAAAAAATTTGCGGTTGCTATGCGGATCATCCTAATCTGCCTCTTCCTAGTCCGCGGCAGGTCTTCTTCCTCTTTCTCCTTGCGGTGTCTTCTGGGGAATGGGGCGTACTGCCTTCTGGGAACTGTGTGTATCCCAGAAAGCAGCCGCCCATTCTCAAAGCACTGCGAGACTCGCGCATGCGCAGTAGGAAACGGGCAGTGAAGCCGCAGGCTCCAATGCCTGTTTCCCTTAGTGAGGATGGCAGCGCCGGGAGCTGCCAGGATTAAGGTATCGGCCTTGGGGGGCCGACATCACGGGCGCCTAGGACAGGTAAAGCTTCGTACACACGATCAGTCCAATCCGATGAAAACAGACTGAAGGATCGTTTCATCAGTCCAAACCGACCATGTGTAGGCCCCATCGGACAGTTGTCCTTGGGTCCAAAAAATGAGAACTTGCTTTCAAATTTGTCCGATGGACGCCTAACGATCGGTCCAAACCGATGGTTAGCACCCAAAAGCATCAGTTTCAAACCCGCGCATGCTCAGAATCAAGTCGACGCATGCTTGGAAGCATTTTTCTCTGCACGTCATTGTGTTTTACGTCACCGCGTTGGACTCGATCGGTTTTTGAACTGATGGTGTGTAGGCACATCAGACCATCAGTCTGCTTCAGTGGTGAACCGATGAAAATGGTCCTTCAGACCGTTTTCATCGGATGGACTGATCGTGTGTACGAGGCTTAAGTGTCCTTATTAAAGGTCAGTAGCTATAGTGTTCGTAGCTGCTAACTTTAAAAAAAAATAATTGCGGGTGGAACCCTGCTTTAAGCATCAAGCAAGCCATTGTAGGCAGAGAATGTAGTTTATTGGTGGGGCATTCATTTTAAATGGGTGTTCTCTACAAGAGGCATATCCCTTACCTATTGTACAATTTAATTTGAAAACACTGTATATACCAGAAGGCTTATCAAAATAATGAAAGAAAAACTGTTAATAATGTATGGTTCATTAGTAAAATGATTTATGTATTGGTTTATCTAGCTAAAATTTTTAGTCCACACAGTCTATTTAAAGAGGGGGTGCTCCCATAAATATTTTTTTACCCTTAGATACCCTTAGATGGATGCTCATTGATCTGCCTCCGTGTGTCCGTAAAGCTCAGCGGGGATCCTCCGTAAAATCCCAGCTGAGCCATCGGGTCATGATCCGCCTCCGTGTGTCCGTAAAGCTCAGCGGGGATCCTCCGTAAAACCCCAGCTGAGCCGTCGGCTGACAGGGCGATCCCCGCACACTGTGCAGGGACCGCCCTGTCTTTCCTCCACTCTCCCCTATGGGGGGATCAGATGAACACTGACCGTATGTCCGTGTTCACCCGATCCGCCAGACGGAAGAAAAATAGGATTTTCTTCCGTCCGAAAAAAGCGGAGCTTTGCGGAGGCGGGTGATTAAGGGTGTCAGCAGGTGTTCATCCGCTGACACCCGCAATCACATAGGGACCCATGTATGTCCCGTTTTCATCCGCAATGGATGGATGAAAATGCGGACATACGGTCCGCACATGTGAAAGGGGCCTTACTCTGATGCCCCTAACTAAAATATAGTGGAACCAATTGCCTTCACAAGTTACCTAATTAGTAAATACAGCTGTTCTGTGAACAAACAGCATCATGGGAACACACCAGACAGGTCAGGGATAAAGTTGTGGAGAATTTTAAAGCACGGTTAGGTTATATAAAAAAATCTGATGCTTTGAGCATCTCATGGAGCACTGTTCAATCCATCATCCGAAAATGGAAAGAGTATGGCACAATGGCAAACCTACCAAGACATAGCTGTCCACCTAAACTGACAGGCTGGGCAAGGAGAGCATTAATCAGAGAAGCAGCCAAGAGGTCCATGGTAACTCTGGAGATGCTGCAGAGATCCACAGCTCAGGTGGGAGAATCTGTCGGCAGGACAACTATTAGTCGTGCACTCCACAAATCTGGCCTTTATGGAAGCATGGCAAGAAGAAAGGCATTGTTGAAAGAAGGACATAAGAAGTCCTATTTACAGTTTGCAAGACGTCATGTGGAGGACACCGCAAACATGTGGAAGAAGGTGTTCTGGTCAGATGAGACCAAATTTGAACTTTTGGCCTAATAGCAAAATGCTATGTGTGGTGGAAAACTAACACTGTACATCATCCTTAACACACCATCGCCACTGTGAAACATGGTGGTGGCAGCATTATGTTATGGGGATGCTTTTCTTCAGTAGAGACAGGTAAAACTGGTCAGAGTTGATGGGAAGATGGATGGAGCCAGATATAGGACAATCTTAGAAGAAAACCTGTTGGAGCCTGCAAAAGAATTAAGACTGGGGAGGAGGTTCACCTTCCAGCAGGACAACGACCCTAAACATACAGCCAGAGCGACAAGGGAATGTGTTAGAATGGCCCAGTCAAAGTCCAGACCTAAATCCAATTGAGAATCTGTGGTAAGACTTGAAAATTGCTGTTCACAGATGCTCTCCATCCAATCTGACAGAGCTTGAGCTATTTGCAGAAGAAGAGTGGGCAAAAATTTCACTTTCTAGATGTGCAAAGTTGGTAGAGACAAACCCTAAAGACTTGCAGCTGTTGTTGCAGCGAAAGGTGGTTCTACAAAGTATTGACTCAGGGGGGGCTGAATACAAATGAACGCCACACTTTTCAGATGTTTTTTCGTAAAAGAAAATTTAAACCATTTATCATTTTCCTTCCACTTCACAATTGTGTGCCACTTTTGTATTGGTCTATCACATAAAATCCCAATAAAATACATTTACGTTTTTGGTTGTAACATGATAAAATGTGGAGGATTTCAAGGTGTATGCATACTTTTTCAAGGCACTGTAGCTCCAACACCTTCCTGCCCACACACTGGCTTTTGGCCCATAACTATGATGGGATGGCTCACTGGCTCATCGCATTATGTAGAAGGCAGAAAGAGGGGAACAAACGTTGGCACTACCAGAAAACTTTGAAGCCCTGCATGCCATAACAAAATGGCATTCAGCTATATTTCAGGCTTGCGGAGGGTGTAGCAGGTATGTGCAGGACCCTATGTAGGTGCTTGCATTGTATATTTTCCCTGACAGATTCATTAATTAACTTGATAACATTCATGTAGCCTCAGCTGAAGTTATTATAATGATCTATGTTTTTACTTATGTCTCTGTCTGAACATACTTCATCTGGATGTCGCTGGCAAATCAAGCAAGTGCTTAGTTAATACTTCACTGTTCATAGACATTCTGTTCATGTCCATGTCTATACATGGCTAAAAATCTGATGAGATGACTTCATTGTAGCTACCTATTTCAGCTTTTCCTTTTTACTTACCTTGGCTTATAATATGTAAAATGTATTGGCTAAGGAAAGAATGATACTTACTCTGCAGAATATTTGTCATAACCAGACTCACACTTAGGAATGCATCTCTAAGCAATAGGAAATTAGTATACTGTAGTCCTGCATTTCTTTGTCATTAAAATCCTTGGAATTTTCTACATGAATGCTGACAGTGTATTTTAAACCCCAATCATTCATCTGTAAATTGCCAGTGTGCTGCGCTAGGGTGCATCTTGATGTTTGATGATGGGCTTTTTAATGTTTTCTCTTTTCTCATTTTATGTTGCTGTTTAATCTGCCACTTTGCAGTGTGATTTCTTTTTACAATGTCTGAAACATTTATGAATAGATATAGTAGATATTTCATGGAATGTTAATGCATTTTTTAGCCATCCTAACTGAATAATCACTCATTATAAAATTATTTTTATTATCTGTATTAAATTATTTTGTTCCGTTAGACCAAGCTGCTGGACAGATACTGTACAATATTTTTCTCTTTGTAGATTTCAGATGAGGATGTATGCTTACTTTCTAGAAGTAGTGGCAGTAAGGCTGCATTCACACCTGAGCGTAGCGTTTTTGGTCGTTTTTTTGTTGTGCGTTTTGTCGCGCGTATTCACGCATATTCGAGCGTTTGCATACAGCGTCGTCCGACGTTTTTGAACTTCAACGTTTTTTATTTTAGCCAATAGGAAAAATTATCATCTTTTCATCACTTGTTGCTATGTTTGTAGATTTTTTTATCTTCTGCCTGGGTGAAATGTTCTATTGATTAAAGCGACGAAACGCTCGTTGTTGCGCTAGATGCTTTAATTGAGCATTTCCATTACTTTCTATGGGAATACAAACGTTCTAAAACGCCCAAATCCGCCCAATTTGCGCGACAAAAAATGGTCCGGAACTTGTTTGAGCTTCAGGCGTTCGGCGTCAGGCGTTTTGGAGTGGAGATGTGAACCATCTCCATAGAGAATAATGTATTTTTTCCCCTCTAGCGTTTTGGAGCTTCACGCTTCAGGCGACAAAACGCTCAGGTGTGAATGCAGTCTAATACTAAGGTAGCTATTTGGCACTGTGCACATGAGTTGATAACAGTAGGCCAGAGATAAGTCTGTCAAAGGGTTCAGATACACACTCAGCAGCTGCAGTTAACAATGAATACTTGCATAACAGTTCCTTCTGGCTTGGGTACAATACAGTATTGCAGTAATGAAGCTCTGGTAAGTGGACATGTGGTATAGCTCTTCTCTCTCTCCCCACTTCCTCCTTCCAAAGGTTTCAAAGCAAAAAACCAAGGGACAGGAAGTGCTTACATATTTACTGGAATTTCTCAAATTCACCTCAAAGTAATCAGACCTTACCTTATGTTGCACTTACTTCTTCATGAGTGTCTCAATACAGGTGGATTCATTTTGCAGCTGGGGAATGCAGACTTTCAGTGATATGCAGTCGCTCGCTGTTTTTTGAATCCACCCCTTTAAATACTGTAGAGTTTGCTCTTTACAGACTTCAAAACTTTCTTCTCCTTGTGGTGGAACATTACACTTGTATCTTCCTGTAATGTGTTGCCTATGAATGCTATGCCAACATTTTGGTCAGTTTGGCTAACGTAACACTTGCATTGCCACTAGAGTGTTTACTATTATTATCCATCCATTATCCATCATGAGAATAGATAGGTGTCCTTATTTACATTAATTGGCAAACAAAGTACAGGGTAACTATACAAATGCATCTATGAGCAGGTTACACCCTTAAGAAGCAGATTGACAAAGTTGCAGTGAATTATATTTCTCCCCCATACTACTGTTAATCACACTTTGATCTCAGCAGTGCCTCCAAATTTAGCCCTCATTTGTCAGTTATAGGAAATGCCGCCCAACAGTATATTGCACAAATCCTGTATGTAAATAAGAGAAGCAGAACCTTTGCTAAGTAGAAGAGTGATTTTAATAAAAATGTTGGCAGTGCCTCTACCCAGGACAGGACCTCTGAGGAGGAGCTGAGCAGGAACTGTGGTGTGGCACTGGAACTCAAAGTCAGCAGTTTTACCCCCCCACCCCCACTTCCAATAATTGCTAATCTGACATGCAGCTTGACCTCTAACTACCAGAAGTCTCCTGACTATCCTGTGTTTAACCATGTACTGCTGTTTCCACTCTGTCCACCAGAGCCAGTCTGTGAGCATGAGCTGAGGTACCCAGGGGGGATCTGGAGTCAACTGCCGCAAAATCCATCCTCACCACCATACGCTCTGGTGAAAACCTGCTGGCTCTTAGATTTCATGCCCTGGGGAATCTTACGCTCTATCTCCCTGTTTGGTCCGTGTCAGTGTTCAGGTGGAGCTGCTTTCCTGAACCACCCAGAGCTCCATCTTCAGCAGTCAGTCAAAGGGTCCACAGCCTTAGCGGTGCGCTCCTAACCCCAGTGATGTGCATCTGTCACCTGGCCTCGGGTTACATGACAATTTGCTCTGGTCATAGATCTGGCTAATGTTCTGCTACCCACCAATGATCAGCTGCAGGGCATAGACCACAGACTCAATTTCCAGGAATCTAATCAGACCCAGGTGATGCGATTCTTCAGGATTTGACCTCTTAATTTGAACAGCATCAGGCCTCCTTAGGACCCCCAGTTTAACAAACTCAATCGCAATCTGATGCCGTATCTATTCCAGTCACAAACGCAGCCACAATTCCTTTGTTCGGTCCTGTTACTCTGGGGACTTCAAGGCCTGCAGGGGGTTCCTTAGCCAGTGCACCATTCATTTTGAACTCCAGCTCCAAAACTTCCCACCTGATTGGGCAAAGGTAGCCTATATTATTTCCCTTCTGTCTGGCGAGGCTTTAGCCTGGACTGCCCCTCTGTGGGATAAGAATGATCCAGTGGTTTCTAGCCTGTCTAATTTCTTGAAACTCTTTCATAATATCTTCTAAGAACCGGGTCATGTCTCTTCAGTGGCCAGTGCCCTTTTATGTCTCCACTAAGAGTCTGCTTCTGTGGGACAGTATGCTCTTTATTAATTTTCGTATACTAACTGCTGAGCTGAGTTGGAATAATGAGGTCTTAGTTGCAACTTTTTTACATGGCCTCTATGACAGAGTGAAGGACGAATTAGCAGGAAGAACCATCCCCGCTGATCTGGATGATGTCATTACCTTGTGTAACCAGATCGATATTCGCTTTCAGGAGGGGAATATAGAAAAAAGACGCCAGCACTCCTTGGTACTTAGTCAGCCTGAGCTCCCCTCTCTTCGACCTGTGGAGCATCCCCTGCCAGCTGAGGAACCTATGCAGCTGGGCAGAACCAGGCTGTCTCCCCCAGAACATGCTAGGCGCAGAACTCTGGGCCTGTGTCTCTATTATCGGGGCAAAGGTCACATTCGTGATTCCTGCTCACTTCGTCCAGGACACGCTTGGGTCTAATACATCTGGAAGGTGGAGTATTGGACCCAGAAATATCAACTTCTCATCTCCTTCTTTTTGTGTTCCTTCATGTTGGCCCTTCCTCTCATTCAAGCTTGGCATATCAGGATTCTGGAACCTTTGGCAATTTTTTGGACTGGAGAACTGCATCTTCCATGAAATGTATCCTTTCGCCCCTCACCACTCCACTGGTGGTCCTGGCGATTGATGGCACTTTCTTCCAGGGGGCCCTATCCACTCCCAGACCCTCCCTGTTAAGATGTCGGTAGGGATACTCCACCAGGAGTGGATATACTTCTTTATCCTACCTAAGGCCACAACCCCTATTGTATTCACCCTCCCTTGATTACAGCTCTATTCTCCACACATTGAGTGGACTTCTGGGCAGATCCTGGCTTGGAGTTCCACCTGTTTCTCATCCTTCCTTCTCAAGGAGAGACTTCCTCTTGCCACCACATCAGTATCTTCTGCTCTTCCCATTGCATTTCTGGGATGGGTTCTGCAAAAAAAATCAGCTGAGGTGCTTCCTCCTCACAGGTCCTTTGACTGTGCTATTGACCTTGAGCAACTCTGCCCAGGGGTCATACCTACCCCCTGTCCATCCCAGAAACCCAGGCCATGTCAGAGTATGTAGTTGAAAATCTAGAGAAAGGATTCATCCAGAAATCCTCATTGCCTGCAAGAGCAGGGTCCTTTTTTGTTACCAAAAAAGATGGTACTTCAAGACCCTGCATTGACTATTGAGGCTTGAACATGGTGACAATGAAAAATCAATACTTACCCTTAATATCTGAACTATTTGACAGATTGAAAGGTGCCTCCATTTTTTACTAAGTTGGATCTCAGGGGTGCATACTATCTGATCTAGATATGAGGAGGACAACCAAAAGATAGGACATGCATAAATAATTTATTTACAGGAATTTAAATATTCAGACAGTAGAGGGCAACAGATCCCCACACACACACATATGTACATGGGGTGTGCCATAGCCACATGGTCAGTATGCTTAAAGGAGGCATACTCAAATATCAAATGAAATGAAAAGACAAAAAAAAGGGGACCGGGTGGGTGGGATACGAGCGGGAAAGCCAACAGGAAAAAAGGAGGAGAAGGGTGGGTTTAAGTACAGCCCAACTCCTCCTACAAATTCAGGCTGACCTGCGGCCAGCCTTCCCATTTGTACTTGGAGTCTATGAAAGCTCGAGTAAGAAACGTAATAAAGGAAAACATGAGAAGTGACCTGGGGTGTGCCATAGTCAAGTGGTCAGTATGCCTAAAGGGGGCCAAAATAAAGACAGTAGGATGAATCAGCAAAAGATTTATTCTAAGTAAACGTAAGAACATCAATCAGCCAAATGCATGAAAGCCTGTGACATCTCAACATGTGGATCCGGGACATATCTGGAGAAACATGCTGAATTCCATCTACTCAATTTTTTAATAATGTGAGCCAGGAACCCCTGGCGAGAAGCTGCGGAAGCTGACGCTATCCTGAAAGAATAACCAGAAAAACTGCAGGTTTTAACCGTAGGTTGGTCAGTATTTTATGGCAATACTTGGTAAACTGTGCTGCCGTGAGGGGAGCATTAGGGAAGGGTAACAACGGACTATGCCTATGTCTGTCTGTAACCAGCACCATAAGCTGTCCCAAAACTACAATGGGGCACCAAGCACTGCCGGTCTTGAAAAATAGAACGTCCATACCAGCCCCAAACTGCTGCATATTGCACACAACCAGATGTAACAGGAAATTATCCGGGTATCTAACCAACTGGCTAATTGTGAGCACACGGGAACTTGTGCCCATACGAGTGAACTCACCCGGCCTGAGAAACCCATAGAACGCCAAATATATAGCTGCTTTGAGGACCAAGCTGCCCCAACAGTGCTTACTGGAACATTCAAAAGTTTAGAAATACTATCTATAACCAATGCCATCAGTATGTTTTGCAACAATAAGGTTGCAAAGGTCTTGAGAGAGCTCTTTGCTTTGCTTTTTGCTGTCCATAGACTCAATGATGGGTAACATCATGAGATGTTTCTTGTGTGACACCTTGGCAACGAGACACTTTTTTATAGTCCATCAGTTGAGACTGAACCGGCTGATATTAAATTGCACTGACAAAGGGCAAGGTTGCTTTCTAATTAGTGATAGATTTCAGCTTGTGTCTTGACTTTCCATGCCTTTTTGCACCTCTCTTTCTTCATGTGTTCGATACCTTTTCCCTGTGAGATTTCATTATATCACACATAACTTAATTTCTGAACTTATTTGTTTTGGTTTCTTTGTGTGTATGGATTGCATGGGTTGTTACCGACGCGTGGGGAAAATGTCATGTCAATAGCAAATTTCGAAATATATTTACCTAGAAAAATGGTGACGCGTTCAATACTTATTTTACCCATTGTATATACAGTATATTTATATTTTTATTTATTTTTTCAGAAGTGTTAGGCACTTGTGAAAGTGAGAATGCTTTCAAAGTGGATGCAGTAAAGCCGCATACACATGATCGGTTTGTCTGATGAAAACACTCTGATGGATGGTTTTCATCAGACGAACCAATCGTGTGTGGGACCCATCGGTTTGTTATCCATCGGTGAAAAAACTAGGAACTTGTTTTAAAATTATCTGATGGTAAAAAAAACGATAGAAAAAAAACGATCGTCTGTGGGCACGTCCATTGGTTAAAAATCCATGCATGCTCAGAATCCAGTCGATGCATGCTCGGAAGCATTGAACTTCATTTTTCTCAGCACGTCGTTGTGTTTTACGTCACCGCGTTCTGACACGATCGTTTTTTTAACTGATGGTGTGTAGGCAAGACTGATGAGCTTCATCGGATATCTGATGAAAAAATCCATCAGACCGTTTTCATCGGATGAACTGATCGTGTGTACAGTGCATAAATAGTTATGTATTAATTAACCTACACAGTGCATTAATAGAAACAATCTAAATCAAATCAATATTTGGTGTGTCTATACTTTGTATTTACACCATCATAAATTTTCCTAGGTACATTTGCACAGTCTTTTAGGGAACTTGGCAGGTAAAGCCTTCCAAACCACAGTTCTATGCATTTAAGCTGTCTCAGTTGCTTTTGTCTCTTCATGTAATCCCAGACAGACTCAATGATGCACCATTGATATACCAAGTATTTACTGTTCTTTTCACAGAAGACATTTTTCCACTGCAAAATTAGTTTGAGACCGATCAAACGCTTACCTTATAGCATAATGGTATCTGCTTGCACTTTTCAGCATCAAGGAGACCATTAATTTCTACCAAATCCCCAATTCAATGTGCAAAAATGCTTTCCCAAACCTGCAAGGAACCTCCACCATGTTTAACTGTTGTCTGCACACATTTATCCTTGTTGTGCTGTCCAGGCTTTTGGCAGACAAACTACCTTCTGTTGCAGCCAAACGGTGGCTCATCATTCCAGAGCACATGCCATTTTTTCGCCAACTGGTTCTTGTGTTTTTGCATAGGCGAGTCGCTTTGCCTTGTTTTCCTGTTAGAGGTGTGGCTTTTTAGCCATAAATCTTCCATGAAGAACACTTGTAACCAGACTTCTCCGGAATGAGAATAGGAGTACCATGGTCCTATAGGTTACTTTTAAATCTGAGGCAATAGCGTTACTGGACATCTCCTGATTGCAAAAGGGAAGTTCTGCTTACAAGCTTGCATAGCATATCTGGAAGCATCTGTGCTTAGTCTTGCCATTGGGTAAGTTTTGTTACATTGGACTGGCATCAGTGACCTCAACCTTTTAGTAGAGCAGGGGCTAGATTCAGATAGCCCTCCGTAATTTAGTGCGGGCGTAACGTATCTCCGATACGTTACGCCGCTGTAAATTAGGGCGCAAGTTCCGTATTCATAAGGAACTTGCGCCCTAAGTTACGGCGGCGTATGTGGGCCGGCGTAAGCCCCCCTAATTCAAATGGGGATGATGTGGGCGTGTTTTATTTAAATTATTGTTGACCCCGCGTATTTTACGTTTTTACGAACCACGCATGCGCCGTTCGTGAAAGAATCCCAGTGTGCATGCTCGAAATTTCGCCGCAAATCGTTATTGCTTTCGACGTGAACGTAAAGCCCTATTCGCGAACGACTTACGCAAATGACGTAAAAAATTCAAATTTCGACGCGGGAACGACGTCCATACTTAACATTGCGTACGCCTCATAGAAGCAGGAGCAACATTACACCGGAAAAAGCCTTACGCAAACGACGTAAAAAATTCCGCCGGGCACACGTACGTTTGTGAATCGGCGTATCTGTAGGTCATTTGCATATTCTACGCCGAAAACGACTGAAGTGCCACCTAGCGGCCAGCGTAAATATGCACCCTAAGATACGACGGCGTAAGAGACTTACGCCAGTCGGATCTTAGCCTAATTTCGGCGTATCTTGATTTCTGAATACAGAAAGAAGATACGCCGGCGCAGCTTTGAATTTACGCGGCATATCTATAGATACGCCGGCGTAAATTCTTGCTGAATCTAGCCCCATAGCTTTTCCTCATCCAATTTCATTCCTCCTACACAGCTGCTTCTTTTTTATTTAAAGCAGATTTTTGTGTTGTGCAAAGTGTGTGTTGTACTCACCTGCCAAGCCGATCCAACATTGTCCTGCTGAGATCCTCTTGTCTTCTGAAATTGCTCAGTCCTGCGCTCTCATGTTTTTGTGACATCATTGAGAGGCCTGTTGGATCTTCTGGATTCCGCTGGTGAGCCTCTCGCCACTAGGCCTGCCCCTCTTTGACCCATAAAAATTTCCATAAGTGATGTTTAAAAATGTCTACAGGTTACCAGTTTTGAGTTGCAGAGGAGGTCTTTACTATAATTATTGCTCTCGCTCGAATGATTGTGGCGATACCTCACAAGTGTGGTTTGAACACCGTTTACATATGCGGGCACGACTTACGTATGCGTTCACTTCTGCACGCGAGCACGGTGGAACGGGGCGCTTTAAAAATATATATATTTTCTTATTTATTTAACTTTTTATTTTTATACTGTCCCTTTAAAAAAAAGGGATCACTTTTATTCCTATTACAAGGAATGTAAACATCCCTTGTAATAGAAAAAAAGCATGACAGAACCTCTTTAATGTGAGATCTGGGGTCAAAAAGACCTCAGATCTCACATTTACACTTAAATGCACAAAAAAAAAAATAATTCTGTCCCCTTTAAGGCCGTTGAGTGGAAGTGACATTTGACGTTGCTTCCATCATCCAACGTCATTGACTGAAGTGGGGACCATCATTCCCTCACTCGACTCACAGCCTCTGAGGGGAGAACATCGGATCGTATCCGTCACTATCAGTGGCTCTGGTAAGCGGCGGAGATGACCGAAATGCGGCAGGAGGGGGGGTGTTCACCTCTCCCGCCGCCAATTAAAATTATCTTGCCGTGGAGACCACTTTTATGCTAAAGAGGACCGCCCACCGCTATCTGCTGCCATAACCCCAGTATTCTACATCAAAATACCGACGTACAGCTACGGGGGTTTGCGGGAAGTGGATAATCAAGCATTGGACCACATGCCTGCAAAAACCTGTGTGCAAGCATACCTGGGAGAAATGAGGTAGACACACCAAATATAGATTTTTTTTAAGTCATATTCTGTTTATGCACTTTGTAGGATGTTCACTGATAAATAAAAAAAAACTTTAAAATTGTATTATTTTAAAAAATGTACATCATTTTACACAAGCGTGTATACCATTTGCCTAATACTATATATATATTAAACATCACCAACCTCTTGTATGCTAAGAAGAACTGAAGGCAAAACTTTTCTTTTCAGTTTGGCTAGAAGAAGGAAGAGTTATAACCTTTGTCACTTTTATTTTTGCCATATGTGTCCCATTGGTGAGATTTACCTTCACTTCCTGTGCCATAACCAAAACAGGAAATGAGAGGATATCCCTCTAAAGTGAGTGACACTATGCTTGTCCCCAGGCTCCCCATTATTACTGTTCTGGGCAACCCAAAATTCTTTTTTTTTTCTTTTACTTTCACTTAAAGTGATAATGATAGGACCAATAAAGAGGGTGAATCTCAGGGGCACAGACAGACATATAAAACCTGACAGATGTTGTAATCCCTCTTCACTAAATTAAAAAGTTAGATTACATTTTGACTTTAGTTTAAGTGCGCGGACATATAGTGCCAATATGGGGCAAGCAGACACAGCTGGAGACAGACCAAAATCCAGCAATGTATGTCCACAATGAGAAAAAACACGAAGTGGACAGCACCGGCAGGCAAAAACAACTCCAAAATAAACAAAATACAGGGGGGAACCTTGAGCATAACATTGCTCTGAATGAATTAATGAATGAAAAACTTATAAAGCGCGGCGCATGCGAACTGAATCGCTTCTGGGCGCTAGTTGTTTGTGTCTCATGACATCAAAAGAGCAGAGTTTTGATCTGTCTTCTGAAAGTCAGGTGGTTTTCCTCCAACCGAATGCTGGTTGGTAAAGCGTTCCATAGTCTAGGACCCTGAAAAGCAAACCTTCTTTCTCCTTTGGACTTGTATTTGGTTTTTGGTACCCTGACCAGATTTTGGTCGGTGGATCGCAGAACGCGATTCGAATTGTGAGGTTCTATCTTGTCGCAAAGATATTGCGGAGCCTTCCCATGGATGCACTTATGTGTCAGGCAGAGTGCTTCTAATGCAATTCTGTCTTTTACTGGCAGCCAGTGAAGGGTTCTCAACGAAGGTGAGATTGATTCCCATTTTTTTTTCCCAGTCACCAGTCTGGCGGCCGTATTCTGAACGACTTGCAGACGGGAGATTTGGTACTTTGGGAGTCCGAGGTACAGGGCGTTAGCATAGTCCAGTCTGGAATTCACAATTGTTCCCACCACGACTGCTCTGTCAAAGAATAATCCAACTTCAGGCACCCTTGCCCTTTAATTACTGACCTGCTAAATGGCTTCCATATATACAACATATTAGATACTAAGAGGGTATAACCACATATCAACCCTTACATATACCCTGTACATATAAAACTCTTGCCTAAAAAAGGGTTTCTTGGTTTGCTCATATTGAAATACTTGTTCGGGCTGGCTAACTGCATCAACGTAATCACTCCCAGAGTCTCTCAACAGAGCCAGGTGCTTAGGCTTCCCCAAGGTTTGTTACAATCTGAGAAAACCATATGAGGTCAGCAGCCTTCTCTGTAAGATTTACCACTTAATTGGTCTATATATAGATATAGCATTTGGTCCTCTTCTGTTTTTGGTCCTTGTGA
The DNA here is from genome assembly GCF_905171775.1 of Rana temporaria. Lineage (NCBI taxonomy): Eukaryota > Metazoa > Chordata > Amphibia > Anura > Ranidae > Rana > Rana temporaria. Next base: position 174,340,045 of record NC_053489.1, read on the forward strand.
TTTATGGACAGTTTCAAGCAATATGGCAGTGTACAAAACTAAACCAGAGAAAATTCCCAGCTCAACTTACCAACCAGTCTGTACCAACTAAATTGACCTGTCTAACAGTTTATGCTGTAAACAGTTGTTTAGTTGGCATACATGCACAAATACATGCGCAAGCTGCAGAGCCGAACCAAGGCACCCCTATATTTATGCAGTCCTAACGCTTGTAAATTTATGAGAGTCTCCAGAGTGGAAGCATATGCATTGTAATGAATAGATGGAGGGCAGGTGAGCCAGAGGTAGCCCCTTCTAAAAGGCATAGGGGCACAATGGACACATAGCACAATGGCAGAAAATGTGTCCCTCGCCAGTATAACACCAGTAACAAACAAATGGCCACTGCCCCCACCTATAACTGGTCTTCACAGCAAAGAGCACATGGAAGGGCAACACATACAAAAGAAAAGAAAATTCCCAGCTCAACTCACCAACCAGTCTGCTACCAACCAAATTATTCTGTCTAAAGCCTCGTACACACGCTTGGTTTACTCGGCAAGAACCAGCAAGAAAAATGCGGGCAGAGCTTTCTTGCCGAGTATACCGAGCGTGTGTACGAGGCTTTCAGGTTTCTCGTCAAGAAAACTGCCTAAAATCTCGACGAGAAAAATAGAGAACATGTTTTCTATTTTCTCGTTGTGATTCTCGGCAGTGTTTTTCTGCCGAGAAACCCAAGAGTGTGTATACTTACCTGTCGCCGTGGAAACCCGTGCATGCTTGAAATGAAACTTTGACGCATGCGCGGTAGCTTCCTAGGCAGGGTGCAGCAAGATGGCGGCGAGCGCATGCTTGTCCTATGCGATGACGTCGCCGCATTCTTGCCTTCCAAAAGAACCGCGGTTCATTTGAAAGGAGTGTCTGTACACTCGGGCGGCAAGATATTCTTGCCAAGAATCTTGTCAGGAAAAACTACAGTTTTTTCCTGACGAGATTCTGGCCCGTGTGTACAGGGCTTAAAGGGGTTGTAAAGGATTTTTTTTTTTTCATAATAAGCATCCTTTACCTGCAGACATTCCACTTTTCACTTCCTCATTGTTCGTTTTTGCTCAGAAGTTACTCTATTTTTTCTCTGTTCTGTTCACTTCCTGCTTGTCTGATTTTACTGACCACCGTGAAGGGAGGCTTTACTGCAGTGGTCACTAACGTGCTCACCCCCTCCTGGGAACTACATCTGTGTGGCAGGATGCTCTCTACGTGTTAGAGACTTCAAGGAGGTGTGAATTACTGGGTGTGCCGCAATTCATACTGGGAAATGTAGTTCTTACATGAACGAGCAATGCAAACCAGGAAGTGAATGAGAGAACAGAAACTAGAATGCCGGAGGTGATATAGATGTAGGAATTTAATAGGTATTTACCCGTTTTTTAACAGAATCATTACACTATTCTGTCTGTCTACCTTGCAGACATTCATTTTAGGCAAAACATTATTTTCCTTTACAACTCCTTGAAGAGTTTGTGTTAAAAATAGGGGTTTAGTTAGCACACAGTGTAGCAGTTGTTTCATTATGATGCTGTTTAGCAATTCAGACTCCGTTTAATTATTCCACTGTGAGAACATTGCTTATAGTGTAACTGTATATAGGATGAAATATGGTATCAACAACTTTTTTTTTACATTAACTGCTTTTTATCCTCAAAGCAGCAGAGACTCTTCCTCCCTTGTCGGTGGCGTCTATAAGTCTGATCTGCCAGTGATCTAACCTCCCACTCTGGCTGTTTTGTATGTAAGCATTGAGTGTGCCCCTCCACACATCTCTTGCTTTCTTGTAAACCGTGTGCCAGATCTGTACGCTAGCAAATTAATTACATTCTTTATGATTATATGTGCTACCCTTCCTCCCAGATGGAGAGCTGCCTGAGAGCATAAATAGACAGGGAGAGTGGGAAGATTAGCATGGGAGTTGGGGCAGACTGCTTATCAACACACTATACAATCAATAGCATTGAAATTAGCCATGATTTTAAGACTAAAGAAAACAGGATAGCTGATCATAAGTGCTGTTTATATAACTCACAAAACATCCTTCTGCAGGAAACCATTTCAAATGAAGCTAATTTGGTGTGCTTAGGTAAAATAGATGAATGTTTTATCCGCAATAAGACACAAATCATTAAGTGTTTTCAGTATGCTATAGTCATAGTACAGAACTATTTATGTAATAACTATTAGCTTTATATGAGAGTTAATGAAGTGTTACTCAATTGGCTGTCAAGTGGCATGGGGATGTAGCCTAGTGCCACTGCTGGACTGCCCGCTCCCCCATCCACTTTGCAAGGATGCAGGACTTTGGCACAGATTGGGGAGGGCTGCTGGAAGAGGCCCGGGCTATCAGTGCAGTTTAATAGAGAGAGTGGCTTTCATTAGGGATTGTTCCCCTGATGAGACACGTAGTCCTTAGAGACAGTGCTGCCAATGGAAGTAGTGGCCTCTGAAATACAATTCCCACTGGAGAAGAGGAGAGAGCTAGATGTATTTGTCCAGGCAAATGCTACATAAGATCAAAGTAGTGGATATAGAGAGAGTGAGTGGACCATGCTGCAGGGTGTCCTCCTAGAGAGAGAGACTGGACGGTTCGATTGGAAACCCACAGAGCAGAGCTGGGACCTGAGTGCAGAGAGCCAGGGCTGCACTTCCTATTGGAGTCACCATGGGCAATTTAGAGTGAGCTGACACCTGGTCGGTGTCTGTTGCGAGGGCCTTGCAGCCACTTCTTGCTAGCACCACTAGAGACAGAGCCATGAAGAACTACCTAGCCAACTATCTTATAGCTATAGATGCCTGCAGGCCTTGTTGACGGCCTTGAACTGTGCCAGCAATTACTGAGCATCAACATTTAGCCGGCTTAGTCAGGACTAAAGACTGCCCCCTAACAATTGCTACCAAGGGACCTTTTGCCCCTTTTTCTTAGTTAAAGGGGTACCTCTTAGAAGATGCTGCACCATACCCCAGCCAATCTCTTAGACCTGTTAGCTCGCAGTTGATGCTGGCTTGCATGTAGAAATTGTAAACAAAAGTGAAATCTTGAACCATGAGTTGTGCTTTTGACTGCTCAGGGACGCTTGTGGTTACAAATGTTTTTTTTTTTTTCCTCATTGGATAAGTTCGCTATCAGATTTTAAAACACTTTTTTCTCCCTCCTTTTCTGACATTTTTTAAACAGCATTTTTTTTTCTTTCTTTCAGTCTGCTAATTAAGGGGAGTGGTTAATTGTTCACAAGTGTTTATAAGTTTCTATACAGCTCACATTTGAGCTTGCTCATAGTTAATGGCCCAGATTCAAGAAGCACTTGCGCCCGCGCAACCATAGGTTGCGCGGCGCAAGGGCTTACTTGCTCCGGTGTAACGAGTGCTCCTGATTCAGGAACCTCGTTACACCGACTGCAGCCTAGGATATGACAGACATAAGCCTCCTTATGCCTTCATATCCCAGGCTGCATTCTTGCGTTGGCCGCTAGAGGGCGCGGCCATTGTGATCGGCGTATAGTATGCAAATTGCATACTACCACCGATTCACAAAAGTTGCGCGGGCCCTGCGCACGCAAGGTACGGAGTTTCCGTACGGCGACTTTAGCGCAAGGTTGCTCCTGCTATAGCAGGGGCAACCTATGCTAAAGTATAGCTGCGCTTCCCGCTCGTGAAATTAAAATTTCACGTCGTTTACGTAAGTGATTCGTGAATGGCGCTGGACGCCATTCACGTTCACTTAGAAGCAAATGACGTCCTTGCGACGTCATTTGCCGCAATGCACGTCGGGAAAGTTTCCCGACGGAGCATGCGCTGTTCGCTCGGCGCGGGAGCGCGCCTAATTTAAATGATTCCCGCCCCCGGCGGGTACATTTACATTAGGCAGCCTTACGCCCGGCTGTTTAGCATATCGCCCGCGCAATTTACGGAGCTACTGCTCCGTGAATCGCGGGCATTTCAAAATATTTGCGTGGGCGCAGAGCAAAACTCGTTGCCCTGTGCCCACGCAAATATTGCACGGATCTACCTGAATCTGGGCCAATGTTGGCTTGCATGTGGAATTGTGAGCAAAAGTAGGGAGTTAAAAAACAGGAGTTAAGACAGGAGTCTTCTAACCTGTAAGTAACATCTTAAACTTCCTATAAGTAATTATATTGGAACTAGGATAATGAGTACCAGCAAGGTAAAAGGTTTTGCTTATTGCACAGTGTGCCACATGTATGCAAAAATGGTGCAACAGCTCCAGGATGCATACCGCTGTGACAGATGTGAGCAGGTTGCCATTCTGGAAGCTCACATTGGAGATCAGGAGGAGCAAGTTGCAGGAAGGACAACCTTGAAAGGTGCCTTCTGCTCACTGAGCAGGTGATAATGGAGTTAATGTGGAGGGTGGAGGAGTAAGTCAGAATTATCAGGTAAGAAGATAGTTTAATGTAGCTAGGCCAGTCCTGTGCTTGAGCACCAAAATTAATTTGCCAAGTTGAGTGAAGATGTGGAGTTGGCAAACACAGAGGTGGCAGCCCTGGATTTCACTACTACCCCTAACAGCCGGGAGAGCAGCTCATCTAGTAGGGGTGGTTAGGGTAGTACAGGTAGGCCTAGACAGTTGGTGGTAATAGGGAATTCTATAATCAGAACAACTGATAGAATAATTTGTCGCCAGAATCGCCTCAATCAAATAGTTTGCTGACTCCCTGGTGCCAGGGTTTGGCATGCGGTGGACCGGGTTGATAAATTACTGGGAGGGGCTGGGCACAACCCAGCTATCTTGGTCCATGTTAGAACCAATGACAAAACACATGGAAGGTGGAGGCTCCTTTAAGAATCAATTTAAAGAACTAGGCTGCAAGTTAAAGGGTATGACCTCCAAGGTGATATTCCCTGAAATATTGCCTGTGCCATGCGCAACAGAGGAAAGACAGGGGAGATTAGAGAACTGAATGCCTAGTGTAAGAGGGAAGGATTTGGGTTTCTAGAGCAGTGGGCTGACTTTTCATTGGGGTACAACCTATATGATAAAGATGGTGTGCACCTAAATGGAAGGGAGTCTGCTGTGCATGGAGAGGGGTTTATGGGAAGGCTGGAGGAGTATGTAAACTAGGAAATGAGGGGGGGGGGTGAATTAGAATTTGTTTGGGCAGGCAGGTCAGTTAGGGATCAGACATTAATAGAGGGTGGAATGGGGAAAGATAGGGGGAGGGTTATGGCAGGTGATAAGAAGTCACTGCCAGGTGGACATATTTTATCCTTCTGGTGAGGGGCCCAGTGTAGTGTTTAGGCCACTGGCCACTTAGGGTGCTGACCCACACATGAAAAGCGGATATCCATGCATACATTTGACTACTATAACTAAGTGAGTGTGGTTTCCCACCATGACCAACATGCTACATTCCTGTTGTTGATACAAGAAAAAAGCAAATCTCAGTGGAAATATATTCTTTAGAAGCCGAACACATTTTGGCAGCTTGTGCTTGACAAGAAGTGTTTTGGTTGAGACAACTACTTGAAGATCTTAGACAATTTGTAGACATTCAAGGTTCTATAAAGCATGTAGTTCTGTCACTAGGTGTTAGTGTTACTTTAAGGTTTATAATGTAACTTTCGTCCTAGTGGAACTATAGCTGTGGCCAAAAGTTTTGAGAATGACACAAATATTAATTTTCACAAAGTCTGCTGCTTCAGAGTTTTTAGACCTTTTTGTCAGATGTTACTATGGTATACTGAAATATAATTTCAAGCATTTCATAAGTGTCAAAGGCTTTTATTGGCAATTACATGAAGTTTATGCAAAGAGTCAATATTTGCAGTGTTGACTCTTTTTCAAGGCTTCTTCAATTTGCCCTGGCATGCTGTCAATCAACTTCTGGGCCACATCCTGACTGATGGCAGCCCATTCTTACATAGTCAATGCTTGGAGTTTGCCCGAATTTGGGGAGTTTCCTAGCCATGGACCACCAATTTTCATGTTTTATTCCCCAAGCCACTTAGTTATCACTTTTCCCCTATGGCAAGGTGTTCCATCATGCTGGATTGTTCATCACCAAACTGTTCTGGCTGGGAGAAGTTGTTCTCGGAGGTGGTTTTGTAATATTCTTTATTCATGGCTGTGTTCTTAGGCAAAATTCTGAGTGAGTCCACTCCCTTGGCTGAGAAGCAACCCCACACATAAATGGTCTCAGGTTGCTTTACTGTTGCCATGACACAGGACTGATGGTAGCGCTCACCTTTTCTTCTCCGGACAAGGTTTTTTCCAGATACCCCAAACAATCGGAAAGGGATTCATCAGACAAAATGACTTTACCACAATCCTCAGCAGTCCAATCCCTGTACCTTTTGTGGAATATCAGTCTGTTCCTGATGTTTTTCCTGGAGAGAAGTGGCTTCTTTAATGCTCTTCGTGACACCAGGCCATCCTTTAAGAGTTTTTGCCTCACTGAGCGACCAGATGCACTCACACCTGCCTTCTGCCATTCCTGAGCAAGCTCTGCGATGGTGGTGCCCCAATCCCACAGCTGAATTATCTGCAGGAGATGATCCTGGCACTTGCTGGACTTTCTTTGGCGCCCTGAAGCCTTTTTCACAAATGCAGTGGAAATGTTTATTATGGGATTAAGGTAATTTTCATGACAAAAGAGGGACTTTGCAATTAATTGCAATTCATCTGATCACTCTTCATAACATTCTGGAGTATATGCAAATTGCCATCATAAAAACTGAGGCAGCAGACTTTGTGAAAATTAATATTTGTGTCATTCTTAAAACTTTTGGCCACAGCTGTATATGGTAAATATGTAACTCTGTGAACCTGACATTCACAATAAAACAAGAAGGGCTCAGCCATGTGTCCAGCATATTTTGACTGGTAAGAGTCTTATCTGCAGTAGCTTTACAACAGGTAGGCAGAGGGGCCAAGTGAAACTCAACTTGGGGATTAGGTGGGGCATTACTAGGCAAATTGGGTTGGGGGAGATTGGAGGGGTGACATACTGGTGTATACACCTGCAGCAGAGTACTGGTGGATATTATAACATAGCTTTCCATCGCTTGGTCCTAGAGCAGTGGTTCTTAACCCCACCAGTTTCATATGCGCATTCACGAACCCTTCTTAATTGGAAAAATAAAATATGATTTTGCGTGTGATGGGCACAGTGGCTCTTAACAGGTTCTACTTACTTTTAAACAAGTTCAGTAGTCTTTTTTAGCACACTGTCTGCTAGGTTCAAATTCCACTAGTCAGGCAGGCTCCTCGAGACTAGTCCTTGCCTCTCTAGCTCGTCACAGGCAGTGCCGACACACAGCTCTCTGCGCAGCGCTCTGAGTCCCCCCCTTCCGGCCGTGAGTGGAGTGACGTCACGCCGCTGGAAGGGACCAAGAGACTCCTTCATATGGGGAGTAAACAGGCTGCAGTAGACAGGAAAGGGAGCCGGAAGGTGACGGTCCCCGGATGCAGGAGTGCACTCGGCACACACAATTTGTACAGTACCACTGGCCGCGCTGGCGGCCGCGGCCATGGCAGAGCTTCACCTGCGGCTGCGCCCCCCTCCTATATGAAATTTTATCGCCCAGGGCACCCGTCCGCCCCTGCCTTGTACTGGCAGCCCTGTGTGACCTCCGCCGAACCCCCGAGACTCACCGAACCCCTGGGGTTCGAACGAACCCAGGTTAAGAACCACTGTCCTAGAGTTAGAGAAAGTGAAAAGCATAATTTGTGATGTTCAATGCTGTAATATACAAGCAGTAGATACCCTTGAGGAAGTCATGTGATGGTGTGATGAAACATGTAGGGTAGACTTTATGACATCATTCCACAAACCCAGATGTGGGCAAGTGTTCCAGTGAGGTGATGCCGAGTTGAGGAGCGTACCATTTAGATGAGTGGATTTCTAGAGACAACATTGATGATGGCAAATTCAGAGATATCCCAAGGAGGTGTTTAAAGCCTGTTAAAGTGGAAGGCGTTTTTTGATCTATTTATATATGTAGGTCAACATCTCCAAGAGTGGTGGTGTTCATTAAGCACTCTGTGGATGAAAAGTATTCACGAGCACAGAGGTGGAGATTGATTTAATTGCACAGATAAAGAAACCAGTATATCTGAATTATTATACACTATTAGTTATTAAGAAATATGACTTAATGATGGACATTTAGTGCGGTTTAACTTTTAGTATTTGTAAACATCTGTGGGTTACACATTGGAGTACATGTGATAAGGATTAGATGTGATACATAAAAATCTGGTGTTGTTGCCCTGCATTTTAGAAACATATTTTGATTCATGGTGTGGGAACACAGATCAGTGTGGGATGCAACTTGGAATTATTGCACAATTTAGTTTAATATGTAGATAATGTTTGTATTATTAGGATTACCATTGGGCTGGGCGTTTACTTTCACTAATGTCCAAGCGGTGTTGCATTTTCTACATGTGCCGATCATAATACATAAACAAAACAGGTAGACATGCAAGCAGAGGGGCAGAAAATGCAAACACCCAAAGAGTGAAGACAATGAAATGGGGGAAACACATAAGGAAAGAGACAGAAGTGAAACAACACAGCCAGGGAACCCAAAAAAGCATAAAAACTGTTTAGGAGGGAGGAAGTTAAAACATCAGTAATCTAAGACAAGCTGAGTTGTGGCTCATGGGAGATGTAAGTACCACCCAGGTGAAGTACAGTTCAAACTACTTCTAGCATAGCTAGTGGCTGTCAGTTTGACAGCTAATGTTTGACCTCATCCAAGTCCTAATTATTGTTATCTGTATGTGGGTCTTTGCTTCTGTTAAGCCCATGAAAGGCACTGATTTTTAGGAGTGAAAAAGTGCTTCTTGCAGTCTTGCCTCATAAATGATTGAGATACTTAAAGTATGAGAACTATTGCGCATATATCTCTTCAGCATTGTCAGTGAAAAGTCTCTGGAGCCAATGCACATTGATAATGCTATTGACAGTGTGCAACAGCACTATCCTACAACATTCAAATAATCTTCTTCAGAACAATACTTTATTCCCCCAACTTCTACTGTAAAACTGATTACATTGTTATATCTATGTGGTGAAACATGTATAATTCGTGAAACATACTGTACACTCACCAAATTTATATACTTTATATACACTTATAATGCAATTATATAATCAGCCAATCATGTGGCTGTAGCTGCAGCTGCAGCTCAGTGCATAAGATACAAGCCTGGTGCTTCAGGTAATATTCGCATATCAATGGGATCTCAGTGTTTATGACAATGATATGATTTTTGGCACCAGACAGGTTGGTTTGGGTATTTCTGTAACTGCTGATCTGCTAGAATTTACACTTATAACGGTCTCTAATGTTTACTTAGAGCGATAGAAAAAATACACCCAGTGAGTAGCAGCACTGCAGACAAAAACACTGTTAATGAGAAAGGTCAGAGGGGAATGGCCACTTATTACAACTGTAATGAGCGGAAAAGCTTCTCAGAATGAACAACACTTTCAGCCTTGAGGCAGATGGGTTATAACAATACAACCACATTGGATTCCACTATTGTTAGTTATGAACAAAAAGCTGAAGCTAATGTCGGACCACCAAAACTGGGCAGCTGAGGCCTGGAAAAATGTACGCTTCTCGTATGAATCGTGATTTTTGTTGAGGCACTCTGAATGTAGGTCAGAATTTAGTATTGGTGGCTTGAATCAATTGATCCAACCTTCCTTGTCTCAACAGTCCAGGCTAGTGTGGTAATGGTCTGGAGAAACTTTTCTTGTACACACAGAGTATGGTGCAGCTGTGCACAGTAACCAATCAGCTTCTACGTTTTATAGTTGAACAAGCTGAAGTTAGAAGCTACTATGCACAGCTGCACCAGATTCTGTGTGCACCGGTTTTAGTAAATCTCCCCTTTTGGGTCAATTAAATTCAATCAATCATCGCTTGAATTTTACAACCTGTAATGTTGATTACCATGTGCACCTCTTTATGGCCACAGTCTCTAATGTTTACTTAGAGTGATAGAAAAAATATACCTAGTGAGTAGCAGCACTGCAGACAAACAAAACCTTGTTAATAAGAAAGGTAAGTTGGTGGGGGTGGGGGTTGATGGTAGAAAATTTCAAGAAAACCAGAAGCCAGCAACACAAAGGACACAGCACATTCATAGAAAGTCATGTCCCTTGTGCTGATGTTTGTATTTTTTATTTTGACTATGCTTAGGCTTTAAGGCTTGGTTCAGATCTGTATGTGCTGGAAATGTTCCCAACCCGGACAGAAACAGACTGCTCCACTCATTGGCAAATGTGTGCCCCAAACCTCATAGTGCTACTGCATGCAAGGACTTTTTCCCCCCATGCTGGCCCTACACATAATGTGCATGTGCATAGGTCTGAAACAAATAATTTTTCTATTCTTCTATTAAGTATAGTTAATGTCAATAATTAGGTAGGAAGGAGAACCATTGATCGAGAGGCTGAAAAGTTAGTTTGAATTAGTTAAGGCATAATCCACCTTTTGCAAAAGTTTATAAATGCACCCATATTTATTTTATTAATTTTTTGCTCTGGGGCCTTCAAAGTATTGCAACCACAATCAGTGTATCATGGATGCATTGCACAGGCTCCTAAAGGTTATTCCTCCAGTCCCAGGTCTGTACAGAGGTATACACTTTTTTTTGTGTGTGTTTGCAGCAAGCAATTAATGGAATATGAGTCCTTTGGTGATAGATGGGTCTTGAAGTCTTCCATTCACAGTTCTGCATGAATGGATCTGTAAATGGATGGCATGGTTGTGTGGGAAGAGCCATGCACAGCTGTGCTAAATGTAAAAAAATACAGGATGGAGAGAAAGGAAAAGAACCCAACAATACTTGGGTTGAGCTACATGTTTGAGTTACCAGAAATAAGCCTTTACTGTGGCAATGCCACAAAAACAGCCCAGTTACATTATGCCCGACAACACCTTGACACGCCTCACAAGGCTTTTTTTTTGTGTGGCATTGGCACATTAAAGACTCCCTTCTGGCAATTGGACCATGCAGTTCATTTTTATTCAAGTATGGTCATATTGAGCTCTTTGAAACAGTCCCATCGTCTTTTTACAGAGCAGCCTGTATTACCTGTGTTTTTTTGTTTGTATCCCAATCAATTCTTCTGGCATTTGCGGTTGCAATCTTTCTTGGTCTAGCTGACCTTTCCTTGGTATCGAGAGATCCCCGAATGTTCCACTTATTAAAATGTTACAGTAAAATTAGTCTGTATATGCAATAAGGCATGCTTGGTATGCTCATTGTGGAACCTAAGGGGTTAAACCTATGCATTGTGTAAAAAGGCTGCTTAATCTTGTCTTCTCTGGTCCTCCCCTTCTTCCACAGTCCCCAAACCATCTCCTGATAGAACAGAGCCTTGGGGCAAGCTGTGCATGGTCAGCTTGGTGTGTAGGGGGGGGATGCATGTGATCAGCACAGGGCCAATCAGCACTGTCAACACAGAGGGTCGTGGGTCCTGCAGCCTCATAGGACAAATGGGAGAATGAAAACTCCTTCTACAAACTTTAATCAGTGCTCTGTTGGACACTGGTAGAAGTCAAAGGACTGCTCTAACTACTGATGATAAAAGGTATTTAGCAGTTTATATTTAATAAAACTACTGCATTTCTATGTTTTGTGTACTGTGGGAGACCAGATATAGTGAATGTAGGGTCCTGGGTTTAGTAACACTTCAATTAGTGATTGAACAGTACTGACTGGCATATTCAAGGCTTTGGATATCTTTTTCCATTACCTTGTTACTCAGGTCTATTAACAAACTCATTGACTATTTATACACAGACACGAATTGCAATTTAAAAAGTCACATATGTGGGCAATTAACTTTTAATTGCCATTTTAACCTGAGTGTGTCAAACATTCCAGGGTATGTAAACTTTTGATCAGAGTTATTTGGGTGATTTCTGTTATCATTATTATTTAAAAAGGAGCCAAACAGCTATGTGATAATAAATGGCTTCATATGATCACTATTCTTAAATATAAGACAGTTTTTTGGCATGATGAGTCAAATTTTCAATATCAAAGCCAAAATGTCATGATTTCTGCCAGGTTATGCAAACGTTTGAGCATAACTGTATGTAACCAATCTAGTATCACCCTTTATTAAAGTACAGAATGTAAATGGTCACTGTTGGTGGTGACAAGTTCTTTCTTTTTTTTGTTGTTCGTTTGTTTTCCTTCCTAATGCACATAAATTAGACCACTTTATTGTACTTGTTCATTATGTTTTGAGTACTAGTCATTGAGGTTGATTTACTAAAGGCAAATGCATTTGCTCTAGATCTGAGGGGAAGCTCTGAAATAAGGGGAAGCTCTGCTGATTACTATTATTCAATCATGTGCAAGCAAAAAATTGCATATTTTTTTATTTTCCTTTCATGTTCCCCTCAGAACTAGAGTAACTGCACTTGAAGTGCGCTTGTGGGTGTACTTGTGGGTGCACCTACAGTGCACAGACTATTTACCTTTAGTAAATCAATCCCATTGTGTTTTACGGGTCAGGTCAGTTTTACAGGTCAATTGCTAAGAGACAAGACCTGGGTGTAAACTACAACTGCAGCCTTTAAATGCCCCAGGCCTTTGCATCAGTCACAATGCATTGGGACAAGGAGATATAGGAGTACATATGACTATGCATTCTGCTGCTGACATTCATGAGTTATTGTGAAACATTTCATTCATGCCAGTGGTACAAGCTCCTCCATTCTTATTTGCAGATTCACAACAATTTGTCTTTTTTTATGTGTATAGTCATGTTCTGTAATTATATGTATTCTATCTTTCTTGTCCACCAGGTTGTTGCACTTAGTAAAAGAAGCAAAGAAGCAGAAGCAGCGTTCCTGAGTGTATACAAGCAGTTAATTGAAGCACCAGGTGATTTACTTTTTATTGCCACAGTTTTGTGCTACTGTATATTATTTCATGTTTACATGTTTGTAAACTTCACAGAAAAAAACAAACCATAAAGCCCTTTTTATCCCCCTTTCACACTGAATCTGACTTTGAAATCGTGGTCAGGAGATATGAACTGGGATCTGATGATGACACTTCTGTGCGGCGAACTGTGCTTGGTGGAGTCCCTGACACCAGACGCACAGTCATAGATACAGTGCAGATTTATGCCGCGTACACACGATCAGTCCATCGGATGAGAACGGTTAAAAAAATGATCGTGTCAGAACGCGGTGACGTAAAACACAACGACGTGCTGAAAAAAAATAAGTTCAATGCTTCCAAGCATGCGTCGACTTGATTCTGAGCATGCGTGGATTTGTTTTTATAAATTCTTTATTTAGAAAGGAGGGACATACAGAAATACAGAGATACATCTGAGTTACATTACAGCGAGTGTTGCATTCCCCCAACTGATATACATGCATGAAACATCACATAGTAGGAATAAGCTAGCCGAAGGGGCTCACATCGCTTTTCAAAAGAGCAGGAGCATACTGTACTCTGCATGGCCCATTTTATGGAGAGAGAGAGATTGAATGAGAGTCCGGTGACTAACCGGCTCTAACACACTGACATAGCAGCAAGAAAAGAGGAGGAGTGAAGAACGAAAGCTAGAGGGAGAAAAGAGGAGGAGAGATAGGGGAAGAGGGAGAGAGAGGAGAGGGAAGGAAAAAAAAGGGGGAGGGGGGGTAGGGGGTAGTACCATCATCCAGTCACAACCACCCCAGCCGGGGAGCATGTAGAGTCTACCCCTTTCAGGGGGGCCGGACCCTCAACCACCAGTATTCCTCTGAATAGATGAATTCCTGCCAGTGGAACCAGGTTTTGGAAATATTTTCATTCATGCCCTTTTTCGTGGGTACCAAATCCTCCATTGCATGGATATCCGCTACTCTTCTCAACCATCCGGCCACCGACGGAGGCTGGGTCTGCTTCCAGTTTAAGGGAATGCAGCCTTTTGCTGCTGTGATTAGGAACGGCAATATGGATCCTCTGTAGGCCTTAACCGGGATCTCGTGGTGATGCAGAAGGAAGACTCCAGGGGAAAAAGGCAGCACCCGCTCTATGAACTTCTGCGTGATCCGATGGACCTCCGTCCAGAAGGGCTGCAGGAGGCGACATGACCAGAAGACGTGAAGGAGCGTACCAACCTCCTCCCCGCATCTCCAACATAAGTCAGAGCTCTGGGGGAACATCTGGTGGATCTTTTCCGGCGTGTAATACCAACGGGATAGGACCTTATATCCTGTCTCCTGAAGCCTCGCACAAATAGAGGTTTTATGAGTGAAAAGGATGATCCGATCAACCTGTCTCTCCGTAAGTTGGAGGCCCAAGTCGCGCTCCCATCGGGAGATAAAAGAAGGTCGATATTCCGCGGGCGGAGACACCAGTAGTTGGTAGGTTAGCGAGATCGCATGCCTCAGCGGGGATTGGTCTGAGCATAGAAGTTCAAAAGAGGTCAGCTGTCTCCCAAAGGACACTGGGTGGGGCAGCGATCTGATGTAGTGGGAAAGCTTTACCCTCTGCCAGAAAGACAGTCCCACCAGGGCCGGATCCTCCAATATTTGCTGTCTGCTTTTCCATTGGCCATTGGATAGGAACTGTCGCGCCTGGGATTACCCTGTGCGTTTCAACTCTAGGAATCTAGGGTCATTTAGTCCCAGGCTGAAGGCTGGGTTGCCAACCACCGGGGTGAGTGGAGATGGAGATGGTGCGACCGACAGTTCGCGAAAAGCCTTTAACACCGTCCGGATCGACACCCCAACCGTGGGATGGGCAGAAACCTGCCTCGGAAGGGGCAGTGGGCACCAGGGCAACGAGTCAAGCTATTTGCACCCATTGTTTCAGGTCGCTGTGACGAGTCCAGTCCAAAATAGGGGTAAGATGACATGCAGTATGATAAAGATTGGCATCTGGCAGGGCCATACCACCCTTCAGCTTTGGAAGTCGAAGAACCGTTTGCACCAACCTCTGGGGTTTCTGGGCCCATACAAACTGGGTAAGAACTCTATTTACCGTTCTCAGGAAGGAGGCAGGTATCTTTATAGGGAGGGCTTGGAAATGGTACAATAATCTAGGCAGTATATTCATCTTGACTATTCCACAGCGGCCGAACCAAGAGAACACCCCTTGCTGCCACTCCTGCAAATCTTTTTTAATGACCGCCAAAAGAGGGGGGAAATTGAGGGGAAATATCTCCTCCGTCTTACCGGGCAAAAGGATGCCCAGATACTTGATGTGGGACTAAGCCCACTTGAACGGAAAGTCAAGTCAAAGGAGAGCGGCCAACGAGGGTGGCAAGGCGACATCAAGCGCTTCCGACTTCTGATAGTTGATACGGAACATTGACAACTCTTCGTACGTCTTCAGTTCCTTGAGCAAGTTTGGTAGAGACACTAGGGGATCAGTCAGGAAGAAGAGTAGATCATCCGCAAAACCCGCTATCTTCGGGGACAAGGTGGCATCTAGACTAGGGCCCTAGATGCTGAGGTTGTCTCTGACAAGGCGTAAGAAGGGCTCAAGAGTCAGGACGAATATCAAAGGCGATAACGTACAGCCCTGTCTTGTTCCGTTCGTAATCTGGAACGATAAGGACAGGTGGCCATTGACCTTGACTTGGGCCGACGGGCGGGAATATATAGCATGCACCCACTTCATCATGTGCTCCCCCAGTCCTATGTGGCGGAGGGTTTCAAGTAGGAAGGGCCAGCTCACTCTGTCGTACGCCTTTTCGGCGTCCGTCGAGAGGAGCAACAGGGGGATCTTTCTAGTCAGACATGCATGGATTTTTAACCGATGGTTGTGCCTACTAACGATCCTTTTTTTACTAGCGGTTAGGAATCTATCGGTTAAATTTAAAACAAGTTGGCTTTTTTTTAGCCGATGGTGCCCACACACGATCGGTTTTGACCGATGAAAACAGTCCATCAGACCACTCTCATCGGTTTAACCGATCGTGTGTACGCGGCATAAGGCATAGTAAGTCAATAATTGGAGGAAGATCAGTTGAATGGAGATCGCAGGCAATACGAGTGACTAATCTTTTGTCACTTGCTTGCTTATTTTCTGCGGAGCTTCCAAAGTTCAATTCCTCTTTAGGATAATAAGCTTTCAACATTTATTGTGAAGAATTTGATTTGCTATCCACTGTTTATTTCTGTAATCCTGCAAGGCTTCAGAGACAAATATGCCTCTAAATTTTCTATTCATATTGTGATTGCCTTTAAGTCATATTAATGTGTAAGAAGGAAGTACAGACAGAAAATATAATTAAATGACCCATTCAAAGTAAGTTATGTTGAATCTGTTTTATTCCGTTTTAAACAATATAAAATGAAAACATTAGAGTATCAGTCCATTTACCAATGGATGTACAAGTATACATTAGCAGAAAGAGTTAGGCCGGCGTATCAGTGGATACGCCGACCTAACTCGGAATCTGCGCCGACCTAAGTTTAAGTGTATTCTCAAACTGAGATACACTTAAACCTATCTAAGATACGACGGCTTGCGCCGTCGTATCTTAGGGTGCAATATTTAGGTTGGCCGCTAGGTGGCGCTTCCATTGCGTTCGGCGTAGAATATGTAAATCACTAGATACGCCTATTCACGAACGTACGTGCGCCCGTCGCAGTAAAGATACGCCGTTTACGTAAGGCATTTTCAGGCGTAAAGTTATTCCATCAAATAGCTGGACTAGTAATGTTAAGTATGGCCGTCATTCCCGCGTCAAAATTTAAAAATTTTACGTTGTTTGCGTAAGTTGTCCGTGAATAGGGCTGGACGTAATTTACGTCCACGTCGAAACCAATACGTCCTTGCGGCGTACTTTGCCGCAATGCACACTGGAATATGTACACGGACGGCGCAATCACGTCGGGTCACAGTTAATCTACATAAAACACGCCCCCCACATCCTCATTTGAATTTGGCGCGCTTACGCCGGCCTATTCACGCTACGCCGCCGTAACTTAGCAGGCAAGTACTTTGTGAATACAGTACTTGCCTAGCTAACTTACGGCGGCATAGTGTAAATACGATACGCTACGCCGCCGCAAAGATGTGGTGGTCTATTTGAATCCAGCTATAAGATCATAATGAGAGGTCAAATATTATAGTTATGATAAGATATAGGTCTCTAAGGCATGGTAAAATGAGTATAGTAACTACATTTTAATTTAAGGGGTTGTAAAGGTAAAAAAAAATTCCCTAAATAGCTTCCTTTACCTTAGTGCAGTCCTCCTTCACTTACCTCATCCTTCCATTTTGCTTTTAAATGTCCTTATTTCTTCTGAGAAATCCTCACTTCCTGTTCTTCTGTCTGTAACTACACACAGTAATGTGAGGCTTTCTCCCTGGTGTGGCCGGATGTACGTTTCTGAATCGGTGTATCTACCTAATTAGCATATTCATTGCGTAACTATACGGAAGCGCCACCTAGCGGCCAGCGTAAATATGCAGCCTAAGATACGACGGTGTAAGACACTTACGCCGGTAGGATCTTAGGGAAATCTATGCGTAACTGATTCTCTGAATCAGTCGCATAGATACGACGGCCCGCACTCAGAGATACGACGGCGTATCCTGAGATACGCCGTCGTATCTCGTATCTGAATCCGGCCCTAGGTATTCAATCCTGACCACTTCACTTGCCCAGTCAGCTAAAGAGTGGACCACCCTTCAAGGTAAGTTAGACACTTCTGCGCATTTTTTAAGCAATATGTTTCACCTTAAAACCTTAAAAAAAAAAAAAAATTACTTAAGGAAATGTTCTTTTTTTTTTTTTTTGCTTTCTGGAGTAGCCCACAAACATGTTGTGACATTGATAGCGATAGAAACGTTTTAACAAAGAGATGTGCCCACATAAAAGTTTTTAACCATTGACTTTATACTATATGTACATGCATGGATTGCTGTATATTAACCCCATTAGGGGGTGTACCAACATCTCTAACTTTTAATACAAGAAACAAAAGAGAGAAAAATGGGACTCTCTTGTGTATAAAGATATACATCTTTCACCCATTATAAAATATACAAAAGACTTTAAATGTATAACAAAATCAGGCTGGTATGTACTTCATTTAATACATGATACCGCCACATAAACCTTACTATTTGCATACAACACAGTTATCACAAGACATTTGTCTCATGCACACTAGCATCAAAAATGGATGGCACAGGTCCACAGAGCAAACATTTTTTTTTATTTTATTTTTTTATAACCGCATTTGTCACCGCATTAATATACTTTCCGCCGGCAGATCTGCAAAGCTGCTTTGGCTTTAAAGTGTAGTAAGTCGGTGACCTGCATCCACGTCACGTCCAGTTCAATTCCCAATTGTCTGGTCGGGGTTTGCTTGTGGTTCGTCTCTAACGTTTGAAGTTTCAGTAGCAGCGATTTCAATTGTGTTGTCCTTAGTCGTTTAAGTCGGGCGCCATGTTTAATCAGTACCCCCCGAATGACCGCCTTGTGGGCCTCCCAGACCACCCCCCTGTCACTGTCTGGAGTCTTGTTAGCGTGAAAATAGTAGCTTATCTCCCTCACAATGTCAGCCATGACCTCCGGGTCTTGAAGCAGGCCCTCATTAAGCCGCCACGGTGGTCGTTGTGCCGGCCGGGCTTCTGACAAGGCGTAGCATAGAGTTATCGGAGCATGGTCCGACCAGGTTATCGAACCAATGGCAGTATCTCTCTGCCTGTGGGGGATCAGAAAATAGTCGATGCGGGAGTACGACTGATGTGGCCTGGAGTAGAATGTATAATCCCTTTCCCCCGGGTGGAAGAGGCGCCAAGCGTCAATCAATTGCGCCGAGTGCAACGTCGAAGCGATGCGTTTGCGCAAGTCACGTGAGGTCGAGGATGATCCAGTAGATGTGTCCTCTGTCGGTGTTAAGGGGATGTTCAAGTCGCCCCCCACTATCAACTGTCCCGTCGAGTAACGCAAGAGTTGTGCAATGTGGCGCTTCATGAAGGCATCCTGGCGCTCGTTCGGAGCATACAGGTTTGCGAGGGTCACCTCCTCACCTCCAATCCGCCCCCTCAGGAAAGAGCAAACATTCTTAAATGGGTCTCAATGCATCATATGGTCTTCTATGTACAAATGTACACTAAAAGTTCAGAAGCGTTTTCAAGCTCAACATTGAGCACTGGTTCACATTGCTGCTACTTTGAAACCGCACTACTTCACTTGAAGTAGTGCAATTTCATCTGCTACTTGATAGACATCTGTGTGGCTTTGTACACAGATGTCTATTGAAGTCGCTCCTGAAATCGGCAAAAGTAGTGCAGAAACTACTTTTGCAAATCGGTGCGGCGCCGCAAAATCATTGTCGCATCGATTGGAACAGTGCCATTGCCTCCAATAGGCTGCGACTTGTCATGTGATCTGATCTCTCAAATCGCAAGACAAATCGCTCCAATGGGAACCTAGGCTCAGATATGTTTTCTAAATCTGTTAAGTGTTGGTTTTGCAGCGCTGAAAATAGCTGAATGGATGTATATTCATTTAAACCTACCTACAAAAACACCTAACATAAAATTTATTAAAGTGTAATGCCACAAACTTTAGTTTTAGTTTTAGATAGGGTAGTGAAGAGTTAGAAACCCCGGTCAGCTTTTTAGACATTTCTATTCCCTTCTTGTCCCAGTGACAGTTTTGTCAATAGGACAGGATTTAAGGTAAAATATCTCCAACGTGTCACAGAAAACAATGTAAGTTTGACAGGATCTAACCTTACTCCAGTCTATCCGGGTCTGGGACCCACAGCGATAGGAAGAACTGGCTGCGGGAAGACAGAGCTGGACTCCAGGTAGTGGTAAATACCTGCTATTTAACTGATGTAGCTGCTGACATTCAAATAATGAAGCTCCTATTTAAGTAGTGAAGCCAAGATCAGGATGATGGGCATAGAGCCTGCACCCTTTAGAAACAAATCACTAAAGACAGAGGGCCAGATCCAGAGAGAGAGTACACCGGCGTATCTACTGATACGCCGGCGTACTTTGAAATTACCTGCGTCGTATCTTTAGTTTGAATCCTCAAACCAAGATACGACGGCATCTGGGTTCGATCCGACAGGCGTACGGCTTTGTACGCCTTCGGATCGTAGATGCAATACTTTGGCGTCCGCTGGGTGGAGTTTGCGTAGTTTTCCGCGTCGGGTATGCAAATTAGCTTTTTCCGACGATCCACGAACGTACGCGCGGCCGTCGCATTCTCTTACGTCGTCTCTAGTCGGCTTTTTCCGGCGTATAGTTAAAGCTGGCATTTTGCGGCGTATAGTTAGACTTGCCATGTTAAGTATGGCCGTCGTTCCTGCGTCGAAATTTGAATTTTTTACTTTTTTTGCGTACGTCGTCCGTGAATAGGGATGGATGTAATTCACGTCTAAGTTAAAAAAATGATGTTGTTGCGACGTCATTTAGCGCAATGCACGGCGGGAAATTTAGGGACGGCGCATGCACAGTTCGTTCGGCGCGGGGACGCGCTTCATTTAAATGAAACACGCCCCCTACTCGCCGATTTGAATTACGCGCCGAGAGATACACTACGCCGCCGTAACTTATGCCGCAAATTCTTTGTGGATTCGAAGAATTCAAAAGTAAGTTACAGCGGCGTAGCGTATCTCACATACGCTGCGCCTATCTAAATGTATGTGGATCTGGCCCAGAGTCCATTATTCTACCCACACATCTTCACTTTAAGTTGCACAAAAATGTCATAGCTTTTCTTTTTCCCAAACTTCCCTTTGGGATTAATAACGTATTCTGAATCTTAATAGCTGTTCCCAGCAAGAGCAGAGTAAGGATGAGCACATCTTATACTGCCCATCGTTCTCGGTGAAAGTTGTAACACCCTTATGTGTTATTTATTTTTCTAGGTGCTAACAAAGCTCACCACTATGCAGAAAACTTGCAGACTGTGTCAATTAAGAATAAAAAAGTTGTTAATCATTTTAGTTGTTAACTTTGGGGGAAAAAAAGGTTTTGTAGCAAATTTTTGCACACAAGATGGATAGAATCTCTTTGCAGTAGCATGGGTACTATTCAAGTCGACCATTAGGAGGCAGTAGTTAGCTACTGTGCAGTTCATATAAAATTGAAGAACCTTTGTTCCATAATAACTATTCTCACTTCTACAATAATGATACTGCAGTACTACAGGGAAATATTCATACTGATGTTACATTAATGATACTGTGCCATAGTAATTCCACAGACATATTAAAGCTCCAGACCAGGCATGGGTGGGACTTTAAATAAAGCATGCATCCCAGGAAATACATAACAAGAAATAATATGGCAATATACTGCTGCATTGGAACTTAAAACATTAAATAAAGGCACTGCAAATCAACAATTAGCAGTCATTACTTTAATTATGTATAAAATATGGTGACAACAATGATAACACAGCATACCTAGTATATTGGTTAAAAGTTCAATGATATACAGAATACAACCATATTAGTAACAAGGTATAATAACATAATACGTTTATAATTAACACAATGCAACAGGGCCAATTCATAAGTTTATTTCCATAATGGATAGGTACAGCCTAAATATGTTGGTACACTCCAGTTAATATATAATAATGATGGCTGATAATGGTGCAGTATATAGGCAAGTGAGCTAATAAGCTCAAGATAGCATAATATGACAACATAGTTAATACCCAATATGTTAAATAAACAGTTAGTTGGAGTGAGTCTCCATAATAGCTGTGGTCCCAATTGGTAGGTAGAGTCCAATTGGTATTTGGGATAGATGGTAAAAGATTTTTAATATATGTGCAATGGGGCATCTATTGGCTCAATGCGTTTCATGGTCATCACCACTCTTCAGGAGCAAGTATATGATGAATGTCTAAAATGTTAAAAAATAGAATTATAAAACTAAAAAATAGATTTTTTGTAAAGGGTCTAGCTATGAAGAGGGGGGAGGAAAGGGGGAGAAAAGTAGAGGCAACAACGATTCCCCAAAGGTACTTACAAATGAGTCTGATGACGTAGGCGTGAAGGGCAAGAGGATGGCCGCAAAAAGGTCAGCCCCGGGGAGCTGAGGCAGACTTCTGAGAGTCGGTTCACACTGGGGCAACACGACTTCCAGCACGACTTTGGGAGGCAACTTGGACAGGACTTGAGTATGAATCATCAGGCAACTTACAAGGCAACTTGCCTCCAGGACAGGAGGCTTTCCAGTGGCCAATCAAACAACAATCAGCTCTGGGGGAGGGAGGGGTTTGCCTGAGAAATGTATGTTCTCTTCCTGTAAAGTTACTTCAGTTAGGACAGTGATCAGACTTCTGAGGCAACTTCCATTGAAATCAATGGGTACAAGTTGCCTACAAGTCTTATTGAAGTAGTACAGGAACTTTTTCTGAAGTCGGAGCGACTTCAGTAGTGTGTATTAAGACAGCTCCATTCACTTCCATTGATTTTCTCAACCACATGACTTGGGATGACTTGGGGCAACTTCAAGTCTGATCCCAGGTCACCCCTGTGTGAACCAGCTCTTAGAACTCATATCTTCAGTTATGGGAACACAGAGCCAGTAAGTGCTGATAAAAAACTCACCCATAGGTGTGCACAGCCTATTGCATTAGGATGTGCACCCCAAAGTGCATATATGTGTATGTGTATGTGCATGTGTATATATAATGGCGTTGGCAGTGGACAGTGTCATTAGGGCAGAGATTGGTAAAAGTAGGGCAGTGGACGTGTCAGTCGTTTTTTATTTTTTATTATTTTATTTTCAACAATTGTATTTTTTTTATTATTTTTTACTATGGTTTTAGGAGGCTTTGGTGAAATATCAGGGGTCTAAACCAGGGGTCTCCAAACTGTGGCCCGAGGGCCGGATGTGGCCCTTTGCTATACTTTACCCGGCCCTTGGGGCAGTATTGCTCCCAACAATATGAGGCACTATTCCTCCCAATGACACCAACAATGGGGCTCTATTTCTTCCACTAATAGCAATGATGGAGCACTATTCCTCCTCCTACTGCCCACCAACACTGGGGCCATGTTTATTCTCACTGATGCTCGGCCTTGGGGCATTTTCTACCCCCATTGGTCAGAATCCGGCCCCCCTGAAGTTTCAAAGGCAGTAAACTGGCCCTTTGCTTGAAAAGTATGGAGACCCCTGGTCTAAACAGTTGGAATACGTGCCACACAGGGTGATTAGGGTGTGCCCTGGCACCTATGAACTCACCATTTTGTACATTTTGTTCTCAGATTAGTGGAAGACAGAGATACTTCTACCCTAAAGCTGGCCATACATGTATAGATTTGTTTTTTTGTTTTGTTTTTTGACCAGTTGCTCACTTTGATGTGGATGCCTCATGAGTGCCAGCTAATTCCTATTACTAGTATGTAGAAAAAGACTTGTTTCAGGCAGTCCAGAAATAACAAGACGCCCTTTTTTAAAATGACTACCTTAGAACGGCAATAGTATCTGACAACATTCAGCGTACAGATGGTTGACTGAAAAAGACTAGCAGCCTCTACTATATTTGCCAAGTTGTGGCGTATGCTGAGCAATGTGGGCTGAAATGTTTAAGCTTCTTTATATTTGAAGCACATTGCTTTTGATTAGGATTCCCACATCTGCTTTGTCAAAACCAGTTAGTGTTTTAACAGATTATAGTGCTTGTTGGAAACATAGAATGTTCCCTAATGGTGCTTACATCTCTCACACATTGATTGACTGGTTGTGACTAATTGCTTTAGATTACAGAGAAATTGCAAAAGGTGATCCTCAGTTTAGGATCTGTGAGCTCAAGACTTTATTCATTTTAATAAAACATCCTAAAATCTCTGGAACCTAATCTTTGGTGGCTCACCAAGAAGTTTAACTCTTTGTGTCTTTTTTTTATTTTTATTCAGGCATCATGATGTCTAAAGGCATTACTGTTACTACATGCATTTACAGTCAATTTTGACACCACATCCTTTCGCATCCATTAGCGGTGCTGTCCATAAAATGCATTATAGGTTCCCCAGAAAGAAGCCTCAATAAACTGTACAGCTAATACAAGCTTAGGAATTTAAAGTTTAAAGTGTTATTAAACCCACAACAGTAAAATCAGTCAGTATATGCAGTAAAGCATGCTTGCTCTACTCACAGTGGAACCTAAGTGGTTATTCCTCTGCATTGTGTAAAAATGCTGTTTCATCCTGTCTTCTCTGATCCTCCCCTTCTTTTACTGACCACAGTCCATCTGCTGATAGAACAGAGCTCTCGGAGGCACTATCCAAACCTTCCCTTATTCCACAGTCCCCAAACCAGCTCCTGATAGAGATTTTTTCCTTGGGAGAATGCATAAGATCAGCACAGGTCCAATCAGCACTGTCAAGACAGAGGGTCAGGGGTCCTCTAGCCTGATAAGACAGTCAGAGCAGAATAAAAAAATTCTTCCTACAAGCTTTAACCAGACACCTATAGAAGTCACAAGACTGCTCTAACTGCTGATGAGAAAAGGTATTTACTAAAACTATTGAATTTCCATATTCTGTGCACTGTGGGAGACCAGATATAGTGAATGCAGGGTCCTGGGTTTGGTAACACTTTAACCACTTGCTGAATGGTGGTTACAGCACGGTCAGATAATTCTGTGAGGGTGTACAATGACATCCTTTGAGAATCACGCTCCCCACATGCCCCCACATCAGTGCACATCTGTGCCCAGCAGTTCTCAACAGTGCCCCCTTAGTGCACATCTGTGCCTCTTCTGTGCCCTACAGTGCCCCATCAGTGCTCTACAGTGCAACAGCGGTACCCAGTAGTGCCTCATCTGTGCCCAGCAGTGGTCTGCAGTGCCACATCTGTGCCCCATCAGTGCTTTACAGTTCACATCTGTGCCCCATCAGTGCCAAGTCAGTGCACATCTGTGCCACATCAGTGCACATCTGTGCCCCATCAGTGCCACAGCAGTGCACATATGTGCCCCATCCGTGCCACATCAGTGCAAGCAGTGCCACATCTGTGCCCCATCAGTGCTTTACAGTGCACATATGTGCCCCATCTGTACCACACCAGTGCCCAATCAGTGCACATCTGTGCCACATCAGTGCACATATGTGCCCCATCAGTGCCACAGCAGTGCTAGTGCACATATGTGCCACATCAGTGCAAGCAGTGCCACATCTGTGCCCAGCAGTTCTCTACAGTACCCCATCAGTGCAGATCTGTGCCTCTTCTGTGCCACATCAGTGCCACATCAGTGCTACATCAGTGCCACATCAGTGCTACATCAGTGCCATATCTGTGCTGTACAGTGCCCCATCAGTGTCACTAAAGTGCTCATTAATGCCAATACAGTGCCCATCAGTAAGTGCTCATTAATGCCACCCTATTAGTAAATCCTCATCAGCGACCGTCAGTGCCGTAAAAAATTTTTTTAGAAAATGTGTTTTCATTTTTTTCCACATTTTCCAAAAACTTGTTGAAAAAAAATGACATGTTCAAAAGACTCATTATGCCTCATAGAATATATGTTGGGGTGTTTTCTTTCAAAAAGGTGGTCATTTTGTGGAAATTTCCATTGTCCTGGCGCTCCAGGGCCTTCAAAAGTGTGATAGGTTGTCAGGAAATTATATGTGTAATTTATGTCCCTAGAATGCTAGACAGTGCTCACTGCCCCGACGGCTGTGTAAAAGTCTCACATATGTGGTATTGCCATACTCAGGAGGAGTAGCAGAATATGTTTTGGGGTGTAGCAGGGCCGGACTGGGAATAAAAACCAGCCCTGGAAAAATGTCATACCAGCCCCATAGTTTTAAACTTTTTCGGCCACTAGCGGGGGTTGAAAGTGCCCCACTGCCCCCCGAAAAGCACTGCAAAAAAGTTAGTAAAGCACCGCTAAAAACTGCATCGCTTTACCGCCGACGCCCCCAACGTGAAAGCAGCCTAAGGTAGGGGGGGGGTTACTGATATAAGGGGGAAACCTTTATATCAGTGTCCCTTTACATTATTGTATTAACTCCCCCTTACATCAATGACCCCCCTTGCCCCTTAGGCTGGCCTTGCGGCGCTGTCACTGACCTCCTTTTAGGTGCACCTTGCAGGGATCAGTCAGGCGGCTCCAGCTTGGTGGCTCTGGTTTTCCTATAGTCTCCTTTCCACAGTCCACACACCTCTGACTTCTCCCATGACCCCCATCCCAGCGACACTCCCACTCTTGACTCCTCTCCAAACTCCCTCAGAGACTGCAGACTTCACATGATACAAGAGATGATCAGAGACTGCAGACATGATACAAGAGATGATCAGAGACTGCAGACATGATACAAGAGACCAATGCAGAGAGAACAGGCAAAAAAATATATATAAATGCACATTTTTTTACCTGAAAAATGTTTTTAATTATTATTATAATAAATACATTCACATTTTATTATTTACAGTATATTATTGTATCATAATACATAAGTTAACTCCATGAGAGAGGGGCTACAATGGCGAGAGAGAGAGAGAGAGAAAGGGGCTGCAATGGTGAGAGGGGGGCTATAATGGTGAGAGAGAAAGGGGCTGCAGTGGTGAGACAGAGAAAGGGGCTGCAATAGTGTGAGAGAGAGAGAGAGAGAGAGGGGGGCTATAATGGTGAGAGAGAAAGGGGCTGCAGTGGTGAGACAGAGAAAGGGGCTACAATAGTGTGTGAGAGAGAGAGAGGGGGGGGCTGCAATAGTGAGAGAGAGGGGCTGCAATAGTGAGAGAGAGGGGCTGCAATAGTGAGAGAGAGGGGCTGCAATAGTGAGAGAGAGGGGCTGCAATAGTGAGAGAGAAAGAGGCTGCAATGGTGGGAGAGAGAGAGGGGCTACAATGGTGGGAGAGAGGAGCTGCAATAGAGAGAGAGAGGCTGCAGTGGTGAGAGATAGAGGGGCTGCAGTGGTGAGAGATAGAGGGGCTGCAGTGGTGAGAGATGGAGGGGCTGCAGTGGTGTGAGAGAGGGGCTGCAGTGGTGAGACATAGAGAAAGGGGCTGCAATAGTGAGAGAGAGAGAGAGAGAGAGAGAGAGAGAGAGAGAGTCTGCAATAGTGAGAGACAGGAGCTGCAGTAGAGAGAGAGAGGGCTGCAATAATGAGAGAGAGGGGCTGCAATAGAGAGAGAGAGAGAGAGAGAGAGAGGGGGGGCTGCAATGGTGAGAGAGAGAGAAGTGCTGCTATAGTGTGTGAGAGAGAGGGGGCTTTAATGGTGAGAGAGAGGGGGGGCTGCATTGGTGGGCGAGAGAGAGAGGGGGGCTGCAATGGTGGGAGAGAGAGAGGGGCTGCAATGGTGGGAGAGAGGGGAGCTGAAATAGTAAGAGAGAGGGAGAGAGAGGGCTGCAATGGTGAGAGAAAGGGGCTGCAATAGTGAGAGAGAGAGGGGGCTGCAGTGATGGGAGAGAGAGGGGGGCTGCAATGGTGGGAGGGAGAGAGAGATGGGCTGCAATGGTGGGAGAGAGGGGGGCTGCAATGGTGGGAGAGAGAGAGGGCTGCAATGGTGGGAGAGAGGGGGGGCTGCAATGGTGGGAGAGAGAGAAGTGCTGCTATAGTGTGTGAGAGAGGGGGCTTTAATGGTGGGAGAGAGGGGGGGCTGCATTGGTGGGCGAGAGAGAGAGGGGGGCTGCAATGGTGGGAGAGAGAGAGGGGCTGCAATGGTGGGAGAGAGGGGAGCTGAAATAGTAAGAGAGAGGGGCTGCAAGAGAGAGGGGGCTGCAGTGATGGGAGAGAGAGGGGGGCTGCAATGGTGGGAGGGAGAGAGAGATGGGCTGCAATGGTGGGAGAGAGAGAGGGCTGCAATGGTGGGAGAGAGAGAGGGCTGCAATGGTGGGAGAGAGAGGGGGCTGAAATGGTGGGAGAGAGAGGGGGCTGAAATGGTGGGAGAGAGAGAGGGCTGCAATGGTGGGAGGGAGAGAGGGGGCTGCAATGGTGGGAGAGTGAGAGGGGGTTGCAATGGTGGGAGGGAGAGAGGGGGCTGCAATGGTGGGAGAGTGAGAGGGGGTTGCAATGGTGGGAGGGAGAGAGGGGGCTGCAATGGTGGGGGAGAGAGAGGGGGGGGCTGCAATGGTGGGGGAGAGAGGGGAGCTGCAATGGTGGGGGAGAGAGGGGAGCTGCAATGGTGGGGGAGAGAGGGGAGCTGCAATGGTGGGGGAGAGAGGGGGGCTGCAATGGTGGGGGAGAGAGGGGAGCTGCAATGGTGGGGGAGAGAGGGGGACTGCAATGGTGGGAGAGAGAGAGGGGCTGCAATGGTGGGAGAGAGAGAGGGGCTGCAATGGTGGGAGAGAGGGGCTGCAATGGTGGGAGAGAGGGGAGCTGAAATAGTAAGAGAGAGGGAGAGAGAGGGGCTGCAAGAGAGAGGGGGCTTCAGTGATGGGAGAGAGAGGGGGCTGCAATGGTGGGAGGGAGAGAGAGATGGGCTGCAATGGTGGGAGAGAGGGGGGCTGCAATGGTGGGAGAGAGAGAGGGCTGCAATGGTGGGAGAGAGAGAGGGCTGCAATGGTGGGAGAAAGAGGGGGCTGAAATGGTGGGAGGGAGAGAGAGATGGGCTGCAATGGTGGGAGAGAGGGGGGCTGCAATGGTGGGAGAGAGAGAGGGCTGCAATGGTGGGAGAGAGAGAGGGCTGCAATGGTGGGAGAAAGAGGGGGCTGAAATGGTGGGAGAGAGGGGGGGGGCTGCAATGGTGGGAGAGTGAGAGGGGGTTGCAATGGTGGGAGAGTGAGAGGGGGTTGCAATGGTGGGGGAGAGAGAGAGGGGGGGCTGCAATGGTGGGGAGAGAGAGAGGGGGGGCTGCAATGGTGGGGAGAGAGAGGGGGGGCTGCAATGGTGGGGGGAGAGAGAGAGGGGGGCTGCAATGGTGGGGGAGAGAGGGGAGCTGCAATGGTGGGGGAGAGAGGGGGGCTGCAATGGTGGGGGGAGAGAGAGAGGGGGGCTGCAATGGTGGGGAGAGAAGGGGGTGCAATGGTGGGGAGAGAAGGGGGTGCAATGGTGGGGGAGAGAGGGGAGCTGCAATGGTGGGGGAGAGAGAGAGCGAGAGAGAGGGGGGGGGGGGCTGCAATGGTGGGAGGGAGAGAGGGGGGTTGCAATGGTGGGAGGGAGAGAGGGGGCTGCAATGATGAGAGGGGGCCTGCAATGGTGGGAGAGAGAGGGGGCTGCAATGGTGGGGGGGAGAGAAGGGGCTGCAATGGTGGGGGAGAGAGAGATGGGGGCTGCAATGGTGGGGGGGGAGAGGGCTGCAATGGTGGGGGAGAGAGAGGGGGGCTGCAATGGTGGGGGAGAGAGAAGGGAGCTGCAATGGTGGGGGTGAGGGCTGCAATGGTGGGGGGGAGAGAGAGAGGGGGGCTGCAATAGTGGGGGAGAGAGAAGGGAGCTGCAATGGTGGGGGTGAGGGCTGCAATGGTGGGGGGGAGAGAGAGAGGGGGGCTGCAATGGTGGGGGAGAGAGAAGGGAGCTGCAATGGTGGGGGTGAGGGCTGCAATGGTGGGGGGGAGAGAGAGGGGGGGCTGCAATGGTGGGGGAGAGGGCTGCAATGGTGGGGGGAGAGAGAGAGAGGGGGGCTGCAATGGTGGGGGAGAGAGGGGGGAGTTGCAATGGTGGGGGAGAGAAATTATACAGTTAACAATCTGCAGGGGCAGAAAAGACAGGTGCAGAGAGGGGGGAGATTATACAGTCCAGATTACAATTTGCAGGGGCAACAAAGGTGACAAAGAAAGGGGGTGCACCATGCAACCCCCCCACCCCCTCTCTCTCTCTGTCACCTTTGCTGCCCCTGCAAATTGTAATCTGGACTGTATAATCTCTCTCACCAATGCATGGTCAACCCCCCCCCCCTCTCCCCTCTCTGAGATTATTAGACAGGCGATTTAGATTTTCCAGGGGCAGCAAAGGTAGGTAGGTGGCAGAGAGAGGAGGGGGGCCCGGGGGGGGGGTGCACCGTTATATGGTGAGAGATACTGTCAGCAGGATTTCGAATCTTTTTTCCTCACCTTGTGCTCCAAGGGTGGCTGGCCCGGGCTGCGCGTTGTCTTCTTCTCCTCTGCGACACGTGACTCTGCACTGGGCGGTGCTGGCGCCGCACGGGAAGAAGGAAGAACATCTGACGTTCGTTACTTCTCCTGCTTGGCTCCTCCCCTCCCTCAGACACGTGACACACACGATCGCTCACAGCCGCGAAAGTGCAGCGGCGAGCATGGCGGCCGCAAATAGCAAGCGGCCGGCCGCCGCTGCTTTAAAATTTTTTAAAAAACATGCAATGATTATTGAGGTGAGGTGAGAGGACATTAACGTGACAGTCACTGGAGTGGAGAGGGCTAGTTGAAAAGTGCGGCCGCGATGGCGGCGGCGGCCGTGGCCCGGCCACACAGGCAGCTAACTGGTTGATTTTTGACAGACAGCAGGCGGCCTACCGGGAATTTTCCCGCTATCCCGGTAGGCCAGTCCGGCCCTGGGTGTAGTTGTAAGTATGCATATGCCATGTGAGAGAAATAACCTGTTAATATGACAACTTTGTGAACAAATTAATAAAAAAATGAAAATCTTCGTTTTGCAAAGATATGTGGGAAAAAATGTAAACGTGAAAAAACTGACCATGCCTCTTACGAAATACCATGGAATGTCTACTTTCCAAAAAGGGGGGTATTTGTACTTTTTCTGGCTTGTTAGTTTCTCAAGAAATGAGATAGACCGTCAGTACATCAGGTGTGTCAATGTTCAATGATTGACACCATAACTTGTAGACTATAACTTTCACAAAGACCAAATAATATACACTGATTTGGGTTAATTTTACCAAGGATATGTAGCAGTATAGATTTTGGCCAAAATTTATGAAGAAAAATTACTAGTTTGCTAAATTTTATAACAGAAACTGAGAAAAATTATTTTTTATTTTTTTTTACAAAATTTTCGGTCTTTATTTATTTATAGCGAAAAAAAAAAAACAGTGGTGATTAAATACCACCAAAAGAAAGCTCTATTTGTATGAAAAAAAGGACAAATAGTTATGTGGGTACAGTGTTGCGTGGTTGAGTAATTGTCATTCAATGTGTGACAGCACTAAAAGGTGAAAATCGGCCTGGTTAAGAAGGTGGTTTAAGTGCCAGTGGGCAAGTGGTTAACTTCAGCCAGATAGTTAAAAAAAATGTTTTAACCATGTTGTGTATTCATTAAAAAGGATTAAATGCATTTATACATATAGCTAGCATCAGTACCTGAATCTGGCTTTCTAATCAGCCTGCTGTAATCCTCTGTACAGCAGCACTGATAATGGGAAGAAGTGTCAGCACTTAGCTAATCAGGGCTTTGTTTTTTCATGACTACATGAATGTGCTATTGCTCCATTTTTCTCCCCTCATAAGCTGGAACGAGTCTTTGGACAAGCCCTGTGTATCATAAATATGTATTACATTGTGTTAAAATGCACCATGTATACATTTTAAAGCATTGCAGATCAACGCAGCATTGTAGTATAATAAGGGGAATTAAAAAAACAGTTGTGTCCATGCATTGACCTGCAATTTGCAGTTGCGCTAAAGCTCAGATCTAGCATGTTAATTGCTCATAAAAAGGATTTATGTATAATATGTATGTATATATGTATATAATGTATATATTTTCCTTGCATTTTATCGCAGTGTGAATATGGCCTTAGTGTGTACAACAGCATGGTGGCTACTGATGAAATCACCTTCCTTTGTAATGTTCTGAACTGGTACAGTTTGTGTGTTAGTGTAAACCAAAAACAAAATTAAGGGTATAACAGAATTTTTCAACTGAGTACTGCATAAAATCAAAATGTACAGACTTAATGTGAATTGTTTTGGACCAGGTTTCAAATGCTACTTACTCAAAACATTGCTGTAATAATAGATCGCAAAGCCCCTATACTTTGGCCACTTAATCATGCACATAGTTAGGCCAGGTAAGAGCTGTGCATCACCTTCCGGCAAAACACAGCCCTCACATGGCTGTATGCCTAAGTATGTCTCTGTCTATGCCTAAGGATTAGAAATCTGCATATATTTTTTCCTAATAATTGCAACATGTTCTTCCAACTCTTCCTTGTTAGAACCTCTTATTTACCAGCTTTTTGTTGCCCTATCCCAATTTTTTTTGAGATGTGTTGCTGCCACCAATTTCAAAATGACCTTATATTTTTTTCTTAAAATGGTACATTCTACATCTTTTCTATTTTGAAAAAATAAAATAAAAAAATGTGTTTTATGAGATTTGCAATTCATTGATTTTTTTTATGTAGATTTTACACAGCATGTCAACTTTTTGGGAATTGGGGTTGTATGTTTTAACAATACTAATTTAGTTATAACATTAAAACATTTGGCTCAATACAGGCAAATGTATCGTTTGTAAGTACACCGCACTCTATATGCAAATACACATAGCAAAAATCCAGCGCTCAAATGTTCAGTAAGGCTGCATTCACACCTTGGCGTACCTAATCGCGGCGTTTTGTCCCGCAAATTGCGGCGACAAATTGCGGCGTTTTGTACCGTAATTTGCGGCAACAAAATGTTGCAATTGTGCATGCAGCTTACCCCCAGGTCCACATCTCCTATGCCGAACGCCGAAACCTGCCTGAAAAAAAGGTCCGGGACTTGTTTTCAGGCGGCAGGCGTACGGCGTTCGGCGTGGAGATGTGAACCATCTCCATAGAGGGCAATGTAAAATCATCCCTCCAGCGTCTTAGGGGCTGCTGCGGCGTCGCGCTTCAGGCGTATATACGCCTAGGTGTGCACAGAGCCTAAGGAAGGGTAATCCAAGTGGCTTGGGTAGAGAAAGGTTCATGCGGCACAAGGAACCACAGCTCCTTGTCAGTATCCAGGACAAATTGCTCCATGGACATGAACAAGAGTTATTCAAGGGGTGCAAGGTCAGAGTGCAGAAAGATTTATTGAACAAAGGTATTAACAAACTTGCAGCCAAGAACAAAAATAAAGTAAGGGCAGGAGGGGAGAAGCTTGCGGCTGATGGAGACACAGGAAACCGATCCTGTATGCTGGCTGCTTAGAAGCAACCAGACCTGCCAAAAGGGATGTAAAAAAGTGGCGCTCAAGCTGCCATGCATGCACCTTGTTCAGAACTGTCATTGTGGGGAGAAGGGGAGGACTAATATGCGTTTCTGGAGCTCCACCCTATTGTCAAACTTGTTTGTGTTGTATCTAATAACACAACTGATACCTGCGGAATCAGTCCCTGCAACCACCACCTAGCTCGAGTAAAGTTGATTTAAAAAACTACTGAGTGGGTGGTAAATTTTCCTATCAGATGCAGTCACTTTTTGGGCACACCACTGTAGTCAGGCAGCCATGGCATGGCATGGCTGCTAAATACAGTAGCTGACAGTGGAGATTCCTCCATCCATGCTGTTTTTTTTTTGGTGAATTTTTCCATGGGGAAACTTTACATTGCGAAGAGTACCCATTCTTGTGCAAGGAAAATAAAAAAAAGGGGTCCATATAGTGAACTTGGTGTAGAGTTATTCACTTAAAGGTCATCACAGAGGACAAGGGGGCACTCTTTACATCTGGAGGAAAATAGATTTCATCTTCAAATATGGAAAGGTTTCTTTACAGTAGGAGCTGTGAAAATGTGGAATAGACTCCCTCAAGAGCTGGTTCTGGACAGCTCAGTAGATTGTTTTAACCACTGCAGCCCCGGAAGATTTAGCTGCTCAATGACCAGGCAATTTTTTGCAAAATGTATCCCTGTTTCTATCTTTGGAACTGATCCACAGAATCAGTTTCCAAGAGATAGACAGAAGATCCGACATGTGTAATTGAATTACACTGTCGGATCTTAAGGATGCAATTCTAGGCTGGCCGCTAGGTGGCGAGGCCATTGCGGCCAGCCTAGAATATGCAAATGAACACTTACGGCGATCCACGAACGTTCCGATGGGCCCGTCGCGCTAATTCTACGTAGTTTACGTCGAGTAACGCCGTGTAAAAATAGGGCTGAGTCCTATTTGACTAAGCCCTATTAAGTATGGCCGTCGTTCCCGCGTCGAAAATTCAAACTCTACGTCGTTTGCGTAAGAGGTCCGTGAATGGCGCTGGACGCCATTTACGTTACCGTCTAAGCAAATGACGTCGGAGCGACGTCTGTTAGCGCAATGCACGTCGGGTAATTTACCCGACGGAGCATGCGCAGTACATCCGGCGCGGGATTTGTTTATAGCGCAAAAACTAAAAACCGCAGAGGTGATCAAATACCACCAAAAGAAAGCTCTATTTGTGGGGGGAAAAAAGACGCCAATTTTGTTTGGGAGCCACGTCGCACAACCGCGCAATTGTCAGTTAAAGCGACGTAGTGCCAAATCGCAAAAAGTACTCTGGTCTTTACCAGCAATATGGTCCGGGGGTTAAGTGGTTAATTGCCAATTGCACGGTCGTGCGACGTTGTACTCAAATAAAATTGACGTCCTTTTTTCCCACAAATAAAGCTTTCTTTTGGTGGTATTTGATCATCTCTGCAGTTTTCATTTTTTGCGCTATTAAACAAAAAAAGAGCAACTATTTTGAAAAAAAAAAAAACACAATATTTTGTACTTTTTGCTAAAATAAATATCCCCATTTTTAAAAAAAAAAATAATTACAATATTAAAATGTCCATCAAAGTAGAGTCTAGACAACATCCATGACTGTTGTGAGTAGTAACATTTCACAAATAGACTTTTCTTCACTTCACCACTTGAAAAAATACATAAGACCTTGTCTCTCAAGCATAGTCTCACTCACCAAAACCTAATGCCTCACATACCTAAATGATCGGCATACAGCGCTCACTCAATGTCATCTTCATCCTATAATATGCTGTGTCAAACGTGGTTCACTTTAGGCAATCCCTCTGACAGTGTAATACCTTCTAACACTTTAATTTATTAACCCAGTTAAAACTACTTACAAGATTAAAGGAGTTCTTAAGGTATAAAGTTTTTAGCCAATATGTGTTCTCTTTGAATATAGTTGTAATTTCTGGTTAAAATATTTAGTTACCTGTTAAATAAGTATGCTAGTTCTTCACTTCCTCGTTCCCTCTCTCGATTCTCTCCTCAACTCCTGGGTTTTGGAGCGTGGATACGTCACGGCATTAAAGATGATCACTGCTCCAGGTTTCCTGTTCATGTTGGCTCTTTTCCCTTGCAGCATCCTACACCCTTGCATGTAGGGCCTAGAGTTGTGTCTCCCTACACGGATTGCATGAATAGAAACACACAGGGGGTTATTTACGAAAGGCAAATCCACTTTGCACTACAAGTGCAAACTACAAGTGCAAACTACAAGTGCAAAGTGCACTGAAATCGCACTGAAAGTACACTTGGAAGTGCAGTCGCTGTAAATCTGAGTGGTAGATCTGAATAAAGGGAAAGCTCTGCTGATTTTATTATGCAATCATGTGCAAGATAAAATGCTGTTTTCCCCTCGGATCTACAGCGACTGCACTTCCAAGTGCACTTTCAGTGCAATTTCAAGTGCACTTTGCACTTGTAGTGCAAAGTGGATTTGCCTTTTGTAAATAACCCCAACAGTCTTGTAGCCTAGAATGGCAAGGCACGCACCTGCTCCTCCCCTTCCCTTCTCCTAGCTAACAGACAGGCGCAAGACTGCACTGTCTGCTGTTTCTCTTTCTGTGAAGATCATATGTTCAGGGAAGCATCACTGAGAGAGCAGTAGCCAGTAGCATTGAAAGTTGGAAACCACAAATGATGGCATTATAATTTTAACAAGTAGTTTACTGGGGAATGTATATTTTATTGTGTCCAAAGTATTAAACATAAAAAGTCTGACAGTGGATACTACATTAAAGGAGAAGTATAGGATACCAAAAAACAAAACACAAAAAGAAACATGCATACTCATCCTACAGGCATACCCACATTTAAGTACACAATGGGGTTTATTTACTAAGGCTGGAAAGTGCAAAATCAGTCTCACTTCTACATAGACACTGATGAGCCAGGTTTTATACCCAAAGCTTAATTGAACAAGCTGGGGTTAGAAGCTCATTGGTTTCTATGTAGAAGTGATCTGACCCAGAAGCAGCTTTGCCCATATCTCTCTTTTAAGGGTGGCATAAAATATTTGGGGGGGGGGGGGGCTTATTTAAACTATCAAAATACATCTGCAAAATAGATTTTGCCAGATTGCACATGGGCTGCATAGTTGTTGCTCTCCTATTGTGAGGAGACTAAGTAAAAGCTTTAATTAGTGCTATTTAATGAGTTTAGAATGATATCCTTCTGTTTAGTTTAGATCACAGTTCTTTTCTAATGACAGTGCTTGTCATCATCACAGCACCTCTGGGCCTTTCACAACTTTTCTACAGGTAATGCATAAAACTGGGCAACATATGCAGTGAAAAGAGCTTTTCAGTGGTGGAAAAGGAGCAACATTATTCAGCTAATGAAGAGATCTTGCAACGTATTAGAACATCGCAGAAGCAGAATTAATTAATCTACTGCTTGCCTGTAAAGTTATTGCTTGCCAAAATGCTTTGAACTTTTGGGCTGCTGTGAGAGATGTCTAAAACGGCTGCATTACTTGCCTTACTTGCTGCCTGGCTTGCAAAAATCAATATGGGTACCCCAACAGAACTTACAGTACATACAACTTATGAATAAACAGATTGTGTACTTAACCAAAGTTCCCAGCATTTTTTTAGTTGGGGCAGATTAGCAATTTTATATGTATGTGTGTCCTGCTATTAATTAGGCCATGTTGTAAACAACATGTAAAATATTACAAATTATGTTTTATAATGCATTAAAACTTATTTTAAAAATCTTTAAAAATCTAAGGCGAGCAAAAAATACGCAATACGCGTTTATTGATTGGTTTGCGCAAAAGTTATAGCGTTTACAAAATAGGGTATGGTTTTGTGGCATTTTTATTAATATTTTCTTTTTTTACTAGTAATGGCGGCGATTAACGATTTTTTTTTGTGACTGCGACATTATGGCGGACACTTTTGACACATTTTTGAGACCATTGTCATTTTCACAGCGAAAAGTGCTATAAAAATGCACTGATTACTGTGAAAATGGCAATGGCAGTGAAGGGGTTAAATACTAAGTGGATTCCAACATCCTTGGGACAAAGATCTATATTCAAACAACAAAGTAAAAAAAAACATACAGTATATACACTAGATTACCAAAAGTATTGGGACGCCTACATAAACTTTAATGGAATTCCAGTCTTAGTTTGTAGGGTTCAATATTGGGTTGGCCCACCCTTTGCAGCTTTAACAGCTTCAATTCTTCTGGGAAGGCTGTCCACAAGGTTTAGGAGTGTGTCTATGGGAATGTTTGACCATTCTTCCAGAAGCGCATTTTATGAGGTCAAGCACTGATGTGGATGAGAAGGCCTGGCTCGCAGTCTCTGCTCTAATTAATCCCAAAGGTGTTCCATCGGGTTGAGGTCAGGACTTGTGCAGGCCAGTCAAGTTCCTCCACCCCAAACTCATTTACCAATGTCTTTATAGACCTTGCTTTGTGCACTGGTCCAAATCATTTGATGGTGGGGGGATTAAGGTGTGGGGTTGTTTTTCAAGGATTGGGTTTGGCCCTTTAGTTCCAGTGAAGGGAACACTTAAAGCGGATGTGCCACGGGAAAATAATATTAAAAGCCAGCAGCTACAAATACTGCAGCTGCTGACTTTTAATATTAGGACACTTACCTGTCCTGGAGTCCAGCGCCGATCGCAGCAGAGGACGAGCGATCGCTCGTCTCTCTGCTGCTCCCCCCGCCATCCACGCTGAGGGAACCAGGAAGTGAAGCGCTGCGGCTTCACTGCCCGGTTCCCTACGGCGCATGCGCGAGTCGCGCCGCGCCTGCCGATTGGCTCCCGCTGTGTGCTGGGAGCCGAGTGTTCCCAGCACACAACGGGGGGGGTGACGGGATGTGACGGAATGCCCATCTTTTGCCCGGCCTGTCTTTAGACAGGTATCTGCACCCCCCTCCCCCCTGAAAGGTGTCAAATGTGACACCGGAGGGGGGGAGGGTTTCCGATCAGCGGGGCTCCACTTTAGGGTGGAGAACCGCTTTAAGGCATCGACATACCAAGATATTTTAGACAATTTCATGCTCCCAACTTTTGGGGATGTTTGGGGATGGCCCCTTCCTGTTCCAACATGACTGCACACCAGTGCACAAACAAGGTCCATAAATCAATAGATGAGCAAGTTTGGGGTTAAGGAACTTGACTGACCTGCACGGAGTCTTGACCTCAAACCGATAGAACAACTTTGGGATGAATTAGAGTGGAGACTGCGAGCCAGGCCTTCTTGTCTACATCAATGCCTGACGTCACAAATGGGCTTCTGGAAGAATGGTGAAACATTCCCATAGACACACTCCTAAACCTTGTGGACCGCCTTCCTAGAAGAGTTGAAGCTGTTATAGCTGCAAAGGGTGGGCCAACTCAATATTGAACTCTTTGGACTAAGACTGGGGATGCCATTAATGTTCATGTGCGTGTAAAGGCAGGCGTTCCAATACTCTTGGTAAATCAGTTTCAATAAAAAAGGGACAGAGTCGATGAACCACTAGGTCTTTTTTTCTGCTGTCACTCTTCTGTATTTCTATGTTACCTGTCCTGCGGAGGTTTTACCAAAAAAGTGAAGGTAAATCTCAAACAGCAACATATACTGAAATAAATCCCTACTTTTTTTGTTTTTGAGTAGAGGCTTGGGCTCCTGTAAGATATGTAATTCTGAATTGGGTTAAGCTGCTGGACTTACAGTATCAATATCACACTTCAGTGTGTAGAGCACAATGACTCTGGTAAGGCTTCTCTCTAAAAACAGGGTACCATTAGTTGGGGAATCAGAGTTTGAAGTACACAATTACCAAGTCTAATGAGAGCAATGGGATTCTTGAAATTGCTATAAAATCACTGTTTTTGATTACAATAATCGTGTCTACTTTTCCCAGTAACTTCCAGTTTGAGCTCTATTTGGCTACTTTGACCTATGCCAATCTCCTGTCTTCAAGAAATTGGCTGCTGTCATATTATCCCTACAGGATTGGTCTGGGTCATTTGACTGTTCTAGAGGCCTGATCTGATTATTTTTTTTTTACTTTGGAGCCTATAACATTCATATTTTTTCACCTATTTCCTTTCTACACCAATCAGGATGTGGCACTTTGCACAACTATTGCACACCCACAGTACCACCCCGTGATGGTGTAATTGTGATATGTTGTCTTCCAGTAACTAACCTAAACTGAGTTCCTTTATATCAAATCCATGGAGGGGGAAGAGCCAGAGTCCCAGAAATGTGTTGGTTGTACTATGTCACCTTAATATGAAATAGTGATCATTTGTTTTTTGGAGTCTTGGATTATTGGTCCGGTGCTTTCATTAGGCAGCCCATACATTGATTTTTTTTCCATTTAACCAAGAGGTAAAAATTTTAAAAAATGACACGATTTCCCCATCCACATATTCAAGGTCGATGGGGGGATCCTTCCTTACTATGGTATTGTATTCTGACGGCAGGGAACCTTCCCCACCATCAGAATACAATGATCAGTGTTGCAGCCATAGCTGGTGCCACTGATCATTTGGGAAAAATCCAACAGGCTGATTGTACATAAGTCAATCAATAGATTGACTTGTGTACAACCAGCCTGCCCATACATGGATCAAAATG
The DNA here is from genome assembly GCF_905171775.1 of Rana temporaria. NCBI lineage: Eukaryota > Metazoa > Chordata > Amphibia > Anura > Ranidae > Rana > Rana temporaria. The sequence goes on from NC_053489.1 coordinate 174,379,697, forward strand.
CAGCTGGTCCCTGCTGAACTGGGTGAATTTTGATCCATGTATGGCTATCTTTAGACTGGTTAAATGCAGATATTTATAGTTTACTTTTTTAAGTGAACCATATACAAAAATCACAAAGTGAAATGTCATCAAGTTCTATTAGCCGCAGTGGAGCGTGATGAAGTAGTTTGGGTCGCACTATGTTACGCTGCATGCCACATTACTGCATGCCATACTTTATTTTAGCACACACCACCACAGCATGATAAGAAACACATTTTGTCTTGTCTTGCAGTGGGACTGCTCTGGGCAAAGCTGATTAGCGTAGTCCCACTGCACAGGATGAGAATGAGCCATTGAGTACACGGTTCCCAAATTCAGTTAGCTCTTGTTGTGTTCAAAGCTCAAGTCTGTCATGATCTTGAACAAATCAAACTTTGTATGCAAAGGAATCATGCCTATTAAAGCGGACCTTTAGTCATTTTCAGGCAGATCTGGAGCCGTGTCTCTGTAAAATCCAGAAAGTGAGGAGGCACCAGCTTCAGCTGCCTACGGGTAAAATGGTTGCAGCCAGACTCAGTGGAGGATGATTTCTGCAGCATATTTGGCAAGTACAGAATCACAGTATATATAGATGTAGCACCCTGATGTCTAGGCAGGGTTGCTCTTAAATTTATCTGCCAGGTGTATTGGCCTTGGCCAATTGTTAGGGATCAGTTGATTTCACCCTAAGTCTGGAATTGCTGTACTTCTCTCTTTTGTCGCTGGGTGGCCGGGTACCTGTTGACATTAGATAAGACAAGGGCATTGCAAAGACAGATTAGAAATAGATAAGGTATCTCAGCCAATGGGCAGAGATCTTCTTGGGTCCCTTAGCCTGCTGGGATAGCCTATTTATTTGGGTGAGGCCAGGTGATCAGGGTTCTGTGCCACCCGGACGGCTGTATGGGTGGAAGTGTGTTGTGCTGCCCTGGCTGCTAGGTCGGAGTTTGGGCCTATCCCAGACACATCTGGCTGCTAGGCTGTCTGAGGGCCTATCCAGAAGCAAGAGAGCAGCATAGGGTTGGGAATGCGGCTTGCAGTTCAACCAGAAGTGATGGTTCTGCCGGCCGGAGAACCTGTAGTGGTCGGAGGTAGAGGGGATGCTGTCGCCACTAAGGGACCAAACATCTGGTTACTGGAGCAGTATTTTCACCAACCGGGGACAGTGAAGAATCAGGAAACTTCAGCAGGTGCCAAGCTAGGGACCCAGGCAGTGGAGGTGACGCTTGAGGAGTATCTGGAGTGACAAGCCAGGGACCCAGCAGGGAAGCAGAGGTGACGCTTGAGGAAGATACTAAAGTATCAGCGGGCTGAGAATCAACGAGGAGTGATTGTATAAAAGTAAAGGAGTTACAATTTGTGTTAGGAGCTGTTCTATGACTGTTGCCATAGGAGACAGCGCTCCTACACATGCACATGTGGTGCCAGCTGGGTGCCTTGCCTTTACCTTTAGAAGTCTTGGAGTCTGCCAATTGACATTGCAATTACCTAAGGGTGTCCTGGCCCTAAACCCTCTCTTCCCTTGTTCTGTTCAAGAGAAAATAAAAAAAAATGCATTCAAGAAGTGTCTCGTGCCCATGAATCTACCTTACATTGCACCCAGTATGCCTTGCAACCCACTCTATACAGAAGGATGTTAGGTGTTCTTGGCTCTGGAGGTTCTCATTAGACCAAAGGAGGCCGGGGACCTTGCTACATAAAATAATAAGCAAAGTGGTTGGAGGGAAGCTTCAGAATGGCAAAGATTTATTTATTACAAATGATGTGAGCAGACTGCAGTTCCTCTTTAAGTACTGTGTATTAACAACATTGCTGTGATGCTGGAAAACAGAACTAACGTATTCATTTTTAAATGAAAGCTATGCTGACAGTAAATGGTATAAAAGTAAGAGTCCCACAGATAATTGCAAGCTAATCAAGCTAATTAGGAAGAGGTCATAATTTAGCATTTACAGTTTTAGTATACCCAACTGCATCCACTGCAGTAATGTCACAATTATTTGGGCCCTCTACAAATTTGTCTCTTATTATGCTTTATCTTAAATACTTTTCTGTGAGTAAAAAATATACATCATATATATGTGGGATTGTTATAAATAGAAGCACTGTTACTAAATGTAATTTAAGGACATCTCTAAGGATTTTTCCATCTTTGTCAGTAACGTATGCCACCTAGGGCAGGCCCAGGCCATACATTTTGAAAAATGCAAAATCTAGCGCAGCTCTGCAAAGAATCCAATCAGGAATTTTTAGTATTAATGCAAAATTTGAAAATAATCATATAAGGAACCTTCAGAAGTCGATTACACTTTAAAGTAACTAAAGAATAATGTCTGATTTAGTTAAAATGCATAAGAGATGCATGTCTATTTGAAGTAAAACATTTGTTTATTCTAAGTAGTGAATCAAAATGGTGTCTGATGTCTTTGCAGTTCTGTACTAATAATGAACTTGCCACTCATATCCAAATTGTTTTAAGTATAAAGAGTAGCAACTGGGTAGGTGGGGTAGTGAATCACTACGTCATTTTTCAGCTGACATGATTCAGCATTCGTTTCTGAAGAGCTATTTTTGTGAGAATAGACACTTGCTCTTAACCTACAAAGTGATAAAGGTATTTGATGTGTACCTTTGGGACACTGGAATAGTATACATTCAAATAAGCATTACAGCCCCCTGCAATTTTAATCATGCAGTTGTTTACATTCTTTATCAGTATTCTTCATTCATATCATTTAATATACGGCATAAAGCTTAAAGCCATAGGAAGTGTGACCCAATAAATCTCCATTCCAACCATGGAATATCATTCATTGTGCATCTGATGTATTTTCTTAAAGAACATTAACTTCCAATTATTGGCCATTACTGGAGTCTCAGAAGATTAGCACCTGTCTCTACATTCTTGAAAGCATGGAGATGTACTCCTCTCATCTCTTACCTGTCTACCCATGTTATGTGGTTACATGTAGAATTTGCCAAAATAACAACTAGTTCTAGTGAGCTTATTAAAAAAATCTAGACTTGTAAATTAATTTGTTCGTGTTGTACAATGGCGGTACAGATGGACTCATTAGCATGCACACAACAAATAATTGTAGATGAATTTTTTGCCGGGCTGCCTAATGGGCTCGCTGGGTTAATTATGTCAATGTATAATTACACCAGCCCTGGGAGACATAATGACACACCCTGCTGAGCAGACACTAGCTAATGATGGTGTAATGCTGACAGAGAGAAGACATACTGTTCTGCATGCACCTGCTTACCTCGGCACAAACTGCTTGTGCCCGTGTTTCGTCTTTTGCTTAAATAAACAGACATTACTCAAAACTGGTGTATACAAATACTGTAGTTTAGGAATTAGAAAGGTGCCAGGTGTATGCGAACATGAACACTGAGCACCTTTCTCCTGTAGTGTTGTTATGCTAGCCCCATATTTGCATTGAATTATAATGGCGGCATTGTACCAACTTTGTGATTCCCTAAAATGGCTCACAGCGGTCAGTCTCAATTTTTAGAGTAATCCCTAGATGACCATAGATTGTAATATTATCATTACAATTTTTGTTTTACAGTTTTGTCCCCAATGGGACAAAGAACATGTAGTACTTTACCTCATGTTACTAAGTGCTTTCTAATTTCTAATTCTAATTATCAGTACCAACCTGCCCCCTTCTCCTCCTACCACAGCTGATCTGACAACAGCTTTGAAGGAGACAATTGATTCAAAGCTTCCAATTGCCCCAGATGTGAACACTTTTCTAAGACAGGCAAAAGCAATGCAGAGGAATGGGAACGTGTCAATCTTTGCATTCATTTTGCCATTGCTTGTTTAAGGAAAATGTTCACAGCTAGGTCAAGCTGCAGTTATAATTCAACCATCTTCAATAGCTGTTGCTGGCCATGGCAGGAGGGGAGGGGAGCAGATCAGTACTCATAACTAAGGTTAAAAAGAAACATGGGGCAGAGTACTACGTATACTTTTTCCCATAGCAGATAGAATTGTAAGATAAAGGTTCTAATGATAGATCTTCTTTAAGATAGGAGTAGAGGAAGAATATAGGAATGTTGCTTTGTAGCTTTCCAAACAATCTAGCCAGTAAGTTTATCAGGATTTTTTTGTGACATCTGTACAACAAAACTAATGTGAGTGTACCCCTGTCAGAAACCATGAAACAGACCGAGATAGAAGTACAGTTAAATCACACTTGTTTAATAATAAAAATAAAAAGGTAAACAGAGTAAGCATAGTCAGAGTTCAGTAACCGGATCGGGTAGTCGGCCAAGCCAATGTCCAAGAGCCAGCGATAAAGGTAGTAGTAGAGCAAGCAGAATCTGTAGCCAGTAGAAATGTCAGTCAAGCAGGTCTTCAACAGGAACGCAAATGAAAGTGTCTTGTGATGTTAACACAGGCGAAGGCAAAGAGCAAATGAACTGGAAGGCTTTAAGTAGGCAGAGCTGACAAACAGGATCATCAACAGGTGGATCACTGTGGAGAGATGGGAGCTGGCAATTAGCTAACATCTGAGCTGCCAGCACAGAGAAGGAAGGGCTGAGCCCAGCCCTGACAACCCCACACAGCTGCACATGCACTCAAGTTCTCCACAAGCTCCACAAAATCCATTTTCGTTTAGGAGGACTGTTTGAAATATCTTGTCTCTTGTACATCCAGACTCAAAATGTTGTGAAAATGTCTGTGGCTTGTGGCTGTCTATAAACAAACAAAACAAAAAAATCAAAACCTGTAGACGAAACTATGCATGGGCATGCATACCGAGCCACTGGAAAAAACAATCGACCTCTATAGTTGCCCAATGGCTCGCAAGGGTAAATGATATTGAACAGATGGGGAACCTGACTGCTGCTCTCCTGGATAAGTCAGGGGGACGTAAGACCAGATGGTTCAATTAGGACCTCTTTTGCTTCTCAGATTAAAGGGTCACTAAAGTAAAAAAAAAAAATTTAAATAACAAATATGTTATACTTACTTCCACTGTGCAGCTCGTTTTGCACAGAGTGGCCCCGAACCTGGTCTTCTGGGGTCCCGCGGCGGCTGTCTCGGCTCCCCCCGCAAGGACTCAACACCTTTATACGAGCAAGCATGGTGTTAAGTGATACAACCGGCGGCCGTAGCCACCTACTGTATCACTAGGCCCTGCCCCCGGTACGCCGCGTCATTGGAGGTGATTGACAGCAGCGCGAGCCAATGGCTGTGCTGCTTTCAATCAACCAATGAATGAGCCGGCCGAGAATCCTGTGCGTTCACAGCGTGGGACTTTTGAGGGGTCAGGTAAGTAAAGGGGGGGTTTGGGGGGCCTCTAATCTGCAGCTGTTTTTTCACCTTAATGCATAGAATGCATTAATGTGAAAAAACTTTTACCTTTACAACCCCTTTAATTCCTATGATATGTATAGCTTTTGCTCTATGCCTGAGCCTTATGTTGGCTGGCCTGCTCTTAAGTTCCCCTACTCCCTGGAAGGGATCCCTCACACACCGCCTCCCCCCTTTTCCCCCTCCCCTTACCCCCCTCTTTTTTTTCTTTCTCTCATCCTTCTCCATTTCCTCTTTCCTTCTTCTTTCTTGCCCTCTTCCGTCTCTCTTTGTTTTCCTTTCTCTCCTGTTAAATTAATAAAATTGGTGTACTCAGACCTTAGTTGGACACCTCACATCAGTCTTCTTCTTATATGCTGGTAACTGCTTCTAGAAGTTTAGGGGACACCTACCTAAAGCAAGGTTGGCATTCACACAGCCCATCCACTGAGGTCCCTAAACCTTTGTGCACTTAGTTGAACTTGCTACCTGTTAACAAGCAGATTCATCTTCTAACAACCACTCCAAATGATCCTACTCATGGCAGGATTCTCCTATATTTTAAATATGTGATGGCTATTGGACAGATTATATGTCCTGTGAAGCTACCATTTTATTGTGTATGTCGCATACCACTAAATAAAATATAAACAAAACAGGAGAAGCCAAATTTAACCAGCTATTAAAAAACTAAACATACTACCAAGCAGCTCCAGTTATCATCTGATGTTTCCTATGGTCTAATGTCAGTGCAGAGTTTGTGGTTTCCTCATCTACCAAATTCACTAGTATTAGACACGCCATTTGATGCCTATGAAGCATCTGTGCTTATCCCTACCAGTATTCTGTCTAATACGGATCAAGTAAAGTCAGAATTTATTATTAGAGCTTCTGGTAGCACCCAACACTTCAGCCTGAATGAATAAAGCTTGAGAATTGAGTTGACTTTGTACCAACTATCAGAGCACTTCCAGTTGGGCAGTCCAAGAATTATTTAGGACTTGAGAACAACAAAGACAGCCAAATACTCTGATCTCAGAACAAAATGTTATGTTTAACAGATAGCAACATTTTAAGCAAATAACTATGGGCCAGATTCACAAAAGAGATACGACGGCGTATCTCCTGATACGCCGTTGTATCTCTGTGATCCGCCCGTCCTAACTATGCGGCTGATTCATAGAATCAGTTACGCATAGATAGCCCTAAGATCCGACAGGTGTAATTGTTTTACATCGTCGGATCTTAGGATGCAATTCTAGGCCGGCCGCTAGGTGGCGATTCCATTGCGGTCGGCGTAGAATATGCAAATGACTACTTACGGCGATCCACGAAGATTCACGCGTTCGTCGCAATCTCTTACGTCGATGCTAGTCGGTTTTTCCCGTCGCAAACTTCCGCCTGCTTTATCATGGCTTATCTTTAGAACAGCCACGTTAAAGTATGGCCGTCATTCCCGCGTCGAATTTCAAATTTTTTTTTTTCGCGTAAGACGTCCGGGAATACGAAGCAACGTAACGCACGCCGCCGTTCAAAAAAACCGTTGGGGGGCCGTAATTTCACGCAAAGCATGTCGTGAAATTTCCTAACGGAGCATGCGCAGAACGTTCGGCGCGGGAACGCGCCTAATTTAAATGGTGCCAGCCCCATTTGATATAGGCGGCTATGCGCCGAGCGGATTTAAGTTACACCGCCGCAAGTTTACAGGTAAGAGCTTTGTGAATCAGGCACTTACGCTGTAAACCTGCGACGGTGTAACGTAAATCGGATACGTTACGCGGGCGCGGCGTAACGTAATTCTACCTGAATCTGGCCCTATGTACCAGTTATTGTCCTGGTCAAATGCTATAAGAATTTCAGAGATTATACAGTAAATGTTATTTCACACTATAATCGAAATACTGATTTGTAATATACTAATGTTGATCTAAGTTCCAGATATGGCTGCTTTGTCTCCCAGTAAAAATCTGTGATTTATTTGCTCAGATTCTGGTCCTGTCAGAGGGTTCATTCACTCCTTTCCCTTCCATCTGGTCTTGCACAAAAATCTGAATGGCTTGATCTTTTGCAATACACTGAATGCTAAAGCATCTTCGTATTTTGATGTAGGGCCCTAGCCAGTAGTTTAGTATCGTCACAGTCTGATTAGCTGGAAACAGCAACCATAAATATTCCATCCATCTGTGCTGATAAATTCAGAGTGTAGTAGAGTAATATGTTGATGCTTTCCATTGACTTTTATTACTCAACACAAAACACAAATAAATATCAGGAAAATGTGAACAACAATTACTTTGTGATGTTTGTTTAAAAGAGATGAAAGTCTGCAAAGTATGCTTGAAACATGCTTGGAATGTTTGGAAGGAGAAAAAAATGCATCTGAAAGTAATTTATATGTGTTATGTATATAAGAATGGAGTGGCTTGTTCTACAAAATTAAGTTTAAATCTAAGGGTGCACAAGCATGGCTAAGTATTTAGGGGATTACAGCTAATCTACATGCTGTACAATCACAATATACAAAGATGGTCAAATATAACCATTGTTAACATCATGTAAGTATTTAGTAAACATTTCCACATATACAGTACCAGAGGACTGATCTTATATTTAACAGCACTTGGTACTCTGCATTTTTTAGAAATTGCCCTAGAAAAAAAGTGTTAGGCATGGGGTCAAAGCCAGTACTATATGTAGCGCGCCCTTGCTTTCAGCATGGGCGCTACGCTAAAGTTAGTGGGAATGGGAGAGTTACTTTGCTCCCATTCGTGTTTTGTCTAAATTTGGGACTTCTGTCATCCCAGAAATGTCCACTGGGTCAGTCTGTGGTCAAGGGGTGCAATATCACCCCTTGCCGGAAGTTGGCGCCAGAGGGGTTCTGGCAGAGCAAGTTTTCCCCAGCAGCCAATTTGAGGCGTTTTCCCTCGCGGGGAATGCTGGGGGAGAGTATATCTGTGACAGGGGTCATGTGTTATCAAATCTTCACGGGGTCCCCGTTCCAGGTGCGTTATCCACCTTCATGGTACGTGCATCCATGGACCCCGCCAGCGCGGCCCACCTGGCCAAAGCTGACAGCTGCATCGAAACTCATCCTGAGGAGAAAAGGGACCCCAGTCTTACACTGGGTCCCATGACTTGTTGAGAGGATCCCAGTCTGGGATCGGGCATTCGGACCACTGACAGGTATGCTTGCTGTCATCCGGGGGGCCCATATAGGAAAAGTCAACTGGGAGGATTCGCTCTCTTTATTCACCTAAGTCCTTTATTGAAACTGGCCTGTGGCAGAGGCCCTAGAGCCGGGTCTGTGAGAGAGACTCGTTCCTCCCAGCTAGTTCAGAGTGACGCTTCGGCTGCCAGGCCTATTATAGGGGTCTGTCCGGGGGCACTTTACCCACTCCCAGTTAGAGTGGCGACGAGTTACTACAATTGGTACTATACAGAGCAGTATTGATTGCTCCATTCAACATCCAGGCCTGATACCGCAAGGTTCTCTTCTCTTTCCTTCATCAACCTTGACCTTCCTAATACGTGTTGATGTTGGCCGTGTTTGGCCTGGGCAATAAAGCATTGAAAATCCTTTTATTGGCTGTCTGGACCTTCGCTCACTACCACTGTTCTCACAATTGCACCCCTAGACACCGCCAGGGTAACTTAGCAGGCCGATCCCAAAAATCAACCAGCGGCTCCTTCGGGGGTGAGCGCTACATATATGTCTGAGGTTAGACCAAAACTAAAGATGCCTGATCCATTTTTTTTTTATTATAAATGTACTGTCATTGGGTGACCATTTTATGTATCTCATCATATATAATTTTTGGCCCTGACATATAGACACCATTACAAAAACTATTACAATATTGATAATGGTTATGAAAGTATGCAGATGCGTCTTTCTTCTGAACTCTACTAGGCCACATTTAGTAATCATAGGGAGGGTACCTTGCCAAGGGGAACCTAACTGGCAAAGCACCTTGTGTCCATGTTGAACACACAAAAAATAACCCCACTGGGACTTTGCAGGCAGTAAGTAATAAAGTAGTAGAAGTATAAAAGTAACAGTGTTTTTTCAAGATGTTAAAACAGTGATAAAAATGCAAATAAAAGCACTAGAAATTACCATGGGCTCATAAGGGAAACCTGAGGTAGGTCCCATGTGGGTAGGGACCAGACCCAGAGTACGGTTCACCCAGCTATTCCCAATAAAAACAGCTGATCACAGCTGAACACGTGGTGTAAACAAAAGATTGGTAATCTGCTTTTTGTTCCGCGCTGACAGCTTGAGCAGAAAAAATAGGCCAATCACCTGCTTGTGTCCGAGAGACAGTGGTCCCAAAGAGGGTGAGACATCAGTGCCACCTATCAGTGCCCTTCAGAGCCACCTATCAGTGCCACATATCAATGCCCTTAAGTGCCACCCATCAGTGCCATCTCTCACTTCCACCTATCAGTGCCCATCGGTGCCCACCAGTGCCACCTCATCAGTGCCCACCAGTGTCGCCTTATCAGTACCCACCAGTGCCACCTATTAGTGTCCATCAGTGCCCATCAGTGCAGCCTCATCAGCACATATCAATGAAGGAGAAAAATGACCCGTTTTTTGGTCTTTTTCTGCAGTTTTTTGTCTTTCATATTTACCAAAAACCATATAATATGAGGTCAAACCTTAAGAGTTTTAATTTGTATGCAATCAGGCAGGCCCTTGCACTACATAGTTTTAGTAAATCTGAAGACAAAAATCTGCAGAAAATCTAATAGTGTGTATGAGGCCTTAGTCATGTGTTTGGTGTGTGTGTGTGTGTGTGTCAATGGGAAAACTGAAAACACAAGGGGCTAGATTCAGGTAGGGGGACGTAGGTTTATGCGGGCGTAGCGTATCCTATTTACGCTACGCCTCCGCAACTTAGACGGGCAAGTGCAGTATTCACAAAGCACTTGCTCCGTAAGTTGCGGCGGCGTAAATCTGCCAGCGTAAGTGCGCCGAATTCAAATTGTCAGAAGGTGGGCGTGTTTTATGTAAAAAAAAAAAAAACCTGACCCCACGTAAATGATGTTTCTCACGAACGGCGCATGCGCCGGCCGTGAACGTATCCCAGTGCGCATGCTCCTAATCACGTCGCAAAAAGTCAATGCTTTCGACGTGAACGTAATTTACGCAAAGCCCTATTCGCGAACGACTTACGCAAACAACGTAAAATTTTCAAAATTCGACGTGGGAACGACGTCCATACTTAACATTGGCTATGCCTCATATAGCAGGATTAACGTTACGCCGGAAAAAGCCTTACGCAAACGACGTAAAAAAATCCACCGGGCCCACGTACGTTTCTGATTCGGCGTATCCAGCTAATTTGCATATTCTACGCTGAACTCGACGGCAGCGCCACCTAGCAGCCAGCGTAAATATGCACCCTAAGATACGACAGCGTAAGAGACTTACACCAGTCGGATCTTGGCCTAATTTCGGCGTATCTTGCTTTCTGAATACAGAAAGAAGATACGCCGGCGCAGCTTTGAATTTACGCGGCGTATCTATAGATACGCCGGCGTAAATTCTTGCTGAATCTAGCCCAAGGATTCTAGCTGGCAGGATATATTACTTGTCTGTGTGTGTCCACCCATCTAGATTTTGGTTGAGTCCCTCTAGTGGCAGCCAGCAGTATTACACACTGTGAAAACTGTATCACAGCTGATTTTACCTTCCTAAATTAAGTTTTCACCTTATTCCCTTGATTAGTGGGTCACCATAGGTGTGTTTTTCTGTACATATGGTAGCAGCAGTAAGATATTAGTGTGTGTTTGCTGTTTATAGTTGTTGCTGTTTCCTGATTTTGGGAACTTGGGGTTCTTGTAATAATTTGCCACTATGTTGGTCAGCTTTGAGGATGTTCATTGGAAGCAGATACCTTTCATATTGATTTTCCTCCTTCATTCCTACATCCTATGTACCCCCGCTCGTGACAGCATAAGTTCTATTGTCTAAAATCAAGGAGTTTCATCCCTAGTTGGAATTTAGACTGGACCAGCTTTATCCTATATATATGCAGCCTTTTGTTTTGACAAATAAAGCTGGAAAAGGCATGTTTAAGTAGGAGAGCGAGTGTCTGGGGAGGGTAAAGAAGTTTAGGAAAAGTAATAATTTTAGTGAGATATTAATTCCTGAAGGAAACAGGCAACAATTTCCATTAAGTCAACTCCTGTAGAATTTGTCAGAGGAGAAGTATAAAGAAGTAAAAAGCGTATGAGTCAGGAGCATTTTTTGAAAACCGAATGTCCAAATAAGTTATTGGTAGTCTGCCACATTTATGAAGCAGCTAGGATGGCAAACAAATATGTAAATATCATCAGTGAACAGTTTTGACTTCTGTCTGACCTACAGTTATGTCTCTAAAGTGATGTGATATTAACAGGGGGCTTGCCAGGGATTCTTTTGTGACACAAAGAAGAAGGGACAGGGGGCAACCCTGTCAGATACCACACTGCAAGGTTATGGAAAGTGACAGTTCTCCCTCAACATGTACTCTGGCTGTAGGGCAGGTGTATAAAAAAAATGTAAGAAACATCCACAAAACCCAGATGTCTCATCACCTGTGTAAGCCATTGCCATTTTATACTATCAAAGGCCTTCTCTGCATCAAGGGCCACAATGATACTTGATGGAAAAGAGGCCTCCAACAATCTGCACTGTCCAAGAACAAGACCTGACTACTCAGGACCCAGCAGTTTAGTAAACTAATAGATCATTTATTTGCATTAATTTTGACAGATATTTATTATCCGGATTAATCAATGATACATGACTATAGGAGTCTAAGTTCAAGTCATCTTTGTCCTTCTTTAGTGGGACTATGAAAATAAGTTCACTGGGCAGGTAACAGTCTTTGGCGTAAAGATGGTTGTAGAGGGACTCCAAGGAATGTCCCACCGCTGCCAATAGGGATTTATAAAACTGGTGAGGCATACCATCCAGCCCTGGAAAGAGATACTTTGTTATGAAAATCTAGGCTCTGCTGTGATAGGTGTGATAGGAAGGTTTAGGCTGCTCAGGAATTCTTTACTGTTCAGAAGACAGGGTTGTCTATCTGAGTATAATTTTAGTATAATATTGAGCAAATACAGAAGCAATATTAAATGGCTTGTGCCTTATTGACCTACCCCTGGGCATCAGCTATATGAGTGTAGTGGGGGTGCTGTCCTTGAACAGGATTAACAAGTAGCTTAATGGCTTTGAGCTATATGAAATATCCCAAAGCACTGTCATGTTCTTCCAACCAAATGTTACTCTTGTTGTTGGCCCTCAACCATTTCGAACATTTTAATTCTGTCATAGCCTGCTTATATTGTAAGCAAACCTCTCTTGTCTTATTGCTAGCTTCTGAATAATTGTGCAAAGCAATTGATGACTGAGCTGTAGTAGAAACAATCATTTTACCCATAAAACTGATTTGCCCATTTTTTAACAGAGACTTGTATCCGTGTTGTGAATAGAGGTATGATCAAACCACCAAAGCAGTGAACCTTAAAGGATTCAACTTTGTAGAACAGTTAAGGGAATTGCCATAGTGGCCTATCCTTTAAAAATAATCTTTTACAAAGTTCCAAAAAGACTGGGTAATGATCAGAAACAGTCATAGTTATATAGAGTCCTTCTTAACATGCAGCAGTAGGCATTAACAAGATTCATATCCCGTCTTTAATGAGATTTACGGATCAAGTATTGGAGTGTAAAATGTCCTTTCAAAGGGGGTAAATGCTTCCCGCAATAAATAGGACCTGTTGCGGAAAAAAGACAACACAGTATTATTCTTGTTTGTTATTTACATCATAAACATCTAAATCTTCAAAGTTAGTGTCTACTATAGATGGGTATGGCAATTGTGGGAGTTGAGTAAATACATTTGCCCATCTACCCCCCATGAGATCACACTCCTTGGATAGTATTTGACAACATAGACAACATAGATTTTTCTGCAACAAAAGAGAACTCTAGCTCTCTGTGTTTCGCGAAACACCACATACTATGCCGACTTAACGAATGTGAAAGAATGAAAAGACCTTCTGGTGCAAAAGGGTCTCTTGCAAAATCTATAAGTGACATCAGTACATAATTTGATGGGGAAGGATCTTTGAGCGTTTATTTGGGAAGTGGATTCCATGTCACTATTTTCATGGAGGTAAAGGAGTGTTCCAGTATAGCTCCCCCTATCTCCCCTTACAGAAAGGACCCATTGGCAGCAGAGATGCATGGCAATGACTAGACGATAAACAATTTAGAACATGTCACAAATAAGGTTACCTAGCTAGGGGTTCTATTGTGGCCTTCCTTTTATCCTGCTGTGGGCATAAGAAGTGCCTAAATGAAAGCAAAAAGACTGTGAAGTCTTCCCTTTATAGAGGCAGAGGGGGATGGAGCCAATACCTTACACACCAAGGTCAGCTGATTGTAGTAGAAATGAGAACTAAAGGTGGGTTTTGTAATAAACTTGAATAAAAACATATTTTCCAGATGCACATAGGCAGTTAGATATAATATAGATGCAGAAGAAGAATTGTAGCTAGGGAATGTTGTCAGACACTGGAGGGGGGGGGGTGTTAGGCGCAACCTTCACCACTATGTGAAAAATGGTTGGTCAAACTCACTAATACATGACAATGACACTCTCAGCCTCACCCTGCACAATGATTTTCCATCTTGCAGGACCACAGTCTAAGTGCCTGCTGACTGAAAGTGATCTTCACTGGTTGGTGCCGTATAGCGCCGACTCGCAGTTTGGCTTCTTTCGGAAACTGGTGACGTGATTATGTGCCGGGGGCAAGCTTTTGTCACACGTCAATCACTTTGTCTCGAATAGGAACGCCCAGTCCCACGGGATTCACTACCCGGAAGCCGGGGAAAGAAATACCTATACTACGGTATGTAAACAGCATACTGTACATGTCGGCAGTATGCTGGTTTCAATGGTATATGCTTGTTTTTAGGGTGAACCTCCACTTTAACCACTTAACCCCCGAACCATAATGCTGCCCAAAGACCAGAGCACTTTTTGCGATTCGGCACTGCGTCGCTTTAACTGACAATTGCGTGGTCGTGCGACGTGGCTCCCAAACAAAATTTGCGTCCTTTTTTCCCCACAAATAGAGCTTTCTTTTGGTGGTATTTGATCACCTCTGCGGTTTTTAGTTTTTGCGCTATAAACAAAAATAGAGCGACAATTTTGAAAAAAAATAATATTTTTTACTTTTTGCTGTAATAAATATTCCCCAAAAATATATAAAAAATCTTTTTTTTCCCTCAGTTTAGGCCGATACGTATTCTTTTACATATTTTTCGTAAAAAAAAATCGCAATAAGCATTTATTGATTGGTTTGCGCAAAAGTTATAGCGTTTACAAAATAGGGGGTATTTTTATGGCATTTTTATTAATATATTTTTTTTTACTAGTAATGGCGGCGATCAGCGTTTTTTTTTCGATACTGCGACATTATGGCGGACACAAAAGGTCTACGGAGTAACTTGTATATTATTGTATAGCACGAAATTACCCTTTTAATGACTACACAAATAATGGGTATTGAAAGGGTAATTCACCTAGGGGAGGTAATGGGCCTAATCCACTTCAGGTACCTCCTAGGATAGTGGTATTTGGGCTTAAAATGCTGCTAATTTACTTATATAGGTAATACGACCTTATTCTGGTTGTACTTTTATCAGCTCAGGCATTATGAAATATACTGAAGTTTTGATTCTACAGGAAAAGATAGACAGCAATGTGTATTCGCTAATTATTTGATTAATAGGTTTAATCTCAGATATTTATCACATTTTCACTAAGTGGCTGCTTTAACCATTTTCACGTTAGTTCTCAATGGCGCAGTGATGGTATAGGTTATCAGAGGCGGTCGCATGTCCAATACTAGCAGTATAATTTGTATTCGCTACCTACTCCAGCTAAACAACTTACGATGGGTGATTAGGTAAAAGGATATCTGCTTGCTTTCCTAATTACTTAGACTGAAGGTTTATGTTGGCTGTTAGGGGGAGACTGAGATGTGGATTGTGTTATACTCTGCTAATCCTGAAGTGGTCTATGTCCTCCGGATTCATTAATTTTGCTTTTAAAATACCTGTCGACATGGTGCCCACATGGAAGAAGACCCTCCCGGAGAGTGGAGAAGACCCCCCCGGAGAGCGGAGAAGACCCCCCAGAGCTGACAAATAAATTATTTTAAAACCCTGCGTTGTGTGTTTATTTTCTTTTACACTTTTCCTCCAGGTGAATGGGTAGGGGTACGATACTGTACCCCATATTCATTCACCAAGGGTGGGGGGCCGGTATCAGATTCCGATAAGCCCGCAGCCCCTGACAACCAACGGCCAGGGTTGTCGGGAAGAGGCCCCGTCCTTATCAACATGGGGACAGGGTACTTTGGGGTGGGGGGGCCCCAGAGCACCCAACCTCCCCATGTTGAGGGCATGCGGCCTGGTACGGGGGGCGCTCGTTCGTCCCCACTCCTTTCCTGACCGGCCGAGCAGCGTGCTTGGATACGGGTCTGGTATGGATTGTGGGGGGACCCCCACGCCGTTTTTTTGGCGTAGGGGGGTCTCCTTGCAATCCATACCAGACCTAAGGGCCTGGTATGCCCCTGGGGAGGGAACCCATGCCGTTTTTTTATTTAAAATTTGGCATGGAGTTCCCCCTCATGATTCATACCAAACGCCGCGGCTAGAATTGGCGGGAATCCAAGTTGGATCCCCGTCGCTTCTATGACGGCTTTTTCCCATCGCGGCGATTGACACAATATCGTGGTTACCTACAGTAGGTGCAAAAACTTTGTGTTTAGCTGGGTACTGTAAGGAGAGCTTAATCCTCTTACCCACCAAGGCCTTGCAGGCTGAAATAAAAGCTCTGTGCATTTTTAAAACTTCCCTTTAAAGGTCACGGAATAGTAAAATGTGGTCATCTATACTGTTTGTGTTTCTTTGCCCTATAGAAACAACGAATTTTGGCTTTATCAGCATAACCTAGATAACGTCTATTTCAGGTCATGGCTGGGAAGCATTACAGCATGGCGGGCTGATCCCATCTTCTCATTAGAATTTCAAAGGTCCTGGGAGGCATTGTGTAGCAAGGGGGACATGGGCATAGAGTCTGTGCAGCTCAGACAGTTCCATAAAAATTCCATAAAAATTCAAGTATTCGCATTAGGCATACGTTTTCTCTCAATGACCTGTTTTCAAGGTCATCTATTTTTTTAAATTAACAAAGCTTGTGTGTGTGTTTTTTTTATGAGCTGAATTTGGCTTATAATCTTATAGAAATTCACAACCTTCTTTCTGAGGGCCTGAGAGTTATTTTGTTTTGGCATGATGGCCGACATTCACCAATAGCAAATAGAACAGAAGAGCGTTCTTCCACACCTTTTAGTCAATTCAGTGGTTTTTGGGAAAAGGCAAACTATTGTGCAAAAGGCTTTGCAGCCTTTGACAAAAACAAACATTGACAAAAACAAGACGTAGATATACTGTATATAGTCAACTACATTCCATTTACAAAAATAATAACGCCTTCCACACCTTTTAATTGTTGCCAAAAACCAAATTTTGGAAACTGGAATGCTGTCTTACTATAGTAGATTGGAAGGTAACAATGGATGAGATTATATAAGCTGAGAAATTGGTACTTGCAGGACAGGACAAGACAAGCACAAGAAATTTGGCAACATTTAATCTAGCTGGATTAACATCACTCAAATATTATTCACCAATGATTCTTTAAACTCCTTAAGAAACACACAATAGGAATCCTTAGGATGACCCCCGGGAGGTGGGACACAACCTCGGACCTAAAGGAACTGTTTCCACTGTCTTGGGGAAAAATCTAGCCTAAAGCACATGGCTTGTGATTCAACATACGCTCTTTTCGGCAAGCTAATGCTATTGTATCACTCTTAATGTTTTCATATGATATGTAACTGTGAATGTAGGCCTTGAATGCCAACAATTTGGTTGTTACTTTATGTTATCTTATTCCTATTAAACATCAATAAACATATTGAAAGTAAACTCCTTAAGAGCATTTAGACCTCCGGACCATTCTTGGTTTAACCCCCTTGGCGGTATTCCCGAGTCTGACTCGGGGGTTACATTTTTTTGCTGCGATCGGTAACCCCGAGTCAGACTCGAGCTCGCCTCGCTGAATCCACAGGCATGGTTTACTTACCTTGTCCCTGGATCCAGCGATGTCACCGCGCTGTGTGAGTGAACGGGTGCTCGCTCGATTCACACAGTGCCTCTGTGTGCTCCCGATCTCCGTTCCCTGCGACGTTACGATGCACAAAAAGGTAAACAAACACCTTACATACAGTATACTGTAATCTTATAGATTACAGTACTGTATGTAAAAAATACACACCCCCTTGTCCCTAGTGGTCTGCCCAGTGTCCTACATGTTCTTTTATATAATAAAAACTGTTCTTTCTGCCTGCAAACTGTAGATTGTCCATAGCAACCAAAAGTGTCCCTTTATGTCAAAAATGGTTTTAGAGCAGCTAGAAAACAGCGATAATAAATTATAATCCCTTGCAGAATTGTGCGATGGCGTTTTGTGGGGAAATACGTCATTAAAAAAAAATGAATGACAGCGACAATTCTGCAACTGAGCAAATTTCAGTGATTTGGAGTTGATTACATTATTGAATAATTTTTATTATAATTATATTATTATTTGTTATAATTATTTATAATTATTTCCTATATTATAATTTATGATTTTGTTTTTAAAAAAATGTCATACCCGGTATGCCTACTAGACTCTTGTTTGGTCAGATTTAAGTGAGTTATTCCTAAAATTACAGGCCTACAGTATAAAACGCCAAATTTCCTTGCAAATAATGGTACCGCTTTCAGCACCTAAAATCTGAAATAATCATACCGCTAGGGAGGTTAAAGGAGAAGTATAGCCAAAGCTATTTGGGCTATGCTTCTACTATGGATCACAGGAGCGCAATTCGTCCCTCATCACTCAGCTAGTTCAGACTCAGGAGCAAGCCTGAGCCAGTCGCTCCCACCCCTAGTGAGCCCTGGGGGGGCAGAGCACAGAGCTGACAGTCATAAGCTCCTTGCAGGCTGAAGATCGAGGACTGAGTGATCAGCGGTGTTTGATCGCTCACTTTATGGTTTTAAAGTTGGTAGGGGACAGCTGCAGCTTGGATAAGTGCTGCAACCATCTAGGTGAGTATGATTGTTTTTTTTTTAACGGCGGCAGGTCGGCTCGGCTGCTGAGATCACGTAATATTAAGTCATCTCGTGAATCAGCCAATAGGGGCGCGTGCGCGCGCCCCCCGCTCCGGACGCGTGTGCCCGGCGGGCACGATCACCTCCGGGCACCCGCGATCGCTCGTTAAAGAGCGAGAATTCGGAGCTGTGTGTGTAAACAATGTATGAACAGCGATCAGTCATTTCCCCAAGTCAGTCCACCCCCCCTAAAGTTAGAACACACACAGGGAACATACTTAACCCCTTCCTTGCCCCCTAGTGTTAACCCCTTCCCTGCCAGTGGCATTTTTATAGTAATCAATGCATTTTTATAGCACTGATCGCTATAAAAATGCCAATGGTCTCAAAAATGTGTCAAAAGTGTCCGAAGTGTCCGCCATAAGGTCGCAGTACTGATAAAAATCGCTGGTCGCCACCATTACTAGTAAAAAAAATATATTAATAAAAATGCCATAAAACTATGCCCTATTTTGTAGATGCTATAACTTTTGCGCAAACCAATCAATAAACGCTTATTGTAATTTTTTTTTTTTAAAAACATGTAGAAGAATACGTATCGGCCTAAACTGAGTAAAAAAAACGTTTTTTTATATATTTTTGGGGGATATTTATTACAGCAAAAATAAAAAAATATATATATTTTTTTAAATTGTCGCTCTATTTTTGTTTATAGTGCAAAAAATAAAAACCGCAGAGGTGATCAAATACCACCAAAAGAAAGCTCTATTTGTGGGAAAAAAAAGATGCCAATTTTGTTTGGAAGCCACATTGCACGACCACGCAAACGGCAGTTAAAGCGACGCAGTGCCGAATCGCAAAAAGGGGCCCGGTCATTGAGCAGCAATATGGTCCGGGGCTGAAGTGGTTAAACAATACTTCTCTTTTAAATTAATACCTGGGGAAATTTGAAGTATGTTTATCTGTGAACAAGCTCTCTGGGGAACTATGTTTTTTGATATATGTTTCACCCCAAACATTCTCCAAAGCATCAGCCTTTCAAACTCAATTTGTTCAAATTTGGTCAATTGAGTCCTCCTTCATCTTTCCTTCTTTTCTTTATGTCTGATTAGTTAGTATTTCTCACTTGATGTGAATGGCATATTATGCCACCAAACTTTACAATATGATATTCACAACTATGATTTGTTTGGGCATCAGACAAGGGAGACAACACATTGGAATTAGCTTGATTTCTTTTTATTAGTTTGATTTGAGGATTGACCTTTTGGGTGGACACACATCCCTTATGTACTGATTTTTTTTGACCTATTGGCCATTCCTTTTCCATGACAACAAAGATCAATAAAGACAATATTGCAAAGAGAACACCAGACTAGATATCTAAGGATTAAATAAAACAGATTTTATCAGATTTCCCCCTAAGGCCTCATGCACACTGAGGGCCAGATCCACGTAGCGTGGCACATTCTTCGGTCCGGCGTAGCGTATCTCTGATACACTACGCCGCCGTAACTTACAGCGTATCTTCGGTATCCTGAAAGAATTTGCGCCGTAAGTTACGGCGGCGTAGTGTAACTTTGGTGGCGTAAGGGTGCGCAATTCAAATGGATATGATGGGGCGTGTTTTATGGTAATACGTCTTGACCCGACGTAAATGTATTTATTTTTTTACGGGGCATGCGCCGTCCGTGGGGGTATCCCAGTGCGCATGCTCAAAATTAACCCGCAACAAGCCAATGCTTACGACGTGAACGTCATTCTATGGAAAGCCGTATTCGCGAACGACTTACGCAAACAACATAAAAAATTCAAAATTCGACGCGGGAAAGACGGCCATACTTAACATTGAATACGCCTCATATAGCAGGGGTAACTATACGCCGAAAAAAGCCTTACGGAAACGAAGTAAAAAAATGCGCCGGCCGTACCTACGTTTGTGGATCGTCGTATCTAGCTAATTTGCATACTCGACGCGGAAATCGACGGAAACGCCACCTAGCGGCCAGCGTAAATATGCACCTTAGATCCGACGGCGTACTGAGACGTACGCCAGTCGGATCTAGCACAGCTTCAGGCATATCTTGTTTTGTGGACACAAAACAAAGATACACCGGAGCAAATTAGAAGTTACGCGGCGTATCAATAGATATGCCAGCGTAACTCGTTTGTGGATCTGGCCCTATGTGTTTAGCCCTGGTGCATGGGTCTCCAGCTTTTAGGTGCAGGTGGAAGGTACATGTGCACCATCTAGCCCTGTTTCTGGCAACCTATCATACTCTACTTGAGGCTGACAGCTGCTGCGGCTGGACAGGGCTGGACGTGCAGCAATACCTTTTGTTTTTTGTTTTATTATTGCAGTATGCTTCTGGGAAGGAATACCTGAAATGCATTCTGGGCATTCCTCCAAGTGCTGCTCGGTGCACTGTCCACCTACAGCAGCAGTCAGCATCTCATGGAGCTTAACAGGCTGCTGGCAGCGGGGGCTGGTCAGTGCATCTGTAGCTTCTACTTGCACCTAAATGCTGGAGCCTCATGCACCCAGGTCAGATGCTCAGTGTGTGTGAGGCCTGAGGCTGGGTTCACACTACTACACTACTTTCATCCTACTTTGCTCTGTGTTCAATGTTTCCCTATGAGAGTGTCTTGTAGCGTCCTACACAAGTCGGTCCAACTTTGAAAATGCTCCCTGTACTACTTTTGGTCCTACATTGATCCTACTTCAGGCCCATTGAATATCATTGAAGTCGGACCAAAGTAGTATCCTTTTCATGAAAGTAGGATGGATGTAGGACCAATGTAGGATAAATGTAGGACCAATGTAGCAGAGCAAAGTAGGATGAAAGTAGTGTAGTAGTGTGAACCCAGCCTCAGGAGGTTCTAATTATTGACATCTAATCTGGAACACCTGATTCTAATTTCATGGATTTTAAGAGGTGGTAAATCTGCATTTTTGGTAATTTTGATTATAAAAATGAACCCACCATGTAATTTTCATATGTAATTTGCTCAAGTATATCACATTTATCTAAAGGCACTGTTTGTAGAAGATCCAGTGTTTTCCAAAGTTATAAAAGGTCAGCTATTTCCAGGAAGTACAGATACTTTTTTACATGATTATATGCACACCCAAAAGTATCTGAATTGGGAACAATTAACGTCTTGCATTTTTCACATTACATATTCAGTGCATGTTAGATGATCATAGGGGATCATAGAGACTGTTTATTTAGCTAAATAAATGTAAATACATGTTCATCTAAGTGATTGCAAAGGCATACATGTTTTCCGATAAAGGTTCCTTTTTTATTTAAAAACAAAAATATCATACTTACCTCCTCTGTGCAGTTGGTGTTGACCTCCTCTTCTGGGGTCCCTTAGCGGCGCTCCTGGCTCATCCTCTTCTTGAGTGACCTGTCTGAGAAGTGCTCTCCCTTGGGGCACCCGTACGGGCGCGCTCCCTGCGTCCATTGACACAGACAGCTGGACTCGACTCCACCCCCAGCTCCCGCGTCATTGGATTTGATTGGTAGTAGCAGGAGCCAATGTCTGTGCTGCTATCAATCTATCCAATCAGGACCCGAGACACCGGCTGGAGCGGGTGTGCTCATCCCCAGTGCAGAAACGATCAGGCTCAGGTAAGTAAAAGGGGGCTGTGGGGGGCTGGTGCATAGAATGCATTGAGGTGAAAAACCATGAGGGAGTTTACAACACCTTTAAAATAATAAATATGTTATACTTATCTGCTTTGTTCAATAATTGCACAGAGCGGCCTTGAACCTCCTCTTCTGGGGTCCCCCACTTGCACTCTAGGCTCCTCTTCTTATGTGTGCACCACAATAACAAGCCACTTGCTGTGGGGGCGCATGTTTTATTTTTTACCCTTGTACATGATTTTGGAACATTAACACAGCTTCCCCCATTCACAAAGTTAAATCAACATTTAATTTGCAAAGTGAGCCTGTTTTACTAAATCAGCCCTAAAGCCATTAATTTGGTATATTAGCTTATCATTTTTCTTCTGCCAGTAAATGGCAGTGACAGGAAAAGGTTACCAGTAAAAAAATATGGCTGTGACGCTCGGCGCATGCGTAGTTCCATTCCAGGGATGACCGAGACCATCTGAGTGCCTGTTACAGTGTGTTTAGGCAGCGCCAGCGGGGGGCAGATCTGGCAGAGGTGGTGCTCAGGTGTGTCGTGTGATGTCATGGTGCAAGGGAGCCCAGTGAAGCGACTGGAGCATTGCATGCATTGTTTTGCAGGACAGGACCAAGACAAGCTGGGAGTGGAACTGTCAGTGCTGTTTGGACTCGAGTGGACTAAAGAGACCACCTGGCATTGAGAGAGACTGTGACTCAGGAGGGGACATGTTGTGTCGGTGAGGTGTCATCATCATCTGTGCAGTGGCACACTACTGCCAGTATCACAGTGAGGGACAATTTCACGTGTGTTTGTCTCTAAGCTACTTACTATAGAAAAAATAAAATAAGAAATACGTTTTTTGCCTTAATATCTACCTTAAATCTTATTGCTAATTGCACATTGTACTTGTTTGTAGTCTAAATACTGAAATTTGCACTTAAAACTATAATTTTGTATCCTTTGCAAATGCCAGTAAAAACATTGCTGTGCCAGTAAATTTTGGGTGTTGTGTCTGTAAATTCAAGACTAACTTCACCATGCGTCTTGCAAAGGAGCTAAAACGGTTATAAAATATCTGATAAATAATTACAGTATTTATCGGCGTATACCGCGCACTTTTTTGCCCAGGGCAAAATCGTGGGTGCGCGATATACGCCGATACCCCCTTCCCACGCTGTGTTTGAACCACTGCGCTGGCATATACCGAGCGCAGTATACTCTCGCGGTCACGTCCTGTACGTCCTTTACGCCAGAGGAGCCCGACTATACCCGAGTGTACTGCGCTCGGTATATGTCGGCACAGTGGTTCAAACAGCGTGGGGATCGAGCGTGGAGGACACCACGATGGCCGCAGAAGGACGCCGGACCGGACGAGGCCGCCGATGGACGCGATGGACGACGGGCAGGACGCGATGGACGACGGGCAAGA
Organism: Rana temporaria; assembly: GCF_905171775.1. NCBI lineage: Eukaryota > Metazoa > Chordata > Amphibia > Anura > Ranidae > Rana > Rana temporaria. The sequence goes on from NC_053489.1 coordinate 174,403,334, forward strand.
CACCGACGAGGGGCATCCAAACTGTAAGTATTTTTTTTTTCCAGGAATTTTTCTTCAAGTTCGGCGGTGCGCGCTATACGCCGGGGCGCGTTATAGCAAGATAAATACGGTATGCATTACTTGTACAGCCTGTATTCTGCAACTTGGATTGGTGCAGAATAGTACAAACAACAATTATTCCCATGTATTGTTCTTTATGTGCCTGCTGCCTTTCTGATGCTGTTTGTTCATTTACTTCTACTGGTGTAGATGCTATACTGTACATTAATTTACGTTGGTGACAGATCCGCCTGTGAATAACTAGCTCTTAGGGAAAGAGGGTGTTATTTAATGGCCAGATGTCAGCACTAGCCCAACAGGGGGTGAATTTTATGGCCATCCTACCATCTGATGACCATTTAATTATAATTAGAAGTAAGTGTGTATATCCTGCAATCATGTAGAGTTTGGTAAAGATCATTCTGATACTGCTGTTTGATGTAGGACTATAATAAATCATTTCTTTGGATACACAGAGGGTCGGCTGGCCCTGGAATAGCTATCAGACTGCTCAAATGAGTCATATTGTCTGTTGTGTTGAGGCTTATTTTTCATGTCCTTTTAAAGTGTAACCTTTTTTACTGGGAGCAGAAGTAATCACTGAGTACAATGGTGTTGTATTCACTGTACAGTAAAGGGTCAAACACTCGCCTACAAGTACTAGATTTAAGATTATAAAACAGTACACTACATCATTGCAAACTGTGATGGCTGTAGAAGAACAAGTGGTATTTGAAGTGTATTCCACTTTTGCAGTCAAATTTGAGAAAACCCCACTATATATTTTTTATATGTTCACACAGCATATCTATTTTTATTTATTATTTCTTACCTTTTAGATCAGGGGTCTCCAACTGGCGGCCCTTAAGCTGTTCCTATACTACAAGTCCCATGAGGCATTGCAAGGGTGACAGTTACAAGCATAACTCCCTCAGGCAGAGGCATGATGGGACTTGTTTTTTTTTTAAAAGCCCGTGGCCCATGAAACACACCCAAAAACTCCACCCGGTGCCAAAAAAAGCGCATGCACATAAAGAGTGAAACGCAAAACGTGCAACAGGTGTTACACTTGTCCTCCACAAGGAAGGACCTTACCCTGATCCCCCGGGTAGTTAGGCTCCAGACGGGGACTGAGGTACTTCACATGGTCCATCTGGCCGAAACCAGAAGGACCCCGTTCTCTGGAAGGTCTGCCAAAACAGACCCACCCAAGTACTAGGTGGCCCCCCCTCGAAGGGAGACCCCATGAGAGCAGGCGGACTAAGCCAGAAGGCCATGTCCACCCACTCCCAAGACGTTCAGGGCAGGCCCAAGGACCTACACCCTACTAATCACTCATGACAAACGTGTACACCAAACAAAAAACATTCAAAAAAGTGACAACACGGGTAAATAAAAAGAGAGTGGGGAAAAGGAAGATGAGGGAGAGTGAAAGTGACCATCGTGCAATACGATGGCCGGCCCTCCGACCTGGAATCAAAAATTCCTCTGGTCCCAGCCAAAAGACTCTGCCCTAGAGGCAGGTGCTAAAAAAGTGTGATGGTGAAGTGACCATGGTGCCAAAAAGCAAAAGTGCTGAGAGACACTAGTGCAAATATGGCACCCCTGAACTGCCACTCCAGGGGCACATTCACCATAGGCATTTTCGGTTCTTATCCGACCCCCCAACCAGGTCAGTGCGGCACTCTTCTCCTATCAGATTGAGAGCCCTTCTGGGTTTTCTAAGGGAGAGACACCGACTATAAAGCAGCCTCCACCGGTACTAACCCTTCCAGACCCCCATCAATCCAGCGGATTTGCATGGCTCACCCAGACCCCCTCAGATCGGGCTCGCCAGCTCCTCCACCGTATGCCGATAGAAGCATCGCCAACACCAACACCAGCCAGAAGGCCAGACAAACCCCCGGCCCTCCGCCTCGACCCAATGGTTCTCCATCCTCATCAGAAGGCTTTCACCTCCACACCAGCAGGTTTTGCATATGCCACCATCATCCCTTTCCACCTCGCCGTGTACTAGGGACGGTTAGCACAGCGCCACCTCCTGGCAATTGATAAGAACAGATACTACACTTGATCTTAGCCAAAGGGCAGAGAAGAGGTACTTATATAGAGCTGTTGATTTAAAGTGGTTGTAAACTCAAATAAAAAACAAAAAAAAACCTGCAAGACAAAGACATAATGAGCTAGTATGTATAGAATACTAGCTCATTATGTATTACCTCAGATTAAAGCCCCCACAGCGGTTCTTGTTCTTGTCTCCCCCTCCAGCCACCGACATTACTTACTTAAGCACTGTGACGATGACGTCACTCCTGTGCATGTGCGCAGGACCCGCCAGTAATGACAGAGCGACTGAAGCAGTGGCACATAGGTGCCATTACTTCAGTTTGCCCCAGTGTGCATGTGCCGATTACATTGACACATGCAGGGGAAAGAGGATATCTCCCAAACTGTGCAGGTTTAGGAGATATCCTGGGTAGCTACAGGTAAGCCTTAATATAGACTTACATGTAGCATAGAGTGGTCTGTAAGGGTTTACAACCACTTTAAGCAGCACTTAAAAGAATATACTGTGTGTATATATATATATATTCACACATACATACATATACTAAGGCCAATTTAGAAATTATAGCAACACACAGCTCCCCAGCGCCTTCATGAACAAAGTAAACTAATAGGATTTTTAGTGTTGGGGATATCAGGAAGGCGCATCTAAAATGTTATGTGGCAATTTGTTTTTATTTTTTTCAAACAGAACCTAAAGTCTACAATATTTACCTCTGTTCCAATGTTCTAACATTCAAAAAGGTCCCTCGCCAGCACCAGCATCTTCTCCTCGCCTTCTTCCAGATGCTGTCTTCAGCCATCTTGATTGGCCAGCATGGGATGACGTTACTCATGCATGTCTACAGGAGTTCAGTCATCCTAGCACACAGGCACTCTGCTGGGTATGTAAACTGAGTTGTGCATAACAGTGGCAAAGCTAGACATTCTTTCATCCAGGGCAAAGACTCAGTATCAGTAGGGCAGAGGTTCAGTACTGCAGTGAATGGTGTCAGTAGTTATTTATTTTTATTTGTTTTTTTAATTATTTTTGTAGCGCTACCCCCTCAGGAGCCGCTGGTTAGATTTGGGATCGGCGTAATTATGTTACCTCTATGTTGTGTCTAGGGATGAGGATGATGAAAGTAGTGATGGAATGTCCAGACAACAGGGTGACGTTTTCAATGCTTTTATTTCTGACCCAACAATCAACTTGAGGTAGATAGGATAGGTTGGTGAAAGGAGAAAACTTTGCAGATTCAGGCCTATGGATAAATTGAAGCAGTCCTGCTTCCAGTAGCAACCTTTACTTCATCGCCACTCCAGCCGGAGTGGGTATAGTGCCCCCGGACAGGTCCCTCTCACAGGCCTGGCAGCCGGAGCGTCACTAGAACTTCTGGGAAGAAACAAGTCTCTGCCACCGAATTGGCTCTGATAGAACTAGGATTAGTAACGAGACCTCTGCCACAGGCCAAGTACTCAGGAACTTTAACGTTAGAGCGAAACCTCCCAGTAACACAATCTTGCCTGAATCTTCCCCAGGTAGACTTGATAGTTTGGGGTCACCGACTGACAGTTTGCAGCATACAACCTGTCAGTGTCTGGTCACCCAGATCCCCGATGGTTCGTCTAAGCCCTGTTGGATCACCTGCCTCTGGGCTCACCTCAGACCGACTCCCCACCGAACAGCACAACTCACTTGGGATCTTCCTCACAGAATGTGGAACCCAGTAAGTGACTAGGGTCCCTTTGTAGCTTCAGTTGCTCCAGGCCATGAGGGCCCAAAGTCGGGAACTCCATGTGGCACGTGCGCCCCGACCTGGTAGGCCAGGCTGGGGCCCGTGATGTGCGCACACCCTAAAGGTGGGTGCCGCACCTCGAACCAGGAATGGGCGAAGAACCCCAAAAAATGGCGTCTGTCACAGAAATACCCTCCCCCAGCATGCCCCATGAGGGAAGCACTCCTCCTGCTGGGGAAAAGCGGCTCCTCCTGGACCCCTCTGGCACCACCTGCCATCCAGAGATGGAACTACATCTCTGGAGTACAGAATGACCCACAGGACAGTCCAGAACCGACAGAAACACAATTTAGTAAAACATCACGGATGAGAGCAAGGTAACTCTCTCATCCCCCAACTAAATTTATCATAGCACCTGTACTGAAAAGTACACAGGCGCTATTTTTTTTTTTAAATGTTACACAGTTTATGATGGTTCAGTTATGAATGAACACAGTGAGTGATCAGTAGTGCTCACTCACTGTGTTTATTCACAAAACAAGAGGCTGGTAAACAAATTTCCTGCCCCTTTCCCCTGCTCTCAATCCTGAAACATCCCCCTGCAGTAGCCAGCAGGAGAGGAGGGGAGCTGGCTGTGCTGTAAGAGGGGCCATGGGAGCAGAAGGAAGGGGAAACTGAAGAGGATAGATGGCATTTAGTGGAACTGATGGGCTGTATTCTCTGCAGCAGCTGAAAATCAGTGGAAGGGAGAAGAGAGGAAGGTGGATGAAGCAGGAAGAAAATACAGCTCATTGGTTGCACTAAATACCACCCTTGCTGCCGAGATCATGTCAAACTGCACCCCCCATACCCAATGTTTGCTCATCTCAATCTCAGTGCGGAGCTTTCTGGGAATTAAGGTGGCCTCTCTTTCTTCCCCTCTTGGTTGTCAGGGTCTGCGGGCGGGGGGCTTATCGGAATCTGGGAGCCCCCTTTAATAAGGGGGCCCCCAGATCTCGGCGCCCCACACTATGTGAATGAGTATGGGGTACATCGTACCCCCACCCATTCACCTGAGGGGAAAAAATGTAAATAAAAAAAAATAGACAGGTTTTTAAAGTCATTTATTAGGCAGCTCCGGGGGTCTCTTCCGACTATTGGGGGTCTCTTCCGACTTCTCTACTCTCTTTACATCTGTTTTTCATCTGATCCATTTTTTTTTTTTTATGGAAGTAAAATACATTTTATTTATTTATTTGTTACCATTGGAGATTTGAACACAATACCAGTTTGGGTCCTGGACAGTAAGCAAAGCTTGAAACTCTAAATCCTCAATGAACTTCTTTCTTATTGAAATGCATGAGTTACCGTAAGCGAAAAGCAACACACAAAAATGAGCATGTGCATGGCGCCTGACATTACGCTATGCTAGTGGGAACAGGGAATAAATTATTATTGAAATAATTCAATAAAAATGTCCCTGTCACTCCTTTATGGATTTCCAAATTTGAGTATTAGATTGTTTAGGGACATCATGTCATGTCTTTAATTAGTATCTGTTTGTATTCCTCCAGATCCAGCCCCTCTGTTGGAAGCAGTACGTGGATTGGAAGACAGATTACAGCAGCTCCAGGGTGTGGATCCCGATAATAAGACAGTGAAAGAGATCAGCCGACATTGGAAGAAGTACTCTGAGTTCTATTCCACAGGGAAAGGTAATAGAAAAATATGGAGATGTTGTAAATTTTTAAAGTGAACCTGTGCCTTGATCATGCATATTAAAGTATTTTTATATTTCAAAAGAAGTAGAAGCATTTTTCAATAAGCTTCCATTCATCTTTGCACCTATTAGAATTGTGAAGAAATTACTATTCATATTTACAACACAGGCGCTGTGTTTTTACTTGAGAGCAGATTCCTGGCAGGCCGCTGACTTTCCAATGTAAACTACCAGCAGATGTTTTTTATGCTATTAGATGCTGACTTAAGCCAACTTCAGAGTCTTTGTTATCTTTGAGAAATAATAACTTTACATTAAAAGCAACTAGAGAGGTTAGTGATGGCCAGTTTTAAAGTTATTTTACTGCTTGTTAAGAACATGAAAATAATTTAATAGAGTTGTAAAGGTAGAAGATTTTTTTATCTTAATGCATTCTGTGCATTAAGATAAAGTCTTCTGTGTGCCTCAGCCCCCTAATACTTTACCTGAGCCCCCTCTCTGTCCAGCGATGTCCACAAATGTCTTTGACATCCCAGAATCTCCCTCCTAAATGTGGCTGAAACACAGCCATTGGCTCCCGCTGCTGTCACTGAAAGGAGAGAGAGGAAGAATGGACTTAGGGAGCTGTGACTTGCCTTTGGTGCCCCCATAGCAAGGGGCTTGCTGTGGGGGCACTGAACAGGGGCCAGGATCACAGAAGAGGGACTCGGGAAGAGGTGGATCAGGGCTGCTTTATGCAAATCCACTGCAACAGAGCAGGTAAGTATAACATGTGTGTTATTTAAAAAAAAAATGACTTTACAAGCACTTTAACCAGTCCATTTTTTTTATATTATTATTTTTATTGAGATGTTTCACATAGTACAAAAATTCACAACAGAAACAAAAAACAGGATTTATACCCAGAAGAGAAGGGAGAGACAATAGTTTAAAACCCATATTATTACTGAAGAAAAATAAAAGTGGAAAACCCCCAGTCCTACTCTTGTCAATAGATGCTGAGAAAGCATTCGACAGAGTGGGGGTTTATGATGGATACACTGCAACATCTGGGATTGGGGCCCAAGATTAGACATTGGATCCAAAATCTGTACAGTAGACCAATGGCAATGGTTAAGGTCAACGGTAATATGTCAGCACCCTTTGAAATGTTTAACGGGACTAGACAAGGGTGCCCGCTCTCGCCACTGCTATATGTGTTAATGTTGGAACCTTTCCTGGCTACTCTTCGAAATAACCAAAATATAGAGGGGGCGAGAATAGGTGAAGAAGAACACAAGATAGCGGCCTACGCCGACGATATCCTAATGTATATAACTAACCCAAGAAAGACCTTGCCAAACGTAGCTAAAGAAATAAAAAAATACGGAGAACTCTCGAACTTTAAAATAAATCCTATAAAAACAGAAATTTTAAATATAGGGGTGGAGAAGAAAGAAGAACTTTGGCTACAAAATCAGTACCCATTCACATGGGTAAGAGGAGAGTTGACCTACTTGGGGATCAAATTGACATCTACGGTAGCGGGCCTATATATGGCTAACTATGTTCCCCTCTTAAATGAAATAAAAACAGACCTAAAAAAGAATATAACAAGACCACTTTCATTGCTAGGAAGGATAAATGCTTTTAAGATGGTCACCCTCCCAAAAATAACATAGAAATTCCGCTGAGTTTTTTTGAGATCCTTAAATCAATGTTGATAAAATATATATGGAAAAAAAAAAAGCCGAGAGTCAATTTTGCCACAATAACAAGAGAAAAAAAACACGGAGGATTAGCAGCACCGGACATAAATAGATATTATAAAGCCACGATTATTGCACGTATGGTAGAATGGGGGAATAAAGATAAAGAGAAAGAAAGAAAAAAAATGGATTCAAATGGAAAATAGTATAAGTAAAACAACACTGCACAAAAATGTATGGGTACCACGAAAATATAGAGTATTGGATGAAGATGCACATGGAATAACAACATTTTTTTTCAAAGTTTGGGACTTAATCTATAGACAGAATAAATGGACTCATAATTCACCTTTAATTTCACTTACGGAAACTAATTTTTTTATCCCTGGGAAAGGGACTCGGCTGGGAACTAAAATGGGAGCAGCACAAATAAAGGACATCATGGAGCAAGGAAAAATAAAAACATTCCGAGAGATAAAGGAAAGGAATACATGGGACATCAGTGAATGGGAATATATACAACTAAAACATTTGGTAAAGTCAATACCCTCGCCTATAAGAGAAGAAAAAAAATTAACAGCCCTGGAAAAATTATGCTGTATAAAAAACCCACTACGGCATGTTATATCAAAAGTTTATCAAATCTTGACAGAATTAGATTCACAAGGAAATCCATACTTTATAGGGAAATGGGAAAAAAAATAAACAGGAAGTTTGAAGACCAACAAGTAGAAAGAATAATAGCATCCGTATATAACACCGCAACTGATATAACTACAATCGAAATGAATTATAAATGTATCGCGAGATGGCACAGGACACCTGAAATTATGCATAAAATCAGTAAAGATAAAACACCATTGTGTTGGAGAGAATGTGGACAGAGAGGAACAACTACATATGGTGGGACTGTCCAATGATAAAGGAATATTGGCAGGAAATTTTGGAGTATATTGAAGTGATAACTGGGAAAAAGGTACCTAATACCATACAAGCTTGCCTGTTCCATGAATCAAATGAGTCAAATAGTAGCTATAAGAAAACATTAATTCCAACATTGATAAATGCCGCAAAGGGACTGGTACCAAAAAAATGGTTAAGTATTAGAAAACCAGACATAAAAGAATGGTTCGAAAGGGTGGAAAATTATAATAATCTTGAACATCTATGGAGCTGTGATGAGGGCCAATTTAATACATATAGAAAGAGATGGAAGCCGTGGAAAGATTTCAAATCAACGGAGCAATATCTGGAGAAAATTACAGTAGACAGCAGCTAAAGAAGTAGATAAAAAAAAAAAGGGTAGGGACAAACCATCAGGGGTGGGGGGGTAGAAGAGGGTGGGTAAGGTTTATATTAACTGAATTAAAAGAGATTAAGTAAAATAACTAACAATAATGAAAAAAAGTTAAAATATATAAAATAACATTTGAAATACCACAAATGATGCAAAACCAAAAGTGGAGACGGAATTATGAATAAAATCATGAGCAAGTCTCTTGCTGTGGTTGAGTCTGAGGTGAAAAAAACAAAAAACAAACCAATAAACAAGACAAGACACACATAGCTCAACTTCGTATAGTACACGGAGGGAGATGTCTAATACCGTATATATATATATCTGCAGTGCGTATATGTTGACAGGTTTATACGTACATAATAACCAATAGAAATGAAAATGAAGAGAGGGAGGGGGGGTGCAGTTATTCACATTCTAGGTGTCGCCCCAGCAGGTCCTTACATCCGCTCAGCCGTGATCACTCACAAGTGACAAGTCACAGGGCAAATCATGGCGATCATGTTATCAACCAGCAGTCTCAGACTCTGCCAGCCAGGCTCGCCAGACCTTGTCGTATTTCTGCGGGCAGCCCCGGTTGGCATAAGTGTCTCTGTACAGAGGAAGACTGGTGTTCACCAGACGCCTCCACTGCACCAGAGAGGGGGGCGTGGGTTTCTTCCAGTGCATGGCAATATTTTTGCGAGCGTAGAAGAGCAACAGGCTGATCAAAGTGCGTTTTGCGGAGGTCGGGACAATGTTTTTAATTATACCTAAAAGACATACCTCCATTGTCAGAGGCAATTGTGCCATAGCAATTTTATTGGTCATTTCCAGCACCGACTCCCAGTATTGTTCCACCACGGGGCACCGCCAGAAAATGTGAGAGAAGTCACCTGGGGAGGCGCCGCACCTCCAGCACTCCGGGGAATGTGTGGGGTTCATCCTGTGCAGCCTATGTAGGGTGAAGTATGCCCTATGAACAATTTTATATTGCACCAGCCTGTCTCGAACTGAGACCAGAGTGCTGAAGGGAAGATCCCAGACCTCATCCCAGTCGTCCGTGTCTAGTGTAGGGATGTCACTCTGCCACCTGGATCGCAGCCCGTCAAGGGGAGGGAGGGACACAAAGAGCAGGTATGAGTACAAATGCGAGGTGGGTTTCATATCACAGTTAAATCTAATAGGTAGATTCAGTAAGAGTTAGGCCGACTTATCAGTAAATAAGCCGACCTAACTCAGAATCTACGCCGACTTATGTTTAAGCGTATGCTCAAACAGAGATACGCTTAAACATATCTAAGATAGAACGGCTTGCTCCGTCCTATCTTAGATTGCAATATTTTGGATGGCCGCTAGGTGGCGCTTCCATTGCGGTCGGCGTAGAATATGTAAATGAGGAGATACGCCGATTCACGAACGTACGCCCGGCCGACGCAGTACTTTTACGCCGTTTACGTAGGCCGCGTAAAGTTAGAGCTAGGCCCTATTTGAATAGTAATGTCAAGTATGGCCGCCGTTCCCGCGTCGAAATTAAAAAATTTTACGTCATTTGCGTAAGTCGTCCGTGAAACGGGATTTACGTAGTTTACGTCCACGTCTAAATCAATAGGCCCGTGCGACGTACTTAGCCGCAATGCACACTGGGAAATGTAGGCGCCCGGCGCATGCGCAGTGAAAAAACTTGAGGTCAAGCGCTATTAGCATAAAACACGCCCCCCTCAAACACATTTGAATTAGGCGCCCTTACGCCCGCCGATTCAGGCTACGCCAACGTAACTTAGCAGGCAAGTACATTGTGAATCATGTACTTGCCTCGCTAACTTACGGCGGCGTAGCTTAAATTCCTTAAGCTACGCCGCCGCAAAGTTACGCCAACGTACCTGAATCTACCTATAAGTGTCCTCTTCAACTCCGACTGGGCCACAATGCAGGACGACAGCGGGTACTGAGCTGAAAACGCATGCGACAATTGGTGGTATCTGAAAAGATAATGGGAGGGTAAATTAAATGCGGACGAGAGCTTGGCGAAGGGCTTCAGCGTATTGTGCGAGACGATATGGGAGATTAATTTGACACCGTACTTTGACCATGCAAAGGGATCTAAGAGTTTATAAAAGTGGGTTAAGGTAGGGTTTATCCAGATCGGGGAATTAGGGGAAATTCCAGTGGGTTTGCACTTTTCACTGGCTAGGCCGGTTCGCCACGGCCGCAGGGTGGTAAGCATGGAAGGGGTCAGAGGGTATGGCACGCGAGGGCCCCGGAACAGAAAAAGCTGGAGGGCCTCCAACGAACCGACCACTGAGGCCTCCAGGGCAGTGGAAGCGTTCGTCCCATCCGGCCGCAACCACCAAGCCGCAGTCACCAATTGGGTGGCCAAGTAGTATTTATAGCAGTCCGGGAATGCCATCCCACCCTGCGTCCGCGGCCTCATTAACGTAGTTAGTTTGTACCTCGGCGGGGAGGGGCCCCAAATAAAGGAGGAGAAAATTTGATTTAATTTACGAAAAAAGGACTTAGGCACCCACTGCGGGGAGTGGCGGAAGAGGTAAATAAGTTTGGGGACAATTTTCATCTTAATGAGATTCACCCTCCCCCAAACAGACAGAGGGAGATTGCTCCATGCCTTCAGCTTGGATTGGGCTTCTACCAGTACCGGGGAGAGATTAAGTGAAGTAAAATCGGAGGCCAAGGCAGAGACATATACGCCTAAATATTTAAAGGAACTGACCCAGCAGAGGGGGCTATCGGGCGGGGAGGTGGATCTGGCCGCCTGGTCAATCGGGAAGAGCAGGGACTTGGACCAATTCACCCTGAGTCCAGTGACCAAGGCAAACGTGTCCAGAACAGTCAGCGCGCCCTGCAGCGAGGGGCCCGCATCGTTCAGGAAAAGTAACATGTCGTCCGCGTACAGGGCCACCCTCTCCTCCAGCAAACCCACTCGGAGACCTTTAACATGCGTTGAGGTGCGGAGAGCCTCCGCCACTGGTTCAATGGCAGGAGCAAATAGGCCCGGAGAGAGAGGGCAACCCTGTCTAGTACCACGAGAAAGCCAGATAATCCACCCCCCAGGCACACCGAGGAGGTAGGGGTCTTGTATATCACCTGGAGCCACTTAACAAAAAGTAGGGGGAAACCCATCCTACGCAAGGTTTCCCACAGTCCATTTTGCAGGTTAAGGGCCTGGCCCCTTTTTGCGATTCGGCACTGCGTCGCTTTAACTGACAATTGCGCGGTCGTGCAACGTGGCTCCCAGACAAAATTGGCATCCTTTTTTTCCCACAAATAGAGCTTTCTTTTGGTGGTATTTGATCACCTCTGCATTTTTTTTTTTTGCGCTATAAACAAAAATAGAGCGACAATTAAAAAAAAAAATCATCCCCAAAAAATATATTAAAAAAACTTTTTTTTCGTCAGTTTAGGCCTATACGTATTCTTCTACATATTCTTGGTAAAAAAAATCGCAATAAGCGTTTATTGATTGATTTGCGCAAAAGTTATAGCGTTTACAAGGGGATAGTTTAATGGCATTTTTAATAATATTTTTTTTTTACTAGTAATGGCGGCGATCAGCGATTTTTTTCGTGACTGCGACATTATGGCGGACATATCAGACACTTTTGACACATTTTTGGGACCATTGTCATTTTCACAGCGAAAAGTGCTATAAAAATGCACTGATTACTGTAAAAAATTACAATGGCTGTGAAGGGGTTAACCACTAGGGGGTGCTGTAGGGGTTAAGTGTGACCTCATGTGTGTTTCTTACTGTCGGTGGGGCGTGGCTGGATGTGTGACATCACTGATCGTCGTTCCCTAAGACAGGGAACAGACGATCACTGACACTGCCACAGAGAAGAACAGAGATGGTTTGTTTACACTCACCTCTCCACGTTCTTCAGCTCCTGTGACCCGATCTCGGGACACCGGCGGCGATCAGGTCCGCTCGCGACCCATGGCTGGGTTCTTAAAGGGGACGTACCTGTACACCCTTGTGCCCAGCCGTGCCAATCTTTTGACGTATATCATCGTACGGCGGTCCTTAAGTGGTTAAGGTCTATAAGCTGAAGATGCACTATACAATCTGACTAACTATTTAGTGCATTGGATGAGACCTTGGAGGAGTACTCCTAAATTGAGTGATCCCTGGATGAGCGATTTTGATCTCTATAATCTGAGATCCACCCAATCTGGTAAGTGGTGCTGTTTATCATATTATCCGAACAGAAGCACCAAGTATTATTTGAGTGTCCGACATCACGGTTTTATCCATTGGCGCACTGTGTGGACTTTAATATTCAATATTGTGTTCATGCTTTTACATAATTTTTGCACATATCATTGTTTTTGGTTTGCTAATTTTTACTTTATTCACAATCATATGAGCTGATTAATTGGGCTATTTAAGTTGCAGTCCCATTTTGTATTTTTTTTTTATAATTTCAAATGTTTTGTCATTTTTTTTATCACAATAATTTCTTTATAAATTCTTTGTCAATTCATCAGTTTCGGGGTAGCGCAGATATTTCACCATATACATATGTAGTGCAAGGGCCTGTCTCAGGGCTCAAGTCCTGCGGGAACGCGTGGGAATGGAGTTCCTGCACTTTTTTCACAGCAGGAACTCAGTTCCCTTTGCAGGACTAGAGCAGCTGAGAGCAGCCGAGTCGCCGGAGCCAATCCTTCATTAAGCGGCAATGCCCAGCTCGAGTCACTGTCAGAACTTGCTTCTTTCTAAATCCCACAATAACTCGCGGCAGACCTCCGCAATGTCTCCTGGGAACAATGACAAAAGCTCCCAGGAGACATTACGGCATCGAGGAAGTGACAGAATACCCGCACACTACCCGATGAATCCATATACAGGAAGCGGCCAGTAACATAAAGGATTACTAAGGTACAGTTGAATCGAAAAAAAAAAACATGCGTTAGTAATTATGCATATGAACGTATAATTTTTTTTTTTTTGGTGGGGGAGTGGATCTTGGGTGGGAGTTCCCACACTTTTTTCCCCAGGACTTGACCCCTGGCCTGTCTGATTTGATACAAATAGAATGGACTGTGCAGATTTGTCCTTCTATTATATAGTTCTGGTAACTCTAAAGAAGATTGTACATATATTGTATAATCTGATTGTATAGTGTATGACCAGCTTTAATTTGGGAACAGGTGGTCTATATCAGAGGCCCCAAACTATGGCCTGCGTGCTGTATGTGGCCCTTTGCTTGCCTTTATCTATTCCTTGGGCCACTATTTCTTCTACTGATACCAGGCAATAGTTCCCATAAAGCAAGCAGGCCTAACATAATTTGGTTGCTCCCAGGGCTTAATACACATTGCTATATTCTCTATCCAAGTGGCACGAAGGACTGAGCAAGGATAGAGGAAAGAGTACCTGTGCTCTTCAGAAATATCAGGCATGGACTGTTGCTCAGCAGGTGTAAAGCCAGTAGCAAAATCCAGAGGCAGGTGGTGGTCAGACAATGGAGTAATCCAGGAACAGGCTAAGGTCCAAGACAAGTAAGCTACAGTCAGAATTAAGGTTCAGGTTGAAGCACAGAGCACTTGTTTTTCTCAGAAAATAGGTGCAGGAACTCAACCAGGACCCTGTTCAGATTTCACAAACAGTAGAAGGGTCTTAAAGGGGCATTAAATACCAGGATTGCATTACAGAGTGCAGAGTTCAGGGGGGTTACACACAGGGCTGTGGAGTCGGAGTCAGAGTCGGAGTCGAGGAGTCGGGGGAAATTTTGGGTACCTGGAGTCGGACTCGGAGTCGGCAAACAATGCACCGACCCCGACTCCAACTCCTACTAAATTTAGATTGGAATAAAAAAAAAAAGCAAGTTTAAATGTCCCAATTCACAAAAAGTTATAATTAATGACTTCTCTACTGTAAGAATAAGGACCAATGCATGCAGTGCCTCACGTAACCGCAAAACGAACACGTTAAGTGACCGTGAAGAAGCATGCTTTTCATGTGCTTCACTATATGGCACGCAACGCACAATTAGGAGCTGCAATACTTATACTTTCCATAGTGTTGTGTTTTGCTTTTACAGGGAACGCATGTTAGAGAACCAGTAAGTGTCCAAATAAAAAAATTCCAACAGGAGTTTTATAAAGCACTAAAAGAAGTTGAAAAGTATGATTGCGCATCAAAACTTACTGTTGAAGAAGCCATCCTTGTTTATCCAGAGATCGTTAGTGATGTGGCCAGAATAGTTACTGCAATGCCACCCACCCAAGTCAGTGTCGAAAGATTATTTTCAGCCCTAAAAATAATAAAGTCTGACTTAAGAGCCTCTATGAAAGAGGATCTGGCAGAGGCAATTCTCTTCCTTAGAACTCTACATTGAATTGATTTGCTAAGCCTATAACTACATTTCAAGATTAATATAAACCATTTCTAGGTTTTACAGATTTTGTTTTTGGTTCATTATAGATAAGCTTTGTTTTTGTTCTAAAACAACCAAATAATGTGGTTTGTATTTTTGAACTGGTAAAAATCCTGTTCCTGATGTTTATGCGTGCTGCTACTATCCAGCCACTTGATTGTTTTCATTGTGTTTGCCTTTTGCTTAAACTGTGCAATACAGTAGACTGTTGGCTTCCCAGCCAGTAGTCCTGTGGTAGGTTGCGTATCTTTCCCTCAAGGAATGTATAAAATACATTTACATATTAATACAGAGGAGTCGGAGTCGGGGAATCGGAGTCGGAAGTACATAAAACTGAGGAGTCGGAGTCGGAACATTTATCAACCGACTCCACAGCCCTGGTTACACACAGAGTGCAGAGCTGTCGCTTGTAAACACAGAAACCAGACTTCTGTGTTTACAAGTGATTGTGGTGAGCAGGCACCAAAGGGTCTGAGCCAGAGGTGGTGGAACTGAGTTCCCCCAAGTTCCCCCTGAAAAAAAGCCCTGAAAAATACTATCACAAGTACAGTGAACCCTGGGTTTGTGATGATCAAATAAGGTGCACAATTTTGTTGGCCAATTGGAGTTGAACAGGCTAGGCAGATGACATTGCCTAATAGTAAGGATACATCCCAAGGGGAGTGCCACGGCTGGCCAATAGGACTGAGGGGACATTTCAGACAGAGTGAGGCCTGATGCCTGGCAACGGATGCTCCTAAGGGGAGATATGCAGGGAGACTGGTTGCACAGAAGCAGGAGTGTGCAAGGCACTTCTAACACCTTCAATACATTTCATTATTATAATCACAAGACATAAAAGCAACTTTGTTTTGTAGGTAATTTTAAATTGTGCAAAATCTTTACCAGGCAAGCAAACCTAAACCTATTTTTGCAACTAAGAAAAAAAGCTGAATATTTATTACTATGTTTTAATTTCTTTTCTCTGCTTCAGGCATAAAAATGCTAATCTAGCATATAGCTGTTTATGTTATATTTATAACCATATAACCTTAGTAGTAGTGTGAAGAGGTTAATGCACTTTAGAGTAATAACTTCCATTCATAAGATACTATTATCTGTATGAACCTTGTTGAGTAGAGGTGATATACTTTACACCTTTTACTAGATAGTCCTTATTAAAACTGACTCTATAATTCTGTTTATTTTCTTTTGACATAGCTTTAGGAGAGCCAGTAGTTTTGGAGCTGGTCTTCTAGCTCTGGACATGATAGTCTCTGCTCAAGATAATTAACAGGTGATATGTTTGTTTCTATGGTTAAGTTAGTCTAGTAAGTTACTGTCAGGCCTAGGATCAGGGCCTAAAGGGATATAATTATGCGTTAAAGCAACTAAGAGTAAAGAAAAAACAAAAAACAAATATAAAGTTAACCCTGTAAAAAGTTCAGGTAATACTTGTACACTGCCTGCATCACTGATATTCGCTCTGTTGTAATAAAATATTATCAGGACCTGACACTTCTAGGTGTGTCAGATACATGGTCCCCTTTTATGTGTGTAGCACCCTGGAGTTTAGGCAGAGATGCTCCTCATAAATTTACTTGCCAGGAGAAGTTATCCTGGTTGATTGTTAGAGATCTATTGATTTCTCCCTAAGTTTGGCCTTATTGCACTTTTTTCTTTTACCACTAGGTGGCCAGGTACTTGGTGATACTAGATATGAGATGGGCAACTTAAGGTTAGGTTATGGGTATATGGGATATCTCAGCCAATGGGCAGGGGTTTTCTTGGATTCTTGGCCTGCTGGGAGAGCCTATATTTTTAGGTGGAGTCAGGTGATCTTTGTTCTGTGCCACCTAGACAGCTGTCTGGGTGGATGTGTGTCGTGTTCCCCCGGGCTGTTAGGCCAGAGATTGGGCCTATCCCGGGGGAATCTGGCTGCTAGGCTGTCTGAGGGCCCATCCAGAAGCAAGAGAGCAGCGCACGGTTGGGATTGCGGCTTGCAGACCAACCAAAAGTGATGGTTCTGCTGGCCGGAGAACCTGTCAGTTGTCAGAGGTACAAGGAAAGCTGTCGCCACTAAGGGACCAACCACCTTATTACCAGGGACCACAGTGAGTAACTGAAGCAAATACTGGAGCAGTATTCTCACTGAACAGGCACAGTGGAGAATTGGGAAACTTCAGGCGGTGATCAAATCTGGAGCCCAGCTAGCGGAGGTGACGCTTGCAGAGCAGCCTTGTGTGCCAAGCCAGGGACTGAGCAGGCCAGTGGGGTGAAGCTTGAGAAGTATCGGGAGTTTCAAGCTAGGGACCCAGCAGAGAAGCGGGCGTGACGCTTGAGGAAGATACCACTGAAGATTGCAGGAGCTCAAGGGATTCAGTGGCAGTGAATCAGAGGGTCTAGTGAGAGACGGGGAGCTCAGTGGGCTAAAGAACTACAAGGAGAAGTTGTAGTGAAGGTGAAAGAACTGTTAGGCTTTGTGGTAGGAACTGTTAAAGACTGTTACCATAAGAGACAGCATTTCTGTACGTGAAGATTTGACTTCTTGTTGGAGGCCTTTCCCTGCATTGCTGTGCTACTATTGAAGTCTCGAAGTCTGCTAGTTGCATTCAAGAAGTATCTGGTGCCCAAGAAATTCCACCTTGCACCCACTATGCCTCAGTACCCACTACATCAGAAGGATGTCAGCTATCTCTGGACCTGGAGGTCCTCATTAGACTGAAGGAGGCCAAGGACCTTGCTACATGTGCTTTGGCTGCATCTGACATTCCCTAAAGCTGGCCATAGATAGATCAAAATTTAGCCAATTCAGCAAGGACTGGTAGAATTGTGATTAATGTCTAGCTGTCTCTGTTTGACAGAACGTTTGTTAATCAGTGGCTGTAGCCAATGCTGGTCAGTGTATTCTGACAGCAGAGTCCCACTCTCAGAATGCATTGACTCTGGGGGGGATTCCTTCATCCACCTCACTTTTTTTATACCATAGCTAATTATGTTGAAGGCTTGCACTAGAAGGCTGCCGATGATCAAGTTCATCTGTTTGTTAGAAAATTATATATAATAATTTGTCATATTTACATGATTAAACAGAATATACACTCACCGTTACCGGTCACTTTATTAGGTACACCTGTTCAATTGCTTGGTAACACAAATTGCTAAGCAGCCAATCACATGGCAACAACTCAATGCATTTAGGCATCTAGACGTGGTGAAGATGACTTGCTAAAGTACAAACCGAGCATCAGAATGGGAAAGAAAAGTGATTTAAGTGACTTTGAGCATGGCATGGTTGTTGATGCCAGACGGGCTGGTCTGAGTATTTCAAAAACTGCTGATCTACTGGGATTTTCACGCATAACCATCTCTAGGGTTTACAGAGAATGATACAAAAAAGAGAAAAGATCCAATGAACGGCAGTTGTGTGGACGAAAATGCCTTGTTGATGTCACAGGAGAATGGGCAGACTGGTTTGAGATGATAGAAAGGCAACAGTAACTCAAATAACCACACATTATAACCAAGGTGTGCAGAATACCATTTCTGAACACACAACACATCGAACCTTGAAGCAGATAAGCTACAGCAGCAGAAGACCACACCAGATGCCACTCCTGTCAGCTAAGAACAGGAAACTGAGGCTACAATTCACACAGGCTCACCAAAATTGGACAATAGAAGATTGGAAAATCAAGGCCTGGTCTGCTGAGTCTTGATTTCAGCTGCGACATTCTGATGATAGGGTCAAAATTTGCCGTAAACAACATGAAAGCATGGAACCATCCTGTCTTGTATCAATGGTTCAGGCTGGTGGTGTAATGGTGTGGAGGATATTTTCTTGGCATACTTTAGGCCTTTTAGTACCAATTGAGCATCGTTTACATGCCTAGGCCTACCTGAGTATTGTTGCTGACCATGTCCATCCCTTTATGACTGCAATGTGCCCATCTTGTTATGGCTACTTCCAGAAGGATAATGCACCATGTCACAAAGCTCAAATCATCTCACCACTGGTTTCTTGAACATGACAATGAGATCACTGTACTCCAATGGCCTCCACAGTCACCAGATCTCAATCCAATAGAGCACCTTACTTAATCTATGTCACGAAGAATGAAGGCAGTTCTGAAGGGGAAAAAGAGGGTCCAACCCCGTACTTGCAAGGTGTACCTAATAAAGGTGAGTGTACACCAAAACAGACAATGTATTGTACAAAAGCTGTTTATAAGGGTTTGTGTCAAGAGGCTTCGATGGCAAATGCAGCATGCTTTTGACATTAGTTTGAGGTGCTTCTTAGGTCACGCAGAATTTATTTCAGATGCATTTGGCCTGCATATGCATTCCTATAGACTTGAATATGGAATAGGCAGTTCTAAAAGCCAACATAAGTCCATCAAAACCGGTACATAGTATTTACATCATGTAGATATAGGATGATTGCCACCCAGTCTGGTTAAATATGGTCAGAACAGGATAAGTTCATATAAGAACATCTCAAGGATGCCTGATCAGTGTAGTACGATACAAACAAGCCAGTACATGTTTATTCCAAAATTATTCTAAGAAGCAAATATTTGGCAGTCGGATCTTCTGACTGCTTTCTTATGCACTTGGGTCAATGGGGTTTTGTTTGCTTCAGAACTGCTTCTCACCCCACAAATATCTATAGGAATGCAAAAGCAGTAGGTCAAATGCAGGTCAGAAGGAGGTACTAAAGATCAAAATCAGATTAAACTGATGTAAAAAAAAAAGCACCCTGCATACTCATATCAAAGCTTGTTGACAATGGTCCTTTAACATTATTTGTACACTATATTCTCAATTTCAGCATAGCATATTTTAATGTGCATTTTATATCATTCATTTAAATCTACTAAAGGTATATCTAGGTATCATAGTTACTAGGAACAATTTATTGGCCCTTATCAAAAATATTACCCCTTGGATGCAAAACATCAAAAACAGATTGCAGATATGGTCTAACTTACCACTGTCTGTGGCAGACAGAATTAACATTATTAATACGATTCCTTTTCCTTGCCACCACGTATTGTGGATCTGCCCAGTAAGTAAATAGTTCTGGCATGCAAATACCATATTATAATATTCGTCTACTGATTTATGTGTTTACGGCCCGGAAACAGACCAATGCCAAGGATTGGAAAACCCAGTTCCCCGTCAAAATATTATTTACACATGCACCAATGTATGTATGTTATGAAAAACTGGCTGCAATCCAACATGACAGACTGCCCAAATTCTATAATATACGGGACCCCTGGGTCAAGCACCACCTGCCCTTAACCTTTGACCATATCTTACTGAATGGGTACATGTCAGATGCATGGGATTTCAGAGACCATGTACATTGCTCCTTTTTTCCCACTTTTACCCCTCCACACAAACACCCTGCATCCCACCCTCTGTTTTCCCTCTCTTTCTTCTCTTTTCTCTTTTTACCTATGTCTTCTGAACCACTTCATACCCCCCCCCCCCCCAATCCCCCCGAACCACACATACTCCCCCAACCAGCCCTCAATTCATATGTCCTGAGCCTGTATGATCCACTCCATGTGATTGTCTCTTGGTTATCTTTTAGGGCCGCTGCAACCTTGCTTGGGCATTGCCCCCCTCCCCTCCATTTTTCCTATTGTGCTCTGCACAATGTTCACATGTATAACTCGTTTGCATTTACTAATGGTCAAATATTAAACGCTTTACTGATATTTGAAGTACACATGTATGTTGTTATGCACTGGAACCTCCATATAAACTTCTAGAAAACTATTGAAAGGGAAGGTGATTATTCTTCCTAAGTGCCTTTATATATTTACCTATATGCTTGCGATAGTTTGGAAATCTGTCTTTACAGAATATAAAGAATAATTCCATGCATGGTATATTTTTACATAGTTACATTGATCCAGCTTGGACATGTACAGGTATATACTATACCTGGCTGATGGCACTAAAAGATGTAAATCACTGAAGCAGACACAGCTACTTCAGTGATCTCCACTTACTTCAGGTTCCCATGCCGAGCAGCCGGCCTGACACATTCTGAATACAGGGGATCAGCTGCTCAGTACGGGCACTATTCAGAGAATGCTTTGCCATCACCACCCAGCCTCTCCACCTTATCCAATCATAGAACGCTTTTCTTTCATGCAAAAGATGCAAAGCATTCTCTGAATGGTGCCCGTGCTGACCAGTCGACATCTTGTATCACTGATGTACCAGTGTCTGCTTTAGTGATTTCCAGCTTCCAAGAGGATCACCGGGTATGGTATTTACATGGTTACATTGGTTCAAGCTGGACATATGTAACTATGTAAAAGTATACCACGTCTGCAACTGACCTATAACCCTTTGTTTTCTGCATTTCTCTAGGGAGGGCACTACTAGTCTAAAACTGAACCTGGCTACATTACGGAGGCCCAATAAAGAAACAGGAATGGTCCTCCAAAATCTATTGAGTTACTATTTAGCAGGACAGTTAAACATTTAGTCATATGAATTCTTCCTAATTCAGAGGCCAAAATTACATATACTGGAGATATGATTGATATTCTTTTTCCTAGAAGCCCTAAACAATTTTCTCATAAATAGCATTCATCGATCTTAAAGTTATCTGTATCTGTGTGGAATGGAGTTAAGCAACTGGATAATCTTTCAGGGTCTAACGGAAAACTTGTCTTTATGGAACAATTCAATTCTTTACAATCCTGTACTGTTTAGACCAGAAAATTTTGTTTAGTTTAGTTTCGGATAGATTTGTTATGTTACTAATTTTGTTTTGTTGATTTGTTTCAGAATAAATTTAGCTTAGTTTAATTTTGTTTTGTTTATTAATTTTCTAACGAATTCCAAATTTTCAAAACAATTGGAATTCGGATGCGGTCAAAAAATAATCAACCGATTTGAATTCTGTGTGAAGATTAACTGGTTGTTAAGGAGCGTCGCATCATTAACAACCAATGACTCATCAGCTGTCAGCGGACTTCCCAGCTGAGAGCTGAAATGTTAATAAAAGAATGTCGGCAATAGAATAAAAAAAAACAACGTGGGGTCCCCCCCAAAATCCATACCAGACTCTTATCCGAGCATGCAGCCCAGTAGAGCCGGCAGGGCTTAGCTGTTTAAGAAATGTCAGAAAAAGAGCAGGCAATCGGCGTGGTTCCTTCAACAAGGCTGAAATTGTTTTATTTATGTTTTCGGGTGTGGCGGGGGGCGTATTTGACCATGGATCTACACTGGGGGACATTATTTTTTATTTTTCAATAAAGGATTTATCAAAAACTTGTGTAGCGTCTCTATTTACTTTTTACACTTTTTTGGTGAATCGATAGGGGTATTATGTTCCCAATACTCATTCACATGGAGGGGGGTGGGATCTGATGCCCCCCTTGATAAAGGGGGCTTCCATATTCTGATAAGCCCCCTGCCTGCCTACTCCCACAAACACTGCCCAGGGCTGTGGGGAAAAGCCCTTGTCCCCATCAACATGAGGACAAGGCACTTTGGGGCGAGGGGACAGAGCACCCATGCCCCAAAACACCCCCCCAAGTTGAGGGCATGTGGCCTGGTATGATTCAGGAGGGGGGTGCTTGCTAGTCCCCTCCTTTCCTGACCTGCCAGGCTGCATGCTCGGATAAGGGTCTGATATGGATTTGGGGGGGACCCCACGCTGTTTTTTTCAAAATTTTCTATTGCCGGTGTCCTGACGAGAATTGTCCCCCAACCTCCTGCTCTGTCCTGCGCAGGCGCAGTGGACCTCCAAAAATAGCCGAAGCTCAACACAGCTGTGAATCACCTGGACACGGCGCATGCGCAATGAGCACAATATTGTGCCACACGCTGACGCACGCTCACGATGCTCGCTCCACTCTGCAAGGGGCGTATATATTACTATTATATCATCAGCAAGGGGGGCATGGCGTGTGTATTACTATTATATCGTCTGCAAGGGGGACGGGTGTATGAAAAAGAAGAGTAAGTTTTGCATTGTTGATGGGCGAGTTTGTGCCATCCGCCCCTTACATGATATAATAGTAATACACCCCCCCCCCCCCGCAGAGTGGAGCAAGCATCGGGAGCGTGCAGCAATGACTGTCACAATGCCCTGTTCAATGAGCAGACGCAGTCTACAGCTCATGCACAGCTCTTCATGTTCAGCAATTTTCGGAGCTAGAGCGCTCCGCCTGCACAGTCCAGGGCGGGCATTATCCGCTAGGGGGACAGATCTCGGGAGAACACCAGCATTCTTTTGTTTACATTTCAGCTCTCAGCAGGGAAGCCGCTGACAACTGATGAGGCTTCACAGCCCGCTTCTTAGCAACCAGTTATTCTTCACACAAAATTAGAATCGGTTGATCATTTTTCTACTGAATTTGAATCGTTACAAAAATTTGGAATTTGTTCGAAAATAAATAAACAAAATTAAATTAGATAAATTTCGATGAAATCCGATACATCCGAATCTCCGAATAACCCCAAATTTGTCAGAATTTACATTCGGACTGAAACTAATTGCACATGTCTAGTACTGTTTCTTATTCTACTTTGTGTAAATTGTAAAGAACTGTGTACCGTGACGCACATTATACACTCTGTTATACAACTACAATAGAAATATGACCTACCCTATTCCAATTTTACAACTCCATCCTGGTTTAGAACTAGGGTTGCCACCTGTCCGGGATCCACCCGGACAGTCCGGGTTTTAAATCATGTGTCCAGGTTTCAGTCCCTCTGAAACCCGGACACATTATTCAGACAGAAATGTGTCTCGGAACAGGGCCTGACAGGAGGGTGTGGGGGCACTATGCGTGCTGCATTACTATTCTTTTTGGAACACTCAAAGGTGTCCCAGGGCTGTTATCCTAGTGTATGTATACAAAAAAAAATTGCCGTGCACTGTAAAAGTGTTCGGGTTTGGCTTGAAGAAAAAGGGGTAACCCTATTTAGAAAATTGGTGTCAAACTCAATTTCATTGCGGGCCTGCATCAGCATTATGCCTCCAAATGTAGGATAAAATACCCTAGCCTACCTATTGTTACACCTAAATACTTATGTATGATTTACTCTAATGTGTACTTCTGACCAACTACCGACAATCTATATATATAAAACTCAACGTGTGTGTGTATGTATGTATGTTCCAGCATCACGTCCAAACGGCTAAAGATATTAACATGAAACTTGGCACACATGTTACTTATATGTCAGCAACATTTAACTGTCAAATGTCATTTGCCATGGTCTGGGTTTTTCTTTAAAGTCCCATTCAACTCTATGGGAAATACATATTACTTCATAACTTCCAAACGGCTGTACATATTTCGATAACACTTGGTCACATGTTACTTATATGTCCACTTAAACTATAGGATAGTTAATTTATCCCTTAACTACCCCCATTTGTGAGGGTCGGGGTTTTTGTTTAAAGTCCCATGCAAATCAATGGGAAATGTATGTTCCCACATAACTTCTGTACGCCTGGAGATATTTCAATAATACCTGGTACACATATTACTTATATGCCAAATAAAAATATATGACAGTTAAATTAACCCTTACCTACACCCTTATATAAAAGATGGGTATATTTATATTACTATGATTTTCCTCCCCAAAAGGTTAAGATAGGAAGACCGGGCAACGCCGGGTATTCAGCTAGTGTTATAATAAATCGCTCAAGAGCGCAGAGTTTATTACTGTTTTTTTTTTGTTTTTGTGTTACTGCTTATTGTTATATAACTTTGTATTTTGAATATGTATACACTTGACCTTTATACATTTGTAATTCTTTTATAACTGTTTGAAAGCTTTAAACACAGTTTAAAAATTAGCAAAGGTGACTAATGAACTTTTGTATGTTAGGCTGTCCATACACTGCACATTATTTTTTAGAAAACATGTCCAGCTGAGTACTGCTGGGCAGTGTAGAGGTTTACTTTCAAGCAACTGGAATGGTGCAAGTGTCAGAGGCGCTCTCTAAAATTGTTAATTATTAAAATTTTCCACTATTTACTATTGCAATAGATGCAATCCTGTAACTCCATGTGCACCATAAACATTTCCAGAGTTTGGTTAAAGGAATAATCAACCCTTACATTAGCCCACTGAAATGACTAGCCTCATGTGATGCATAGTGATGAATTAAAGTGGTTTTAAAGTTAAACTTTTTTTAACCTTAAAAAACACCCACTAACTCCCCCCCCCCCCATCACTAAACACCTACCTGCCTCTTCTCACCACTCCAGCACTGTCCCAGCTGCAGCACCACTCTCCCCTCTCCCTGGTCTCACACTGAGACACTGAGAGCAGCAGGAGCCAAAGGCTACACCATCATAACTCAATCATCTGACCGGAAGTAGTTTCATGTTGGACCTCCATGGTTTCCAGGATTTTGGTACTCGTTAGTTGTGATTGATTGGATTACCAAATTGCATGCAAATATTCACACATCAAACATTAGCGAATTGCAGATTCTCCTGACACATTTATTCCTACCTACTGAAGTGCTTAAACATTTTACTAAGCTCAAAAATGGAAAAATGAATTGTATTGCCAGTAGAAATGTTTTATTTTACATTTTTTTCAAACATATATATTGCTTTCTTTTAGATTGCCTATTTAGCTGTTTTGGATTTAAGTTAAATGTATTCTATACATATTATAAAAACTGTTTTGACAGCTATATGTCATCATTTTATTCTTGCGCTGCCTGCAGTAAGTGATGTATACAAAGTGCTCTGTGTGTTATTCTAACATCTGAATCGTTTAAATGATTTCCTAGTTTTATGCTATGCTGAATGCTTTAATATTTGTTTCTTCATAGGTATATAGACACTTTAATAGAAAAAAAAAAAACTCTGAGAAAAATGTCAGCAAATCACAGTTTATTGCAGACTTAATGAATGCTGGTTAGGGTTGAAAGTGCATTGTCCTCCTGTTCACTGAGTCCCTCAGTCGGTTCTCAGGCATTCCAGCCACTAGGAGCCAGGCATGATTCAAGCAGAGCTTGGTAGCAACTGTAATGCATGCAGGAAGCTGCCACTTTCACAGGCTTCAGGCTAAACTCACTATTTCACATCCAGCTGTGACGCTCAAACACCATTGACCTGCGGCTCCCCCACTGACTGAATTAACTCTCTAGATTATGTCTTAGAAACCAATCGAAGGTTTTACACCCATGCCTGGCACTGTAGTAGGCTGCTAGGAAAGGCACTCGCTCTTTGCAGGACTTTCATGCTGCTTCTGTAAATTTTTACATCCACAGAGAGAAAAGAGGGAACTGCTCCAGCTGGGCTCCTGCTGCAGAGGGAGGAAGCATGGCACAGCAGCATTAGCAGCAAACTATTCTCAGCGGACACCTATCAGCAGAAAAACGAAGCCGATAGTGAAAAGTACGTGAGTAGCGACCCATTTTCATCCAGTGATTTCTATCCGCAGGTGTCATTTTTCAATTCTTCTTTTAGGTAGAGAGAGTGTTAAATGGATTTTGGCTTTTAATACTGGAAGAGATTTACTGAGCTGACATGTAGCTATAACCAGAATCATTAGTAGCACTCTCTAAAACATTATGCAGTGACTAAATTGTACAGCAAGATGCTTTTCAGGAACCTTGGAGCACCTCTAGCAGCAAATTTACTATTTTTACAGCACAACAAAACTAGGTACCTCATTGAATGACCCAAAAATTAAAGTGCGGTGACCCAGAGCAACCAATTACAACATAACTTTCATTGACTTAAAAAAATTAAGTTTGTTTGTTAAAGGTTATATTGATGTACACATCACACTTGCCATTTGCATTGCCAAGCCAAAACTAAAACTAGACATGAATACAGTTGTCTGCAGGTAAGCCAAAGACTAGCATGCAAAGTGTAATAACCCACAGCTATAACCTGTAGGCATCTTTCATTTTACTGACTATAGCAAAGATGAAAAGTGAAAGCTGATTTGCACACAATAATAGGTTTTCGCTGTCCTATGAGATAAGCCTGTGTGCAGTTCTATACAAAGGACTTTATGAATAGTTTTTTTTTACATATGCAGATTGCTTCCTTATAGAAAATGTGGTCCATGTAAATGTTTTACTTTTCAAGTTTTTTTGTGTTGATTAACTTTGTTTTTTTGTTGGAGGGTTTCTTGTATTGATTACCAATATTAATAATAATCTATATAATGCCCTTTGAGCAGTTTACTATCAATTGAACGATTTCGAGACGGTTAAATGATCCCAGAGGACACTGTCCTGATGGACCAGTGATATATGGACTAGTGTCTAGCTTAGTGTATAGTGCAGTAGTAAGCAACTGGGGATTTTTATGAGATAGTGGTAATGAATGCAGCTATCATTAGAGAACCAAATTTGCAGGGCAAAGTTTTGCATACATTGTATGTTTACTAAAGAAATAGTATGAGAGATTGCAAATATTAGAGATCTTAGCTATATTAATTAGCAATGTATAGTGAAAGTGATTATCTGTAAACTTGATCACCTAATGTCAGACTATTCTGATCTACTGGCAGCTCTTGATATGGATGGTGCTTGGTTCATACCACTGCCACATATATGCTGCTAACGGTCCCTATATCTATATGGTTGTAAGGCTAAGTCTCACTTCCTTCCACTCCTTCTTCCCATGTCTTAGCAGATCTATATTTCAGGACCCCCTGCAGAAACTCCTGTGTAAATGATTTCTGCAAGAAGTACTTGCAGGCGCGTCATTGTTAAATACGTTGTAACAATAAAATTGTTACAATGTATTTAGACTAGTTCTTTTTCATGTGTGGGTGAAATAAATGCCCCTTAATATGTGCATAATGCCAGTTGAAGCAACCTCCTAAGGTAATTCATTTTAAAATGTAGTCATGCGTTATAACAGAGAAATACTTTTAATTTCATATAAATAGAACACATCACATAATAACTTTTCCACAATATACAGGCACAGTAGTTGTTTTAAAACTATCACTTGTCAATTTAGAAATGAATTGCTGAATCAGTAAGCCCCTGGCTGAAATTGAAAAATTGCTGTGGTCCATAAAGTATTTCCAAGATATAGATGCTGGAGCTGAGCACGTTGACATTTTTTTTAAAACATTATTGGGTTGATTTACTAAAACTAGAGAGTACTAATCTGGTGCAGCTGTGCATAGAATCCAATCAACTTCCATGTTTTTTTTTCAAACCTTCATTGAACAAGCTGAAGTTAGAAGCTGATTGGATACACAGTTGCACTAGGTTTTGCACTCTCCGGTGTTAGTAAATCAACTACTCTGGGGTTGACCGAATATTCATGTTTAAATGTATGACCAGACAAAACTTTTCCCAGTTTTGGATAAAGTGGGGAAAGTGTAAAATTCATGTCAAAAGACTACCTATCTGCTGGCAATGTTTTTTGTTTTGTTTTTTTACCAGGGAACACTTCAAGACACAGACAGAAACACAAAATGCTTTTCCTAAATAGAGAAAAATTGTAGAACCCTGTCAGGCCTCGTACACACGACCAAGTTTCTCGGCAAAAACTAGCAAGCACCTTGCTGGGAGATATTTTTTTGCAGAGGAAACCGGTCGTGTGTACATTTTCGTTGAGGAAACTGTCGAGAACCTCGACGAGCCAAAAAGAGAGCAAGTTCTCTATTTTCTCGACGGGAGTCTGATTTGGCTCGTCGAGTTTCTGGTCGGGCTGGTTTTCAACAAGAAACTCGGACGTCTGTATGCTAAGAAACCCACGCTTGCTCTGATTAAAGTATGAGACGGGAGTAAAAGTAATGGAGATAACACATTTTTAAAGCTGTAACAGACTGAAAAGTGCAAATGTCTCTTACCAAACTTTTATTTAACACGCAAACACATGAAATTAGCAAAAGCAGCCCCAAGAGTTTAGCCAGTGAAATCGAACTTCCCCTGCCGTTGTATGTGTTGTATGTCACCGCGTTTGAGAACGAGGAGATTTTGGCTTGACTGTGTGTACGCAAAGCAAGCTTGTCGAGTTCCTCGACAAGCCTAGCAAGGAACTCGACGAGGAACTCGACGAGGAACTTGACGAGGAACTCGATGTGTTTCGCCCGTCGAGTTTCTCGGTCGTGTGTACGAGGCCTCAGAGTTTTATTTCTATCTGTGTCCCTGTTGCAGATTTTCCATCACTTCCTATTTGGAGAAACCATTCTCAGCAGAACAGGAAGTGAAGTGTAGCAGGGTAGTAGGGAAGTGTAAATCTATGTAGAGGAGCCACAGATAGCAGTAAAATGCAACAGATCTCTAATCTATCCTCTCTCTACCCAAAACTTGAAAAAAGTTTATGGTTCGTTGTTGTTCAGTCATTTAGTCGTGTCTGACTCTTCGTGACCTCTTGAACCATAGCCAGGCTTTGCTTAACTTCATGTTCATTGTTTCGATGATGCTATCTATTCATCTTGTTTTTTGTCGTCCTCTTCTCCTTTTTCCTTACATGTTTCCCACCATCAGGGTGTTTTCAAATGTGTCCTCTCTTTGCATTAGGTAGCCAAAGTATTTGAGTTTTAGCTTCAGGGTCTGTCCTTCCAGTGAATATTCAGGTTTGATTTCCTTCAGGATTGACTGGTTTGATCTTTTTACCATCCAAGGGATTTTCAAGAGTCTTCTCCAACACCATAGCTCAATTCTTCGGCGTTCAGCCTTTTCTATGGTCCAACTTTCTCAGCCATAGGTTACTACTGGGAATACCATAGCTTTGACTATACAGCGCTTTGACGGTAGGGTGATGTCTCTGCTTTTTGTAATCTTGTCTAGGTTTGCCATTGCTTTCCTCCCAAGAAGCAAGCATCTCTTAATTTCATGGCTACAGTCACCCTCTGCTGTGATCTTGGAGCCTAGGAAGAAAAAATCTGTCACTTTTTCTATTTCTTCTCCTTCTTGCCATGATCTTAGTTTTCTTAATGTTCAATTTCAGGCCAGCTTTTGCGCTCTCCTCTTTTACCTTCATTAAGAGACTCTTTAGTTATTCGTCACTTTCTGCCATTAGTGTGGTATCGTCTTATGGCTTGACATATATTTAAATTTAGATTTTTTATAAATTTCACTCGCACCTGATTATGTATTTAAAGTGAACACAGATTCCCTTTATTTACTGTCATTCATTTTGCAATGTGAACACACACTTTTTTTTAGTAAACATTCATCTTGCAAAGTGAACATCCTCTATTCCTTTAGTAAATCAGCCCCTATAGGTTGTGTATAAAGTGATTTAGCAAAAGAGAAATGCATTATTTTTTCTGGTGTAGGTTACCCCGTGCTCTGGCAGCTTCAACAACAGTTTGTAAATGCAGTTCATATGGGGCATACACATTTTTTTATTATTTCCAGAATGAGGCCATCTAATTTCAAGCAATACTTAAAAGTACTTAAAAATAGGTTAATAGCACATGTTACTGAGTATTAAATAGAAATACACTGGGCTCACTCAGAACAGTCAAGAGCTTTATTATACAACTATTTCAAATTCATCTTTCCCAGATGTGTTTTCACAAAACTGCAGTCTGGTTGGCTGCTGTAGGTCAGTGTACTTTTTACATCATTATTGCTCATTGCACTCATTGCTTTATTAAATACGTCTATTGGTGTTGACATTAATTAATTATATTGACTATAGCCACAAGTAGATTCAGCTTGATTATGTTCCATACAGTTCTGCTGACACCTTGGTATGTTTACAGCTAGAGCGAGCATTCTGTGTCTGATTCCCACACATATAAACTCCTCAAACCATGCTGAATAGTATTGCTTTACACAGAGATACATTTACTTGACCTACATATTCTGTATTTCAATTCTTATCTTTACTAGTAAAGTTTTAGGTAAGTTTAGCTCTTAAAAAGGCATACATTGTTTATTTTCTGGCGTTGTCATCTTCTTCTCTCAGGACAAATAAATGGGCTTTCAATGAAACAGACAAACTGACCATGGATAGAGCTCACCTATACTGTACCCAATACTCAATACTGTACCCAATACTCAATACTGTACCCTGTACCCAATACTGTAACAATTAGCATGATTTATTGAAATCACAAGTCCTAGATACAATTCTGACTTCTCAAACATTACCTTTCATAATTTGATACATTATACTGGAAGATCTACGTAACAAATTCCAAGCTTTTTAACAGCACCAACAAGATTTTACTTTACTATGTTAGGGGATAAAAAGATGACATGGTGTAGGTAGGTCATATATCAATTACAAACAAACCATGAGACCTGCTTATACCTCTGTCACTTAGCTATTGACAGTTTTTTTTATTGCCCAGCTAGAGAATGAAGTGCAATGTTACCCCTGCTACACAAATTCTAACAAAGGACATATCACAGCTATATGTGTAGTATCACAGATGTAGTACAGATAACTGTAGAGCTGCATTGTGAGATAAAAGCCCAGTTTCCCCAAAAAATTCAAAAGGTTTAATTCTCAGTAGAATTTGTTGGTAGGAGTATGTGGTTTTCATCAGCGGTGTGGTTATTTATATGTGATTGCTACTATTACCAAAAACATTCAGAAGCTGCAGTCCTTCTGTACTTTTTAGTGTCACTGCTTGCTGAATCCCTGTTCTGAAAAAAAGCAGACAGTAAAGGCAAGTTGTTAAAATTGTCTTTATAAAATATTCTATTTTGTGTGTAGCTACAGTATACAAAAAAAAATGTTTTATATGATCAGTTAGAGCGTCACATTACAGACTATACAAATATAGACAGTAACCAAAAGTGGTGTGAAATCTTACAGATGGATCCAAATAGTATATGATAGTCCCGTACAATAAAGTTCTTAAGGAAAAATTGCAATAACTGACAAATTAAGATTGCAGTAGCAAATTAAAGCAGAAAAAACAGTAGCGATATTCAGCTCTCCCAGGCTGGAAACTGAACCAGTCAGGAAAGACAAGGGTGCCACTGAGGATGCATAATTACCTATAGTGATATAAGCAATGTTTAATTTTTTGAGTCTAGTAGGAAAAAGTGAAGTATGTTAGAGAAAGGGAGAAAAGGAGAGAATGTAAGTTACCGAGAAAATCCCAGTGGGGTCAGGAAATGTAGGATGGGGAGGAATTGGGTAATGGAAGCAGCTAGTGGGGGGGTGAAAGGTCAGGCCACTGGATGTGGCCATGAGTAAGACAAATATTACAATTGTCATCTGTGAGAGGGTATTTAAATAATAATTAAGCAAATATGTGAATAACCATCTTGTCTTTCAAAGGAGTTACATCTTTTTGCTGGTGGCAAAAGATGTTGTTGACACGTTGGGGTCAATTCACTAAAAGGTAAATAAAGGCTAAAAAAAAGTGGAAAAATAACACTTGCGGTCAATCAGTTTTGAAAGTGCAATTCACGTAGAATTACAGTAAAACCTTGGTTTGTGAGTAACTTGGTTTGATAGCGTTTTGGAAGACAAGCAAAATGTTTTAATACATTTTGTCTTGATATACAAGCGATGTCTTGATATAAGGGTAGCGTCATGTCACAACTGAGTATAAAAAAGAAGCGAGGAGCCTCTAAGTGTAGCAATGTGGTTACATTGAATGATACAACATTTAGCAACTTATTGCTACACTTAGAGGTGCCTTTCTTCTCTTTTATACCCTGTAAAAAAAATGCTTTCATATACAAGTGCTTTGGATTACAAGCATGTTTCTGGAACTAATTATGCTTGCAAACCAAGGTTTTACTGTATTTGTTTGATTTAGCAGTATTTACCACATTATTTGATATTGTAATTTATCACATTGAGCTGGTTGCTAAGGAGCAGCCACCACATCATTAACATTGGATGTAAAAAGAAAAACATACCAGCAGTTAAAAATAATGAAAAAAAATAATGTGTGCGACCCACCCCCCCCCCCCCCCCTCAGATAATACCAGGCCCTTCGGGTCTAGTATGAATTTTAAGAAACCAAAATCCATATCAGACCCTTATCGGAGCATGCAGCCTGGCAGGTCAGGAAAGGGGGAGAAAAGCGAGCGCCCCCTTGCCTTTTGAACCATACCAGGCCATGCTCTTAATATAGTGGCGTGGGTGCATGCTTTGGGGCATTGTACCCCCACCCATTCACCAAAAAAAGTGATAAAAACACAGGTTATTAGATAAGGATGCTTTGTGAGCAAAAAGGACAATACGTTCCTTTTGAGCCTTAGTGAACTTAGTTTTGAGAACATCCTTCTATTTAAGCATGAAAGGTAGATCTAGATGGGGGGATTGAGTGATCAAGGAGTAGGGATAGTGAATGGTCAGTCGAGGTTGGTCCATACATAGTGATTCAAATTGCGTTTTGGTATGTAAGTTTTTTAAATGTATGTGGTAAAGATTCAAGGTAGGAAAGGAGTCTGGATTGTCTCATGAAATGCAGTTCTGTGGGATACACAAACACGAGGTCAGGACCATTGATTACTCTGTCCCAAGTCGAAAAGTAGGAAAGTCTAAATACGCCTTTCTGAATCAGAGCTATTTATTAAGGGTTTGTGGCACTTTGGACTAAGTAGAACTTAAAAGCTATCAGGTCCTCTTTACTCAGAGAAGACCCCACAGTAGAATTGGTGAGAATGAATTCCTACTTGGTCTTGGTATCTTTGTAAATACACCAGTCCAACAGCCTATTTAGATGAATAGCCTTGTGGTATTTAACGGGGTCAGGAAACCCTATGCCAGTTCTGTGTTTAGGAAGCATCCTATCAAAAATTGTATCTAATTTGGAGACAGTTTTTGACAATTCTTTCTTTAAAAAATAAAAAAACAGGGCCCACCAATGTAAATCCATCATCAATCATGCAGCCTGCCACACCGCCGAACCCGGAAAAAAAACGATCGGCCCGCGAGTTAGGTTGACCACCAAATCCCTTCTCCAGCATTTGATAGTTCTTGTATAGGTAAGGGCAGGGCCACCTGGTGACGTTACCTGGTGGCACCAGTTTGGGGATGAGGCCCACCCCCCATGTTGAGGGCATGAAGGGGGGGACGCTTTTTTCATCAAAGTTAATTGTCGACATGTTTTTAATATACTCAGCTGTCAGCGGGGAACTGTTGTAAAGTGGGGAATCTGCTGTTAAGAATGCGGTGGGCAGCTTCCTGGCCTGCTCCTTAGCAAGCAGCTATTTGTCAAACAATTGTGTGGGGGTGTCCTAATAAAGAAAAATTATTCAGCGCTGGAATGTAAATATAAACTAAAAAATGCAAGCCAGCACTAAGGTAAATTCAAATAAAACACCTCACATTGACATAAAATAATAATAGTGCAGCGCAAAACAAACAATTTTAAACTATACATACAGAAAGTTAAAACATATGATATATGATATATAATTAAAAATTATATAATAAAGTCCATATAAAGTGCTCAAGTGCAAAAAGATGATCCAAATCGGAATATAATAGTGCAAAAATCCAAAGGGTGATATCCAGAAGGAACCTCCACCAAATAGCAGGAATGGCCTCTCACCTTACAACTTCGACCTGCAATAGGTCACAAAGCATAATCAGAGAACCACCTGTTCTCAGAGGACAGCAAGCAATGCAGCAGTAGAAGCACGATATCAGTCAGACTCAGGATCAGGACATGGCAATCAGGGCATAAAAAACAAAGGAGAGGAAATCTAGTGCTCTCTGAAGCCAAAAGACATTTATTTAAGAATAAAAAATGAATACACTCACTGTATAAGCACTCTCAAACGAGTGCAGCGAAACAGCATAAAACATCCATGAGAGCATGGGTTTCAGTCTAGGTCGGCGATCGCGGTTGACGTCACATGTGGCCCCTTCCCCTCGTACGACGTTACGTCCCTATGAGCGGGACTTCATCAGCGTGGGGTGAAAAAAGGCAGCATGCAAACGTCCCGCTGTCTAGGTATAAGAAGCCTGTGGCTGCCATGACACACCCATTAGTAATCAAGCCCTCCCATCAATCCTAATTAGACAACAAAGACTGTCAGCAAAGGAAGGCACAAACTGCACCATGATGGAAAAAAGTGACAGATTCGATCATAATGGGAAAAAGGAAACACATTCGATCGGAATACTATCAAAGGGCAGACTCCTAAATACCAAAAGTTATATATATGCAATAAGGATAGAAATCCTCAAAGGCAAAAAAGACCCCTTTAAAAAGAAATCTTACATAAAAAATATATAAATGACGTCAGCCACGATCGCACACCCAAATTACATAAAATACATCAAAAACACATATGTAAATCCTTATATATTAACCCATTAAGGTCTCGAAAAGGAACACTACGTGTAACAGATAGATACTGGACATAAATGTTAAGAATATTAAAAATAAAAATATTAATATTAAAATATATATATATATATAAAATATAATATATACAAAATATAATTAAAAATATTTAAAAATATTTAAAAATATACAGATACATAAGAAAGGGGGGATTATCTATTGGAAATAAAACAATTAAGGTCAAACTCTACATTTAAACCAGCTGGCGAGGATACTTTAGTCTCATATATCCAATAAGACTCACGCCGACTCAATTGGCGGATGTAATGTCCCCCTCGCCAATGTTTTGTAACTTTTTCAATGCCCCAGAATTTTAACCCTTTGGGATTCCTCTGGTGACACTGCCTAAAGTGTTTAGATACACTGTGACTCCTAATACCCCTTTTGATATTGCTGATATGTTCCCCCACTCTCACATGCAATGCCCGTGACGTGCGACCCACATACTGCAAGCCGCACTCACACTCAAGCATATAAACTACGCCGATAGTATCGCACGTAATTAATTGCTTGATGGGATACTCTAACTGGGTCACATTGGAACAGAAAGACTTCCGTTTCTTAATATGCTGTTTGACATGCTTGCAGGTCGCACAGCGACCGCAAGCATAAAATCCAGATAGGAAGTCAAAAAGTTTTGGCTGTGCAACAACTGGCGGGTCAATTACACCAGGGGCTAGACTATCCCTCAGAGAGGGGGCTTTTCTATAGATGAATTGTGGCCGATCCGGAAGGGCCGGACCCAAAACAACATCGCCCTTCAAGATGGGCCAGTGTTTGGCCACTATTTTTTCAAATTTCTTATACTGAATGTTATAGTCAAGCACCATTTTGAAGTTAGATGGCTCCTTATCAGTAATGGGTGGTTTGTCAGCTACAATAACACTCCTCTCTAACAGCCTAACTTTTTCCATTTCTTGCATAATCAAGGGGCGAGAGTAACCTTTAGACACAAATCGATTAGATAATTCCTGCGACTGGGCCAGATAATCCGACTCCAGGGTGCAATTCCTGCGGAGCCTCACAAACTGGCCTCGTGGGATATTGCATAGCCACAGACGATGGTGACAACTTGACAAAGGAATATATCCATTACGATCAACTGTTTTAAAATAATTTTTGGTTAAAAGCACATTATCTGACTTGAATATCTCAAGGTCAAGGAAGTTTATCTTATCATGGGAGACTGTCCAAGTTAAAACTATATTCTTGGTATTAGAATTCAGTTTATCCATAAATAATTGTAATGAGGGCAGGTTACCCTCCCAGACCATGATAAGGTCATCAATGTACCTACGGTAACACCGCAACTGGTGTGGTCTATCTTGGAAAACAACGTCACGCTCCCAGTGCGCCATAAAGAGATTGGCCACACTGGGAGCGAAACGGGCTCCCATAGCAACTCCACATTGCTGAAGAAAGAATTC
This sequence comes from Rana temporaria, assembly GCF_905171775.1. Classification (NCBI taxonomy): domain Eukaryota; kingdom Metazoa; phylum Chordata; class Amphibia; order Anura; family Ranidae; genus Rana; species Rana temporaria. The sequence continues at coordinate 174,439,905 of NC_053489.1, forward strand.
TTTATTAAACCAAAAATAATTTCTTAACAAACAAAATTTAAGGCAATCCAGCAAGAACTGCACATGATCGTAGCTAAGGTCGGAGGACTCTAACGCCCAACGAACCGAAGTCAAGGCTGCTTCGTGATCGATGATGGTATAGAGCGACCCTACATCTGCAGTCACAAGAATGGTAGTGGGAGTGCAGGGGATAGTATCCAAAATCTGAATGATCTGTTTAGTATCCCTGAGGTAAGCAGGCAACCTACATACAAGGGGTTGTAGAAAAACATCAAGATATTGTCCCAGTCGGGAACTGACGGAATCTATGCCGTTTACAATAGGGCGGCCAGGAGGCCTTTCAGCATCCTTATGTAATTTCGGTAGAAAGTAGATAATGGGAGTCCGGCAGTAAAAAGGATCTAAATAAGAGGCCTCCTTACTGGTCAGAACACCCTTACCCTTACCCACTTCCACCAAAGAATGCAGCTCATTTTTATACATCACCATAGGATCACCCCGCAATACAGAATAAGTACTATGGTCGCTCAAAAGTCTGCTCATCTCCTCGAAATAATAAGCCTTACTGAGCACAACAAGCCCCCCCCCCTTATCAGCGGGACGAATCACTATATCATTCCGTTTTTCTAGTGATAAAATTCCACGCTTAATACATTGAGAATCTTTCACTCTCTTGATGTTGAGACTTTCCAAATCTTTACACACCATATTGCGAAAGACATCAAGATGCCTAGTATCTGTATATTGTGGGTTAAAAGTAGAGCGGTTCCTAAGATTCGAATGACCCGGAGTAATCCCAGAGGAATTCCTCTCTATTGGATTAGACAAGAAATACTTTTTCATATTCAGACTTCTGGTGTACTTTTGTACATTGACATAAGTCTGAAATTTGTTCATATTCCGGATCGGGGCAAATTTTAAGCCTCTATCTAAAACTCTAGTTTCATCATCGGTCAAAGGAACTCCGCTAAGGTTAAAAATTCCAGTACCTATCAGGACCTTGGCCTTTTGGGCTCTTCTACCGCCTCTGACCCCTCTAGATTTTTTCTCTTTAGGGTGGATTTCCCCCTTGGGGTCTGACTTGGAGGAGGAGGACCGTTCTCCCCCCAATCCCCTATCCAAGGAGGTGGGTAAGGCGGAGGTCCCCTCCAAGGGGTCCTCCCCTGCCCTAAAAAATGCTGATTGGTAGGTGGAGGTCCTTCCCAATAGTTCTGCAAAGGTGCATAGTAATTATAGGTGGGCAGAGGTGGGGCCCCCCCTGGGACGCCACCCCTCCCACCACCCTGTCCATTCCCCCTGTTAGAGACTGTCCTCCAGGGAGGAATGGCCTGAGAATCAGGTCCAGGTGATTGAGGTAGTCTACCGACTTGGTGACCCGCTTTTCCTCTCGTATTTGTATTTTTGTTATTTTTACCCCTTCCCCTTGTAGGACCCCCTCCTCTGTTTAGAGGACTGAATGGTCTCAAAGGTGTCCTAGTTGACACCCCATCACCATGGTTAATCCCAGATCCCTGGGATAACATGGGAGGGGGTGGTTCAGAGGTATCCATTGATGCAGATAAAGTAGGGGCTAAAGACAGAGAGCTAAGAGATTGCCACTTGTAAACGTTAGGCACCCCAAAATCATTCACATCACGCAAGAACTTCTTGCGCTTTTTTTCTTGGGTCTCTTTATCCCATTTTTCAAGCTTATTTTTAAGCTCCCCAGAGAGGCGAATGAACTCAGAGGTGTCCTTATGTCGCTCAATACGGTCAGTTATCTCTTTAATTTGACTCTCCAACCATAACTTCTTCCGCTGTTTGCGGGATAGTAAAAACCTGATAAGCTCAAAGCCTTTTTCAGTAAAAAAAATTGAACCATTCTTTGATTGACTCCTCATCAGTAAGCCCGTCATTAGGTGTCCCCCGAACCCCACTCTGTTTTTTTTACAAATATTGCAAGTGATAGCGCCAGCAAAACCCTGGTGGTAAATGCATGTTTTTTCATTCTCTGGTCCATTTGTGCATTGGACTTACAAGTTTTTTAAACAATATTTACCGGGGCACATTTTTTATTTTTAGGTAAATACTGTATATTGTATTTTTTTTGTGAATTGGACTTTACCACATGCAATAATTTATGCAAATGAGTCACATGACTGTTATCGCATGCGATAAACGTTGGTGAATTGACCCCTGTAAGAGAAATTTGTCCCATAATATCGGCATGTAATCTAAAATTTACAAAAAAGGATAGAAGCAATTCATATTGCATTGCCATGAAGTAAGAAGAAAGTAAAATCACCCTGTACATCAACTCTCATAAGAACAGAAACTTGTTAAATTGCAGGGAAATAATTTTCTCTGACCATTATTGAAATTAGGGTAGTCACTGAACTGAAAGTTGCTGGTTTTGTGCTGCAAATCCTGAAATCTCTTGCAGTGTACACAGTATCTTGTAATGTATATTTATTCTGGAGAAATATAGTTACTCTAGGGATGTAAGGGTAGGAGCTTTGTAAAAAAAAAAGGGTTTGCTTTATGGGTACAGTAATCATTAAAAAAATTGCAATAACCATTGATTATTCAAATTTTTCAGATAAGTTTAACCATGTGTTTATTGTCCAGCGTATTTCTAGCTCCCTTTCTCTAACCCTAAAGGGTTAGATCTGCTGGTACCCTGTTTGGCCCTCACGTGCATACCTGTCTCCTGGAGAGGGGTCCCCCCAGAGTCTGACCATCTGCTAGATGGACTCTAAGGGGACCCCACTCCATGAGACAGGTAAGTATTTACGGGGACAGACTGTAATTTTTTGGTGGCAGCAGCAAGAAGTGTTTCTTATCTCTCCAAGATCGCAGATTGCAGTTTGGCAAGGGTAGAATCCTTGCTGCTGGAGAATGCTTTGCACAGTTTATGAGCCCATTTCCTGGGCATCAATGCTCTTATGAGTGTAATTTTTGTTGATTTTACCCAATAATTGCTGCATTTACTACACTATAGATGGATATCTGTACTACTCCTATTTGTTTTTCTGCTATTATGTAAGGCCCCGTACACACGACCGAGGAACTCGTCGGAAAAAAACACATCGTCTTCCTCGACGAGTTCCTTGTTAGGCTTGTCGAGGAACTCGACAAGCTTGCTTTGCGTACACACAGTCAAGACAAAATCTCCTTGTTCTCAAACGCGGTGAGGTACAACACATACAATGGCAGGGGAAGTTCGATTCCACTGGCACAACGCTTGGGGCTGCTTTTGCTAATCTCATGTTACTGCGTGTTAAGTAAAAGTTTGGTAAGAGACGATTTGCACTTTTCAGTCTGTTACAGCGTGAAAAATGTGTTATCTCCATTACAAACGCTACTTTTACCGAAGGTGCACTCCCGTCTCATACTTTATTCTGAGCATGCGCGGGTTTCTTAGCATACACACGCTCGCGTTTCTTGTCGAAAACCAGCCGACGAGAAAATTGAGACTCCCGTCGAGGAAAAAGAGAACCTGTTCTCTTTTTTCCTCGTCGAGTTCCTCGACAGTTTCTTCGATGAAAAACGTACACACGACCGCTTTCCTCGGCAAAAAAGCTCTCCCACCAGATTTCTTGATGGATTCTATCGAGGAAAACGATCGTGTGTACGAGGCCTGAGTGTTCATTTTGATTTTATTCTAAAGTATGGCCGACTAAAAATGAAAATATTATCTAGCTGTGGCTATTATTGTGACCAATTATATGCAAAATAAACAAAAGAAAAAGCCGCGCCACAAAGGTCAGTTGAATCACACGCATTAAAGATGTGATGAATCCGTGGCTGTTCAGATGACACAAGTGTTCACAGGCAATAAGATACAGTCCTTGCAATGATCGATCCTACGTTCCACACCACCCAGTGACACATATGCATACAGTGACCCTCCACCGGAATATGGAAAGCCGCTTACCAGAAGGCAAGCGGTTTGAGGCAGGTGGCTATAGCCCAGCCCAGGCCTTTATCCCTCAGATGGTTACCAGGAAGCTCTCCGTCCCCTGAGCGTGATGTCTCAATACCACCGTAGAGATGTAAATAAAGAAAGACAGGCGCACATAGCGTGACTCTGTAGCATACACTTTTATTTAAAAAAAGGGTAAAATATACTCACAAGCGAGCGTGTTAAAACAGCATAAAAAAGGTAAATTGCCGGCCGGCATACAGGAGCCCTACTCCTTGTCGTGGTGGCATCACTGCGTGATCCTTCCCAGACGCGTTTCTTCACGATTGGACGTTGTCAATGGGGGTCGACCCCCATTGACAACGTCCAATCGCGACGAAACGCATATGCACCCATGCATATGTGTCACTGGGTGGTGTGGAACGTAGGATCGATCGTTGCAAGGACTGTATCTTATTGCCTGTGAACACTTGTGTCATCTGAACAGCCACGGATTCATCACATCTTTAATGCGTGTGATTCAACTGACCTTTGTGGCGCGGCTTTTTCTTTTGTTTATTTCTATTGTGTTTTCACACGCTTGCTGCTGCCGGGGACTGGAGGGTGGGGGGGATATTAGCGCGGTTTTTTGTTGTTTGTATATGCAAAATAAGCTTTTGGATTTCTGGGATACATTTGTTTACCAGTGCTTCAAAGGGAGATTTATGTAAATGAATATGGGTCACAGAAATAATCGAGCAATACGTGTAAAACCAAACTCTAAATTTTTGACAGGTCCAAAAAATGCAGTATACTGTCCCAATTTGTCACAGACTCATAGGCACTGAGGAAAAGCCTTTGGTTTATATAATGCTATTGTAGATGTTGGTGATGTTACCAGGTGATGTTAGAAATAAATACCAGCTGGGGTCCCCTGCAAGCCCTGAGGTCATATGGGTATTACATACAGAAGCCCAGTAAAGCCATTTCCACATGGTCTTTGAAGAGTAGATAACGTCAGTTTAGGTAGGTACTCTGCCATGAAAATGGTGATAGAAAAGATTCCTGAAAATATTTTTACTTATAAGTAACAGGATGTGTTCTATAAAGTATAAATATCTCTGGAGCAGAACACTCTTGCATATTTTTACATATTCTGTTACCCCAAGGCTTCACTTAGACCATTTTTTTTTACAGAATTTAACATAGGGTTTAAAGAATTTAAAGAACCCATATGGTATATTGGTAAAACACATAACATGGTGCAAAAACTCTCCACCCACCATTCAATGAATGCCATTTCAGCTGAAGTAACTTAAGTAAGTATGGAGGATAGCCAGGTAAAAGATGGTCTCTCGCTTGGTGGTTTATCTTAAAATGTTATTGACAAAGATTGCAGTAAAGCCATTGCATTTCAGGGGAACAACCTCCCCCTTCTTTAGGGCTAATAAGTCAGTAAACAAATACAATTTTTATATCAGATACATTTAGAAAGAGTGAACGGTTAAAAAGATTTTCTATATTCTGTATACAGTTATATTGTATAAATCCCCAAACAAAATTCAAAACATATCTATAAAGCGTAATAAAAATATAGAAGAAAAAGTAAATGTATGCATATAGAAACAAAATTATATTAAAAAAAACATTTAAACAACTGATCAAAAGTACATACATAGGAAATAATTATGTTATTATAAAGCGAAAATGCACATAAAAAATGTATAAAATCTTTGTTTTTAGCAGATGTGGTATAGTAGTTCTAGGTAGGAGACAATGCATTAAGCTAAAAGATTAAATAGGAAATAATACGCATCTGTATAGGAGATATGTCATATATATATTTATATAAAGTGCTGTTATGTTATGAAAAGGACAAAAAAAGAAAGAAAAGGTGTCTGTAATAGGGGGGTCTGTGATGGGCCAGGTTAGTCTGTGATGGGGGGGGGGGGGTGTCAGTCTGTGATGGGTCAATCTGTAATGGGAGGGGGGGGGTCAGTCTGTAATGGAGGATCTGTGATTTGGAGGGGTCTGTGATGGGTCAGGTCAGTCTGTGATGGGGGTCTGTGATGGGTCAGATCAGTCTGGGTTTGACATTTCAATAAAGTTGAGAGAAAAAAAGCACAAAGTGTCATGTGTATGGGCCTTAAAGGGTGTAAGGGGGGTGCGCTGTGATGTGCACGGGAGGCTGCGATGTGGAGGATATCATGTGGAGTCATAGCACGTATGACACCCGGACCTCTGCTGGAAGGAAATTTTTCCGATAGAAAATAAAATAGTGGGAAAAAAGTTGCGCTACTAGAACCTAGAAAGCAGCCAGCATTAACAATAAAACGAATTGTGTAAGAAATAAAAAAGAGAAAATTCAGCGTTCAAGGTACAGATATCCTGGTGAGTACCAGTGGTTCATGTACTACCACTCACGATTTCACATTGTACATGAACCCCTGGTACTCACCAGGATATCTGTACCTTGAGCGCTGCATTTTTTCTTTTTTCCAAAACCCCTGCTATAAGAGAAATAAAGTAGAACGGCCGCTAATGGGCAGTAAAGCGGGGGGAGGCATTTTTGGCCATCAAGGTTGGTCGGCCGGGAGGGGGGGCGCGTTTGTTCGGCCGACCGGTATGGGTGAGACCTGTCATCTGCATTCACCTCACTTCATAGTGCTCAGCCCGGCACAGCCTCAGCCTGTAGAAATGTTCCTGCATGACCGCTAGCCCTCCCTCTTCACTTGTTCACTTGTTTTTGTGCGTGTTTGCAAAATTAAAGTGGGCCGGTCTAAAGTCCAGGGCCAAATTTTTGTCCCAGTTCAGCCCTGGATATACAGTCCTGATCAAAAGTTTAAGACCACTTGAAAAATGGCAAAAAATCATATTTTACATTGTTGGATCTTAACAAGGTTCCAAGTAGAGCTTCAACATGCAACAAGAAGAAATGAGAGCGAGACAAACCATTTTTTGAGCATTCAATTAATTGAAAATAACGAATAAACTGAAAAGCCCCGTACACACGGCCGAGGAACTCGACGTGCCAAACACATCGAGTTCCTCGGCCAGTTCAGCACTGAAGCCGCCGAGGAGCTCGGCGGGGCGAGAGCTCCCATAGAACAACGAGGAAATAGAGAACATGTTCTCTATTTCCTCGCCGAGCTCCTCGTCGGCTTCCTCGGCCGAAAGTGTACACACGGCCGGGTTTCTCGGCAGAATTCAGCCAGAAACTCGGTCGGAAGCTGAATTCTGCCGAGGAAACTGGTCGTGTGTACGGGGCCAAACAGGCTGTTTTTCCGCTGATCAAAAGTTTAGGACCACATGCCTTTAAAAGACCAAATCTGTGCAAAGATGTGGATTCATTGTCATTATCTGTCAGGTAGTCACACGTTGTAATGGCAAAGGTAAAAAAACTCTCCCTTTTTGAACGTGGTCGGGTTGCTGAACTGCATAAGCAGGGTCTCTCATCAAGAGACTGGACGATTCTCGACCCAAATTAAGGCCCTTACTGGTGCTGACTGCAGCCCCATAACCATCAGACGGCATCCGAGACTGAAGGGCTTCAAAAACAAAAAACTTCTTCAAAAACCTCGTCTCCTTGAACGCCACAGAACTGCTCATTTGGACTTTGCAAGAGAGCACCAAACATGGGACATTCAAAGGTGGAAGAAAGTTTTATTCTCTGATGACAAAAAATTTAACCTTGATGGTCCTGATGGTTTCCAACGTTACTGGCATGACAAGCAGATCCCACCTGAGATGTTTTCTACTCGCCACAGTGGAGGGGCGCCATAATGGTCTGGGGAGCTTTTTCCTTCAGTGGAACAATGGAGCTTCAGGAAGTGCAGGGGCGTCAAACGGCCGCTGGCTATGTCCAGATGTTGCAGAGAGCTTTTCCCATGACTGAGGGCACTCGCCTGGGTTTTTCAACAGGACAACACTACAGTACACAATGCCCGCAGGACAAGGGACTTCTTCCAGGAGAATAACATCACTCTTTTGGCCCATCCTGCGTGTTCCCCTGATCTAAATCCAATTGAGAACCTTTGGGGATGGATGGCAAGGGAAGTTTACAAAAATGGAAAACAGTTCCAGACAGTAGATGGCCTTCGTGCGGCTGTCTTCACCACTTGGAGAAATGTTCCCACTCATCTCATGGAAACGCTTGCATCAAGCATGCTGAAATTTATTTTTGAAGTGATCAACAAAAACGGCGGAGCTACTCATTACTGAGTTCATGTTTGGAAATTGGATTTCTGTTTTGGGGGGTTTCGTTTTTTTTGGAGGTGTGGTCCTAAACTTTTGATCAGCTGAAAAACAGCCTGTTTCAGTTTATTCGTTATTTTCAATTAATTGAATGCTCAAAAAATGTTTTGTCTCACTCTCATTTCTTCTTGTTGCATGTTGAAGCTCTACTTGGAACCTTGTTAAGATCCAACAATGTAAAATATGATTTTTTGTCATTTTTCAAGTGGTCTTAAACTTTTGATCAGGACTGTATATATATATATATATATATATATATATATATATATATATATATATATATATATATACATACATACTTAAACTTTTGATCAGGACTGTATATATATATATATATACATACATATATATATATATATATATATATATATATATATATATATATATAATGTATGTACTTGATTATAATTAGTCTTGGATGATAAGTGTTGTGTAAAATAATAAGCTTGCCAGACAATGGATGATGCTGAAAAAGAATGTGGAATTGACCTTGTAATATAATACAGTAAATACATTACAATCAATACGTATATAATTCTGTAAACCTGTAATACACATATACTATCTCCCTCAGCTGACACTGATGGGTTGGATAGTAATATATTTATTAGGGTTTTTTTTCCCTGATTTTATATGACAAATATAAATTTGAATAGTTCTTGAAAAATAATTATTGTTAGGGTACAGGAATATACAAATTAAATAGCATAGGTGGAGAGTTGTTATGCCTTGTACACATGATCGGGCTTTTGCCCAACAAAAAGCACATAGGAATTCTGACGGAATTACATCGGTGTAAAATAGAACATGTTCTATATTTAAACTCCGATGGAATTCAATGGAATTTCCGATGGATTTTCTCAGATGGGGCATATAGACGGTCAGAATTTCTGATGGAAAAAGTCTGTCTGATATTTTCCATCGGAAATTTCGATCGTGTGTACGGGGCTTTACACTCTGGGACCAAGTTTCAAAAGAAGAGTGTATATGGACCATTAGTGCCTCAATACCAAGGTCAAATAGGGATACAGGAAGTGGAGCTGCGGTGGCTCAACGCGATTGGCACTGCGCTGACAAGCCATTCACCTCTGCAGCTAGGGGTTCGGATCCCGGTCTCGGCTACATGTGAATTGAGTTTTGTGGTCTCAGCCCGGCTCCCGGTGGGTGTGCTATGCGAGGTAAGCCTGCGCTTAGTACGCCCACCCCCCTCCCACAAAAACCACCACACTTGCACGCACTCGAAATTGGGTTAACATCACGCACTTTGACCACGCGGTCTCTAAAATGAGAGGCGAAGGACTAACGGGGCTGGTTGAGCGGGCTAATCCTCTCACTCCCTTATAGGGAGTCCCTCTGCCCCGTTGGGCCTCAAAGCGGAGCAGGTAGGGCGGGCTGTGTGGGAGGACCCCCTCACACACCTGCCATTGCCACCCAGGGCATGGAGAAAGGTGGCAGATTGCCTCTGGGGGAGGCCTGCCTAATCCCAACTCCTGCAGTCCGGCTCCTCTCTCGAGTACATGCACAATATAAACTTAAAAAAAAAATAAAAGAAAAAAAAAATAGGGATACAGGATACCCAGACTTTTGCATCTAAATAGTTTATTATGTGAATGACACAAGTGAAAAACTGGCTGTAGGGTATTTGTTGAGGAGTTTAATCAGTTGATTAAACTCCTCAACAAATACCCTACAGCCAGTTTTTCACTTGTGTTTCTAAATCTGTTTCTAAACTAAATCTGCACAAATCTCAAGAAGAAATGGACATTTTATAGTACTGGGTGTACTGGTCTGTGCCCAGTGTTTTCAAGTCCCAATAAATTCCCTGCGCTCCAACCATCCATGTTGCCATCTGGATTAGTCTAATATTGAATAACACTGACTTTTAGGTATATAGTCAGTCTAGTCATCATATTTTGGTCAATACCTTGAAACCCACATTAATAAACATATCTGTCTATAAGACTTTCACATAAAGTGGTTCTTATTTGAATTTAGCAAGACCAGAATTGTTGCTTTAAAGAAGTAGTTGAGAAGTGTATCTGTTTTTATGCCAGGGTATTAAACAAACTCAGTCCTAGAAGATAGGAATACTTATGGATAGGCTAAGCAAACTGTGAGGATATATACACTGTGTATATATATATATATATATATATATATATATATATATATATATATATATATATATATATATATATATATATATATATATATATATATATATATCATTAAACGGCCTGTTCAAAAATATATGGTGCTCTTTCAGAGTCCTTGCAAAAGTTCTACAGGGATAAGTGTGAGAACAATGAAACAAACAATAGATCATCATAATTGACTTTTGGCACAAAGTTGAAGTGTAACATAAGTAGTCATATAGGTGACACATATCCACTCTAGATGACGTACCATTTAAAAATCATGATTCTAGTTATTTCCCCAAACTTTTCAGGTCATCAATTTTATCTGCTTGCAATTTTTATGCAGTGTGTTTCATAGTCATGGTGACCTGGAATCTTAAAAAATTGCTGTAATTTGATGAGCAAAGGCTTACCAAAATTGAACATGTAGCCAAGGTATATGATTGTTATATGAAAAGAGCAGTTTAAGGAGATAAACTCCCAGAATTTTATGTTGCAGTGAAGCAAAGGCTCTAGGCTATGATTGCTATGTCTCCTGAGACATAGAGGCAAAATTTGTTTTGTATATACATTTGGGAGGTTTTAAGAGTTTGGTTTGTCCTTGCTAGATCTTGGGTGGAGTCCGTGGAGTAGATCTTTCATATATCTCTTGCATTGCGTGCTCTAGGAGACCACGAATACAATAATTGTACAGATCAAGTTGTAATTGCAAATGTTCACTCTGAGTGATGTTTTGTGTTTATCTCAAGCATGTTTCTGTTGTTCCCAATCAGTAGTCTAAATCCTCTTCATCATGCAGCAAAGCAGAAAATCTCAAATAAACTCTGCATCTCCTGAATAAATAGTTTTGGGTAGATGTGCTAGCTTTGTTTTTACCTGTAGTGAAAGAAATGGGAGCTGAAAGTCACAGTGGCATCTTGCCATACAACTCGTTAAAAATAAACTAGTAGTGCAGAGCCTCCTCAAAGTTTGTCCTCTGTCTTGTCTGAATGCATATGCCCACTGACATTCTGTAAGGTTCTGCTGTAATATTTCTGGGATTGGTATCTTGGCATTCAGCCTAGGTTCACACTGCTGCGAATTCAAAATCGCGGTAAAATGCGCGATTTTACCGCGATTTCGCGGCTGCGATTTTGCCGCGATTTCGGCCGCAATTTAATGTAAATCGCGGTCCGAAATCGCAAAAAGTAGTACAGGAACTACTTTTTGAAATCGCAGATGCGGCGTCGCACTGATTAGGACAGTGCCATTGCCGACAATTGCCGCCGATTTGAGATGCGATTTGACATGTCAAATCGCATCTCAAATCGTTCCAAATCGTACCCAGTGTGAACCAGGGCTAAAGGAAACATTTCCAGAGTGATGCTTGGAGGCTGCCATTACTGATTTCTAGTTCTGCAGATTCAAGTTGCCTAGCTGTCATGCTAACCCTCTCACTTCAATAATGTGAGTCAGTAAGCCAGAACAAAAATACAAAGATAAAAACTTTAGACTTTTTCTCTGACTTTCCTAATTTGCATACTTGTACTTCTACATAAGCCCAAAAAGTATTAAAGCCCTCAGAGGTTCAGAAATAACAGCCTGGCAAATAGCATTTCATGCTAAATCCAATCAGAATTACATTGAGTTTGCTAAAGCACCATGTATCATAAACAATTGCCATTTTCCTAATAAAATACTTGTTTGCATTCTCTGTTGCATCTCAGGCCTCGTACACATGACCGAAATTGGTCCGCGGAACAGTTTCAGCAGACATGTTCGGTCGTCTGTACGGCCGACCGGACAATTTTCCGGCGGATCGGACAGGCTTCCAGCGGAAGAATGTTTCTTAGCATGCTAAGAAACATGTCCGCTGGAAGCCTGTCCGTCTTACATGTTTGGTCGTCTGTACGACTTACCGGACATGTCCGCTCGGCCGAAAGCCCTCGCATGCGTCGAAGTGATTTGACGCATGCGTGGAAGCATTGACCTTCCAGGGTCACGCATGTTGCCGCGTCATCGTCGCGGCGACGGCGCGGCCACGTCACCGCGTATCCTGTCCACACGGATTTTGGTTTGATGGTGTGTACAACCATCAGACCGAAATCTCCGAGCGGACATGTCCGATGAAAACGGTCCGCGGACCGTTTTCATCGGACATGTCCCCTCGTGTGTACGAGGCCTTAGCCCTACTGATCTCCTGCAACTACTTTGAGCAATTCATCTACATGCATGTACTCCAGCAATGGTTGCTTGACCTTTTACAGGGCAGGTTTCCTCATGGTGACAGCAGTGAATATGCCTGCAGAAGGTGTGTTAAAACTGCCACCATCAGAAGCCTGGCATACACAGGAACTATGTTGGAATAGCGGAATTGCACACTGTGTCTTGCATACACTGCTGCATGGAGAGGAGGATGGGGGTGCTGTGCGAGATCAAAGTGCATGGGTGGGGAGCACAGCCAGGAGCAGATAGGTTACCCAGTCTTTACTGCTGACAGGAGCAGGGACACGGGGAACAGAAGAAGCTAAAGGGACAGCCACCATGCCACCTTGTTACATACACCTGACCCCGACACTCTGTACATTACATACTTCTTACCCCTGCACTCTGTACATAAGCTCAAGTTTTAAGCCCCTCCAGTTTATAGCATAATTTTGCCACACCCATGACTCATTACGATTTCAGAAGTTCCCAGGTATAATGATAGAGTCGCAACGCAGAAGCTCAAATGCTAGATATTGATAGAGTGTTGTGAGAAGTATCTGAACAAGGACCTTCGTAACAGGATCACTAGGCATAATTGTTAGTGGAAATTAAAGTTATTTTTAAAATGACTGTTAAAATTTCATTAACATGTTAAAACTTTTATGAGATTTTAGTAATATATACATAAACATTTATATATAAACATGATGGAAGTGCAGATGATTTTCTGAATTGTGATATATGCCTGAAACTGTAGTTATACTCTAAAGTTTGCCGGGCTCCAGAGCTATTCTTCTACAATAAATGGCCCAGTTTTTCAACTAATAATGACATTTAATACTTTAAATACCCTATTTAGTTAAAAAAAAAAAGTAAATTTAAAGAATGCCTTTGGATGCACAGTTGATGTTCTTGGAATATTAGTTTAGTGCGGGTGGATTAGAGGTTACTGTTTTATTATTTTCTGGAAAGTAAGCAGGATGTTAAGGCTTAGAATCACCAAACATTGTGGGAAAATTATTACCAAACCCTATTTTTATTACTGCTGTATTTCACAGTTTGCTAAGGAGATTTAGTAAAATGGCAAGATTCTGTAAAATTAAAATATTGTGAATAGCAAGTTTGATTTGTAATTTGTTGACTTTAGTTACAATATTTTTTGAATATCAAGATCATCTTTATAAGCCAACTCCAAATGTATTTATTTTTTATTTTCATACAATATGGAAGGGTTAGAACATTTGTCAGGTTTTAAATCAAATTTTTTTTTGTATGATATTTTAAATTCTGGCTGTGTCATCAAAGAGGGGGATTTTCTCTGTTTTGATATATAGGCCCCTTTCACATGCTTGGACCATCTATCCGTTTTTCATCCATCCATCAACGGACGACAATGCATTCCTATGGGCAACCGGATGACCATCTGTTAACCTCCGCTTCTGATCTTGTCCATTTTTTTGAACGTACAAGCTACGTCGAGATCCGTGAAAATGGATATTAACTGACGTTAACTGACAAGGTCTGTCAACGTCCAATCGGTTAAGATTTGAAGAGTTTTTTTATATTTTTTGGTTTATATGTGAACTCAACCTATGACCCAAGCAGTAGTTGGACAGTAGGAAGTGCATTGTATGTACATCTTCAAGGAGAAACATGGCCAGAGATGTCTCCCAGGAGGAACTAATAAACCTGGTGGATGAAAGGCCAGGCTTGTGGCACTCAACATATCGGCAAATCCACATATAGGCACATATGACAAACAATGTCACGATGTTCCAAAAATTGTTGGAATCCATCACACTACACAGATAGCACACACAAGGACAAGGACACAGCAAGGACGCAAAATGGATCAAAAGGGATGTAAACAACATTTTTGTGTCCTTTGTAAAGATGTTGTTGATGAAGGAGTCCCCTCTGTAAATCCAAAACATCACTTATATGCAAGCATTAAAATTATGTTGGACAAGCATTCAGGTTTGCTGATGATAGATTGCATATCCGCAGACTCATTTTGATGGTGCCATCTGTCATAGTCATTCCAGCATCCTTCATTCCACTGATCTTAATTTCTGTAAAGAGTGTACCTGTAACCTTCTCATTGATGGTCGCCCTCATGGAATCATAGACAACAATAATATCCTGATTGAGGTTTAAAACCTTCCTAATCTGCCAACAAAAAAAAAAACATTTTCATGGCTGCCAGTGTCCCCATTGTTACATAGTTTAGGCTGAAATTAGCTACGTATGTGCAGGCATACTTAATTTCTGATCACATTCACAAGGTTTGCTTCCTGCTTTGCAGAGTGCCACAATGATTATGCTTTGCTGCTTCTTCTCAAGATGCAAGTCTATTAGCCTGCTGACTCATTGAAAAAAAAAATAATTCTGTGTGGTTAATATCTTCTGAATCCAAAACAATTTTGTGTCGGGTGCCTGGTACTATGGTTTAACTGCCTTTCTCTTTATGTAACATCCTCTGCCTCAATGAAACTCCCCCACGCTAGTTTAATGCCATTCCTGATAAAAAATGGCACGTATCTGGCACTCTATGCCCTTAGGCCTCGTACACACCACCGTTTTCCTCAACAGAATCCATCAAGAAACTTGGTGGCAGAGATTTTTTGCCGAGGAACTGGTTTTCGACGAGAAACACGTTCGTGTGTATGCTTAGAAACCCCCGCATGCTCAGAATAAAGTATGAGACGGGAGTGCACCTTCGATAAAAGTAGGGTTTGTAATAGAGATAGCACATTTGTCACGCTGTAACAGACTGAAAAGTGCAAATTGTCTCCTACCAAACTTTTACTTAACACGCAGTAACATGACATTAGCAAAAGCAACACCAAGGGTTGTGCCAGTGGAATCAAACATCCCCTGCCGTTGTATGTGTTGTACGTCATCACGTTTGAGAACGACGAGATTTGGTCTTGACAGCGTGTACGCAAAGAAAGCTTGTCAATTTTCTCGACAAGCCTAACAAGGAACTCGTCGAGGAAAACGATGTTTCATTTATGATGAGTTCCTAGGTCGTGTGTACGAGGCCTCACTCGTTGTTCTTTGTATCAACCCCTTTACCCCTACACTGGTGTTTTTAGACTTTCCCTATGGATTTTTCTCTCTTTATGGATGCATTCACATATGATATGCATTTATAAATAATTTTGGTATATTCTGGGTTTATCACATATTTATGCAATTCATGTGTTTTTATATAAATGTCTTATTGATTTGGGCTAATGACACACAGTCTATCAGTATATAATTATTTACATGCGTTGTTTTATGACATTTGGCTTATCTTATGGTGGTTTTCCCTGCATTCTCTTTTTTGCATTTTTGGTTGGTTTGTAGTGAATACACAATCAGTGCCAGCAGCAAGCAGCCTGTATCTTTCCTTTAACCCCCCTGGCGGTATTCCCGAGTCTGGCTCGGGGTGGAATTTCAGCACCAAAAGCGGTAACCCCGAGCCAGACTCAGGATCGCCTCGCAGCATCCACAGGCATGGTTTACTTACCTTGTCCCTGGATCCTGCGATGCCGCCGCGCTGTGTGAGCGAGCGGTGTCTCCTCACTCGATTCACAGCGTCCCTGTGTGCTGCCGAGCACCGCTCCCTGCGACGTTACGACGCACGGGGGCGGAGAACGGCGCCAAAATTCAAAAAAGTAAATAAACACAATACATACAGTATACTGTAATCTTACAGATTACAGTACTTTATGTAAAAAATACACACCCCCTTTGTCCCTAGTGTTCTGCCCAGTGTCCTGCATGTACTTTTATATAATAAAAACTGTTCTTTCTGCCTGCAAACTGTAGATTGTCCATAGCAACCAAAAACTGTCCCCTTATGTCAAAAGTGGTTTTAGAGCAGCTAGAAAACAGCGATAATAAATTATAATCACTTGCAGAATTGTGCGATATCGATTTGTGGGGAAATTCGTCATTAAAAAATAAAAGTAATGACAGCGACAATTCTGCAGCTGAGCAAATTTCCGTGATTTTGAGTTGATTACATTATTGAATAATTTTTATTATAATTATATTATTACTTGTTATAATTATTTATTATATTATAATTTATGATTTTGTTTGTCAACCGAGATGTCTACTAGACTCTTGTTCGGACAGATTTAAGTTAGTTATTCCTAAGAATTACAGGCCTACAATGTAAAACGCCAAATTTCCTTGCAAAATTAATGGTACCGCTTTCAGCACCTAAAATCTGAAATAATCATACCGCCAGGGAGGTTAAAGGGTTTGTAAAGGATTTTTTTTATCTTAATAGCTTCCTTTACCTTAATGCAGTGCTGTTTCCTTATTGTTAGTTTTTGCTCTCAAGTTGCTGTAATTCTTCTCTGATCTCCACACTTCCTGGTTGTCTGTTTTCTGATAACCACAGTGCTGGGAGCTTTCTCTCTGTGGTCACTAACTTCAAGGAGGTGTGATTACTGTGTGTCTAAAACCCCTCAGCACCAATCAGTTTAGTTTTCCAAACCATCACTGCCCTGTATTGGCTCTGTGGCTCTGTACAGCAGAGAGGCAGAAAACAACATGCAAAAACTAAACTAGAATCTACAGGTACATTATATGATTGATTTTTATCTATTTTTAATCGTTTTTAAAAGGAATCAGTTAACTATTATGTCTCTATACCCTGTAAACAGTGGGCTAGATACAGATAGATTAGCGGATCTTTAGATCCGCGTAACCTATCTGATTTACGATCCGCCAGCGCAAGTTTTTGAAGCAAGTGCTGTATTCAGAAAACTCGCCTCTAAAGTTGCGGCGGCGTATCATAAATCCCCCGGCGGAATTCAAATTTTGCGGCTAGGGGGCGTGTAGAATTTAAATCAGGCGTGTCCCCCATGCGGAACGAACGGCGCATGCGCCGTCCGCTAAATTTCCAAGCCTGCATTGCTCCAAATGGCGTCGCTAGGACGTGAACGTAAATTACGTCCATCCGTATTCGCGACCGACTTACGCAAACAACGTAAAAAATTCAAAATTCGACCCGGGAACGACGGCCATACTTAACATAGGATACGCCACATATAGCAGGGGTAACTATACGCCGGAAAAAGCCGAATGCAAACAACGTAAAAAAAAAGCGCCGGGCAGTCGTTCATTTCTGAATCGGCGTAACTCCTCATTTGCATATTCGTCGCGTCTACAAACGGAAGCGCCACCTAGCGGCCAGCGTGAGATTGCAGCCTAAGATCCGACGGTGTAAGTCACTTACACCTGACGGATCTTAGGGAGATCGCATAGATACGACGGACGGAACTCAGAGATACGACGGCGTATCAGGAGATACGCCGTCGTATCTCTATCTGAATCCGGCCCAGTCATTTCAGCATACATTTTTTTTTATTTACAACTCCTTTAAAGGAAGTGCATAGAACTCCTTTTGCTTTGGAGTTGATTTAATAGAGGCAAATAGATTATGCAGTTTGCAAAGTGCAGTTGCACCCTGCAAGTGAAGTTGCTAAGGGGCTTGGTAAATGAGGTAAAGCTTCAATTTGCAAAGAGTACCCAATTGCATGCAAGGAAAATAAAAAAAATACCTTTTTGCTTGCACATGACTGAATGATGTATGTCAGCTTCTGCTCATTTACTAAGCTCTGGAGCAACTGCTCTTGCAGAGTGCAATTGCACTTTGCAAAGTGCACAGTCTATTTTCCAACCCATTTGTGTTGTGGATCTGAGATTAACTCCAACAGCTGAAAATGCACCAATTAGGCTACGAGTATAGAAACTCACAAAAAATGGGTAGTGTGCAGGGCCGTCTTTATGGCGGGGCAAAAGGGGTAGGTGCCCAGGGTCCAGTTATTCTTGGGGGGCCCAAAGCAGCTGCCAATGGAGCTTGTCGGAGTTCTGCCACCTCCGGCGCTGGTCATTTGTTGACGGTGACCGTGCAGAACCCTCCCAGCTCTACACATCTCTATATGAGAGCAGAGCAGTGAGAGCCGAGGAGGGAGGGGGCAGGGAATATACACAGGCAGAAGCCACCAGCCTGCACGGACATCCTGTAAGTTTAGCTGCTCTTCTGTTACTTCACTCTGTGAGGTTTTCCTCTGTGAGGATTTGGGACGGGAAAAATGCTCTACACTGGAGGGGTGGATGGGGGTATGAACTGGAATCTGGGGGAGAGCTTTGTACTTGGGGGAATGGAGAACTTAGATGTACACAGCCCTCAACCATGAACTTAGATGTACACAGCCCTCAACCATGCACGCTATACAAAGCTTAACCCTGCACATAGCGCACCCTTCAACCTTGCATTCCTTACATAATGCACCCCTCAACCCTGCATTCCATGCATAGCACACCCCTCAACCCTGCATTTCATACATAACGCACCCCTTAACCCTGCATTCTGCAGGTAGCGCACCCCTCACCCCCGAACTCTGCACATAGCGCACCCCTCAACCCTACACTCTATAAATAGGGTACCCCTCAACCCTACACTCTGTAAATAACATACCCTTCAACCCTACACTCTGTAAAAAGTGCAATCAACCCTGCACCTAGCATTAGAGCGAGAGAGAGCATTGTGTCAACAACGAAGAAGAGCAGAGGGAAGAAGACAATGGAGAAGACCGGGCAAGAGCGAGCAAAAGAGCATAAGATAGCAGAGCATAAGCATAAGATAGCGGAGGAATACAGAGGAAGAAGAAATACCGGAGAGAGAGAGCGCAGAAGAGCCGAAGAGGGGAGACGAATGCGGAAGAGAGTCCCGGAGCTGCCTAATAAATCACTTTAAAAACCTGTGTAGTGTGTTTTATTTTTGACACTTTTTTTTCCAGGTGAATGGGTAGGGTAGGGTACAATGTACCCCATACTCATTCACATAGGGTGGGGGGCCAGGATCTTATAAAAGGGGGCTCCCAGATTCCGATAAGCCCCCGCACGCAGACCCCAACAACCAATGGCCAGGGTTGTCGGAAAGAGGCCCTTGTTCTCATCAACATGGGGACAAGGTGCTTTGTTGAGGTCATGCGGCCTGGCACAGTTCAGGAGGGGGGTGCTCACTCGTCCCCAACCCCTTTCCTGACCGGGCAGACTGTGTGCTCGGATAAGGGTCTGGTATGGACTTTGGGGGGACCCCAATGTCGTTTTTTTGTCGTAGGGTGGTCCCCTTAAAATCCATACCAGACCAAAGGGCTTGCTATGCTCTTGGAGGGGGAACCCATGCCATTTTTTTTATTTTGGCGCAGAGTTCCCCTCAAGATTCATACCAGACACAGTGCCATATGTCGGACTTCAAGTTGCAGGGCAAAGTTGGATCCAAAGTAGTACGACTGTCGTGTCGTACCAGTGTGAACCCGGCCTTATTTACAAAATGTAATTGAACAAGCTGAGGCTGATTGTTAACCATGTACAGTTGCATCAGATTCTTTTTGCATCAGTTTTAGTAGGTCTCCCCCATAGGTAGTACCCTATAGACAGTCTTAATTTTTTTATTTTTTTGGGGCCCCTTAGGAAAGTTAGGGGACCCTTGGTAGCAGGCTAAGTTGCCATTTCAGTAGATATTCTAACTGAAATGCCCTGACCCTTACTGTAATTATATCTTATGTACCAGAATGCTATTTTTGATTTATTTTTCCATTGTTCTGAAGCTTGTTCTTTTTTTATCTGGATGTGGTCTTTTATGTGAACTTATTACTTTTAGGGGAAAATGCTGGACAGATGATAATTGGGCATAGACAATACATCTTTTCTCGCCAAATCTTCTCTGACGCCTTTTAATAAATCACTTTTTAATACTTAACACAACTAATAACTGGTTTGTGTGCTTGCTGAGAAGTGCAAACACAGTTTAAATTAAATACCTGAAGATGATTAATGTTGGGACAACCAGGGAGGGGGGTTAGCAGGATTGTAAGCAAATAGAATAGGAGTTTATTAAAATGTGTTTGAGTAAGGAGTAACTTGCAGAGCAAAAGTAGATTAAATACATCAACTTGGTGGCAGCTCTTGGAAGTGGGTAGCTTTGGATTGGGATAGTCGTGACTTTATGCAGAGGTAAATTCATGATTTTAGTTGAATATTAATTTTCAGTAATTGTAATTGTAAGTACTTATAACTTGGAAATTAAAGTAGAATCCCAGACAAAACCATTTGTTTTTTTGTTCTGCTTTTGTTCCACAACTTCTGTCAGGTTTGTGTTGCTGTCATTGTTTCAGTCTGGCTGACTAAATTTCACTTTCTAACTTTTTAACACACTTGTCACTGGGGCAGGAATTGAAGTCTAAATTTGGACAATTGTCACCAGGTGAGGAATACTTCTGACAACTGTCTAAGTCAGAATTTCCCCATATATTCTGCTGTATCTCTATTATAGAAAGTGAGAGGAATTCTGACAAATGGGGACACAAACAGAAATAACAAGCTGACGAAGATTCTGAAGCCTCGTACACACGACCGAGGAACTCGACCGGCGAAACACATCGTTTTCTTCGTCGAGTTCCTTGTTAGGCTGTCGAGGAACTCGACAAGGCAAGTTTCTCCATTCCCGTCGAGGAAAAATAAGACATGCTCTCTTTTTGGCTCGACGGGATCCTCGACAGTTTCCTTGTCGAAAAATGTACACACGACCGGTTTCCTCGGCAAAAAAAAAATCCCAGCAAGTTTCTTGCTGGTTTTTGCCGAGAAACTCGGTCGTGTATACGAGGCCTAACCCTCATCAAAAGTTTTGTCTAGAGTTTCACTTGAATATGTTTGTTTTCCTTAATTTTGCTCAGTTTCTTGCACATTACCAAATTTCTTGCACATATTACAATATTTTATCATTTTTTTTATTTGTTCAAGATAATTTGCCCTAATCTTTGGATTTATTTGTATTACTATTACATCAAATATTTTTACATGCAAAACTAAGTAAACTGGCCAGATGAAATTAATATTGGGCAGAAGGTTACCTGATGTTTCTGAGTGAAAAAATTGAGATTTATGCTGCAGATTTAAAGTATAGTGGCAGACAACATTACCATAAACCTGGTTTTAGCCATTTACCCTGAGCAAGCATTCAGGAGGTAAAGTCAAATATCTTGATGTATATACTTATTCTGGTTTAGTGACTGTGAATGTATTTAAGTTGTTCGGGTTCCATAACACTAGACATTTAACTTATAGGGATGATTTCAGCAATGCCTACATATGTTTCTCAGCACAGGTTTAGTTTAAGAACTTTTTAAAACAAAGAGAAATGAGTTTGCTCTTAGAACAACATAATTGTTTCTTAAAGAGTAACTCCACTTTTGTTGAGAAAAAACATTCCTCTCTGGACGATCTATCTATCTATCTATCTATCTATCTATCTATCTATCTATCTATCTATCTATCTATCTATCTATCTATGTATATTACAAGGATTTAACAAACTTTGTTGCAGATTCCTACCTTTTGTTATGCCTAGTATACACAATGAGAAAATTTGATTTTCTGAGCGATTATCCTATAATCTGATCATTAGTACACAGCTTTCGAGATGCAACCACAACAGTTAATGCGAAAATATCCAAAGGGACAAGCACGAAAAAATGTCTCGTACAATAACAGAACAAACGATTTTCATGTGATTAGTATAGTATTTGTACAAAAAAATTGTGTGACCAAGACCACACATGCTAGGAAACTAAAGAATACATTACAATACATTACATCACTTCTGAAGTTGTATTTTGTCTTAAGAGAATTTTCGTTAATTTAGTAACCTATTGGTTTTCAATATGAGACTAGTATGCAAAAAATCGGAAATCTTTCATCCAATATTCTCATCTTTTGTACTAGGCATCATTCTGTAGAAATAGCTGTTTGTTTGTCTGTGTTAATATGCACAGTGAATCTGTATGGGAGCAATTTTATAATTATTGATCAGCTGCTGCACCTGCAAGGCTCTAATGAGGAAAGTGGCAGGGTCTCCATCGTTTTAGCCGGGATTTCCAATTAAGAGTATCTCACCCAAAAATATAAGTTTTTGTTGCAGGGGATGCTCAAAATCTGATTTGTATCTTAGTGCAAACTTCTGGGAAAATCAGTAAGCCAATCACACAAGCAGAAAATTACATTTCTGGGGGGTGTTCTGTACACTTCCAGGTAGCCATTTTGCTTTGCATTTTACATAAAGTTATAGCACTACAGATTGAAAAGGAAAGGTACTTTTTAATGACATTCAATTACAATATGACTTGTGTCACAATTGTATACACTATATCAGCCCTCAAATTTTCCACTCACCTACCCACGTTTTGCAAGTGGAAAATTATTTCTGGTAAGTGTGGGGCAAGCACCACCAGCAGGCGGGGTTGAATGGGAGTTGTTCTGCCAGCCAGGGAAAGATAGAGGAGAGGAAGAGGGGAGCTCCATGAAAGTGGAGTTACCCTTTAAAAGCGCACTTTGTCAACTAGACTGATCTGATGGATCCTGATGTCTACAATAATTTGTGTATACCCGCTTCAAACTCCTTTACATCTCATTTAAACACTAAACTTTCTCTGTATTTATAGCCGTTGCCTTTATACCCATCTCCTCTGATGCTTCTTTCGCTGACAGCATCTTTTTTTTCAACAATTGGGTGGCTAGTGATGGTGCAACTTTAACACAGTGCAGTGAAGTAGCGTTATCCCAGAATCGACTTGGCTGAACTTGGTATTGATCACTGGGGAGTAGAAACATTTCCTGCATGCAGCAGACTGATGACATTGTCTCAATCTAGGCAAAGTTATTTTTAATGGAACCTAGGAAAAGTATTTTTTTTAGAACTTACTTTTAAAAGCTTCAGCTTAACCTCCCTGGCGGTATCCCCGAGCGTGACTCGGGGTTGGTTCTCAATGCTAAGATCGGTAACCCCGAGTCACGCTCGGGGTGGACGTGCAGCGGCGCGGCTTACCTTTCGCTGGATCCACAGGCAAGTTACTCACCTTGTCCCTGGATCCAGCGATGCCACCCCGCTGTGTGAGCGAGCGGGTCCTCTTCGCTCGATTCACAGTGTCCGTGTGCCACCGATCTCCGTTCCCTGCGACGTTACGACGCACGGGGACGGAGAACGGCGCCAAATTCAAAAAAGTAAACAAACACTTTACATACAGTATACTGTAATCTTATAGATTACAGTACTGTATGTAAAAAATACACACCCCCCTTGTCCCTAGTGGTCTGCCCAGTGCCCTACATGTACTTTTATATAATACAAAATGTTCTTTCTGCCTAAAAACTGTAGATTGTCCAAAAGTGTCCCTTTATGTCAAAAATGGTTTTAGATCAGCTAGAAAACAGCGATAATAAATTATAATCACTTGCAGAAATGTGCGATAGCGATTTGTGGGGAAATTCGTCATAAAAAAAAATAATAATGACAGCGACAATTCTGCAACTGCAAATTTCAGTGATTTTGAGTTGATTACATTATTGAATAATTTTTATTATAATTATATTATTATTTGTTATAATTATTTATAATTATTTATTATATTATAATTTATAATTTTGTTTTAAAAAAAAAATCATACTCGGGATGCCTACAAGACTCTTGCTTGGTCAGATTTAAGTGAGTTATTTCTAAAAATTACAGGCCTACAGTATAAAACGCCAAATTTCCTTGCAAAATAATTGTACCGCTTTTGGTACGTAATTCCAGACAGAATCATAAATATATATATATAGATATCTATCTATCTATCTATATATATATATATATATATATATATATATTTACAGTAGTACCTTGGATTACGGGCATAATTAGTTCCAGAATCATGCTGTTAACCAACACATACAGTGGAACCTCAGATTGGGGGTAACGAGCATTTCGCAATACGAGCAATGTATTTTAAAAAATCCTAACTCGGTTTGCGAGTGTTGTCTCGCAAAACAAGCAGGATTTAGGCCAAAGTGGTGTGCAGTACCGCATTTGGCCATGAGGTGGGGGGGCACCGGAGCTGAACAGCGCCGATCGCAGCCGATCGGCACCGTTCCCAAATGCACGGAAAGGGCCGAGGTCAGCCGAGGTGTCCTCAGGCTTTTCCGAGTCTCTGGTCGCATGCGGTATTGCATGCCATTAAAGTCAATGCAGAACAAATTATTTTCATTTCCATTGACTTCAATGGGTAACCTCGCTTTGATATGCGAGTACTTTGGATTATGAGCATTCTCCTTGAAGTGTCACTGCTAGTGTATGCAGTACCGCATGTGGCCAGAGGTGGGGCACCAGAGACACTCAGAAACACTCAGAGATAATCGGAGACCACTTGGAGACACACGGGAATGGAGTGTTCCTGAGCATCTCTGAACAGCACTGGCGCCCCCTACACCTCTGGCCACATGCGATATTGCACACCCCAGAGTCTTGAGTCCTGCTCATCTTGCGAAACGCTCTTAAACGACGTTACTCACAATCCAAGGTTTTATTGTATATCTATAGATAGATAGATATATCTATCTATAGATAAATAGATAGATATATTGTTGCTATATAATGTGAAATGTCAGGGGTTTATAATGCATCTGTAAAGTTCCCTTTAAGCAGCTTATGTTGCCTTTGATGATGCATGGATATACTGTATATGTTGAGCTAAGAAACAAAAGCTTGTGGAATTAGAAATTAGATGTACTGTATGCTATAGTAACAATGCTGCAGTAAGGATCAGTATCTGCTGGAGCTGTTGTAATATACAAGTCCTCTATGCTATAACTGGCACATGACATTACAAATATTAACACTTATGAGCAATTATTATCATTATGACATTATTACTTTTAACTTAATTACTTCCTGGTTCCTTGTGCAATTACTGGGGTTAAGTGTCGCCTGACTGTCGTAGTTTAGGCATACATGATTTAATTCTTGGAAGTACATCAATGTTTAACAATGAATCTTGCCAGGCGTGTCTCTGGTTAAATGACAAACATTATAAGATGATTGCTCTCCTTCACTATGCATCTACTCATTACACTGGGGTTGATTTACTAAAACTGGAGAGTGCAAAAACTGGTGCAGCTCTGCATGGTAGCCAATCAGCTTCTAACTTCAGTTTGTTCAATAAACTTTGACCAAAAAAAAAAACCTAGAAGCTGATTGGTTTCTATGCAGAGCTGCACCAGATTTTGCACTCTCCAGTTTTAGTAAATCAATCTCATTGGAGGATATTTACTATAACTGGTACACACAGAGTATGTTACAGCTGTGTACAGTAACCAATAAGCTTCTAAGTTTTATTGTCTAAGCTTAATTGAACAAACTGAAGTTAGAAGCTGATTGGTTACTATGCACAGCTGCACCAGTATTATTAAACGGTCTACTCTAACCATACACTGGTGAGACATTCTTCGACTCTTTCAGCTAGGTTCGCCACATCTGGCTCAGGACCTCAAATGGGATTCCCTGCCTTTTGGGGTTCTAATATTTTCATATCAGCTGTTCCACAAAGTTGGTGGTGTTGAGATACGAAAAATTATTTGGCTTAATTGATTTCAGCCACTGATTGGCTTTGGCTTTTAGTTTAGGTGATAGGACAGTAGGGAAAATCTGAGTTTCTCATACATATAATGAATTGTGGATAGAAAAAAGTGACATTATTGCATAATCTGTCTCCCTAATACTTTGGGCTGAATCTATTAATAAGACTCAATTCTACATAGTGCTTATGACACTGATTTATGTATGCCAAATCTTTCTGCTTTTTATAAATAATGGGGGATTCATATACTGAACACCTATTAAATATTGCATATAATAGGCCTAGAACTATCTATATAAGTCATAAGGATTTATTATTAGGCTTCATGTGCAGGGGTGTATTAAAATACTCCTGTATGAAAAATCAAGAGCTAGATTCAGGTAGCTCGGCGCATAGTTTTGCCGGCGTAGCGTATCGAATATACGCTACGCCGACGGCACGCACAGAGCCCAGAGCAGTATTCACAAAGCACTCGTCCCGTACGTTGCCGCGGCGTAGCGTAATATGGTCGGCGTAAGCCTGCCTAATTCAAAGTAGGCTGGTAGTGGGCGTGTTGTATTGAAATGAATCGTGACCCCATGTAAATGAAGCGCTGTACGAACAGGGAATGCGCGCGCATGCTCAGAATCACGTTGCATATACTCCCTAAGCTACGTCGGCTCAATGCTTTCGACGTGAACGTAGCCTACGCACAGCCCCATTCCCGTACGACTTACGTAAACGACGTAAAAATCTGACGGCTGTTCCGACGTCCATACCTTTGCATGGGTAGCGCCACCTATAGCAGGGATAACTTTACGACGGACGTACGTCTTACGTAAACTATGTAGATTACAGCGACAGGCGCAAGTACGTTCGTGAATAGGCGTATCTAGGTAATTTACATATTCGGCGCGTAAATCAATGGAAGTGCCCCTTGCGGCCAGCGTAAATATGCGCCCAAGATCCGACGGCGTAGGAGACTTACGTCGGTCGGATGGAGGCCAAATTCAGGCGTATCTAGTTAAGAGAATAGGGAGCATAGATACGACGGCGCATTTGTTCACTTACGCTGCGTATCTATAGATACGCCAGCGTAAGTGTTCTGTGAATCTAGTCCCAAGTGTTTACAGATATATGGTATTTAGAAGTGCATAAGTATAAACTCATTATACAGGCCCTAATAAACATTTATTATAACCACCGTAATACTTTTAAGTGCATATGTGTGTTATTTAAGCCAGCTTCTATCAAGAGGCAGATTTGGGACCCAGAACACTGCTGTAAAATACATATCTAAATGCCGAAATGGGGTTGATTTACTAAAACTGCAGAGTGCAAAATCTGGTGCAGCTCTGCATAGAAACCAATCAGCTTCCAGTTTTATTTTGTCAAAGCTTTACAAGCATACCCCACTTTTAAGTACACAATGGGGTTTATTTACTAAAGATGGAAAGTGCAAAATCAGGCTCATTTCTGCATAGAAACCAATTTGTTTCCAGGTTTTATTACAAGGCTTAAAGTGTAAGTAAACCCGCCTATCATTTTTAGCCAAGGAAGCTGCCATCTTTGCCGCTGTTTAATCTACAACTGCCATGATGCTGCACATGTGATCAGTTATGACATCAGCAATTGGATGGTTTGACAGTTAAGTTGAAAGCACAACCAATGGGAGAGTTACATTTCCGACAAATGCTGGAAATTAAATGGTTTTATGGATGGGTTTACTTCCGCTCTAATTGAACAAGCTGGGGTTAGAAGCTCATTTCTTTTCTATGCAGAAGTGAGCCTGATTTTGAGCTTTCCAGCTTTAGTAAATAAACCCCATTGTGTACTTAAAAGTGGGGTATGCCTGTATTTAACAAGCTAAAGTTCAATCAGCTGAATGGCTATCATGCACAGTTGCACCATATTGTGCACTCTCCAATTTTAGTAAATCAATTCTAATGTGTCTGGACACATTCAATGAATTAGAGCTGCATTCAAATGCATGAAAAAAAAAATACAAAATGCCTTTAAAAGCAGGATTTTTCTCTGTCCATTTAAATGAGACCTTAGAGTCCAAGGAGGAAACATTAGTAGTCATTAAGTTAAATTTCTTTTTTTTGGTATGTCAGGAGAAAAGGCCTTTCAGCACCGTGTTTGGAATGTATTTATATGTGGGGTTCAGGGTCTCCAGAGCTTTTTTTTTTTTTGGAAAAAAAAAAATGTATTGAACAATTTACATTTGAAACATAGATCTGCAAGTTACAAGGCAATACCGTGTTTCCCCGAAAATAAGCCCGGGTCTTATATTAATTTTGGCAACCAAAAAAACACTATGGCTTATTTTCAGGGGGTGTCTTATTTAACTATGGTATGTACAATGATCCTAAAGTGGGTACCTTTCTTGCAGCTTCCCTGACTTTCCTGGCTGTCGTATGGTCTGCCTTCTGGCATCAGCCTGCTCCGTGCACTGGGGAGGGGGCGTCGGGCGGGAGGAGTGCAGAGGAGGGGGGAGCCGGCATCCTTCTGGCATCAGCCTGTTCCGTGCCTGCTCCATGCACTGGGGAGGGGGCCGCAGGCGTCGGGCGGGAGGAGAGCAGAGGAGGGGGGAGCCGGCGTCCTTCTGGCATCAGCCTGCTCCGTGCACTGGGGAGGGGGCTTCGGGCGGGAGGATAGCAGAGGAGGGGGGAGCTGGAATCCTTCTGGTGTCGGCCTGCTTCGTGCACTGGGGAGGGGGCCGCGGGCGTCGGGCGGGAGGAGAGCAGAGGAGGGGGGAGCCGGCGTCCTTCTGGCATCAGCCTGCTCCGTGCACTGGGGAGGGGGCGTCGGGCGGGAGGAGAGCAGAGGAGGGGGGAGCTGGCATCCTTCTGGCATCAGCCTGTTCCGTGCCTGCTCCATGCACTGGGGAGGGGGCCGCAGGCGTCGGGCGGGAGGAGAGCAGAGGAGGAGGGAGCCGGTGTCCTGCTGGCGTCTGGCGGCTCTATACGCTGAGGAGGTAGGGGCTGAGGGGGGAGCCAGTGTCCTGCTGGCATCTGCCTGCTCCATGTGCTGAGGAAGGAGGGGCTGCGGGCATTGGGCGGGAGGAGAGGGGGAGCCGCTGCAATCATTCTGCAAAATGGATTTAAAAAATGTTAAACTAATTTTACTAGGGCTTATTTTCGGGGTAGGGCTTATATTGCAGCCCTCCCCAAGAATCATGCTAGGTCTTATTATCGGGGTAGGTCTTATTTTCGGGGAACACGGTACTGGAGAAATGCATAAAATAAAGGAATATGGCTTATACACATAAAGGCACAGTAGATCAAAAAACGTATTCAGATCGAACAATGGACTATAAATGAGTGGAAAACCTTGTGTCCAAGCTATTCATGGGATTGTACGCTAGAAGAATATATAGGTTTACAGACCCTCAGTGCATGTGTCTGTGGACTCAAGCCATCTATCCCAGAATTTGTTGTACTTATCTGCACAACCTCTGATAATGTATATGAACTTTTTGTAGGGAAGCATGTTATTTATATCTAGTTTCCAGTCTTTGAAGCTGGGGGGAGTGGGTCTCATCCACTGTCTGGCTATAATTTTTCTAGCAGAAAATAATGTTTCATGCAAAAATGTTTTAGTGAATTTGTCTATGTCTGCATCTGGGAATATCCCCAGTGAGCATTGTTTGGGATCCAGGGACAATGGGGATCCCATGTCATCATGGAGGAAGTCCACAATCTGCTTCCAGACCCTGAAGGCCCGGGCACGCCCAAAGTAGATGGAAGAATGTGCCCGTTGCTTGATTACACAGAAGATAGAAGACTGTTGTCGAAAGCGGGCGATTCTTAGGGGGGTGAGATATGCCCGGTGCACCACGTATAACTGGGTCAACCTGTCGGAGAGCTTGGGGGATACAGTCTTGCATGCTTCAAGTGCTTCACTCCACTCCTCATCCTCCATCGGGCCCACCTCCCATTCCCATCTTGGTTTAAGGCTGTAAGCTAGTGTGGTAGATGATGGGGTGAGGAGCATGACGTAAAAATCAGAGATTAGTTTTCGCGGGTCCACACCCTTAATCACTGCCATGATGACATTGGGTGTAGACTGTGGCAAAGGCTGGGGGAACTGAGCTTGGGTTGCGTGGTGCACTTGGAAGAATCTAAAAAGCATAGAATCAGGCAGCAGGAACTCATTTTGGAGGTCCTCAAAGTTTTTAAGTGTGCCATCGGAAATTATGTGGTGCAAAAAATATATTCCATGTTCGCATCATATCTCTGTGTCAGGGATCGAGAGAAACTCTGGGCGTAATCTATTGGGCCATAAAGGGGTATAGTCATTGTGTTTAGGGATCGTCAACGTTTTAGTGGCAATGTCCCATACGCGCCTATATTGATACAATAGGGACCCCCGGGTCTCTATTGGAGTTGTTCCCACCATGTCCCACCGCGATTGCAGTAAGCGGATCAGCGGTTAGTTGCGCCCACCGTGGACAGAGAAGCGTAAGAAATCTGACTCTGTCAGTTTCATCTATGTGGTATAGTTGAGACAGTTGGGATGCGAGGTAATAGAGATTTAAGTCAGGGAGGGCTGTTCCACCTAGATCAGTGGGGTTCTAAAGGACTCTCCAGGCCAGCTTGTGTCTGTTGGTACCCCAGATAAATGTCCTGAGTAAGGCCTCCATTAACTTGAAAAATTTCAAGGGTAAGTATACGGGTGTGTGCCAAAGTATATACAATATTTTAGGAAGTAATATCATTTTAACGATATTAATCCGGCCCCACACACCAAGCGGCAATCTCGCCCATATTTGGGTTTTAGACTTTATGAGATCGAAAAGGGGTTCTATATTCAGGGATACATAGTCAGCTGGTGTTCTATTCACCAATACTCCAAGGTATTTAATAGTGTTCACTCGCTGGAGTGGTAGCTGCGCCTGTAGCTCAGGGGAGGGGAAACTATCCATAGGCAATAATTGGGATTTCTCCCAATCAATTTTAAGGCCAGAGAACTGACCAAAGTGTTCGATCGTATGTAATGCCTTCCAGGGAGATGTGGTAAAGTCGGCCAGGTATAGCAGCGTGTCGTCTGCGTATAAACTAATTTTTTCAGTCAGGGAACCAAGGCAAAGACCCTGGATCTCGGGGTCCTCTCTAATGGAGATTGCATGGGGCTCCGCCACCAGGGCGTAGAGGAGTGGAGACAGTGGACAGCCCTGCCTAGTGCCCCTGGATAAGTTAAACATCTGGGAGGCCCTCCCGTTGGCCACCACCCTACCCCTGGATGCCAGATATAATAATTGAACCCACTTGATAAAGTTAGGTCCAAAACCAAAGCTACGGAGGCATCCTCAAAGATACCGCCACTCCACTGAGTCAAAGGCCTTGGCGGTGTCCAAACCACCACCACCCGGGACCCAACGTTAGCATGTGTCGCCTGCAAGTTAATATACAATTTTCTGAGGTTGAAAGAGGTGTTACGCCCTGGCATGAATCCAGCTTGATCAGTGTCGATCAGGCATGGAATCACTTGGTTAAGGCGGAGGGCAAGTACTTTAGCCAGGATCTTTATGTCTACCTGAAGGAGTGATATGGGTCGATAAGATTCCGGGAGGCCTGGGTCCTTGCCCGGTTTAGGTATGAGGATAATGACCGCCTCGCCCATCGATGGGGGTAGGGTGAAGTTGTCGAATAAATGATTGAAGAGGGACAATAACTTGGGGGCAAGTATCTCGCTGTATTGGGCGTAAAATTCTATGGGTAACCCATCTGAACCCGGGGCCTTGGATCTGGCGAAGCTCGCAATCGCTGTGGTTATTCCGTCAAGTGTAAGAGGTGCATCTAGCATAGCCATTTGAGTGTCATTCAGCTGTGGAAAGGTGATTTCTGCCAGTAGATCCTCCAATTGAGCTTCAGTGGTGAAATCCTGGGACGTATAAAGTTGAGAAAAAAAGTCCCTACATTTGGAAGTGACACCCTGGGGTTCCATAATCTTTTCCCCGTTAGAACCAGTGAAGGAAATGACCATAGGGGGTCTATCCTCACTATGTGCTAGATAGGCCAACAGTTTCTCCGCTCTCTCCCCATGTTCATACAGTTTTTGTCTGGCAAAGAAATTTTTTTTCCTGGCCGTCTCGTGCTGTAGCTGATTGACCACCCTGGTTTGTAACCTGAGTTGGGCAGCCCCAGCAGGAGAGGGGCTCGCCATATATCCCTGTTCAGAGGAGGACAGATCCCGCATTGCCCCGTCCAGTGCAGCCGACGAATTGGCCTTCAGCCTGTTAATACAGGAGGTCAGAGTCAGGCGTGCGTGTAATTTAAAGGCTTCCCATACTATATCTGGGGATGCAGGTCCTTGGAGGATAATACCTGGAAGCAGGGAGGGCCAGGAGGCAGCACAGGCGGCAGGCTGGGTGGAGCAAGATGGCCGCTGACCTCCACAACTAGGCTGAAGCCGCGGACTTTCCTGAATGCTGCACCCGCGATCGGGATCGTGGCTCCGCGGATGCCGCCGTACAATCCGAGAATGGGGGATTTGCGGCCACAGGGGTGCAGGGTCCTCAGCATGACCCCTGACCCTTTGTCTGGACAGTGCTGATTGGCTCTGCTGATCGCATACACTCTCCCAAAAAGCAAACAAACGCTTTAGCAATACACACCAAACTGAGCATGTGCATAGTGCCTCCTAGAGCTCTGTTCTATCAGGAGATGGACTGGGGACAGTAAAAGAAGGGGAGTATCAGAGAAGAGAGGATCAAACAGCCTTTTTACACAATGAAGAAATCTACCCCCCTAATACTCAGTGAGCAAAACAAGCATGCTTTACTGCATATACAGACTGCTTTTACTGTTGTGGGTTTAGTCACACTTTCACTTCCTTAGTGTATCTAAATCCCCCAAAAAAATCCTGCAGTACACGTACTAGGGTGACATTGCTTGCTCACCATACTGTACCTATTGATGAGCAGTGCTGTCACCCTAAGACAGAATGGCAGAATACCTCCCCCTCTCCTTATCTCCATAACATCAGTGGTGCATTTTGGTTTTGTGCTACCCTAGGCAAGACTGAAATTGCGCACCCCCTCCCCATCTAAATTTGTCCCACCCCTTCCTTCTCAAGTGGCTTATGTTGGCTATGTGGAGTCTTTGGTTGCTATGTGGGATCTCTGGTTGACTGTGGGGTAGTAACCCCCCCCTCAAGTCTGCCACAGTGCTCCCCCAAAAAACCCTCACTAGCCTGCCACAATGCTCCTCCCACCCCGCTAGGAGAAAATATAGGAAGGAGAGAGAGATGGGGGACATGGAAAACCAGAGAGCAGCGGAGAAAGATGTGGGGGGCGAGAGAGAAGTAGGGTGAGAGAGAGAGGAGGGAAGAAGTTGGGGGGGGGGGGAGAGCCACCCCCAGAGCCCACAGTCACCTCATACATCCCCAGTGCCCACACAGTGCCAAAAGTGAACCTCCCTTGTAATGGCCATAGCAGGTAGGCAAGACCTGAAAGAGTCACGATCTTACTGCTGGAGTCCATGAAATTAGGTTCTACATGGTGGAAACTGTTCAACATGGTGGAATCTAGAAAAAACATGAAACATCTGCTTTGGGTGGAATGAACATGTCATTTTTTAAATCAACATTATAATAACTATAGCAAACCTCCCAACTTTTTGAGATGGGAACGAGGGACACCTATTAGCAAAAGTATGTAGGCATAGGACATACACCTTGCCACACCCCCTTAAAGGAGAATTATACAAAAAAATAACAATAATTGTTAAACCCATAAGTGCTTCTTTTTATCACTACTATTCGTTTACACTGGCTTTTGAAATTTACAAATGCAGCATTTAGAAATTCAATGAAAGGTTTAGCACTGTGAAACAGTTTTTGAAAGATAAATATTGCATTTTATTAACATTAGCACCCGGTTTGCAGGAGGGGGCCCCCGATACTGCCCATAATGGCAGCAGGGCCCCATTTCACTGGTGACCGAATTCCAGGTCCCACTCACTGTGACCCTGGTAGTTGTGTCCCTGCTTGGCATCCTAATTTAGCGGGGAGGCACACAGGGGGGCAAGGAATGACATGGGGGGGGCAATTGCCCCCCTGAAGTAACGCCACTGGTGGAGTATGTGTGCTCCACACAGCTTTCTTCCCTGCTCTTCTGTGACACTGCTCCAGATTTCATTCTGATCACTTGCACGATTAAGAGGGGGCAGGAGCAG
Organism: Rana temporaria; assembly: GCF_905171775.1. NCBI lineage: Eukaryota > Metazoa > Chordata > Amphibia > Anura > Ranidae > Rana > Rana temporaria. The sequence goes on from NC_053489.1 coordinate 174,473,989, forward strand.
TGGCACCCCGCTAAAAAATGCCGCCCAAGGCAAAAGCCTTGTTTGTTTGTTTTTTTTAAATATTTTTTATTCAGGTTTTTAGCAATAAACAATTGTGACCCACATATGGGTCGAACAGTTGCCCACACAGGGGCCATTTCCTGCCACGGGAACAGGTCGCGGCAAGACACAACAGTAAACACAAAACATCAAACTAAACTACATCCCTAGTTGGGGAGAGGGTAAATACAGGATACAGCATGCTCAACAAAATAACATAAGGATGTTATAGCCTAGGAAAAAAGGGGGTCAATGCATTACCAAACTAGGAAGAATCCAGTAGACTAGTCACTGCATCACTGCATCACTAGCTTTAGCAGCATCCTCCAACCAACAGGCCCATGTCTTCTCAAATTTCTGTGGGCAGCCCCTACCCAAGTAGGTGGCCTTATATAGGGGTAAACTGGCGTTGACTGGGTTTCTCCAAAAATCAACAGAAGGAGGAGAGGCTTTTTCCAGTGCATTGTAAAAGCCTTGTTTGTTTAGTGATAGATACTTCCCTGCATAACAGGGGATTCTGTGGTTTTCCAAGGTAACTTGTGCAGGTCTGCTAGGACTGCTTGGGATAATTCTGCACAGCTTGTCCACAGGAAGTTACAAGCTCACTGGATTTATGGCAGAATTAACAGTTTTCTATATGTTTTACAGAAAGAGAGAAAGTTTGGAAACTTTCTCTCTTTCTGTTCAAATTTGGGTTGGAGGCCATTTACTTATGGTGCCTTGGACCACATCATTCTCTTTTGCTTAGTATGTTTTACTTACTGAACAGAGATAACTAAACACTTGCAATGCTTTATTTACCAGACCAAAAAAAGCAAACGGGAGAAGTTCGTTGTTAGAATTTACATATACTTTAAGCCCTAAATTCACACCATTTTCTGCACCTGTCTCTGCAAGGGCCCAAAGAAAATAATTGTTTTTTTTTTTATGTGCCCTGTTCACACAACATCCATTTTGCTGCACAGAAAAAAACACAACTACAACATTGCGGTGTTAACAGGGCACATACATTGCTTTGAAAAAGTATTCATACCCCTTGAACTTTTCCACATTTTGTCATGCTACAATCAAAGACATAAACATATTTTATTGGCATTTTATGTGATAGACCAAAACAAAGTGGTACATAATTGTGAAGTGGAAGGAAAATGATAAATGGTTTCTTGCAAATAAATATGTGAAAAAAGTCAATACTTTGTAGAACCACCTTTCACTGCAATTACAGCTGAAAGTCTATTTGGGTATGTCTCTACCAGATTTGGACATCTAGAGAATGACATTTTTGCCCATGCCTTTTTGCAAAATATCTCAAGCTCTGTGAGATCGGATGGAGAGTGTCTGTAAACAACAATTTTCAAGTCTTGCCACAGATTCTCAATTGGATTTAGGTCTGAACTTTGACTGGGTCATTCTAGCACTTGAATATGCTTGGATCTAAACCATTCCATTGTAGCTCTGACTGTATGTTTAGGGTCGTTGTCCTGCTGGAAGGTGAACCTTCACCCCAGTCTCAAGTCTATTGCCGACTCTAACAGGTTTTCTTCTAAGATTGTCATGTATTTGGCTTTACCCATCTTTCCATCAACTCTGACCAGCTTCCCTGTCCCTGTTGAAGAAAAACATCCCCACAACATGATGCTGCCACCACCATGTTTCAAGCTGGGGATGGTGTATTCAGGATGATGTGCAGTCTTAGTTTTCCGCCACACATTGCATTTTGTTTTTAGGCCTAAACATTACATTTTGGTCTCATCTGACCAGAGCACCTTCTTCCACATGTTTGCTGTGTCCCCTATAATGACTTCTCGCAAACTGCAAACAGGAATTATTATGGTTTTAAGAGAAAAAAATTGTTACCCCAGATCCGCTGCTAATATAAAACTGTGATCCGGTGCTCTAGCCAGTACGTTCAGGCCCCACAGATACGACACTTTAATCAGGAAGGCTGGCCACTTGGATGCTCTTGAAAAAAAGTACTTTATTAGTTACATGGGTACACAGGTACAGGCTATATGCTGATGCGTTTCAGCTAAGAAGGCTTCGTCAAATCAAAGCTTTGTTTTGATGAAGGCTTCATAGCCGAAACACGTCATTGTATAGCATGTACCTGTGTACCCATGTAACTAATAAAGTATTTTTTTTCAAGAGCATCCGAGTTGCCAGCCTTCCTGATTTAATTATTATGACTTTCTTTCAGCAATGGCTTTCTTTTTACCACTCTTCCATAAAAGCCAGATTTGTGGAGTGCACAACTAATAGTTGTCCTGTGAACAAATTCTCCCACCTGAGCTGTGGATCTCTGCAGCTTCTCCAGAGTTACCATGGCCCTCTTGGCTGCTTCTCTGATTAATGCAGGGCAAAATCAGGGCAAAATCGTGGGTGCGCGATGTACGCCGATACCCGCTTTCCCGCGCTGAGTTTGAATACTGCGCCGGCATATACTGAGCACAGTACACTCGTGTATAGTCGGGCAGTCTCGGCTACTCTCGCGCTCACGTCCTGGACGTACAGGACGTTTGAGCGAGAGTAGCCGAGCCTGCCCGACTATACACGAGTGTACTGCGCTCGGTATATGCCGGCGCAGTATTCAAACTCGGCGCGGGAAAGCAGGGAGGATGCCGCAGAAGGACGCCGGACCCGACGAAGAGGACACCCGAAGCCGCAGACGGACGCCGGACCCAACAAGGCCGCCGATGGACGCCGCGCAAGACACCAAAACTGTAAGTACAAAAATCTTTTTTCCACAGGAATTTTTCCACTTTAGGGGTGCGCGCGTTATACGCCGGAGCGTGCAATACCCCGATAAATACGGTAATGTTCTCTAACAAACCTCTGAGGGCTTCACAGAACAGCTTTATTTATACTGCGAATAAGTTACACACAGGTGGACTCTACTAATTAGATTACTTCTGAAGGCAATTTGTTCCACTAGGTTTAATCAGGAGTATCTGAGTAACGGGGCTGAATAAAAATGCATGCAACACTTTTCACATATTTATTTGTAAAAAAAAATTAAAACCATTTATCATTTTCCTTCCACTTCACAATTACGTGCCACTTTGGGGTTGATTTACTAAAGACAAATAGACTGTGCACTTTGCAAAGGGAAGTTGCACGCTGCAAGTGCAGTTGCTTCAGAGCTCTGTAAATGAGGTAACATTTCACCTTGCAAAGTGTACCCAATCACATCTAAGGAAAACGGAAAAAAAAAAAAAAATTATGCTTGCACATGATTGGATTATGGAAGTCAGTATAGCATCTGCTCATTTACCAAGCTGTGTAGAAACTGCTCTTGCAGAGTGTAACTGCACTTTGCAAAGTGCGCAGTGTATTTGCCTTTAGTAAATCAACCCTTTGTGTTTGTCTGTCACACAAAATCCCAATAAAATACATTTACATTTTTGGTTGTAACATGACGAAATGTGGAAAATTTCAAGTGGTTTAAATACTTTTTCAAGGCACTGTAGAAAATAAATGTTTACTTTGTGCACCTGCCGAGCCAATTATGTTAACCTCCCTGACGGTATCCCCGAGCGTGACTCGGGGTGGTTTTTCAATGCTAGGATCGGTATCCCCGAGTCACGCTCGGGGTAGATGTGCAGAGCGTGCAGCGGCGCAGCTTACCTCGCAGCATCCACAGACAAAGTTACTTACCTTGTCCCTGGATCCTGCGATGCATCCCTGCTGTGTGAGCGAGCGGGACCTCGCTCGATTCACAGTGTCCCCGTGTGCCGCCGATCTCCGTTCCCTGCGACGTTATGACGCACGGGGGCGGAGAACGGCGCCAAATTCAAAAAAGTAAACAAACACATTACATACAGTATACTGTAATCTTATAGATTACAGTACTGTATGTAAAAAATACACACCCCCTTGTCCCTAGTGGTCTGCCCAGTGCGCTACATGTACTTTTATATAATAAAAACTGTTCTTTCTGACTGCAAACTGTAGATTGTCCATAGCAACCAAAAGTGTCCCTTTATGTCAAAAATGGTTTTAGAGCAGCTAGAAAACAGCGATAATAAATTATAATCACTTGCAGAATTGTGCGATAGCGATTTGTGGGGAAATTCGTCATAAAAAAATAAAAGTAATGACAGCGACAATTCTGCAACTGAGCAAATTTCAGTGATTTTGAGTTGATTACATTATTGAATAATTTTTACTATAATTATATTATTATTTGTTATAATTATTTATAATTATTTATTATCTTATAATTTATAATTTTGTTTTTAAAACAAATTCATACCCGGGATGCCTACTAGCCTCTTGTTTGGTCAGATTTAAGTGAGTTATTCATAAGAATTACAGGCCTACAGTATAAAACGCCAAATTTTCTTGCAAAATAATTGTACCGCTTTTGGTACGTAATTCCAGACAGAATCATACCGCCAGGGAGGTTAAATACTTCTGCATAGAAAAAAAACAGCATTGTGGTGTGAACAGGGCAGATAGAAAGCATTTTTTGTGTTACTACAGGTCTCTGCACAAACTATCAACAGGCCCAAAATACTCTATGCAAGTCAAATGCATTTTTTTTCTTTTTTTCCCCATTTTTTTTATGCACGTATAGTGTGAATGAGGTCTCAGCTTTAATTTTCTATTTCCACAGAGGGTTGCAGGAAGCACAGCTCACTTTGGCTGTCAGACTTGGTGAAGCTGAGGAAAAGATCAAAGTTCTTCATTCAGGTAAGTGTGAAATATGTTACTGTACAATATAACACTTCTCAAAGGTCATTGAAACCTTGAATACCTCAGCCTCCATCCATAAATTTGACAATAAGTCTAGGACTAATTTGCATACCTAAATATTTTTTTTAATTTTTAAGATGATATAATGCTTTTATTTGGTATACTGTTTTAATAAAAAAATATAAAATGTTACAAAACATACATATTTACTTTTGTTTTCATTAATTTATTTAGATTAATACAGTAATCTAATTACACCATTAAACATATAGCATTGCAGATAAACACAGGGGTTTATTAACTAAACTACAGAGTTCAAAATCTGGTGCAGTTTTGCATAGAAGCCAATCAGATTCCAGGTTTTATTGTCAAAGCTTAACAGCTTTCCGCCCGGCTCCTGTATACGGCGGCGCGAATGGCCGTATATACAAGGCCGCACCTTTAAGAGCCGCTATTCTGATTAAATGAAAATCATTCAATCTGGTATCGAATGAGAATTTTTTTGTGTGCTTGTCCCTTTGGATAATTTTGGATGAACTGTCGTGGTCGGCTCTCGAAAGCTGTGTACTAACCATCAGATTATCATACAATCGCTTTAAAGGGGTATTTTTTGTCCAATTTTCTCATCGTGTGTACTAGCCATAAGGCCTCTTGCACACAGACATAATAATTTAATGGTGTTTATACTCAGGGGGCCGGATTCAGATACAATGGTGTATCTGTCCGGCCGGCGTAACGTATCTTAGGCCCCGTACTCACGACCAAACATGTCTGCTGAAACTGGTCCGCAGGCCAGTTTCAGCAGACATGTTTGGTCGTGTGTGGGCACGAGCGGGCCGAATTCCAGCAAACATTTGCCCGCCGGGCCTTTTCCCAGCAGACAAATATTCCTGGACTTGTTTTAAAACAGTCCGCTGGAATTCAGCCCGCTCGGACATGTACGGTCGTCAGTACAGACCTACCGTACATGTCCAGGCGCCCGCCGTCCCTCGCATGCGTAGAATGACTTCGACGCATGCGTGGAAGCATTTTAAAGGCGGGCCGCCCACGTCGCCGCGTCATTGTCGCGGCGACACCGCGTCATCGACGCGGCGACACCGCGGACACGCCCCGCGTATTGTTTACGCGCGGACTTCTGTACGATGGTGTGTACAACCATCGTACAGAAGCCCTCTGGCAGACATGTATGGTGAAAACGGTCCGACGGACCGCTTTCACCATACATGTTTGGTCGTGAGTACCCGGCCTCAGATACGTTATGCCGCCGTAACTTTGGGCGCAAGTTCCGTATTCAGAAAGAACTTGCGCCCTAAGTTACGGCGGCGTAACGTATGTGGGCCAGCGTAAGCCCGCCTAATTCAAATGGGGATGTTGGGGCGTGTTTTATTTAAATTTGGCTTGACCCTGCGTTTTTTACGTTTTTTTTGAACGGCGCTTGCGCTGTTCATGAAAACATCCCAGTGCGCATGCTCGAAAATCCGCCGCAAAACGTCATTGCTTTCGACGTGAACGTAAATTACCTCCAGCCGTATTCGCGAACGACTTAAAAACGACGTAAAAATTTCAAAACTCGGTGCGGGAACGACGGCCATACTTAACATAGGATACGCCGCACATACCCCTCATATAGCAGGGGTAACTTTACGCCGGAAAAAGCCGAACGCAAACGATGTAAAAAAAAGAGCGGTCGTTCGTTTCTGAATCAACGTAAATTTGCATATTCCTCGTGTAAACAAACGGAAGCGCCACCTAGCGGCCAGCCTGAAAATGCAGCCTAAGATACGACGGTGTAAGACACTTACACCTGTCGGATCTTAGGGATATCTATGCATAACTGATTCTCTGAATCAGGCACATAGATACGACCGAGCGCACTCAGAGATACGATGGCGTATCAGGAGATACGCCGTCGTATCTCTTTCTACTGTAAATCTGGCCCATGATCTTGTTGACAGAAATTTCCTGAGTAAAATGTTCCGTAAAGACTTTGCATATAAACATGTATGTGTGTAAATTATTGCACTCAAACATAACATTTTCTGTTTTTATTTCACAGCTCTGCACACATTCCTATATTACTGATCTTTACACAGCTGCATGCATTGTTTCATAGACAACAATGCTTTTATTTTCAGATCAGTAAACAATTCTGCATTTTTTTTACTTCCATGTGCAAGAGGCCTTAAATCTCAGCACTATATAAACAGCTAAAAAAAAATGTTATCTTTAGTAATGTATTATCTTAGGAAGTAGTACTCTTAATAAAATAAAGTTATATTTGTTTTATTCTAATTACTTTTGAAGCAGATGTTTGAGATTCCACCAGGGTATTAATTAATTTCTTCCCTAATGGTAAGAAAATGGCAGTTTCTTTATCGGACATCACGGGACACAGAGCTGCATAGCCATTACATGTGGGTTATAGAGTCTACCTTCAGGTGATGGACACTGGTGTAATCAATTAAACAGGAAGTTCCCTCCCTATATAACCCCTCCCCTACTGGGAGTTCCTCAGTTTTTTCATCAGTGTCTAAGGTGTTGGTCACGAGTTAACATGTGCTCTTAGGAGCTCCACTGGAGGGATCCATGCTGGATGTAAAAAGCCTCCATAAATCCGGATCCGTCCAAGGTGCTTCATAGCCAAAGTGGACGGTACCCGGGCCTCGGTACGAAGAACGAGGTTTAGCCTATAATGCCTCTCTGCGGAGGGCTGGATCCTGGGTTCCAGAACTTTGTGCCTTCTAAGGACCAAATGTTTTTTCTGCTGCCAGGGTGCTATATAGGTCCAGGGGTGTGGTGTTCCTGCCATGGACCCCGGTCCCTGAAGGTCTAGGACTATACCCACGGTGAAGGGGGAAGATTGGGCCTCTTGCTTGGCAATACCCTGCAGCGTGGAAAGGTAAGAGAGGGACCTACGGGACTTGGTTCGACAGTAGGTCTTCTGTAGGGGACTATGGGTCTCGCCTATATTATGTTTTTATGCATGGGCAATGTAAACCACAATGTCTTTTGAGACGGGATGGCTCAGGGCACCCATATACCTCCCCTAGCTGGCATGTAGCCTGGGCCACTATGTCTGTTCAGACAGGATGGCTGTAGTACCCATATATCCCCCCTTGAAGGGGCTGGTACATAAAAAAAAAAAAAAAAAAAAATGCCCTTAATCCTGTGCAAAGCATTGTCTTCCATGAGTAGCTGCAAGTCTTATCTGTTTTTCCACTACTATGGGCAGTAAAAGACATGCCTGATGTTTTCGCTTACCATGCTTTCCAAAGACGGAAGCTTAAGTGTTAGCTGGTCTATTGTGCGTCCCACTTCCTCAGCTTCAGGCTCTACCATGTCGCACGTGCTCACCGGCTCAGTGCAGTCGCAGAGAGGGCTCTTCAAAAAGGCCCAGACGTCAGAGCTCTGTAAAGCTAGGGGGACACAAACGCAAGCACCTTGTGTGAGTTGGATACAGATTCATCTAAGACGCCTACTCCGCATCTAGCTGTGCAGATTAGCAGGCATTGTTGCTGCCAGACTATGTTCAGCTGTTGATGCACCTGGGTTAAGCTCCTCTGCTTTTAGCTTAGGACTTTGGTCTCCCCATTGAATAAGGTCAGGGGTAGGAATATAAAAAGTAATCGCCACCTGAACCTGGTGGCCCCTTATTCTCCCCTGTAGAGACAGCTCACAGATTGAGCCATCAGACCTGTCAGGCAATCAATGCAGCCTCCCCCAACATTGCAGCCACTCTGCATGTGTTTTGTTTTTTGCATCACATTTGTTGTTCTACAAGAGGTTAACTGCTATGTTTGCAGCATCCTCACAAGAAGCAAAAAAAAAAAAAAGCAGGGTGTGTCCCTTTTCCTGCTTTAATCCTTAAACAAAGGGATTAGAAGAGCTGGGGATGAAGGTTCACTGTCAGAGGACAGGAGACAGGAGCTGCAGCCTAACGAGGAGAAGCTATCAATAGCCCTACAGGTTCTGATTGCACCTGCAGTCTTTTCAGAGATTCATGCTGCATATAATTTCCCTCTGCCTACTCGGCCAAAGCCTCTATCTTCTCCTTAGAGTGTAAAGAGAGGTTTTCCTATAGGTGGCTAGTAAGACCTCCATATGGTCCTCAGCCTGGTGTCGGCTTCAGGCTAACCAAATGCACATCTGAGGGATGCACAGTTGCTGGTACACATTGCTAACGTCTCTTAATTGAGGAAACGCACATCTACAGAGGATAACTTCCTTTTTACCAGTCCGCATGTTGCATAAGATACATGAGTTTGGAATGCATGTGGGATAAAAACAAGTAACAAAGCATGTTTTATTGTGGATCGCATAAGGATACATGTTTCTGTCTGTATGGTGTTGCATGTTTGTTAGAGTTGCATAGAAATGCTTGAGTGCATAAAGATGCTAGTTACCTGATCACTCAAGTCCTGGATTACCCAAGGATATTTGGTCACACAGAGAGACTTGTTTCCACAGAAAGGCCTAAAATCGCATAAAGACGTTTTTATGTATAAAAATGCTGGATCACACACACATGGTTACCTGATCACCCAAATCCTTCATTACCCAAGGATGTTTGGTCACACAGAAGTGGTTTGTTTCCACAGAAAGGCCTAAAATCGCATAAAGACGTTTGTATGTATAAAAATGCTGGATCACACACACATGGTTACCTGATCACCCAAATCCTTGATTACCCAAGGATGTTTGGTCACACAGAAGTGGTTTGTTTCCACAGAAATGCCTAAAATCGCATAAAGTTGCTTGGATGCAAAAAAGATGCTGCATCACACATGGTTACCTGATCATCTGCGTCCTGGATTACCCAAGGATATTTGTTCACACAGAGAGGCTTGTTTCCACAGAAGTGCCTAAGTTCGCATAAAGATGCTTGTATGCATAAAGATGCTTGTATGCATAAAAATGCTGGAATCACACATGATTACTTGATCACCCAAGTCCTTGATTCCCCAAGGATATTTGGTCACACAAAGAGGCTTGTTTCCACAGAAATGCCTAGAATCGCATAAAGAGGCTTGAAGGCATAAAAATGCTGAATCACACATGATTACCCGATCACCCAAGTCCTTGATTACTCGAGGATATTTTGGTCGCACAGAGAGGCTTGTTTCTACAAGAATGCCTAAAGATCGCTTAAAGATGCTTGAATGCAAAAAGAAGCTGGATCACACATGGTTGTCGGATCAACAGCGTCCTGGATTACCCAAGGATACTTGATCACATAGAGAGGCTTGTTTCACAGAAATGCCTAAAGTCGCATTAAGATGCTTGAGTGCATAAGGATGCTGGATCGCACAGGGGTGCTTGGTCACACAAGAGTCCTTGGTCACACAAGGGTTCTTGTCCGCACAGTAGTGCTTAAAATGCATAAGATGTTGATCGCATGGAAGATGCTAAATCGCATAAGGATGCATGATTACTTTAAAGTTGCACATGGCGGCCTAATTAAGCAATACAGGATTCCTTGTGTTTGCATAGAAATACGTGTCTGCATGGGTTCATGTTGCACATTGTTGCATAATACGTTTATATCGCATGCTTGCTTGCAAGATGCTTGTTCCAGAGCACACATGCTATATGCATGTTTTTCTTAAAACATATTTATATGAATTCATGCTTCCAGGAACACACGCTGCCATGTACACACACTTCCATTGAGGCATATGGCTTTAACACTTGCCACATACACACATGGGGAGCCAGCTGCATATGTGTTTATTTACTTGGGTCTGCAGAGGTTGTCTGCGTTTCGCAGGGGAACAGCACTATCTCCAGTTGGTGGTCTTGCCCTTTTGGGTTAGCCTCCGTGCCTGGGTTGTCAGGGTGCTAGGGCCCGCCTCTAGCAGGTCTGTAGGCCCAGGGTATAGCAATAATGGCATACCGAAGCAAACTCCTGCTGATGGGTCAGTCAGTAGCATGGCTGGACCTAAGGGTGTCCAGCATGGTCAAGTATCTGGAACTCTAAAGATACATTCTTTCATTTGACAAGAAGCTGGGTATGTTTGGCAGTCCAAAAAGGAGAGTTTTTTTGGCCTCAGACAAGACCATCGCTATAAGAAAACTGGTCTATGTGGTCACAACAAGGAACAGTTCCTTACTTTTGGCCTTTTGATTAAGGCACTAGGAAAGATGCTGGCTTCATTCAAGACAGTTCCCTATACTAACTTTTATTCAGGGCTGTTATAAACAGTATTTTGTCGGCCTAGAAAGAGTGGATCTTGACCTAGCATTATCCAAAGAACCAGGTCCCAGAGATATGCTGGAATTCCTCTTGGTGATTCTTAACTAAAAGGGTTTGCCAGGTCAGGAAGAGACCATGGCCCAGGGGAAGTAGTCAAGCTCCAAGGGAGCCTTATCTGTCAGCTAGAGCTACCGATGGAGCATCTGGCTTAGGGGCCTGAACGTTCAGGTGGCAGGTTGGTTCTGTCAGAGTACAATCAGACTATGCCATACTAGTGATTTACTTAGTTTACCAAGGAGGAGCTTGTGCCTTGCCTATTGACATTCGTCATTTCATGAAATGCAGAATTGGCAGGCGATTCGCTGGAGCCGTCAACAAGTGTCTCCGGGAGAATGACCTCTACACCCCGACTGTTTTCCTGACCAAATGTCACAGAAATAGTACCCTGTACATAAGATGTATTGGCGTCCAGGCTCAACAAGAGATTGAACAGCTTGGGGTCAAGGATAAAGGATCCACCCGCATGCGGGGCAGATGTGTTTGTAATCCGAGGGGGGGGACCAGTTGTCACTGGTTGTGTCTCTCCCCCCAGTGCCGCGACTTTTGTGGCTTCTATGCAACATTTAGAGGAGAACGGAAGCTGGCCTGATTACTCCGGCATAACCCTGACGACCTCTCGGTGCAGGAACAGTAAGGGTGGTAGTAGAGGACCCACAGTCCCTTACATCTTGTCCAGGCCTACTTTGCAGGGGGTATTACATTCTGCCTTGCAACAGGTGAATTAATGGTCTGGCTATTATAGACCACATTCTCGAGGATCGGGGCTTTCAGAATCAGCGGCAATTCCCTTGATTCATACAAGAGAGCTGGCCTCCAGGACCAGATATACTACGGTCTGGAAGGCCCATGTTCCTGGTGTGAAACCAGATGGTGGCATCCGTGGAAGTTTGTCAAAGGTAAAATTCCTGCCTTCCTACATTTGGAAAGGAGACGGAGCTAGCCTTAAGTTATATCAAGGATCCGATCTCGGCCTTGCTTCCAAAGGTCGATTACTTCACACTCTTTGGTCCGGGCTGTTATACAAGGGGTGATGTGCATAAGTCCACCAGTTGGGTCGCCCTTGTGCTCGGAGGATTGGCTCTAGTTTTGTCGGCTTACAGGGTCAGCTCCTTGGGCCGATGCACCATATTTCTCTTCATCCTTTAACAAGGAATTGGTGTTCTTGGTTGTGGTAGCCTCCAAGAGTTTCAGTATTGGCAACTTTCTTGGTATAGAGCCATACTCAATTATTCTTACAAGTAGAGTGATTTTCATCCTCACCCAACCTTATTTACTAGAAGGATCTAGTATTCATTTGAATCTAGATATTCTTACCTTCCCTTTTTTCAAAACCTTGTTTCACGGAAGGAAAGGTTATTGCTTTTCTCTCAATTGAGATGAGAGCAGTTAAATACCTATCTGAAGGTTTCAGATATAGAAAGCTGACGTTTTTATTGGGCTGCCAGAAGACCCTAGATGGGCAGGCAGTGTTCAGGTCAGCTATTAAAATGGTTACACTCTCTCTCTCGTTGGAGTAAGAAGGGTCTAGGCCTATCTGAAGCGGCTGCTCGGATACGGAAAACTGATGTTGTTGCGCTACCAGGAGGCCCCAGGAAAGGGCAGGCAGCGTCTAAAATCAACTGTTTTTAAGGTTGATTCATCAGGTTATTATTCAGGCTTGTGGTTAGAGTAGGATTCCCCCTGTTTTTTTGTGGGGGTGCTCCCTACCAGGATGGTAAGCGCTTTATGCGCAATGCATTTCCAAGCCTTTATGACGCAGATTTTCAAGGCCGCAACTTGGTCATCTGTGCTTACGTTCACTAACTCCTATCAGGTGAACATAAGACGGCAAGAGGATGCAGCTTTTTGGCGCAGTATGCTGCAGGCAGCATTATAGGTCCTCACGTCTGATGGCGGTCTGCGTTGTTGGTGTCTCCCTCCCCTCAGTAAGCATTGCTTTGGGACATCCCACATGTAATGGCTATGCAGCTCTGTGTCCCGTGATGTACGATAAAGAAAATAGGATTTTTATAACAGCTTACCTGTAAAATCCTTTTCTTGGAGTACATCACGGGACACAGAGCTCCCACCCCTCTTGTCTGGGGATATTGGGACACTTATTGCTTTGCTACAAAAACTGAGGAACTCCCAGTAGGGGAGGGGTTATATAGGGAGGGAACTTCCTGTTTAATTGATTACACCAGTGTCCATCACCTGAAGGTAGACTCTATAACCCACATGTAATGGCTATGCAGCTCTGTGTCCCGTGATGTACTCCAAGAAAAGGATTTTACAGGTAAGCTGTTATAAAAATCCTATTTTTATCCAGTGTCTTCTGGTCTTGTCATACAGCACTGAAAACAACGCAGAGGGAGCTTCTGGACTTACGGTGCCAGTATGATAAAGAGACAGCATCTAAGTAAGTTTCATGTTGTGTTTGTATGTTGTGTTTTTTTTTTTTTTTTTTGTTTTTTGTTTTTTTTTGTTCTGGCTTGTGCTGTTATGCAAAAAAAACCTACCTTTCTGTTTATCATCAGCTTGAAGTATTTAACAGGCAACCTCTCAGAAAGCTGTATTCTTCAGAGAGAGGCAGGTGGACAAGTGATAGAAATGACCTAGTTCAATTATACTGTATGAATCTGTCCTAGTAAAAGGTCAGTGGTGCTTACTTGGTATTTTTATACTCATTTTGATGAGAAGAGGATTGGGAGATGAGGTCAGCAGTTTGTGGTACACATTTATGCTGATTTTAAAATGCTTTGTCCTAATAATTAAAGTTTGTCCAGGTTTGATAGGCATACATAAATGTCCAATTCATAGGATATAAAATTTAATGTTTTCATTACAGTAAACCCATACAGTTGTGTGAAAAAGTATTTGCCCCTTTTCTGATTACATTTTTGCATATGTGTCACACTTAAATGACTCAGATCATCAAAAATGTTTGATATTACTCAAAAATAACCAGAGTAAATACAAAATGCAATTTTTAAATGATGGTTTCATTTATTAAGGCAAAAAAACTGTCCAAACCTGCCTGGCTTTATGTGAAAAAGTAATTGCCCCTTAAACCTAATAACTGGTTTGCCACCCTTGGCGGCAACAACTGCAATCAAGTGTTTGTGATAACTGGCAATGAGTCTTTCACATTGCCGTGGAGCAATTTTGGCCCACTCTTCTTTGCAGAATTGTTTTAATTCAGCCATATTGGGGGGTTTTCCAGCATGAGCGGCCTGTGTAAGGTCATGATACGGCATCTCAATTGGATTTAAGTCCGGACTTTGGCTAGGCCACTCCAAAACCTAAATTTTGCTTTGTTTGAACCATTTGGAGGTGGACTTGCTGTTGTGCTTCGGATCATTGTCCTGCTGCACAACCCAAGTGCACTTGAGCTTGACGTCACAAAGTGATGGCCAGACATTCTCCTTTAGGATTTTCTGGTAGAGCTCAGAATTCATGGTTCCGTCAATTATGGTAAGTCGTCCAGGTCCTGAAGCTGCAAAGTAGCCCCAGACCATCACACTATCACCACCATGTCTGACTGTTGGTATGATGTTCTTGTTATGAAATGCTGTATTTGTTTTATGCCAGATGTAACGGGAAGCACACCTTCCAAAAATATTAAAATGTGTTTGATGATCTGAATCATTTAAGTGTGAGAAATATGCAAAAAAAATAATAAATCAGGAAGCGGGCAAATACTTTTTCACACAACTGTATGTGGTGTATTCTATGTGAGGCACATTCAGCACTCCAGATGTAGAGAAACTGCAAATCCTATCTTCCGTCTGCCTCTGGGGGTCATTCCTGTGCATGTCAGTTTTGCAATGCCTTTTGGGACTTGGTGTCGCACAACAGCTAGAACAGTTAAAGGGGCACACAATTTGGACCCCACACACACACGGGACAATAGCTGCCCTAAATAATAGATTTTATGTTCTTTAACCACTAAAGGACTGAGCCTCTTTTTGAGATTTGGTGTTTACCCTTTGGAATTACAAAAAAATAAGACTACAGTAAAGTTAGCCCAATTTTTTTCTATATTATGAAAGATAATGTTACTACTGACGGCTCCGGTAAGCGGCGGGGGGGGGGCCTCTCCCACCCCGATAAAAGTGATCTTGCGGCGAATCTGCTGCTGAGACCACTTTTATCTGAAAGCTAGCTGCTGCCATAACCCCGGTATTTCTCTTCAAACAGCCTCCGTATAATGACAGCGGGCAGTCGGTAAGTGGGGGAAAAAAGTTGGTTACTGCACCCTTAAGAAATTGGCTTACCCATGGATTGTGGTGGGAAGGTCGGAGTTACACATGTCCCTTTGAGAATCTTCCATGGCGCATGGCATATACAAATGATTGCAGTTGACCGACATCAGACTGGCAAGCTCCTGTCCCTCCCACCCTTTGTTGCAGACACCTTATGTGGTATGTCCCCCTTGGATCAAGGGGGGACTTTTGGTTATGATTAATTTGATTATTTTGTTTGAATTCTTATGACGTGTGATATGTGTTTTGAAATTATTTTATTGCAGTATACAGTTGATTTTAAAACAGATAATAATGTATTAATTATTAACCAGACTCTTCTCCTTCTGGGTGGACATCATATGACGTCCATCCGGTCACAGCGATCGGTGGTAAGTGAGGAAAGGAAAGCTGATAACTGGCCTTCCTGTGACAGGGGACATTTAAACTGATAGTCAGGGCACTAATCAGCAGTGCCCTGATTATCACTGCAGCCCTGTCAGTGCCAATGAGTGTCCATCAGTGAAGTATATCAGTGTCCATCAGTGCAGCATATCAGTGCATCATATCAGTGCCCATTGGTGCATCGTATCAGTACCACCTTATTGGTGCAGCATATCAGCACCTTTTAGCGCTGCCTATCAGTGCAACCTTATCAGTGCAGCCTCACCAGTGCCTCTTCTTCATTGCCCATCAGTGCAGCTTATCAGTGCCACCTCATTAGTGGCCATCAGTGCAGCCTCATCGGTCCCATCAGCGCAGCCTCATCAGTGTCCATTAGTACAGCCTCATCAGTGCCCATTAATGCAGCCTATCAGTGCAGCCTATTACTGCCCATCAGTGCAACCTTATCAGTGCACATCAGTGAAGAAAAAATACAAATTTGCTAAATTCTATAAGAGAAATGAAGAAAAAAATTTTTTGTTTTCAAAATCTTCTGTCTTTTTTTGTTTGTTTGGCAAAAAAATTAAAAGCCCAGTGGTAATTATTTACCACTAATGGAAAGATTTGTCTCAAAATAAATTATAAAAATTTAATTTGTGTACAGTGTTGCATGACTGAGTAAAACCGTGTTCACTCTGCTCAGTTTATAAATGAACACGAGCCTCTGTCTCCTGTTCATTGATCTTTAGTGCTGAGAAAGGGACTGGGGAATGTGTCCTCAGTCCCTTTGTCTGTCTCCAAAAGGGGAGATGTCAGGGGTCTGACACCTCACCAAAGCCCCCCCAAAAAATTATTGTAAACAAATAATTAAAAAAAAGTGTAAAAAATGTAATAAACTACTGACACCACTCTCCCCTGCCCTACCAACACTGTCCAATGTCCCAACTCCCTCCCCCCAAAAAGCATTGTAAAATAAAATTAAAAACAAATTGAATTGTAAAAAAATCTATTATTAAAAATAAAAAAATGACTAAAATATTTGGGGTTGCGGGCGGGAAGTGCCGCCTCCCTGAAATTATTTTTTGCAGCTTGGGATGTATGTTTAACTTTAGTCAGAGTTGCAGTTTGTTTTTATTTACAGACATCCCTTATCCGCATAGGCAGTTTTTGATAAAGGTGAACTAACCCTCGAAAGCAGTAATAAAAAAAAAGAAAAATTGGGCCCTGGGCAGTTTAAAGGGGTTGTAAAGGAAAACATTTTTTTTCCCTAAATAGCTTCCTTTACCTTAGTGCAGTCCTCCTTCACTTATCTCATCCTTCGATTTTGCTTTTAAATGTCCTTATTTCTTCTGAGAAATGCTCACTTCCTGTTCTTCTGTCTGTAACTCCACACCGTAATGCGAGGCTTTCTTCCTGGTGTGGAGAAAGCCTCTTGAGGGGGGAGGCAGCGAGCAGGCAAGTCGGGACACTCTCGACTTTGCAGATAGAGAAAGGAGCAGTGTGTTAGTGGGTGTCCTGACCCTCCTGCTCGCCCCCTCAAGAGGCTTTCTCCACACCAGGAAGAAAACCTTGCATTACGGTGATGAGTTACAGACAGAAGAACAGGAAGTGAGGATTTCTCAGAAGAAATAGGGACATTTAAAAGCAAAATCGAAGGATGAGGTAAGTGAAGGAGGACTGCACTAAGGTAAAGGAAGCTATTTAGGGAAAAAAGAATTTCCTTTACAACCCCTTTAAGTCATAATGTGCTAGTTCGCATACTTCAGTGTGCCATCCATTCAGAACGCAGTGTGGATGCTATAAATGTTAATATCTCCTAAACGGTACACATTTAGGAGGTATTCACTGTACCTACAGGTAAGGCTTATAGCCTTACCTGTGGATTTAAGTCATAACGCATAGAATGCATTAAAGTTAAAAAAAAAAATAATTCTGCTTTTAGAACCACTTTAATCCTAACGATAATTATAGTTTTCAAGTCATCCAATGGCGCTAGTCTGTCTGCAGATAACTCTTTACATGCAGTAATAATATTCATAAAAATTTGAAAACCTTATTTTTTAATTATCATGTGGTTCAAGAAGGCACTTAATAAACCTGTAGGTAAAAAGGGAGCATGATTGAAGTATTTGGCTCCCACTGGACTCACACATTTGAAAATGTTGTCTTTCAGATTATTCTGCGTCTTCCTATATGTATATCCATTTTTCGTTTTTTATCTGATCTGTGCTATGAATATTAATAGCTGAATAAACCCCCACCTGATGTTAATCACACTCTCAATTTCAAGTGTAAAAAGATATGTGTAGAGTGCTTGCTTCCAAAAACAATTCCTGGGATGATTAAAGTGTGAAGCAGGGAATCCTATAAGATCAAGCTGTGATGTGGTGCTGGCATGTCTCCTAGTGTCTGTGTCTAAGAACCTGGCAGCCGTGTCTGTCTGAATGGAATTCTGACATGGCAAATGATCCAGTCTGTCTTGCTGTCCGAAGGAGCCAGACCCAGGGTCACTTGGATTCACATTAGACCTAATAATGTTTGATAGATTGTTCCCTCAGCAGTTACACACAGTAAGGCTCTGGCGGCATTGCTGCTGAAATAGTAATAAATATTAGTAGAGTGTTTCTGTATTGGAAAGATTGCAGAGATGTTTTAACTACACAGTGGATTTACACAAATAATTTGCATTGTTCACATTCATTATCAGTTCTCTGCAGTTAGAAGTTACAGAAAGCATCAGTGGGTGCCATAAGCATTTAAAATTGTAAACATCATTTTTGTCATTTGTATGGTTTCCCTCCTATTACCCTCTGTAAATGTAAGTGTGCCTCAGATTGCTGACACAGCAGTCTGAATCACAGCAAACATGGTTGTCCTCTTTTCGTGAGGCTGGGATATAAGAAAAGGATTATGGGAATGCAGGGCTGTTGCCTTTTCATCAAAGGGAATATGTGCTGCCTTTGTCGGGATTACATTCTGAATTACTATATTGGTAAGAGGAAATACATATTTCTCAAACAATAGCAGTTTAGAAACCTTTTACAATGGTCTAGAGTTATTAGTGGGTGCAGAATAATCATTGTGCAAGTAAAAGATCTCTGGTAGAAGCAGGTGGGGTTCAGTATCAGAGGTTATGAAGGTTAGGATGCTGGTACTTTACTCTGTTTAGGCCCACTTTTTAAGAGTTTAGGACGTTTATGAAGTTTGGGGAAGTTAAAGGAAGGATTAGCATGTTTAATAAAATAAAAAATCTGTGGGAATCTGGCTACTCCCCCTCTTTAACCTCCCGGGCGGTATGATTATTTCAGATTTTAGGTGCTGAAAGCAGTACCATTATTTTGCATGGAAATTTGGCGTTTTACATTGTAGGCCTGTAATTCTTAGGAATAACTCACTTAAATCTGTCCAAACAAGAGTCTAGTAGACATCCCGAGTATGATAAAGTTTGAAAAACAAAATCATAAATTATAATATAATAAATAACTATAAATTATTATAACAAATAATAATGTAATTATAGTAAAAATTATTCAATAATGTAATCAAATCAAAAACACTGAAATGTGCTCAGTTGCAGAATTGTCGCGGTCATTACTTTTATTTTTTTATGACGAATTTCCCCACAAATCGCTATCGCACAATTCTGCAAGTGATTCTAATTTATTATCGCTGTTTTCTAGCAGCTCTAAAACCACTTTTGACATAAAAAGACACTTTTGGTTGCTATGGACAATCTACAGTTTGCAGGCAGAAAGAACAGTTTTTATTATATAAAAGTACATGCAGGACACTGGGCAGACCACTAGGGACAAAGGGGGTGTGTATTTTTTACATACAGTGCTGTAATCTATAAGATTACAGTATACTGTATGTATTGTGTTTATTTACTTTTTTTAATTTGGCGCCGTTCTCTGCCCCCGTGCGTCGTAACGTCGCAGGGAATGGATATCGGCGGCACACAGGGACACTGTGTGAATCGAGCGAGGACCCGCTCGCTCACACAGCAGGGATGGATACAGGGACAAGGTAAGTAACTTTGTCTGTGGCTGCTGCGAGCCAACTCCGAGTCTGGCTCGGGGATATCGCTTTTGGTAAAGAAATCTTACCCCGAGCCAGACTCGGGAATGCCGCCAGGGGGGTTAAAGTAAAGCTGACACAAACTTCAGCAATGGAAACTGGACAAAATTGGTGAACAAATACATAGGCTGAAATTGAGGTAAATAGCTAAATACATATTTACAATACATAAAATGTATGTAATCTGGTTAATTGCGAAAATCATTCTCTCTCCCTATCTAGTCCTGAGATTTACCAAGCCCTACCACGCAGGTTAGCCAGCCTAGTGACCCTACTTTTGTCTACTGCAGTTGGGCAACGCAGCCGGGTCTTTTCATTTCCCCCAGCCTGTGATTGGACAATGAAGAAGAAGCAACAGCCTTGCCCCAAGTGCTGTTGTATAAGGTCATTACAAGAGTCTGGACTAGACTTCATGGACTCTTATTTTTTTGGCCTGGCACTCCTTCCATATATGCATGTCTTTTTATGGTAACCTGATGTATTACCCAAATTAGGGTAGCCTTGCCTGCTGTGAGCAGCCTAACCTGAGCCAGATATGTTTTAAATTCAGGTATTTACACCTGAATTTAAAATGATACCATATATGATTTTTTTAATACATATATAACTTAGTTGTTTTATATGGCTGGCTGAAATTTAGCTTTAAGTTGCCCTAAAAAAAAGGCATATCAAAATTATCAATAGATCCCGCAATAGAGGAAACTAAAGTAATATGCTCATTTCAACTTTTACCTTATGTGTTTCATCACATAAGAACATATAGCGGCTCAGTAGGGGACAATATTAATCTCTACTTTATGTCCCTTGCACACTGATGGACCGATCAGGTCCGCCTGTCAGTTTTTCAGACAGACCCCACTGGACCATCCGTTATTCTCTATGGAGCAGCGGATTGCAGCGGACATGTGTTCGTTGACACCCTGTCCACTTAAAACAGACATGTTCTTCAATCCGTCTGGCGGATCCATCCGGCAGCCCCATAGAGAACAGAGGGCTGTGTCTGCTCTGTATCAGTGGAGCAGACACAGACCTGTCATCTGCCTGCTTAGCTGGGATCAACAGGGAGACCCCTTGCTGAGCAGGTAGATCTGCTGGCGGATTTTGCCAGTGTGAAAGGGTGTAAAAGTTAATATTTACATTCAGCTGCGTTTGTAAGTGTATCTACTCATCACTTTGACATGCCCTTTTCACTACATTTTTTTCATCAGTTTCCAATGCCCAAGTTTGCGACAGGTTCAATTTAAAAAGAAGGTATAGGGGTTGATTTACTAAAGGCAAATATACTTTGCACTACAAGTGAACTCCAAGTGCACTTCGAAGTGCATTTGGAAGTGCAGTCGCTTTAGATCTAAGTGGAAGATCTGAAATGAGGGAAAGCTCTGCTGATTTCTATCATCCTAAAATGTGCAAGCAAAAATGCTGTTTTTTATTTTCCTTGCATGTCCCCCTCAGATCTACAGTGACCCCACTTTTAGTGCAAAATGGATTTGCCTTTAGAAAATAAACCCCAAAGTGTCCAATTCCATATAACACAGCCACTTCTCAGTGTAACCTCACCTGCATGCAAACCTCCAGCAATGGGGTGGATTTACTACAGGTAAAAAGACTTTGCAAGTGCAGCTGCTCCAGAGCTTAGTAAAAACAAAGAAGCTCTGATGACTTTCATCATTCAATCATGTGCAAGCAAAAATGTTTTTTTATTTATTTTTCTTACACGTGATTGGGTATCCTTTGCAAAGTGAAACCTCATTTACTAAGCTCTGGAGCAACTGCACTTGCAGAGTGCAAAGCCTATTTGCCTTTAGTAAATCAACCCCACTATGTCCCTGTGAATAATCCATGTGTGCAAGAGTTGCCACCGATCCTCTGTGATACCCCAGACCAAATAACCAAACCTGCACTCAACCAGATCTATATGCCTGTCTTTCACAGAAGAGGTATATTCACTTTATCAGCCTTAGAAGGAAATCCCCCACTGCCTGTGTGGATTGCCTCTTCATATTTTAGGAAGATCAGTTACAGCATGGAAAAAGAAATCCCACATGGCATAATATCACTTTAAAAAGGATATACAGTGCCTTGAAAAAGTATTTATACCCCCTGAAATTTTCCAGATTTTGTCAGGTGACAACCAAAAACATAAATGTATTTTATTGTTTTTTTTATGATAGACCAACACAAAGTGGCACATAATTGTGAAGTGAAAGGAAAATGATCAATGGTTTTCATTTTTTCTACAAATGAATATGTGAAAAGTGTGGCGTGCATTTATTTTGTTCTAAACCTCCTTTACTCTGATACCACTAACTAAAATTTAGTGGAACCAATTGCCTTCAGAAGTCACCTAATTATTAAATAGAGTCCACCTATGTGTAATTGAATCTCAGTATAAATACAACTGTTCTGTGAACCCTTCAGAGGTTTGTTAGAGAACCTTAGTGAACAAACAACATCATGAATTTCAAGGAACACACCAGACAGGTCAGGGATAAAGTTGTGAAGACGTTTAAAGCAGAGTTAGTTATTTCTAGAAATTTTGAGGTGAATGGGAGCAATGAGATGGGTCTTAAATTATTCAGGTTGGTGGAGTCCAGTGAGGGCTTTTTAGGTATGGGAGTAATCTGTGCATGTTCAGAGGTGAGGGGAAGGTGCCACTAGAGAGAAAGAGATTGAAGTGCGGGAGCATAGGATAGAATGAGAGAGTGACCTTAGAAGTTGTGAGAGAACAGGATCCAGGGGACAGTTGGTTAGGTGGGCATCTGAGAAATTTTGTAACCTCTTCGGTAGTAGCCATTTTAAAAGAGGAGAGTGTTGACTGTGCTGTTAGGCAAAGTATGTTGAGTGGGGAAGGTATACGCACAGTGGAGGTGTCTTCACGTATTGCATCAATCTTATCTTTGAATTGATTGGCAATCTCTTGGGCAATGAGTGAGTTAGAGGGGGAGGGGGGGAAGCAGAGATTTAAAAGTTGAGAAGAGCTGACGGGATTGGATGACAAGGTATTAATGAGAGAGACAAAGTAGGCTTGTTTGGCAGCATGGAGGCAGGAATTGTATCTTAGGAGGGCAGGTTTATATAGGTGTATATCCTGCAGGCATTTTGTTTTACGCCACAGTCATTCAAGAGCACAGCAATGACTCTTGAGGGGCCTAATCTTGAGGGGCCTAATCCTCAAAAACCCGGCGCAACGTAACTTTTTCCATTTAAGTTACACCGCCGCAAAATCTCTAACTAAGTGCCCGATCCACAAAGCACTTACCTAGAAATTTTGAGCGGTGTAACTTAAATCCGGCCGGCGCAAGGCGTTCCTCTTCTCCAGAGGGCGATTACCATTTAAATGAGGCGCGCTCCCGCGCCGGCCGTACTGCGCATGCTCGTGACGTCATTTTCCCGACGTGCATAGCGCAAAATTACGTTACGTTGGGCTTTGTGGATTGCGACGGGATAATAAAGTTGCGTCGGGTAAAAAAAAAGATACAGCGCCAAAAAAAAAAATTTAAATAAAAAAAAATTGCGTCGCTAGCAAGAAAGGTCTGTTTTTACAAGGTGTAAACAGTTTACACCTTGTAAAAGCAGCCCTAATTTTGCGTTTGCAAAATAAAACTTACGGAGAAAAAACGAAGCTGAAAAGCTTTGTGGATCTCCGTAAGTCCTAATTTGCATACCCGAGGCGGCATTTCGACGCGAAATGCCCCCAGCGGCGGATGCGGTACTGCATCCTAAGATCCGACAGTGTAATTCAATTACACATGTCGGATCTTCGTCCTAACTATGGGAAAATTCTGTGGATCAGTTCCATAGTTAGGACCAGGGATACGACGGAGTAACAGCAGTTACTCCGTCATATCTCTTTTGAGGATTTGGCCCGAGATTTCTAGTGCTGTCAGTTTGCCAGTTCAGGGCCTGATTCTGCATATAGTTAGAGGAGCAAGTGCGTCCACTGAGAATGAGAGTGAACTGTTGTAGGTGGCCAGGTCAGGACAGGGGAGAGATTATGTCATATAGGTGGTGGTCAGTAGCAGAATAGAGAAGAAAAGGATTAAAGTGGCGAAAGTTCCTACAAGTAATCGTTTGCTGCTTGGAGGGATGGGTGGTTGGAGACAAGGATACAGCTATGAATGTGTTGGGCCGCATTCATAGCTGTCTTGGGCCACAGGTTGGACTCTATTATACAGCACATAAAACAAACTACAAAAGTGTTGTATCATAATACATACATGCATATAAGATCAGTCAGGGCATGTTCATATATGGCTCATGTTCATATACAAAGCAGACCCCAGACAGTCAGAACATGGAAGCACCCAAGACCAGTCCCCTCCCACATGTGGACACAGATAGCGAAACTATCATTGTCTAGCATGGTACTGTACATCAAGCTAAGGTATTTTCTTCTGTACTGTAAATATAGATAGAATTGATGCCCCATAACCTCTGGTTTCATCTGTATCTGAATTTCTGACCCAATCAGCATTGTACTGGATGCATCTCCTGACAGTTTTCCAGATCTTTGACAGCTGTATAATGCAGGTGAAACAGTGGCCTAATATGCCTCTAACACACAGGCACAGCTGTTGCTTTGGGAGGATTGTATTAAAAGAACGTCTTGACTTCATTAAATGTACATTTGCTGGTTGTTATTTTAATTGGTGTGGTGCCATTCATTTTTATGAGTTTGGAACATCCTCTGGACCCCTTTGGCTCGATCCAGTAATGGAGGCTGCCAAATCTCACAGCTGTTGGTGTGGTTTGCCAGTCTTACAAACACATGGCAACACATTTCCTCCTCACATTATGCAACATAGAGAGAACACTTAATCTTATTACGCCAAAACAGATGTTCTTTGATAATTTGATAGGCTTTCCCTACCTAGACGTGCTGTAAATAATATTCTTTTCAATGGTGATTTGAAGAAATATGTGTATACAGTATGAGATTATTCTCATAATTATTATTAGAGTATTCTAAACTATCACATCCTAACCTTGCTAACTGCCAGAGCAAAGCTGTTGTGTTATATTATAATGTTCCTGGTATCTCTGACCCCAAACCCATGTTAGAGAGTAAAGTCTAATAATTGCCTTTGTTATGCCATCTTCATGAAGTGTATTGCTTTTAGTAAGTTCTGATGTTGCGTCATCATAATGTTAGCTTCAGATAAATGCAGACGCAGAATATCATTACTCTCCCATATCCTTGTTTTTTCTTATGCCGCATACAGACGGTCGTTTTTTGTGATGAAAAAAAAAATGACGTTTGAAGTGATGAAAAAAAACGACATTTTTGAAACTTCATTTTCAAAAACGATGGAGCATACACACCATCATTTTGAAAAATGATGAACAAAGTGACGGCACTCTAAAGGGGAAGTTCTATTCGCCTTGAGGCTGCTTTTAGCTGGTTACTTGTTAGTAAAAGATGATTCGTGCTTTTTTGTCTGTTAAAGCGTGATGAATGTGCTTACTCCATTATGAATGGTAGTTTTACCTCCCGTCTCAAAACTTGCTTCTGGGCATGTGCGGGTTTAAAAACGTCGTTTTGCCCACACACTATCATTTTCATTGACACAAAAAATGACATTTTGAAAAACGACACAAAAAATTCGAGCATGTTCGAATTTTTTTTTGGTCGTTTTTCTGAAGACATAAAACGACATTTTCCCCACACACTATCATTTTAAATGACGTTTTCAAAAACGTCATTTTTTTTCATCACAAAAAACGATCGTCTGTATGCGGCATTAGATTAGTTTGAGCCTTCACACATGAACACGGAAGGTTTTGAACGCTGCTCGTAGGGATGTTTGCCCTTTTTATTTTTCTGCCTCTAAACACTCCTGAATGTTAGCCTATGTGTCCAAGCATAGACATTTAGTAGAGTTGAGAGGCAGGGGCATTTAGATGCAGAAAAAAAAACACAGCCAATGCATCCATGAGCAGCAGCATGTTGTCATAAAATAATGCTAATTGCATGTTAACACTAGGCATGTTTAGTGCTTGAGCGTTAAACCATTTCAATGAAATAACCCCCAAGCTCTTGACTCGCCTAAACACGTTACAAGCATCAAGTGTTTTTTTCTGCCAAAAGCTGCTGCCAGGAGAAGAGCCATCTAGGAAAGATAGCAAAATGTCCAGTGTGCATGAGGTCTTATGCCGCGTACACACCATTACTTTATGTGATGAAAAAAAACAACGTTTTTAAAAACGTCACTTTAAATGACCGTGTGTGGGGGAAAACGTTGTTTTATGTCTTGTGAAAAACGACAAAAAAAAATTGAAGCATGCTTCAATTTTATGTGTCGTTTTTCAAAAGGTCGGTTTTTACTTCACAGAAATTGACCGTGTGTAGCAAAAAACGACGTTTTTACACCCGCGCATGCCCAGAAGCTAGTTATGAAGCGAGCTTCAATGGAAAAACGTGGTGAACGTAACCTCGCTTTGCTAGAGCATTGTGAAAAAACGATGGTGTGTAGGCAACTTCGTCTTTGAAAATTTAAGTTTCAAAAATTTCGTTTTTTTTCATCACATAAAGTGATGGTGTGTATGCAGCATTGTTCTTGTATGCAGGAAGGCTTCTGTGACCTGTATGCTCATGAGGTAGGGGAAAAGATCAGTAGAACTTCACTTGAAACAAGGATACCATTGGAATGCTCTTGGTTTTCTAGGTAGGTGCAGAGAGTACTGCAGCTCTAGCATCATTACCTTAGAAACTGGGGTAGCAGACGTAGTGACCGTTGCTGGCCTCATGACCACAGAAAACTTTGTTCAGAGCCTACTTACAGATTTATTGTTTCTTCATAGTTACATCTGTTTATTAGAAGAGGATTCCAGGTGACTATGCTTTGTAAGATGTTTGTGAGTAAGGTAGCTGTTGCTAATGTGAAGATTTGGGACTTGGACTTGCGATTGGTATCTCTATCCAAATAGGTAACTATTTGAGGTTTCTCCTTCTATTCAGATAATATACTTCTGTAGGTGAAGCACTGTACTTCTCTAGTCCAGACAAGGTAGGCAGGCAACAGAAGGCAGCAGCACCACCAATATCCAAAATAGCTCTTTGATTGTAGAATGCAAAGAGGAGTGCTGAATTGCATGGTCATGTGGACCTAGTGCGGAAATTGTTTACCAACCTTACTTTGTTATACAGGTAAAGTTGCCACATTTACTGGGAAAAAAATACTATCCTTATGATTTGGTCTCTAATAACAGTACAGTGGAACCTTGGATTATGAGCATAATCCATTCCAGGAGAATGCTTGTAATCCAAAGCACTCGCATATCAAAGAGAGTTTCCCCATAGAAGTCAATGGAAACGAAAATAATTGGTTCCACATTGACTTCTATAGCATGCAATACCGCATGTGGTATTTCCGAAATGCTCCAATTGGCTCCGACGCCCCCGCACCTCTGGCCAAATGGGGTACTGCACACCGCAGAGGCTTGAATCCTGCTTGTTTTGCAAGACAACATTCGCAAACCGAGTCAAGATTTAAAAAAAAAATTGTTAACCGCGTTACTCGCAATCCAAGGTTCCGGTGTATAAGCAAAAAGTCCCACATTCACTAGCTAAGCTAGTAAAATACTGTATAAGTGGCAACCCTAAGTGCATGAGATGCTGTGCTCTCCTAGTGGCCATGACATGCCTGTTTAATTTGCACTAGGCAGTGGACCCATATGGGATTTAAGGTGCAGTTTATAGAAAAGGAATGAGAGCAGTATAGTCTGTCACCTATAAGCAACAGTTTGTGTATGTCTGCTTTTCCTCCGCATAGCACAGTCATTTTTGTTTGTGATACAAGACACACCTACCAGCCTGTGATTCTTTCCTTGGACAACTAGGCATCACTTACATCATAACGGGTTAGCAGAAGTTGTGCAGCAAAGTAACCTGTCTGCCCTGCCAAGTCATTACTGGTATAGCAGCGCCCTCTTCATGGCCCCATATATCAATATCACACAGAGTAGGTCCAGTTGGACACTTCAGGAGCCTGTATAGTGCAGTAAAACAGTTTGCAATAGTTTTCTGTAAACCATGACATGATCACATGACCTCTTTCAGAAGACTGGCACACTGCTACTTCTGGTAAAATCACTTAATATGTTGCAAAGTTACATTGTTTGTTTCGGCATTTAAAACTGCAATATGCAATACTGTAATGTAACACTTTGAATCAATTCTACCAATAGCAACATTTTATGGTAAGATGATATAAACAGCCACTAAACCTAAGATACAAGATGCCTCACATACATAGACTGTTTGTCACATTCACAAATATATAATAAGTCATACCCATATGTGTACAGAGCCTTAACTATTTCACACTGCAGTAAAGTGGTTGTATGCCCTAGTAAAAAACGAACAAAAAAACCCTGTAAGTCAGACATAGGCATAATGAGCTAATATGCACCGTTTTTCGTATTACAGCTCTACCCCAATTATACCTGATTCAAGGGGTGTCAAAGGTCTACCTCCTTTGGCTCCTGTAATGGGAAGTAGGTCTGCATGAGGATGCGCAGAGTAGGGGCGAGCATAGAGTGCAATCTTGCTTTAATTCTGCCGACTCCATCAGCTGCACCATTGTGTAGGTACGTTTCGCTGCCCCAGCTGCTAGAGCAAAAAAAAAAAAAAAGGACCCCCAGCCATTTCCAGGCCCAGGGTTTAAATGCCAGCTTGTCAAAAATGCTGGCTTTACAATTCCTAGCTTACCAACTGATGGATTCTGCCCCTTTCCGGGAATTTCCAGCCTGTGCTGTACCGCAGTGGTGGGTTCTTGACCACCATTCCTTTCACCCTGCCCTTCACCACCACACAGGAGGCAATGTTTCCATGATGCTGAACCATGCAGTCAGCAGCAATGTCTACATGACCACAGACATGTGCTCCATAATGTATGGGCGACACTATATATCGCTGGGTAATTCTGCTGGCAGCCCGGAAGGATGCAGGGCAGGAAGGATGCAGGGCAGCTTGTTCTGCCACCCCATGGCCTTACAAGACTTCTTTGTATTTCAGGTCTGCTCTACTCAGACACCATCCCTGTGAGGCCACAGCAGGCATAGGAGTAGGAGTATGGTTGCCCTGGGAGCATTGAAGCTGATAATGACAGGGGGCAGTCTCCCAGAGGTGGGTTTCATGCCTCCCAAACCCCAGGAGTTACATGGCTGAGGGTGGGTAGCTCAGGACAATGTTGTCCTCAGCAAGTCTGGGGACTCAGCTTTCTCCACCTCAAATAATTTTTGGTGCATGGGCTCCATCATGCTCCAGAGCCTGCAAAAAGACCCGTGACTCGTGGAATCAAGGAGAGGGACGTTCCTTTTTTAATCCATATTATAAGGGAAAGTTGCAGAGCTCTTCCTGCATATGCACAGGATGAAAAACCTTGAATATGTGTTAAAGGGGTTGTAAAAGTTTGTTTTTTATTTTCTAAATAGGTTCCTTTAAGCTAGTGCATTGTTGGTTCACTTACCTTTTCCTTAGATTTCCCTTCTAAATGTTTTTTTTCTTTGTCTGAATTTCTCAGTTCCTGTTTCTCCTCAGTAAACTTGACACCATCATCCGAGCGGTGTTTAGTCAGACAGAACAGCTTACTGAGGAGGAACAGGAAGTGAGAAATTCAGACAAAGAAAACAAAGAAAAAAAACATTTAGAAGGCAAATTGAAGGAAAAGGTAAGTGAACCAACAATGCACTAGCTTAAAGGAACCTGTTTAGAAAATAAAAAATGAACCTATACAACCCCTTCAAAAGGAAACCTATGTGACTCATTTATAGCGTTTGGCAGAGAATGTCTCATGTACAAGGTGTCGCTGAGCCTTTAAATGGTGAAAGGAGGAGTGGTAGTGGTGACTACCTGAGCTATCTTGAGCCATTCTTTCATCCCTCAGCTCCTAGGGTTGTCATCTACCACTTATTGTCAGTGGCTGCATCACATGGTGGCTGATTGTCTGGGTAGACCCTCTGAATGGATGACCCCTTCAAGGATGGACCACTGGCCACAGCTTACCCATTATGAAAATATGCAGCCAGTACCCTCTCTGAACATGTATTCAGTACTGCTGAAGGCTTTGTGAAAGACATCAGCTGCAGCTACCAAGCCCCTGATGCTCATGCTACTCATACATTTTTGGGGGGATTGTGCCACCCTACAAAAAAATATTTTTCACGCACCTCAAGTTTCTACTTTCACCTCCACAGGCTACAAAACAAATCTCACATGCTGTCACCAATGCCATTTTCAGTGTCCTTGAGCACACCAAGTCCCTGCCAGCCAGTGCCGGCCCAAGACATTGTGCTGCCTGGTACCAAGAATGAAATGCTGCCCCCCCCAAAAAAATTACGCCCACCAAAATGCCCCCACATCCAATATTTTATATCATGATAACTAATATGGACCTATCATGGCTCTATACATGTATATAGGAGTATAAAAAGGACCTGTTATGGCTCTATTCATGCAATTAACCCCACAGTGGAGCGGAGAGCGGAACGGGAGGAGCGGTTGGGCGGCAATTAGCCCCACAGTAGAGTGGAGAGTGGAGCTGGCGGAATGGGATGGCGTGCAGGCAGGAAATTTGCTGCCCCCCTGAAAGTGCTGCCTGGTACAATGGTACCATCGGGTCCCATGGTAGGGCCGGCCCTGCTGCCAGCACATCTTTCTACCTGCTAATGTTAACATCTTCTGCCTTTGTTGTAGGTCTGCTACCATTACCATCTTAAAATATTGTCACAGCGGCTGTTCTTTGTAACAGCAGTTTTAATGTGGCACTCAATTTCACAGTTGCAAATTCTGTGCATTTTGTTTAAAAGACATAATTTGTTCTGCAGGAATAATTGTGTTGGGTTATGGTGTTTTGGCACTGCCACCACCCAAAGCCCATTTCTTTTTGCAGCTGTGTGACAGTTGCAAATACAGAGAATTTTTGTTAGAGGTATACATCCTGTGCTCTGCAGGAAGAATTTTGTCAGGTTACAGTGTTTGGGCACCACCAATATCCAAAACCCAATTTTTCCACTGCTAAGTAGCACAACATGTAAAATTTTTGCTCGCTGTCGATTCTCTTTCTCCAATAATATTTGTGTTTAGTTATGGTGCTTTGCCATAAGAAAATACCTAAAATCTAATTTTTACAACACTTCTTTTATGGACTTCTTTTATATTGTTCCATTTTTTGGGCTTGGTTAATACTGCATTGGCCATTAACTTTGTTTGTTGAATTGCAGTGTATCATGGAAAACACTTGGTCTCCTCTCGCTGCTCCTCGGTTGTTAAATGTGTAGTAGTGTGGCTTAACAGTGATTTTTTTTAATAAAAAGTCTCACTCTTTGCTACTGAAAATCTGGCCTATATAACTTGCTAGAAACATGTCCTGATATTTCCTCAAAACATTTTTCTCCTTTTATCACAGGGAGAATAACATTTATTGCTTGGATTTACAGATGGCTCGCTCCCTCTCAAATTTCTTTGGATGAGAACTTCTGCTATGCAGAAAATCTGCATGATTTCTAGATTATGTGTCAGAAAAATACCAGTATGATTTTTGCTGGTTGAAATGTAACCTCTCATTGTATACTATACAGGCTTCTCTTTGTGCATCACAACTGTGAAATAGTTATATAGTAGGGCTGTTACTGATCAAAATTTTTCTGTTCGATTAATCTTTTTTTTTTTTAATCGATTAATTGACTAATTTCGATTAATTATAACGCACATACAGATCCAACTACTTTTAGCTGATCTCCTTGCAGGCTGAGTCCCAGTGCAGCTACCAACCACTGGAAAAATGGATAGCAGGATACAAAAAACACACAAAGGCAGCGCTCAATGGGAATAGCATTAAAACTTTTATAGTCTTCAAGTGGGTAACAAAATAAATATTGCACTGGAGATAAAATCGATGTAACTACATAAACTGTAAAAATGGTGCGAGTAATACCAAACGGTACCAAAAGCAGTCATAAAAACATGTAGCTAAGTATGATACTGGTATAAAAATGTGTACAACGATACCACTGCTGAATCCAGATGAGGAGAGGTTAACATCAGTCCGCCGGCATGTAGATGTCCCATGAAGGGAACTATCACAACTCCCAGTGGATGGTTGTAGAATCCCAGGTTGATAGAGGGAAGTGATAGAGGGAAGTGTAACAGCCCTTGCGTGTGGCAGATAGTAAGGTCCCGCCGGCATACAGATATGAAGGCACAGCAAAGGAGCCCTTCAGATGGACACGGCAAGCCCCGCCGGTGTCCGTGACGTTACTGGATCTCCGACGGAAGGCCCAGAAGCCGGCGGAGAGGTGAGTACCAATTAAAATAATTTTAATCGATCAAAAAGATTTTGATCGATCAAAAAAATTTAAGATTAATCGATTAATTAAAAGTTAATTTGCACAGCCCTATTATATAGTGTTTCCTAAAAGGTGTGTATATATATATATATATATATATATATTTGGTTAACTAAGATAAGCCGACTCCCTGCCTTCATATTTGCATATTCTCAAAAAAACTTACCGTAGCTACTGTTCTAGGAATAAGTACAATTTCCATTATTGGTGTGCACCCAAATACAGCTTCAGGCTCTCTGCCTTCAAATTGGCCTCCCATTAATAAACATGAGATTTTTAATCTGAAATCTGTACAATATTTATAGCATATCTGCAAATAATATAGATAAATCTCAAAGGGCTGCACCCTGCAGCACATCCTCATGAGACCACAACAAAAATAAACAGAAAAGTGGGATTTATAAGGTTCAAATCACAGGAGTGGACCACCCATAAATAAAACCATCACATTTTATTCAGTACAATTTAAAAAATGATATAAACACATATTGTTGTGTTAGGTATGACTTAACGAACAGGTATCCCTAGGGGCTTTGAGTTGCAGCAATGAATGGAGATGATAATAAAGTTTTTTGTATAAAAGTATAAAGTTTATTATAATACAAATGGTATCAAAAATAGAAAAAAAATATTATTATTTGATAGGAATCAGGACATGAGCTCTAAAGAAACAAAAACAAGGGCTAAATACACATTTAAAGATGGCTGATTAACAATCAGTACGACGTTGTGAATGATTGCTATGGACGCAAAAGCCCCAACGTGTTTCGACCTTTAAATGATTGCAGTCTTCTTCAGGGGGAGAACAGATTTGTGAACATGAATTCTACAATGAAATACATATGTGTTAAACATTATATACATCTTTATAAACAGCCATACATGACCTTCACATGAAATGTTAGGGCATCATTGCTAAGGAATACATACCAAGGTGACTGGTAGGAACCAAGGACCGCAGTGACCTCCTTGGGGGCTTTTGCATCCATAGTAATCATTCACAACGTTGTACTGATTGTTAATCAGCCGTCTTTATATGTGTATTTAGCCCTTGTTTTTGTTTCTTTAGAGCTCATGTCCTGATTCCTATCAGATAATAATAATTGTTTCTATTTTTGATACCATTTGTATTATAATAAACTTTACTCAAGTTCTATCAGGGGTGTGCAGCACCCTCATCCACAGCCGGTATCGCTTTTCCCTTGCAGGTATGACTTAACAAGTCTCAGACACCATTTCACATCCATTAAAGTTACCTCACATGTCCTCTGCTCATCACATAGAGGAATGAAGGTAGATCATAGACTGAAAATTAGGGCTTGGATATGTTTCATCAGAATAGGTGTCAATGCTAAATAATATAGAAATTATTAAAGAGGGGTTCCAACCACAATTAGCATTTTTTTAAAGTATGTCCTTTCATCATGTGTTTTTATAATATAAATCCGGTCACTTACTGTTTTACAATCCGCCTCCGCTCCGCATAGTTATTCAAAAAAGATAGTTTATAAAACTATGTCCACACGGTTGTCATTTTGCTTGTGGGCATTGTGAAGCCCACAAGCACTTACTTCCTGGAAGTCTTGGATGGGGAGTAATAATTGGATAGCGCACTGCATCCTGGGAAATTATGACACACATTTCCCAGGAGCATTAGAGGGAGATGATGTCAGAATCCTAGGTGATTCCAAAGGCAGATTTTGTGGGACCGCATAGCAACAGGCATTTCCAGATGAGTAAAAAAAAAAAAAAAAAAAAATATTTTTATTTTTTAGGTCTAATGAGCACAATAATGGAAAAAAATTTGGGATGGAAACTCCACTTTAAATATTATACAAAATGTAGATCTAAAATGAAAAGGACCTTTTATGGTTTGTCACTATTAAGCCTCGTACACACGACTGAGGAACTCGACGGGCGAAACACATCGTTTTCCTCGTCGAGTTCCTTGTCAGGCTGTCGAGGAACTCAACAAGGCAAGTTTCTCCATTCCCATCGAGGAAATAGAGAACTTGCTCTCTTTTTGGCTCGTCGAGTTTCTCGACAGTTTCCTCGACGAAAATGTACACACAAACGATTTCCTCAGCAAACAAATATCTCCCAGCAAGTTTCTTGCTGGTTTTTGCCGAGAAACTCGGTCGTGTGTACGAGGCCTGACAGTTTAATTACCTAGCCGCAGCATATTGTTACTTACAGCTGATATGTACACAGAAGTCTTCTGCATTCTAGTAAGGGAGACCCCATAATGTAATAGGTCCTTTTAATTTTAGACCTATATATTCAGGTACAACCTGATTTCTCTCTCCTCAAAATTGCAGCCTATCCTATAAAAGCTTAAAAGATTTTTTTTTTGTACCTCTGGAAAAACAAAGTAGCAAAAAGTCTTCAAGAAATCTCCATCAGATTTTTACAATTGTTTAGGTTTGAAATAAAAAAAAAGACATTGTGATTTTTTTATTCCAGATCGGGTCTGCTGGATCTCTCTCTGACAGAATCTGAGCCAAAAAATAGTACATACTTTCCAGCTAATCAATGCATTTTTTCTGGCTCTGAAAATATACTCTAATTTATATTTTACGAAGATCAAACCCTCTCCATCTTGCATTGCAGCCTAGAAATACATGGTGTGCTGCGTGTCCACGCAGTATTTCTGGCTCTTGGCTCTGACATATTAAACCTAAATAAAATTATGCCTCATTTCTTCCTCTGACAAGTAAAAAATATTGCTTAATGGTCGCTGAGTTTGTGCAATATTAAGGCTGTTGCCTGTACTAGATAGTCATACTGTAATATTTTTTTTTCCTGGAAAAAAATTGATTCCTTTTACATTGCTGACTTGGACCCAAACAAACTGTATGCGTGATCTCCGGTTAATGTGTGACAAATTTAGCTTATGTCTCTGAAACCTGTCATTGTGATTTTTTTTTCAACATAACAACTCTGCAATGTGGGTTTGTGGTTTGGAGGTTTTTTAATGCGCTCTGGGTTAGCACTTTGTTCAACTTTGTACACAATACAGTGTGTTACTGAATAGGAGGTCGCAGAAAGCTATGCTTTCTGACTTGTTTTGCCCATTTACAATTGTTTTTTTGCTGTGTTGCCTCTGCTGCTTCCAATGAACCTTCAGCTTCTATTGATTTTAATGGAGTTTGGATTCCAGACTCAAACCGAACCTGGTTGCATTTGGCTCAACACTGTTGATCATCTGTTTTCTCTGAGGAACAGGTTGACAAATTCAGTATGCCACCCACAGACATGAGATCTTCTTGATTTGCAGAAATAGCTAAATTGAGTGACTGTTATCTGATGTTAATGGGAACCCTTAGAAAATATTAAATTTTCAAGCACTCGCATTTTGGTTCAAGGTTACTCTCCAGTATTTACACCTCTTCTGGTTTGTCATTTTCATTAAGCAAAATTAAGTACCAGAAAAACTGCCGTGAAAAAGATATGCAGACTTCTATGGCTAATCTCATTCTGCAAATAATTATTTCCTGTCTGTCTTGCTGATCCTCCACCTGTCATTAGATAAAAAATGAAGGCTGCCATGGCTGATCCCTCCTTCTGATAATGCTAGTTATCTGGCTGTCATGTTGATTCTCTGGCTTTAATATTTTAAAGGGGTTGTAAAGGTTCGTTTTTTTTTTTCTAAATAGTTCCTTTAAGCTAGTGCATTGTTGGGTCACTTACCTTTTCCTTTGATTTCCCTTCTAAATGTTTTTTTCTTTGTCTGAATTTCTCACTTCCTATTTGTCCTCAGTAAACTTGCCACCATCGTCTGAGCGGTGGTTAGTCAGCCAGAACAGCTTACTGAACAGCTTACTGAGGAGTAACAGGAAGTGAGAAATTCAGACAAAGAAAACAAAGAAAAAAAACATTTAGAAGGGAAATTGAAGTCCCTTTAAGTTGTTGACCTGCAGTAAGCATACCGATTTCTGACTTTACACTGATTTTGTTGATCTGCACACCTGTATTGGACAGGTGACTGAAATGATTGAAGCCCAAGGATTAACGTAACAGCAAGGCAGCTAGTATTTTTAGGTGGATGTTAGCAAAAGATTTCTTGTTTCTGTCATATAAGGTTTACTTAATTATTTTGTGAGTCATCAGTTCTTATTAGGTGTGCAGAAAATGAGTTCTGATTTCTCTTGTTTGCATATATGTTTCAGGTCAGTGACTCAAAATGTTATTAAGCCAGAGCCAGCCTGGTAACTAGAATTGTCATAAGTAGATCCAGTCTGGCAGCTCCCATATTTTCTTCAAGCTCCTTTAAAGTGGTTACATTTTTGCTTTAAAGGGGTTGTAAAGGGGAAAAAAATGTTTCCCTAAATAGCTTCCTTTACCTTAGTGCAGTCCTCCTTCACTTACCTCATCCTTCGATTCTGCTTTTAAATGTCCTTATTTCTTCTGAGAAATCCTCACTTACTGTTCTTCTGTCTGTAACTCTACACCGTAATGCAAGGCTTTCTCCCTGGTGTGGAGAAAGCCTCTTGAGGGGGGAGGGGGCGAGCAGGCAAGTCAGGACACTCTCTACTTTGCAGATAGAGAAAAGGAGCTGTGTGTTAGTGGGCGTCCTGACACTCCTGCTCGCCCCCTCCTTCCTCAAGAGGCTTTCTCCACACCAAGAAGAAAGCCTTGCATTACTGTGTGGAGTTGCAGACAGAAGAACAGGAAGTGAGCATTTCTCAGAAGAAATAAGGACATTTAAAAGCAAAATCGAAGGATGAGGTAAGTGAAGGAGGACTGCACTAAGGTAAAGGAAGCTATTTAGGGAAAAAAAATTCCTTTACAACCCCTATAAAAAAAGAGATTATACTTATCTATTCTGTACAACAATATTACACAGCAAGGCCACTTTTCTCCTCTCCTGGCAGGCCACACCAACTTTGCCATCTCCCCCCTCCTTTGGGTGCCTCCTTTAGCAAGCCGGGTGCTAAGGAGGCATCCATACGAGTGTGGTCCTGAGCCAGGCTGTGGGTGTCCACAGACACTCACAGCGCCAGTAAGCCACGCCCCCACTCCCACCTCAGCAATTTTACTGACAGCCGCATCAGCCTATGACTCTGCAGCCCTCAGTTTCTCTTGTGAAAGTGGGGGTTGGGGGGAGCAGTGCTGGAGCCAGAGACAGCACTGGATCAGTAACATGAAGCCAGGTAAGTGTTTAGGGGTGGGGGCGGTAGGACAGGTAGTGGGGCGTTTTTTTCCCTAATGCAGAGAATGCATTAAAGCGGTAGTTCACCCTCACTGACTTGATTTTACCATCGAGACAGGCATTGTAGCGCGAGCTACAGTATGCCTGTCCCGATTTTTTTAACCCCGGACTCACCTTGTAATCGGACATCGTAGATTTCGGCTCCCGCGGGGAATGGGCGTGCCTATGGAGAGGGAGGATGATTGACGGCCGGCCCTGGCACGTCACTCTCCCCGAAGACAGCCGGAGTAGGTCTCGGCTCTTCACGGCGCCTGCGCACAGGCTATGCGCAGGCGCCGTGAAGAGCCAAGCCTATTTCGGCTATTTCCGGAAAAGCGTGACGCGCCAGAGCCGGCCGTCAATCATCCTCCGTCTCCATAGGCACGCCCATTCCCCGGTATCTTCGATCTACGAGTACAAGGTGAGTACGGGGGTAAAAAAATCGGGACAGGCATACTGTAGCTCGCGCTACAATGCCTGATTTTATGGTAAAAGAAAAAAAAAAATTTTTTGCGTTGATAGGGTGAACCCCCGCTTTAAGGAAACATTTTAAAGGACACTTGACATGAGAGAAATAAATGGGCTGATAATATTGGTCTCTCAAATTGTGGAGTATTTATTAAAGCCAGAGGAAGCTTCTGCTTGAGAAACTGGAATAAATATACTTTTTTTGTATTAAAGAGTCACATTGACTTGTTTGCTGGTAGAAAAGGCAGATCTATGGGTTGCCTGATTAAAAAAGATTGGGTATTTTATTTTAGTAGATTGATTTCTTCCATAGATTGATTGAGCCAATCTATTGAATGAATCAATCGGTTTTATTTTAAATATTGATTTGCTTGATAGATTGGCCAATTGATTCTTCAAACACATTTGGATGATCAATGCATATGGAAGACCTCTCATTTATAATGTTGCTCCTAAAAGCTTGATTTTATCCATCTTTTCTAGCCAGTCCTGCTCTAATGATGATTATGGGTGAGGATCTTTTTCCTTTCTTTAAATACAAAGATGCCTTTATTTAAAACACAAGCAGTATTGTTCTATGTACAGACACTTAAAGAGATTAAACTGTTATATCCTTTTATTAAGCTGATTGGATGTCATTGGTTGTTCCCCATTACTGTTATTTGCACCCTTTTCCTCATTGATTAAAAAAGATTATGCAGAATGGCATGTCCATGCAAGGCACAGGG
Organism: Rana temporaria; assembly: GCF_905171775.1. Lineage (NCBI taxonomy): Eukaryota > Metazoa > Chordata > Amphibia > Anura > Ranidae > Rana > Rana temporaria. Next base: position 174,512,395 of record NC_053489.1, read on the forward strand.
AAGTTCCTAATAAAACATAGTATTGAAAAAAATATTTTTTTATGTAGAATTGCATAATGTGTAAACGATATGGTAATGGACATTTGGACTGAGGTATGCTATACAAACCAGTTATATGAAACTGTTCTCAAATGACCAAAACCTCCCTATACACAGGGGATAGAAACAAAGTGACCTGGAGTATATAGATGAAATAATTTTCAAATGAAACCATGAGAAATCTCAAGGTGTTACATTTTCTGTGTTCTACTTTGTTTAGGGCAGATGAAGTGGGCATGATCATGACCAACCTTGAAAAAGCCCATCGGGTAAGTAGACGTTCTGTGTTTTGTATAGATCCTTCTGCGTGAGCAGTTGGTTCAAACATTTCTCCAGTAAGCCTTATGACTAATGGACCTCTGAAGTTTGTGCGACACAGGAAGGGTGTTTGCCATGCTGATGAATTGTATTTAGCTAAAAAGAAAAAAATATTAAAATATTTATTTTCATTACTAAACTCAAGTAATAATGTATAATTAAATAACTTTAGATTTCTTTACAACATAATACAATTGATTTCTGTTGTGTTCTATATTTCTAAATAATAAAAAATACATCATATTGCAGAATATTGAGCATATTTGATTTAAAATGCTTTTTGTATAGTGAATCTTTTCGAATAGATCCTGCATACCTCAGACAGATACTGCTCTGTTCTTTGTAGCGATATAGAGATACAGTACTGCAATGTCAGTTCTTTATTTTATATACGTTTATGCATGCCAAGTTTCTTGTACATCCTCAAGCCATAGAAACACAGAGTCCAAACCACATCCTTGTTTAAGAACATAGACTCAAATAACGTTTTCAAAGATGAAAGGGTCACTGTAATTGTATAAGGTTAGGGAATAGGAAATATCAACTCAAAGGGAGGAATATTCATTCATAACTGCTTTTTGTTATACAACTAATAGAGATCTTAAACAAATTAACATCGTAATAATAAAATCATTGAATTTATAAGCAAGAAAGTGCTCGAGGTGCACATCCTGTTACCTGAAAAGTCCACCTCTTGCCAGATTTTTTTTTTTTTTAATAGAGTGTGGAATGGTTAAAATTCTGCTGTTTTAAATGGAGAATTTTCCAATAAATTCCTGTCACTCTGACTCTCTCTGATTGAGACAGAAAGTGAAAGGAAATCTCCCCACTTGGGGGTACAGACAGCATTAAAAAACAGAGAAAGGTAAAACCCCCTCTCCATTCTATCCAAAATGAAAAGAAAAGTTTAGGTTGGAGTTGAGAATAATGCCTCGTACACATGACTGCTTTTCCTGGCAGGAAAACTGCCATTAGAGCTTTTGGCCGGGAATCCCGGCCGTGTGTATGCTCCATCGCAGTTTTCCCGACAGAAAAATCGCTGGAAAACCCCGGCGGGAAAATAGAGAACGATTTCTCTTTTTTTCCCACCGGGATTCCTGGCGGTTTTTAAGAAAACCTGCGATGGCGCATACACACGGCCAGGTTTTCCGACCAAAGTTCTCATGGCAGTTTTCCTGTTGGGAAACCCGGCCGTGTGTAGGGGGAAAAAGCTACCGAGCAGTTCTCGTTTCCCCCCCCCCCCCCCCGGTTTTCCCGGCAGACTTTTTACCACCGGGAAAACTGATCGTGTGTATAAGGCATTAAACTATACCTCCAACTTCAAAGTGTGTATAAAGCCAAACATTTTTTTTTAATAGTGTCAGGAATGATTGGCACTGCTGTCATGTTTTATCTAGTAATCATTGTTACGACCAGAACTAAAAGTTAGGGTGAATTCAAATTTTGAGTTGTTACTGGAATAGAAATAAAGAGGTAGTCTTCCAATAGGGACAATTAGACACTAAAGATACCCTGTCAGCAAGTATTGCGCAGGCTTATTGGCAGTGTTTTTCCTTTCCAAATTTTTTTTATTTACATGCAATGTGCCTTTGTTAGAAAATCTGACTAGTTGGCTTCCAAACACTGCCCTGTCTCTCCTTGCATGTCATAACCCTCCTCTTCTGGGGTGTCTAATTATATCTGTTCTCCATGCGTGAAAGGGAATAATATAGAGTGTCACTTGAGTCTAGGGGGTGCTGACATCACATCTAAATGACAGTGCCCAATAGCAGTCTCAGAGCTTTGGATGTCTACACAAGGGGGCTTTTACAGCTAAAAAGAATACATAAAATATGTTAAATGCGCATATCTCTGTAACACTACTGTCTAAGCAAGTATTTCTCTTCGTTCAGAGAGATTTCATCTAGCTTCCTGTGGTGTCTATAGCGCAGGAAGTGATGGGAAATCTCCCCAATGGGACAAATTCATCAAATTAAAATATTAACCGGAGAGACAAGCAGTGCGATTGGTGCGCTGTGCCGTACCATGTTGTATGGACTATATACTTATATTTTTTTCTTATATCTGTGGGTTATTTATTGTGTTTTATCCCATATTTGATTTCATATATTATCACATACACCTGTAAGGTTGTTTATTGTTTCTGTATGGAAGCTTTTCTTCATCAATATTTGAAGCACTATATTGATATATAGTCTGCACATGATACATGTTTTTATACCAACCCTCAATCACGATTTTTGGTTGTCACGTAGTTTCTTGCGCTGCATTTTTTTTTTTTTTTTTTATACATATTTACTCAAAAACTGCAAGGAACATAACAAGGTGATGAGAAACAATTTTGATTAGATGAGAAGGTTCTATTTTTCTAAAATATAGTCAGTCCTGCAAACCATGGACACTTCCAGTAACAAATATTTTCAGGGAAAATCTGAAATTTAGGGACATTTGGCAATAATGAAAACATTTTAGATCGTTTTCAATGCTTTTCTACTCTGGTCTACATCTGTGTCATTTTTCTTCCACTTACCTCTCTGAACTAAGGGTAAGCAGGAATGTTCTACTTTTGAAGATAAGGTCAGACCATGTACTCAGCCCACATTTATTATTTTTTAAATCCAGTAATGTATAGCTTGTATAACAATGCCTTTTTTCTTCTGCAGAGAGCAGAAGCTGCTCAGAGAGAGGTTGAGAGTCTCAGGGAGCAATTATCATCTGTAAATAATTCCATTAGACTGACCTGCTGTTCTCCACCAGGATCCACCACACTGAATTCTGCTGTAAGTCTGTGTTCCAGTTTCCTGGAAAACTTGAGTGAAGAAGAAAAAAATACATCATCGTGTAAATAATATGCAGTGAGAGACTAACTGAATGACAGCAGAAAAGACCACGTGGTCTGTTGAGTCTGTCCTTTTTTCAACATCTTTCTCTCCGGATAGACCCGTGTTTACCCCCAAGCAGGTTTAGATTCACTTACTATTGACTGACTCATCGCTTCTGCTGAAAATCTGTTCCAGACATTCACTACTCTTATGGACAAAATGATTTTTTTAGATTTATGAAGTAATGTAAATCCTTGACCATAGCACAAAATTAGGGCATAAAGATACAGTGTCTTAGCACGTCAGCACTGGTTTCCTTGGTTCTGATCCCAGACAGGACACTATGTGCATGCAGTCTGCATGTTCCCCCTATGCTTTCATGAGTTTCCCTTGGGTAATCTGATTTAGTCTCCCACTCTAAAGACATACTAGTAGGTTAATTGGTTCCTGTCTGAATTGGCACTGGCTTGTGTGTACATCTAAATATGCATGTGAAATAGGGACTCTAGCTTGCAAGCTCCTTGAGGGCTGGGACTAATGGGAATGCACAGTATATGTAAAGTGCTGTGTGAAGTGTCAGCACTTTATACATACCCCTAATGATTAAAATATATTGATGAGGCATGCATGTTTAAGAAATACAATTAAACTTATTGACACTTAGACCTATTGGAAAATCTGCTGGTCAACATGGTACTGTGAATTAGAACAATTGTTTAAGGCATGAAACAAGGAAAAACGCATATATGGAGTCCGTGTGCCGCGCACCCCGAAAATGCAAAAACAAAAATGGGAAGGTCCCCCAGTGGGGTTTTTTAGCGGCATGATGTTCTCAATAAATAAGAGTGGTTGGATGATATTGAAGTTAAAATCTTTACTTGGTTTCAACATTGAATTACAATAAAATGTACAACATGGTTGGAGCATTTGTAAAATAATGTAGATAATATACATATAGTACACTCTGATTATACATGAAAATAAAAATAACAGTGGCAAAAATCAACAACAATACAATACACGTTACATCATGATTCAATTGTTTCCATATGAGTACCCCGACGCGTTTCGACCTAAACTGTCACGGTCTTCTTCAGGGAAATTGTACTCACTCAAGGGTTAATGAATTAATATGTAATCAGAGATGGTTGCTGAGAAGTAAAAATGATCTGAAGACCCCCATAGCAAGAGAAACCCCCGTTCCGCTTGACGGGAACCCACCAAACCGGGCTTACAAGGAGTCACAAGTGTGGATCATAGGGGGGAGGAGACGACCGGAAGACACATAGGCTCCATCCTAATGTATGTATGGAGGGAGCTGTCCCAGGATCACATGATCGTTTAAGGCATAAGCTCTTGTGCAGTGGTCAGAAGTTCAAAATATATATTTTTGTGGAGCTCTGCAGTAATATTATAGGGTATAGAGAACAATGGTGTGTGTGTGTGTAGAGGGTACAAGAAAAATATTGCAATAGTGGGGGCAGAGCAGGAGACTTGAGGATGGGGGAAGGTGGAGGAAGAAAACAGGTGTTAACAGAATTTGCCAACGTTTGGCAAAGTTTGAAGGAGGGTTTTATAATCCTCATTGCAGACAATCAGTTTGTGCCTAGACTCTATCTGTGGCAGAATCCAGTTCTGACCCTACTGGGACCCTTATTCTCAGAGTGTCAGGAGGCCCCTATCATTAATTCTAACTGAGACTGAGTACCTTCACAGCCTTCTCCTCTAGTACTGTATTTGAACATATTTCTGATAAGTAGATAACTCTAATATGAAAACTGCTGTTTCCAGTCCATCTAGAGAACTTTACCATCTGCTGTATCAGGTAGAGGGTCTTCTCCAGCTCATGTTAACACATAAAACTTCCCTATATCTTCTGTTCTATAAAAGTTCCTCCTTAAGGGCTGGAAACACTCCATGCTATTGTGGCCTTATCCTGATGATGTGATAAAACATTTTTCCTTTGATAGGGAATTCCTTGACAAATTACCTGTACCTTTTGTGAACTCTGCAGTTCTTCACTTTAATAGAAATCTCGTCACAGTGGTTGATGACGCCTTTTGCTTTATAGACTTCACTATAAAAAAATTCAGTATGGGTTTACTGGAACAACTCTTCGTCCCCAGTTGGTGGTGACTTTAATTGGTGAAACCATTTCCTAATGCATTACATCCTTTAGGAGGGACTCCTCCAACACAGAACAAGAACCTCAAGCTTTGTAACTTGCTGCGCAACTGCTAAAGCACCCTCCACTTCAGTTATAGTGGCCTCTTAGTTTGGTGTTCCACATGGCAGTAACATCTGTCTATGTGCGTTGGGAACTTTGACTACATGCCTGGGATGTAAAACGTGTTTAAACAATTCCTTCTTTACTTGACCTCTGAGGGAAGGCATGTCTTTGGTCATACACTTGCCCAAACTTCTTAATTCTCACTCTGTGCACCCAATTCAACACAGTAAATCTGTTGATGAGATAGAAGTACCCCAGTCTTGGTGCCTTTCCTTAATAGTTGAAATTTCCATATTTGCGCCACCATTTTCAGGTAGCATTGTTCAGAAATGTGCCCCTTTAAATTATCTTTAGTAAAGTTTCTACATTCCTTGAATCTCTCAGTGGCTGTTACCCACCCCTCAAGTTGGACTGCTTTTGGAAGTCCCCGTTGTTTTTGGTTTCTCAAAGAACGATAAAGAAAAATACATTTTTGTATTTACTGTAAAATCATTATCTTGAAGTCCATTGAGGGACACAGGTTCCACCCCTTTGTGTTTATTGTCCCTATGTAATATGTGCTCACAAATCTGAAGCCCCCAGGCCCTAGGGTGAGGTTATATGAGGGATTTTTTTCTGTTTGCCAGTGTGCACCTCCTGTAAGCAGCTGCACAAAACCCATTTATCTAAAAGTATCCACGATTCCTGTGTCCCTCAATAGACATCAATAAATCTTGTTTATGGTAAGTACAAAAGTCTTTTTTTTCTTCTGTACATTATGTCTACCCTGTATTAGAGATACTGTCACAGCTCCCAGTAAAAAATAAATAACATATGCATATAATCTATTGTACCTATGACAAGTGTTCTGTCAATATAAATCTGTATTGATGTTGCCCTTTAAGCTCAGAAAATACCTGTCTGTGTTTTGTTTAGGCAAAACATGCAAATAAAACTATGAATCTTTAGATACATTGCATTAGTTTGTGGAAATGCTGTTGGAAAATGCAGCTAATACTACACACTTTTCTGTGTTTTTTGCTGTCCTAATCGGCAACTGTTTCTGTTCTCAGAAAATGTCATTACTCTTCTTTTCCACAGTAATGAAAGTAGGCTAGTTCCGGCATTTAGAGCCTTTTTATTTCTTCAGGGAAGTTAACTGGATTATTAATGTATCTAATGGTATTGGACGTTTCTGTTAATTGTCTTTATTATTCAAAACCATGGTAACAAGCTTTTTAATGTTTTTTTCTTTTTCCATAGGATAAAACAAGCTTCTCTCTGTGTTCTGGGTCTCATCTAGAAGCAGCCTTAGCTGTTAAGGACAGGGAAATTTTAAGACTCTTAAAAGACATTCAACACCTGCAGAACACAATACAAGAACTGGAAGAGTCCTCGTCAAATCAGATAGCAGAGCTCGAGCAGCAACTTGTTATCAAGACAGAGGCCATTGCGGTATATTCTTAAAATAACATTGTATATCTAGATGTTCAAAAGACTGTAGCATCCAAAATGACATTGGCCCTCATGCATATAGGTGTTGGGTCTTGCAAGATAGAATTTCAGCTCAGAGCAGCTCTAACACTGCAGAGATGTGCCATGGGGCCCGTACTTATATAACACTTATATGACACCAACCATTTATGCAGTGCTTTATATATACATTGTACACTCACTGCACTCAAGGAACTTACAATCTAAGGTCCCTAACTCACATTCATACATACAGCACACATACTGGGGTCTATTTAGACAGGAGACAATTACCCTGCCAGCATGTCTTTGGAGTGTGGGAGGAAACCAGAATACCCAGAGCAAACCCACGCAGGTATAGAGGGAACATGCAAACTCCAGGCAGGTTGTGCCATGGTTGGGATGCAAACCAACAACCCTAAACAGTTCATGTGCATGCTGATGGGAAAATAAGCAGAGTGATAGAGGGATGAGCTCATCACTGTGCTCAACCTGGACTCAAATGAATTCTATTGGATAATGTTGGCAGAAAAAAAGTACTGGATGAGATAGAGGTTTATGAGCTAGAAACAGCCTAGGATGAGGTGGAATCTTGCAGCAAATGCTGGTTTTGTTATTTTAAAGGGCTATTCATTTTTAGCTTTTTATTTTTAGCTGGAGTTCTGCTTTAAAGAAGAATTCCAGATATGGCATTTTATACATAGTTACATTGGTCTGGCTTGGACCGATGTAACTATGTATGTAAGATATGTTTGGGATCCCACTAGAAGCTGGAAATCATCTTAGTTGACACCACTAATCCAGTGATCTCCACTAGCTTCTGAGTTCTGTTCCGCACAGTTGTCCTGCTGCATTGTGAACAGAGGAAGTCATCAGCATGGGCGCCATTCATAGGGGCAGACAGTGACTGCCCCACCTCTTCACCTTGTCCGATTAGATAGTGCTTTGCATTCTTTTCAAAAAATGCAAAGCATTCTCTGAATAACGCATGGGCTGAGTGGTCAACTTCCTGTGTTCAGAAAAGAAGCAGAGCCGCCACTTTGAACTGGACCCAGGAAGCTAATGGAGATCACTGGATTAAACGCAAGGTGGCTGGATAGCACGAATCGCTGTAGGTGTATGTTGGTCCATGCATGTGATATACTCAATGTCCGCCGGGGACCCATGATCGTGGTATACAGAGGCAGAATAAGGATCTGCCTATGTAAATAAGGCGGATCTCCGTTCTGACAGGGGACATGGTGGAGAGATCTGCTGTTCCCAGTCATCGGGAACAGCGGTGTTCCATGCAGCCCATCCCCCTTACAGGCAACATAGTTAACCCCTTGATTGCCCCCTAGTGTTAACCCCTTCCCTGCCAGTGTCATTTATACATTGATCAGTGCATTTTTATAGCACTGATCAATGTAATAATGTCACTGGTCCCCAAAAAGTGTAATTTGGGGTCAGATTTGTTGCAGTCCCGCTAAAAAAAATCGCAGATCGCTGCCCTTACCAGTAAAAACAATAAAATAAAAAAAGTCCCTAAATCTATCCCATAGTTTGTAGACATGATAACTTTTGCGCAAACCAATCAATGTAAGTCTATTGCGATTTTTATTTTATTGTTTACCAAAAATATGTAGAAGAATATATATTGGCCTAAACTGATGAATAAATTAGTTTTTTTATATATATTTTTTTTGGATATGTTTTATAGCAGAAAGTAAAAAAAAATGTAATGTTTTTTTTTTTTATTTACATTTTTTGTTTGTTTATAGTGCAAAAAAACACATAGGTGATCATACAAACCACAAAGGTGATCAAATACCACAAAAAGAAAGCTCTATTTGTGGGAAAAATAGGAGGTCAATTTTGTTTGGGTACATCGCCTCATGACCGTGCAATTGTCAGTTAAAGCGATGCAGTGCTGTATCGTTGAAAATGGCCCGGTCAGGAAGTGGGTAAATCCTTCCGGGGCTGAAGTGGTTAGTGGTATCTACTACAGTGATTTCTAGCTTCTAGGGCTGTCCCACAGGTAACATAGTTACATTGGTCCAAACTAGACCAATAAAGCTATGTATAAAAAGCCATATGTGAAATTCTTAAAAAAAAAATCCACCATTTCCATTTCTATGTTGCCTTAAGGCAGCCCATTCATTTTGAGTGTAACCTACAAAATCTGCAGCATTATTAGCAATGCAGTACACCACAATACATGCTATATGCATTGTGGTGCTCTGTATTGCACTTGCATTGGCTGTGTATATGCACAATTTACCATGTGTCACCACAAAGCATAGGTCTGAAGGGGGCCTCACAGTACAGATAAAGGAACTGAATATCCATGTAAATGGGATCATATTCCAGCAGAGCCCAATATAGCTTTATTGTGATACTTCATTATATTTATAGTTCCTTCATTATGGGACTAGGCTGTTGTTAAATAATATAAAAGATGAAACCTTAGTTTGATCCAGTGTAAACATACCACTGTTTTATTGAATATGGCTTTATGGTTATGTTTACATAGGGGTTTATTTACTAAAGGCAAATCCCCTTGGGAAGTGTAGTCACTGTAGTTCTGAGGGGGACATGCAAGGAACAAAAAAAACGTAATTTTTGCTTGTACATGATTGAATGATAAAATCAGCAGAGCTTCCCGTTGTTTCAGATCTTCCTCTCAAATCTAAAGTGACTGCACTTCCAAGTGCACTTGTAGTGCAAAGTGGATTTACCTTTAGTAAATGAACCCCATAGTGTTGCTCATGCATGCAAACATAAAGAATTATTTTGGCAGTTGATTACATATTTTCAAATGACAGCATCCTGTGAAAAACCCTTTTAATTTATATATATATATATATATATATATATATATATAAAAAAACAGTGAGGCTGAATACATTGGCCCGGATTCACATACCTTGGCGCATAGTTATGCCGGCGTAGCGTATCGAGTATACGCTACGCCGACGTAGCGCAGAGCGGCGAGCACAGTATTCACAAAGCACTTGCTCCCTAATCTACGCTGGGTTCCCTCTGCGTAACTCGTTGAAAGTGGCAGTGGGCATGAGCCATGCTAATGAGGCGTGACCCCATGTAAATGATGGGCCGAGCGCCATCAAGATACAAATAACGAACGGCGCATGCGCCGTCCCATGGTCGCATCCCAATGTGCATGCTCAGAATCATGTCGAAACAACCGCCTAAGTTACGTCGAATCACTGCCTACGACTTGAACGTAACCTACGACTAGACCTATTCATGTACTACGTAAACAACGTAAAAAACGACGGCTGTGTTCCCTGGTGCAGCCATTTGCATTGATGCTGCTGACTTACACCTGCTTTATGAGGCTTAAAGCGGAGTTCTGGCCAGGGCTGTGGAGTCGGAGTCGAGGAGTCGGAGTCGGGGGAAATTTTGGGTACCTGGAGTCGGAGTCGGCAAACAATGCACCGACTCCGACTCCGACTCCTACTAAATTTAGATTGGAATAAAAAAAAAAAAAGCAAGTTTAAATGTCCCAATTCACAAAAAGTTATAATTAACGACTTCTCTACTGTAAGGCTGCATTCACACCTAAGCGACAAAACGCCCGACGCGGGACGCTTCTGCCGCTAGAGGGGAGAATTCCCATTGCTGTCTATGGAGATGGTTCACATCTCATAGACGCGCAACGCCTGTCGCCTGAAAAAAGTCCCGGACCCTTTTTTTCACGCGACAGGCGCGTTTTCCCATAGACAGCAATGGGAATACTTTTAGGAAAAAAATAAATAAAATTGAAACATTTGTACTCGCGGCAAATCTGCCGCTACACGCGAACGCGGCTGTCGCTTAGGTGTGAATGCAGCCTAAGAATAAAGACCAATGCATGCAGTGCCTCACGTAACCGCAAAACGAACGCGTTAAGTGACCGTGAAGAAGCATGCTTTTCATGTGCTTCACTATATGGCACGCAACGCACAATTAGGAGCGGCAATACTTATACTTTCCATAGTGATGTGTTCTGCTTTTACAGGGAACGCATGTTAGGCCGGGTACTCACGACCAAACATGTATGGTGAAAGCGGTCCGTCGGACCGTTTTCACCATACATGTCTGCCAGAGGGCTTCTGTACGATGGTTGTACACACCATCGTACAGAAGTCCGCGCGTAAACAATACGCGGGGCGTGTCCGCGGTGTCGCCGCGTCGATGACGCGGTGTCGCCGCGACAATGACGCAGCGACGTGGGCGGCCCGCCTTTAAAATGCTTCCACGCATGCGTCGAAGTCATTCGACGCATGCGAGGGACGGCGGGCGCCTGGACATGTACGGTAGGTCTGTACTGACGACCGTACATGTCCGAGCGGGCAGGATTCCAGCGGACTGTTTTAAAACAAGTCCAGGAATATTTGTCCGCTGGGAAAAGGCCCGGCGGGCAAATGTTTGCTGGAATTCGGCCCGCTCGCGCCCACACACGACCAAACATGTCTGCTGAAACTGGCCTGCGGACCAGTTTCAGCAGACATGTTTGGTCGTGAGTACGGGGCCTTAGAGAACCAGTAAGTGTCCAAATAAAAAAATTCCAACAGGAGTTTTATAAAGCACTAAAAGAAGTTGAAAAGTATGATCGCTCATCAAAACTTACTGTTGAAGAAGCCATCCTTGTTTATCCAGAGATCGTTAGTGATGTGGCCAGAATAGTTACTGCAACGCCACCCACACAAGTCAGTGTCGAAAGATTATTTTCAGCCCTAAAAATAATAAAGTCGGACTTAAGAGCCTCTATGAAAGAGGATCTGGCAGAGGCAATTCTCTTCCTTAGAACTCTACATTGAATTGATTTGCATTTGCTAAGCCTAGAACTACATTTCAAGATTAAACCATTTCTAGGTTTTGCAGATTTTGTTTTTGGTTCATTATAGATAAGCTTTGTTTTTGTTCTAAAACAACCAAATAATGTGGTTTGTATTTTTGAACTGGTAAAGATCGTGTTCCTGATGTTTATGCCTGCTGCTACTATCCAGTCACTTGATTGTTTTCATTGTGTTTGTCTTTTGCTTAAACTGTGCAATACAGTAGACTGTTGGCTTCCCAGTCAGTAGTCCTGTGGTAGGTTGCGTTTCTTTCCCTCAAGGAATGTATAAAATACATGTTGGAAGGCTGGACGGAGGCCGGCCTGTGTTTGTAGGCGGAGTCTGGGGGAGTACTTATCCTCCCTTCTCTGCCGGGTCCAGCGTCGGCCTCTTTTCCTGTGGATGTGCGTCACTTCCGCCGCGACCGCCGACGTCATTTCCGGGCGCCAACTAGCGTGGAGAGAGCTGAGATCGCGGCTCCAGTTCGTCTCCAGGCCACGAGGGCTTCAGGTATTCTGGGGGGGGGGCCGCGACTAGCATTGGGGACTGGCGTCCCCTGCTTACATTGCGCCCGTAGATTCGCCTCGTGGCAGCGGGGGGGGGGGGCTGGCTGACGGGGGGGCTGGCTGACGAGGGGGGCCTGGCTGACAGCACTCATTTCAGCAGCCACAGGGGAAACCCCGGGAGCCTCACAAAGGGGGGGGGGTATCATACATGTCGCCAGATCTGGCCGGAGGGGATAGGGGCCAGGGGAGGGGGGGGGGTTCCTGGTATCTGCCTGCATATTTGTGTTGTTCATCTGGCTTGTCATTGATGTCATTGGTAAACTGCTGACCACCCTGTGTCATGTATTTTCCATACAGATTTGCCGGTCTTGGGAGGGGGGGGGGGGGTAAGATCTGTCAATCAGTGGTGGGGGGGAATTCATCATGGTCATCTGGCACGACCACGCGTTTATCTCGCAACAGCCATGCGATTTGCCTTTGATGAATGGTCATACGTTTGTCTTGTTAACAGTCATGGTTTCTTGGTAAACAGTCATGCGATTTGTCGGATAAAAGAAGCGGTCACGCGATCTGTCTGATGAAACGGTCATGCGATTTGTCTGATGAAACAGTCATGCGATTTTGTCTGATGAAACAGTCATGCGATCTGTCGGATAAAGACGGTCATGCGATCTGTCTGACGAAACGGTCATGCGATTTGTCTGATGTATCGATCATGCGATTTTGTCTGATAAAACAGTCATGCGATTTTGTCTGATGAACAGTCATGCGATTTTGTCTGATGAACAGTCATGCGATTTTGTCTGATGAACAGTCATGTGATTTTGTCTGATGAAACAGTCATGCGATTTTGTCTGATGAAATGGTCATGCGATTTGTCGGACAAAATGGTCATGCGATGGGGGGGGGGGTAACTGCACGGTTGCCGTGAGCAAACTACCATGCGATTTGTCTGGTCAGGACGGTCTTGCGTTTTGGCTTGGCAGATCGTCATACCAATGGTCTTCAGGGATTGTCATGCAACATGTCGTCAGTACGTGTCATAAATCAGGTTCGGGGGAATCTCATGCGATCTGTCAATGGTAAAATTGTCATGCGGCTTTCACTGATAGGTCGGTCATCTTCAGTGTGTCGGACGTGCGGTTTTCATTGATCAATCTGTCATGCGTTTGCTTCAATCTTATAAGGAGGGCAGTTGCCGCCTCACTGGGCATTTCGGGTGGGGGATGCGGTCGCTTAGGGCGGCAATTTCACATCGTTACCACATTCATTTCTTTTGTCTGGTTATACATTTCTTGCGCTCATTTCTCCGTCGGTACATATGGTATTAATTCTTTCAGGTCGGATTACAGTGTCTTCCCGGTGTCAGCTGGTACGTATTTGCTCGCTTTTAGGGGTACAGTTAGTTTTCCAGGTCCATTTTGCTTTCTGGTTCTGTCACGTCTACAGTTCCGTACAGGCTGAGGGTCATTAATTGATTGTTGGACCACAATCTTCTCGCCGTACATCTCATGTCTGGTATGGCACCATTATTTCTCATTTATACATACCCACCACGCTCCTGAGTGTTCGTTTTTAATTACCTGTTGTCGCGCTGCAGGTCGCTCGGGCTCACTCATTTCACTCATTTCGTTTCATCATTTCAGGGTCGGGGTCCCGCTTGGTAGGTCACGCGCTATTTCCGGCCACCTAGGCAGTCACGCATTCGGGCTGGCTGAGGGGTGAGGGCTTTCATGTTATTCTTTGTAGTTTGTCTCTTTAGATTTCGGTATGTCTCAAGTGGCTGATAGCGAGGACTTCTCGTTCGTCCCGCCTACACCGCCACGCGGGGGTTCGGAGCTCGGAAATTCACCATCCTTGAGAAGTTGGACCGTGCCCAGACTCATGGCTGAACTCCGCCGCAAAGGCATTTCTTTCCCCTCTTCGGCTAGGAAAGCAGAACTGTTTAGGCTATGCTTCCCACCCCTGTCACAATCATCTCCCGCCACCAGCGCTGAGCATGCAACGGTGCATAACACATTGGTACAGGTCCATGCACTGCTAAACACACTGGCTACCTCCATGGTCCAGTTGCAGGAAAGGATGGAGGTGATGGAGGCCCGGGCCTTGGTTAATACAGTAATACCAGCCTCTACCGTGGTGGATTCAGCATCCCTAGCGCTCCCAAGCCCAGCCGCAGGTAACGTCGCTACTTTACCTTCAGCGGTACCATCTCCGTCGGCTTCCCCACCTGTGGTATCTCCAGCCCATTTCATCCCGGCCAACATCAAAAAGGACATCTTGGAGGGGAAAGATGTTAACTTGGCCTCCCTGCTCATAGCGGCTCAGGATGTGTCAGAAAATAAATCTTTTACTTGTGGGGAAGTATCTGTAGTTCTAAAGACCAAAGACCCCAGGCTGAGTCGGAAACTCAGTGTACCGGAATTTGTGCTGGCTTTTGGTATTTTTAGGGATATCATCTGTTCTGTTAGCCCAGGTAGAAGGGAGGAGTTGGACCTTTATCTTCATAAGGTTGTGGATCTGGCCCATAAATACGGTGGCACAATATTTTATGATTACCACCGATCCTTTGCAGCTAAGGTGGCAGCCACCTGGGCTCAGTTCCAGGTGGTGTCATGGTGGGGGGCCATTGACATGGAGCTATTTTGCAGACACTTTGCTGGTCAAAAGTCCCCGGTATGTACCAGCTGCCAGTCCTCGGCTCATACCACGGCCTGGTGCTCCAATGCGGAAGCCTCCAGTCAGGTAGGGCCCTCCAGGCAGGTGGCAGGGGGGTCTGCTGGAACACTGGGGCAGGTGGACAAATTGGGTAGACCCATACGATACCTTGGGAAAGCGCAGCTGTGTAACAACTACAATTATGCAGGTTGCAATTTCAACCAGTGCAGGTTGTTGCATGTTTGCGCTAACTGCTTCAGGGCCCACCCCAAGTCCGCCTGCTTGATCAAGCCAATTAGCACAGCCTGACTAAGCCGAGTCAACATTTCTTTGCTAGGGGATCTCCTTGAGGACCACCCAGCACCAGCAGTCAGGCAGTTTTTGCTGGAAGGGTTTTCTGCAGGGTTTCATACTGGCCTCATCACCCTGCCGACAGAAACTTTCGAGTGTAATAATTTAAGGTCTGCAGAAAACAACCCAGTGATTGTCGACGAGTTGCTTCTAGCAGAGCTGGCCAAGGGGTTCCTCATCGGCCCCTTTTCATCATCCCCCTTTTCCATGTGGAGGGTGAGCCCCATCGGGGTGGTCTCCGGCAAATTTTCTAATAAATTCCGTTTAATTTACGATTTGTCTGCGCCTCATTCCTCTCATATCCCTAGCCTCAACTCACTCATCCCCTCCGAGGAATTTTCACTAAAATATGCATCTGTTGACTTGGCTATCCAACACATCCTACAGTTGGGTAGGGGTGCTTGGCTTTCCAAAGCGGATATCACTGACGCCTTTAAACTACTTCCCATTAGTCCGGCCCTCTGGCAGTGGCATGGTATCAAATGGCAAGGGCAGTATTTTTTCGCTACCAAATTAACGTTTGGTTCAAAAAGCAGTCCGTTTTTGTTTGACACCTTTGCCCGGGCATTGCATTGGATCCTGGAGGACTACGGTAGTTGTCAAAGGGTCATTCACTACCTTGACGACTTCCTGTTGTTGGAAGACCCTGGGCGCCCACCCAGGGATCTGCAGGTACTTACGGGTTTATTTTCAGGGTTAGACGTCCCGCTAGCAGCTCATAAAATGGAGGGCCCAGCCAAGGTCATCACCTTCTTGGGGATCACGCTGGACTCTGAGCTTATGGTCGCTAGGCTGCCCTTGGAGAAGCTGGCCAGGATTCGTCAGGTCATCCATCAGTTTGTTCGTTCCCCGGTATGTTCAAAAAGGGACTTGCAGTCTCTATTGGGGATGCTCAACCATGCCATGAGGATCATTCCTCAGGGCAGGGCGTTTGTGTCCAGGTTACTGGCTGTGCTTCCCCAGGGTCAGGATTCGGACTCCCCGGTCAGGTTGCCAATGGATGCCCAAGCCGATTTGATCATGTGGGATCAGTTCCTCTGTCGCTGGAATGGTATCTCCATGTTCATCCCGCAGCCTTCAGAGAATTCCCCTCGAGTTTTTTCAGATGCTGCCGCTTCGGTCGGGTTTTCCGCCATCTTTGGTCAGCAATGGTTAGCTAGTCGCTGGCCCCCAGAGGTGTCCCATCTGCCAAAATTTGCTCTCACGTCGGCATTGTTTGAGATTTACCCGATCCTGGCGGCGGCAGTCACTTGGGGCCCTGGCTGGGCAGGCAAGTCAGTCATATTCTTTACGGATAATTTGGCTACAGCCAGAATTATCAATAAAGGCAGGTCAGGGTCCCTTTTGATCATGTCATTTATGCGCAAGCTGACTTGGCTGGGCTTGTCGTATAAATTTCATTTCCAGGGGGAATTTATTAGGGGAGATCAGAACGGTGCAGCAGATGCCTTATCTCGTCTCAACATGCCACAATTTTTCTTTCAGCATCCGGCAGCAGATCGGACGGGCCAGCCAATTCCCCCCTTTGCACTGTTGGTCATGGATTAAGTTTTTTCCGGTCTCAGGCGGTCGAGCTGGCCAACAGGTCGTTGTCCAGGAACACGCTGAAGGCATACACCACGGGTTGGAGGGTTTTCCTCAGATTCATGTCTCTATTTCCGTGTGAGGGTCCCACAGATTCTTCATACTTCATGTCGTTCTCTGCTTATTGCCATAGTGAGCTAGCCTTATCGGCCAGAACCATCAAGACTTATTTGGCAGGGGTTCAGCATTTCAGGTCCCTACAAGTGCCGGACAGGCCGTCCATTTTTGCCGCTCACCCTCTAAAAGCCGTGCTGAGGGGTATCCAGAGAACCCAGGGGTCCTCACGGTTATCCCGTCAACCCATCACCGGGCAGATTTTCCGCGACCTGTCGGATATTCTGTCCTCTTCTCCTTTTGGTATGGGTCCCAGTTTGGTCCTTAAAGCTGCCATCTACCTCAGTTTCTTTGGGTTCCTCCGTCCCGGGGAGGTGTCCAGAGCCAGCTGCCATGCTCCAGTTCTGCTCAAAGGGAGTCTGACCAGGTTTCCCGAGCATTACGAGCTACAGCTCCCCAACAACAAGACCAGGCAGATTGGCCAGGGGTTTGTGGTGAAGTACTATCAGACTCGCAATCGCTGGTGCCCGGTTGAGGTGCTCGACTCTCTCTGCGGGGCATTCTCAAGCTCACCCCGGGATAGTCCGTTGCTCCCCTTTCCTGCGCATCCTATCACCTCCAAACAATTCATTGGGCATGTCAGGATTCTTCTTGCCAAGCTGCATCTGAATCCAGGGCGCTTTTCCGGACATTCCTTTAGAATTGGAGCAGCGTCCGCAGCATCCAAGCAAGGGGTCCCGTCATACATCATCAAGCACATGGGTCGCTGGAGTTCCTCCTGCTATAGCAGATATATCCCTGAACCGCACTTGGAGGTGCGTAGGGCGTTTGCCACCCTGTTGGATTAAATATACTCTGTTTCAATAAAGCTTCATTACCTATCTTGTGTCTTTTGCCCTCTTTTAGGCGTACCGTCCAGCTAGGCCAAGGCACGCCACAGGCCTTGGTGGTTGGGGTCACTACGTATTACGGGTGAAGATTCTGACTACAAGTTGGAAGGCTGGACGGAGGCCGGCCTGTGTTTGTAGGCGGAGTCTGGGGGAGTACTTATCCTCCCTTCTCTGCCGGGTCCAGCGTCGGCCTCTTTTCCTGTTTCCCACCCTCCCGGCCCCCTTTTCAGGTATAGGCTTCATTATTCATTTCTCATATTCAGGGTATGCCCTCTTTTAGGTGTACCGTCCAGCTAGGCCAAGGCACGCCACAGGCCTTGGTGGTTGGGGTCACTACGTATTACGGGTGAAGATTCTGACTACAATCGCATATTAATACAGAGGAGTCGGGGAGTCGGAGTCGGAAGTACATAAAACTGAGGAGTCGGAGTCGGAGTCGGAACATTTATCTACCGACTCCACAGCCCTGGTTCTGGCCACAATTTCACTTTTTAAATATAAATACCCCTGTAATACACAAGCTTAATGTATTCTAGTAAAGTTAGTCTGTAAACTAAGGTCCGTTTTGTTAGGTTGTTACAGCATTTAGACACTTTATAAAATAGAAATTGACTGGGGCCATCTTAAGTGTGGGCATCATGAAGCCAGACTGTATGACTTCCTGGATTTCAGCCTTGCAGATCTCGCACATGCTCAGTGCTGCACAAGCAGTGTCAGATCAGGTTTCAGCACCTGTGCTGTCCAAGTCACATGATTCTTTGAGACTGGGGAGTGCGCAGACTCCTGGAAAGTTACACCCACTACATTCCCAGGAGTCTGTGCGGTGTACGTTAGGAAGCATTAAGCACCTAGGTGCAGGAAGTGGGAAGATTAAATATTCTGCCTAGCAACAACACTTTAAAGGCATCTAAAAAAAAAAAAAAAAATTCGTAAAGGACTAATGACATTTTTTTAAAACTACTGATGTAATGTTATATTTATGGGTGGAACTCCACTTTAACTTTATGCCGAACGTACGACTTACGTAAACCGCGTATATTAATGCGCCGGGCGCAAGTATGTTCGTGAATCGGCGTATCTCACTCATTTGCATATTCAAATCGTACATCAATGAGAGCGCCCCTTGCGGCCAGCGTAAATATGCGCCCACGATACGACGGCGTAGGAAACTTACGTCGGTCGGATGAAGCCTATTTTCAGGCATATCTTGCTTTCAGAGTCAGGCGCATAGATACGACGGCGCATATGTGCACTTACGCTGCGTATCTCAAGATACGTCTGCGTAAGTGCTACGTGAATCCGGGCCATTGTGTCTGGTTGCTTGTCTCCCTAAGGAATAGTGTACTTATCAGCTATGCAAGCATCCCTGTTTTTTTTGCACTAACTCCTTTCATTGCTGAACAATGTAGATGGGCAATTATGGTGAACAGTGAAAGATAGAGAGCAGAACATGTCATATTGTCTGGATCACTGTTCCATTCAGTGTTTACTAAAAGCTCTTATCTTCATCTCCAGTAGCCCACATGTGCAGTGCCATGAGCAGAGACTCAGTGTCTGTGCTTTACAGCATAACAATTATGATGGTGCTGCTTAAACAAGGTAAAACATTGCAGACAGATTTGTAACAGGTAGTGGCCAGCTAATAAATGTGTAACCTGGATGTCCATAACTTGTAGTCTCATGACCTGCCTTTATTCTTCTTCTTCTTCTTCTTATAGAAACTGGAGGAAAAGTTACAAAGTCAGTCAGATTACGAAGAAATTAAAACAGAACTGAGGTAAGGTTCCCCCCTCCCTCTGGTAAGTGGGCTCTGTATCAGTCTGATTAATAATGTGCCATGGGGAACACTTCACGCTTCCAGCTTTATAATGCAATAAATAAGACAGCATTGTCACCGGGGGTTGTTTATACCTATTACAATGCTGTATATATTTACTCTTGTGTCGTGCACAAAATACATATCCATCTGTTATTTTAAAACACCACATATAAATCTGCTGTGTGTTTACCCAACAACTGGAGAAAATATGCACCATTCATAGTCTTTATTCAGAAGCTGGGCTTTGTGGGTTTGCAACACCTAACAAAACCTGTGAAGGTTCTTGTTTATCCAGGTCATCGTATAGATAGTTAGTTAGTTAGTCAGTCAGTCAGTCACGTTCAACTGGGCTTGTTCCGTTTATCTTCAGGAAACATTTCAGGGACACTTTCTCTTTCTTGATTAATTCGTAATTTCTCACAGGTTGGAAGAAGCTGTCAAGCTTTTGAATTTAAAGGGTAAGTTCACCTTAAAATCTGTAAGGTGAACTTACACTGGACCCCTCCCCATCCCCCCTGACCTGAGGTCAACGATCACCCGCTAGGAGACATCGGGTCGTCTCTTTACCGATCCAGGGATTTGAAATCTAACTGAAGACTAAAATCAATTTTTTTTCTTTAAATATAACATATAAAAAATAACAAATCTGTTATACTTACCTGCTCTGTGCAGTGGATTTGCACAGAGCAGCCCAGATCTTCCTCTTCTCGGGTCCCTCGCTGGTACTCCTGGCCCCTCTCTCCTGCCAAGTGCTCCCACTTAGCAGCTTGCTATGGGGGCACCCGAGCCGCAGCTCAGTGTGTCCATTCAGACACAGAGCAGCAGTTTGTCCCTGCCTCCTCTCTCCTGATTGGCTAACTGACTTTGATTGACAGTTGCTGGAGCCAATGGTGCCACTGCTGTGTCTCAGCCAATCAGGAGGGAGATGGCCGAGGCACTCATGCAACATTGCTGGATAGAGCTGGGAAAGCGGGGGAGCTGAGGGGGCTGCTGCATACAGAAGGTATTTTATCTTAATGTGTAGAATGCATTAAGATAAAAAAAAAAAAACGTCTGCCTTTACAATCACTTTAAAGATCATAACAGAGACCTTGAAGATAGGTTTCTTTCACTTTGTAAAATCTTACAGGCACCTGCTACTGTACTTGAAGCCTGGTAGCCTGCTAAGTTTCTGCTGTCAATGAAAATAAAGGGAGAAGGGCTATAAATTAGTGTTTTCTTTGTGGACTTTGAGATTTATTTATGCACAATGCCTACAGCTATGTAGATCAGGTTCATTTTAAAGTGCTTTTATTGTTTGTTCTGAATAGGTAAATTATTTAATGTGCATAGTCTAGGTATATGTGTTATATACCTATCATATATTTTATTTATATATATTGGGTGTTTGAATTACTGGTACATTATATTTTGTTTGTCTGCTTAAGTTCTTATCACTGTAAATCTACAGCAGTTTAAGTGAGTTAATAGAGTTTGATTGATTTTAAAGGATGCTCCAATCACAGATTATAAAGTGTTTTGATCCCATAGGATTCTTGGAACACACTCACTAGGGGATTTTAGGGCAGCATATTAGACAGCCAGGCAAGACTTGTGTAGGATCATCGCTTTGCTCGGCAGTTGTGTCTGAAATCCAGAGGGAGTCTGCGACAAGCTCTTCAGCCTGGGCCCTGGAGACTGGCAGTGAGGCATTAGCCCATGGAACAAATGTCATTGTGCTGATGGATTAGATTATCCACTACATGGTGACAGTTTTACACAAAAATAACCACTCCACTTACAGATTAAAACCAAGTTATGAGAACTGATTATTGGATTAAAGCAGAAGTATGGTTTATTATTCTAATTCTTTTACGTTTTTACTTTTTTCACAGCATTCTGAAAGCTATGAAGTCTGTCTCTGCCAGCTGTGGTCTTGCATTGGTTAGTAATTTGTAGTCACATGTATTTACAGGCTAACAGAATTAAGACAATTGAGACAATTTTTTAAAATGTAATTATAATTTGCAGGAATCCCCCAAGGGAGAAGCTAGCCTACCAATCAAAAAGGAAGTATTCTACCCATCATCGAACTATCTATTAGGGAATCCAGGTGTACCCAGCTGTGGTATGTAATCAGGTTATGGTTGTGAATAGCTCACATACACAAGAACTTGTCATTTACCATTGATGCACACCTTACTGTATGCTGTCTCATTGTACATCTGTAAAGAGCGCCTATCAATTGTACACTTTATTTTGGAATTCATTTATTAGTAGAGAATGTTGCTTTAGAATGTAAATGTTTCCTTAGCTCAGATTGCCATCTACTAGTGTATCTCAAGTACTACACCCCGTTAAACACTGGGTAAGGTTTTCTTAAATAACAGAGAATGTCGATTAAGCTTTGTGAATAAGGTAAAGCTACGTTAAAAAATACAGCTGCTTCGACAAAATTTGATTGAAAAACGACTTTTGTCAAGCCATGTTTTGAGAAGTTGTAAAAAAAAATCTGATGTTTTTCAGGGTGATCTGTTTGTTCACCCTTTTGACCTTTTGTCATAATGATATACAGTCCTACCTGATAAAGATATCAGGTTGACGAATGGTCAGACCTGGCAAGCTGGATCTGCTTGTGTATAGCCAGGTGTACTTAGCTGACTTGCAAAAGTTACTGTCATTTGCATTTCTGCCACTTTTTCTTAGTGAGCAGAGTAGAGCTGGGAAAATAGATTGCAGATTAAGATAGATTTCTTCATAATTGCTGTACTTGAAATATGTTGCTTAGTGCATGAAGTTCAAACCTGCTTCTTAACCTATGAATGTCCAATTGGCTAATCAATTTTTCTTTTTCATGTTATATTTTTAGTTTATAAGGATCAATAATCTTTTGTTTTCTTTCTGTCATCATTTCTAGAGGAAGATCATTCCCAAGATGCAACAAAATATCCTGTACCAACTGAGAGACCATACTCAGCATCCCCTATGAACATAAATGGAGACTGTACACCCAGTCCTTGCCACTCTATGCTGGAATCATCCTTGTCAAGCAGAGCTCAGAGAAACTCCTGCCCATCCTCTGCTTGCTCCAACATTAGCGAACAATTAGCAGCAGATCCCCTGCGTAAAAATCAAGTTGCTTCACCATTACTCAAGATTGAAAACAACTCAGCACTTAGTTACCCATCTTCTTTTTATACACTAAAGGCCAGTGCAGTCTCACACAATCACCAGTCAAGTGGGAATCACGAGTCTAGCCCGCTCAGTGATCACTCTGAGGGGACCAATTCCAGCTCAGTGGATGATGAGCATCTAGATACATCCGAAATTGCTTTCCAAGTCAAGGAGCAACTGCTGAAACATAACATTGGACAGCGTGTATTTGGCCACTATGTTTTGGGACTCTCTCAGGGCTCAGTAAGTGAGATTCTGGCACGTCCCAAACCTTGGCGAAAACTTACTGTTAAAGGGAAGGAGCCTTTCATTAAGATGAAGCAGTTTATATCAGACGAGCAGAATGTTCTAGCACTCAGAACTATACAGGTGCGGCAAAGAGGTACGTGGATTAAAGTGATACTAAATACACACTGTTTAATTGTATATCATCACTTCTCTTTCTTTATATGGATGATGGCACTATAATTATTTTAACCACTTCCATACCAGGCACTTACGCACCTTCCTGCCCAAGCCAATTTTCAGCTTTCAGCGCTGTCGCACTTTGAATGACAATTGCGCGGTCATGCAACACTGTACCCAAACTAATTTTTTATCATTTTGTTCCCACAAACAGAGCTTTATTTTGGTGGTATTTGATCACCTCTGCGATTTTTATTTTTTGCGCAACAACTAAAAAAAGACAAAACATTTTGAAAAAAATTACGTTTTTATTATTTTCTGTAAATTTTTTTGTAAATAAGTAAGTTTTCTTTTTCAATTACGGGCACTGATATGGCGGCACTGATGGGAACCGATGAGGTAGCACTGATGGGCACTGATGAGGCGGCACTGATAGGCGGCGCTGGTATGCGGCACTGATGGGCACTCATAGGCGGCACTGGGCACTCATAGGCGGCACTGATGGGCACTCATAGGCGGCACTGATGGGCCCTCATGGGTGGCACTTATGGGTGGCACTGATCGGTACTTATGGGTGGCACAGATGGGCACTGATAGGTGGGCACTGGGCATAGATGGTCACTGAGAGGTGGTACTGATGGACACTGAGGGGTGGCACTGAGGGGTGGCACTGATGTCATTGCTGGGTATCACTCCAGTCAGTGCCCATGTTGCCAGTCAGGAAGAGCCATTTGTGGGCACTGATTGGCATTTATTGTGCTCTTTTTTTTATTGTTTTGGTTTTTTTATTGTATTTATGGGGCCATGGTGGCTTCCCTGGTGGTCCAGTGTGGGCATCCGAGGGGGGGCTGCTCTGATAAACAATCAGCGCGAGCCCCCCCTGTGAGGAGAGCCACCGATCGGCCCCATAGTGAGGAAGAGCCGATCATCGGCTCTTCCTGTTTACATCATGATCAGCCATGATTGGACACGGCTGATCACATGGTAAAGAGCCTCCGCCGGAGGCTCTTTACCGAGATCGGAGATGCAGGGTGTCAGACTGACACCCCGCATCACCGATCGCCACGCTGTGCGCCCCCACGGGCGCGCGGCGGGTGTTATCCTGCAGGACGTCAATAGACGTCCAGTCAGGATTTCGGAACCACTTCCCGGACGTCAATATACTTTCTGCCTGCACTACAGCCTAAAGACAGCTACATCGCAGGCTTCCAGTGTTGAGAGGGCGTTCATAGACGCCCTCCCGTGATCACGCTGCTTGGCCGCCCCTTCGGCATGCGGACGGTGTGCTCTGTGATCGTTGAGTCCTTTGGACTGGGCTAATCACAGATCAGGATAAAGGACCAATCACATCAGCCCCTTAGGGGGGTAGTGCTACATTGACATGATAGCATCATGCAGTTGCTGCAGATTTTTCGGCTGCACAGCCATGATGCAAATCTCCTGTTCCACCACATCCCAAAGATGCTCTATTGGATTGAGATCTGATGACTGTGGAGGCCATTGGAGTACAGTGATCTCATTGTCATGTTTAAGAAACTAGTTTGAGATGATTTGAGCTTTGTGACATGGTGCATTATCATGCTGGAAGATGGGTACACTCTAATCATAAAGGGATGGACATTGTCACCAACAAAAGGGAGGGCGTGGCATTTAAATTATGCTCAATTGGTACTAAGGGGCCCAATGTGTGCCCAGAAAATATTCCCCACACCATTACACCACCACCGTTGATACAAGGCAGGATAAATCCATGCTTTCTTGTTGTTTACCCCAAATTTTTTTTTTTTTTTTTACTTTATTTCTTTATTGAGGTATTTATTTTTTTACAATCTACAACAAAACAGTCGTCCCCTCAAGTACCCCAGCCATCCCCCCGTTCTTCCCACCCCCCTATCAAACATAGGGTAAAGAGAGGAGAAAGAGAGCAGTTAGTAAAACATTAGTATCTTAGGTGTTTCCTGGGAGGGTATGAGGCCTCGTATACACGACCGGTTTCCTTGGCAGAATCAATCAAGAAACTTGGTGGGAGAGATTTTTTTGCCGAGGAAACCGGTCGTGTGTACATTTTTCATCGAGGAAACTGTCGAGGAACTCGACAAGCCAAAAAGAGAACAAGTTCTCTATTTCCTCGACGGGAGTCTCAAATTGGTTTGTCGAGTTCCTGGTCGGGCTGGTTTCCGACGAGAAACTTGAGCGTGTGTATGCTAAGAAAGCTGCGCTTGCTCAGAATAAAGTATGAGACGGGAGTAAAAGTAGCATTTGTAATGGAGATAACACATTTTTCAAGCTGGAACAGACTGAAAAGTGCAAATCGTCTGTTACCAAACTTTTACTTAAAGCGGGAGTTCACCCAATGATGTTTTTTTTCTCTTTTCCCCTTAGATGTATGCTCATTTAGTCTAGGGGAATCGGCTAGTTGTTTTAAAATCCGAGCATTACTTACTGTTGTAGAGGGCGATCTTCTCCGCCACTTCCGGGTATGGGTCTTCGGGAGTGGGCGTTCCTTCTTGATTGACAGTCTTCCGACAGGCTTCCGAAAGGCTTCCGACGGTCGCATCCATCGCGTCACGAGTAGCCGAAAGAAGCCGAACGTCGGTGCGGCTCTATACTGTGCACCGACGTTCGGCTACTTTCGGAAAATCGTGACGCGATGGATGCGACCGTCGGAAGCCTTTCGGAAGCCTATCGGAAGACTGTCAATCAAGAAGGAACGCCCAGTCCCGAAGACCCATACCCGGAAGTGGCGGAGAAGATCGCCCTCTACAACGGTAAGTAATGCTCGGATTTTAAAACAACTAGCTGATTCCCCTAGACTAAATGAGCATACATCTAAGGGTAAAAACAGCATTTTACCGGCGAACCTCCGCTTTAACACGCAGTAACATGAGATTAGCAAAACCAGCCCCAAGAGTTTAGCCAGTGGAATCGAACTTCCCCTGTCGTTGTATGTGTTGTATGTCACCGCGTTTGAGAACGAGGAGATTTTGTCTTGACAGTGTGTACGCAAAGCAAGCTTGTCGAGTTCCTCGACAAGCCTAACAAGGAACTCGACGAGGAAAACGATGTGTTTCGCCCGACGAGTTCCTCGGTCGTGTGTACGAGTCGTGCAGGTAGACCTATCTAATATTCCAATTGAATTTATATTCCTACTCAGTCGCTACCCCCTCTCATTATCATCCCTTTCACACACTCATCCATCATTTTAGATTTAGGTCACCTCTCATCATTTGAGTGTTTTTCTACTCTATTAATATTCAAATGTTAATCCCTCTTGCTTCCCATCAGGGTTTCCAGATATTGTTGTATTTCTTTATGACCCCTTGCTTTGCATATACCGATTTCTCCTTAAAGCGGGGGTTCACCCCCAAAAAAATGTTAACATTACATTCAGCCGAGTTGTCAGAATGACAATCGGCTGTTTTTTTTTATTTCATCCCCGTACATATCGTATTTTCACCGCCGCTTCCGGGTATGTCTTCTGCGGGACTGGGCGTTCCTAACTGGTTGACAGGCTTCCGACCGTCGCATACAGCGCGTCACGAGTTGCCGAAAGAAGCCGGACTGCGAGTCGGCTCTATACAGCACCTGCGCACCGACGTTCGGCTTCTTTCGGCAACTCATGACGCACAGTATGCGATGGTCGGAAGCCTGTCAATCAATTAGGAACGCCCAGTCCCGCAGAAGACATACCCGGAAGCGGCGGTGAAAATACGGTATGTACGGGGATAAAATAAAAAAAAATTGCCGATTGTCATTCTGACAACTCGGCTGAATGTAATGTTAAAAACATTTTTTTGGGGTGAACCCCCGCTTTAAGAATTACCACATTCCTGCTATTTACCCCTTCCCTACTGGACGAGGGTGATGCCGACTGCCATCTCAGGGCAATCAGCTTCCTTGCTTGAAATAAGCATCTCAGGACTGTGACCCAGGTTTCCTGGATTTCCTAATCCTTCTACTAATCTCAGGAGGCAGTGCTTCGCCTCCAGCTCTGTGGAGTTTTCCAACACCCGGGCGATGGTCCCTATAACCTCTGTCCAGTAGCGGAGCAGCTTCGGGCATCTCCAAAACATGTGGATCATGTCCCCCTCTATATCCCCTCACCTGGGGCAGCTTGCGTTCGGCCTGCAGCCAAACTGAAAGAGTTTACGTGAAGTGTCAGGCCTTGTACACACGATAGGTTAACCAGAGGACAACGGTCTGATGGACCGTTTTCATCGGTCAAAACCGATCGTGTGTGGGCCCCATGGGTTATTTAACCATAGGTTAAAAAAAAAAAACTTGCTTTAAAATTAATCCTATGGATTCCTAACCGATAGGTCAAAACCGATCGTTAGTAGGCACGACCATCGGTTAAAAATCCATGCATGCTCAGAATCAAGTCGACGCATGCTTGGAGGCATTGAACTTCGTTATTTTCAGCACGTCGTTGTGTTTTACGTCACCGCGTTCTGACACGATCGGTTATTTAACCGATGGTGTGTGGGCGTGACGGACCATCAGTCAGCCTCATCGGTTAACCTACGACAACGGTCCTTCAGACCGTTGTCCTCTGGTTAACCTATCGTGTGTACGAGGCCTAATAGGTTCTATATAATAAAAACAGATGTGACGTTTACACCAAAATCTGACCCTACCTTCTGAATGTCACAGCTGAAATCTAGACTCATCAGACCAGGCAATGTTTTTCCAATCTTCTTTGTTGTTGTTGAGCCTCTGTGAATTGTAGCCTCAGTTTCCTGTTCTCAGCTGGTAGGCGTGGCACCCAATGTGGTCTTCTGCTGTAGCCCATCTGCTTCAAGGTTCGACGTGTTGTGCATTTACAGATAGTATTCTCCATACCTGGGTTGAACCGAGTAGTTATTTGAGTACGGTTTCCTTTCTATCATCTCAAACCTATCTGGTCATTTTCCTCTGACCTCTGACATTAAAAAGGCATTTACATCCACACAACTGCCGCTCACTTGATATTTTCTCTTTTTCTGACTTTTCTCTGCAACCTTAGAAATGGCTGTGCATGAAAATTCCAGTAGATCAGCAGTTCTTTTAAATACTCAGACCAGCCTGTTTGGCACCAACAACTATGCCACATTCAGAGTCACTTAAATCTTCTTTCTTCCCCATTCTGATGCTTGGTTTGAACTTCAGCAAGTCATCTTCTCCACGTCTAGATGCCTAAATGCATTGAGTTGCTGCCATGTTATTGGTCAATTAGCAATTTGTGCTACCAAGCAATTGAACATATGTACCTAATAAAGTGGCTGGTGATTGTATATAGATGAGTCCTTTTGTGTATTGCATTTCACACATAATCCTGTTTAACTACTTCAATACACGGTACTTTCCCCCTTCCTGACAAACCAATTTTCAGCTTTCAGCGCTGTCGCATTTTAAACAACAATTGCATGGTCATGCTACTCTGTTCCCAAACCAAATTTTTATTTCCACAAATAGAGCTTTCTTATAGAGGTATTTGATCACCACTGCGGTTTTTATTTTTTGCTAAACAAATAAAAAAATACCCCAAATTTTGAAAAAAATACGTTTTTCTTTGTTTCTGTTATAAAATGTTTTTAATAAGTTTCCTCCTTCACTGATGGGCACTGATGAGGCTGCACTGACCGGTACTGATAAGGTGGCACTGATGAGCTGGCACTGATGGGCACTGAAGATGAGGCACTAATATGTAGCACGTTTGTGCACTGATAGGCAGCACTGATATGCAGCACTGATGGGCATTAATAGGCGGCACTGATGGGCACTCATAGGTGACAATGATGGGCACTGATAGGCGGCATTGATGGGCACTGAAAGGCCACACTGATGGGCACTTATAGATGGCATTGATGGGCCCTGATAGATGGCACTGATGATGAGGCACTGACAGGCATTACTGATGGGCACTGGTTGGCACTTCTGATGGGCACTGATTGGCATCCTTGGTGGTCCTGGGTGGGCATACCTGGTGGTCATGGGTGGGTATACCTGGTGGGCATCCCTGGTGGGCACCCTCGTTGGGTCTGCACTGATAATCAATGAGCACTGACCCCCTGTCAGGAGAGCAGCTCCTCTACTCGCGTCTGTCAGTGCAAGTGGAAGAAAAGCCGATAAATAGGTCTTCCTGTTGATTGGACATAGCTGATCACATGGTAAAGAGCCTATGTGAGAGGCTCTTTACCAAGATCAGAGATGCAGTGTGTCAGACTGACTCACCACACCAATGATCTCCACGCTGCGCACCCCCGGCTTATCCTGCTGAACGTCATATGACATCCAGTCAGGATAATTATACCACTTTCCGGCCGTCATTCTGCTATATGGCGGGCAAGAAGTAGTTAAGAGGTGACAATTTTTCTATCTTATTTGGGGGTTATATACTGTATGTAGGAACTTCACCTATATCATTTTATCCCTGGCTGATATCACGGTTGTGCCAAATTTTGTAGGGCTTCATGTCACTGTGTTTCTGTCAGATTGGGCATATTTTTTGACATTTCTGAAAGCTTGTCAAAGCCTGGGGAAGTCCCTAATTAGTAGATATTGGTATAAACATAATACGTGTTTAAACATTCTTTCCTTTAGAAGGAATTCAAGAATTACTCCAATAGTCAGGACTTGTGCCTGGGTGGCATGTCCTGACTGTAAATATCTGAAGGATATTTTGTTGTTAAGAGTAAATTGTGATTGCAGTTCATTGAACGAGTAGTGAGATTATATGCTGCAACTTTTTTTTTATAACTTCTTTATAAACGAAGGACATGCAGGAATACAGAGACATCTCTGAAATACATTACAGTCAGCAACACAATTCCAAAACAGACACGTCACAATGCATACAATAGATCATTTGTGCATTTGGGGGAATCATAGAGCATATCCCAGGGAGCATGACTCCTCTGCATCCCGCACGGCCACCGCCATGCTTTTTTTCTTTTAACCTTTTTGTTTGAGAGAAAAAATAAAATGAAAATAAAATTAATAAAAGATTGAGTTCGAGCCTGGTGAGGACCAGCTCTACAAGCACAGCATACCCGTGCTATCATAGTAACTGAAAAGTGAAAAGCAAAGAAAAAAAGATGAAAGAAAAGCCCAGTAAGGAACAAAGGGAAGAGGGATAAGAGAGAAAGAGGGCGGAGGAGAGAGAGAGAGAAAAAGGGGGGGCTTGGAAAAAGAGGGGGACAAGGACAACCATCCGGACGCGACCACCCCATCCGGGGAATCAGCAGAATCAAACTTTTCAGGAGGACCGGGCCATCAGCTTTCCGTATTCCTCTGAGTAAATAAACTTGTGCCAGAAAAAACATGTGGAGAATCTGTCATGTAGGCCTTTTTCCGTGGCTGCCAAGTCCTCCAAACTTTCTTTTTTTTAATTATTTATTTTCAAAAGATGAGTAAGGCAATCAGGTAGAATAGAATGTAAAATGTGTCCAAGAAGTAAAACAGACTGATACCATACCAAACAGCTTAATAAAAATGGTCAATGGAGCATCAACAGTTATTTAAATAACATAAGGCTAAAATGAAAGTCCTCCAGCCCCTCAAGCATTCATTCCTGCATTATTATATGACTCCTGCAGTATCCCCACATGGGCTGCATGGGTTGAAACTCAATGCTTTCTCCAAGGTTACTAAAACATATAACTTTCCTAAAGGAAGCTGGTGGAAACAACTATGTGGTGCAACCATTAAAACAGTGGGGTGGGAAAATGATTTTTTTGCCTGGATTGCAAACTAAACAAATAACATATTATGTATAGCAGGGGTGCCCAACCAGTGGCCAAATGTGGCCCGCGGAGCCCTCTGATGTTGCCCTTGACCTCCTGCTCTGGGATGGCAGGTTGGCAAGCCAAGATCGTGGGTTGCCGACCCACCATCCCAGAGCATTAGTGTTGTGAATGAAGCTGGCAGGGGTGCCCAACCAGTGGCCGGGGGGCCACATGTGGCCCGCCGAGCCCTCTGACGTGGCCCTGACCTCCTGCTCTGGGATGGCAGGTTGGCAAGCCAAGATCGTGGGTTGCCAACCACCACTTAAAATGAACTTGATAGAAAGATATCTAAATTGATCAGTGGGAGACTGGATATATTTGGCAAGGACAGAAATAGAACATTTATAGTTGATCACGGAGCACTTGGTTGTACAGTATGTGTGCATTAGCAGGGAATTTTGGGAAATAATTAACTCTTGATTGATCAGAATTTGTGTAATTGTATATCTATTCATTTTACTTACTTTATTTTGCTATTATTTAGGAAGCATCACACCTAGAATTCGAACTCCAGAAACCGGTTCAGATGATGCCATCAAAAATATTCTTGAGCAAGCAAAAAAAGAGATTCAGTCTCAGAAAGGGGGTAAGTCGGCCAATAATGACAACTGTTTACTTTTTTGCAGGATTTTAGATTGACATGAAATGTTGTTGTGATGTTATTTATTGTTAAAGTGGAAGTAAACTTTCATCACTAACTTTTACCTATAGGTAAGCCTATAATAAGGCTTTCCTATAGGTAGTGTAAATATCTCCTAAACAGGCACAGTTTGGAGATATTTATTTTACATGCAGCCAGTGACATCATTGGCACATGCGCTCTAAAGGAAGGGTCACCCGTGCCTTTCCTTCAGAGCCCTGTGCCGTGACCAGCGGCTCCCATGTGCATAGGAGTGCTGTCATTGTGGCTCCGGCCAGTCACAGAGCCGGAGCCTGCAAACCCAGAAGCAAGACGGGTGAAGATGGGAGCGCCTGCAGCTCTAACATTTCGGCACTGGAAGAGCTTTATTTTAAGGTAGGTTTAACAAAATGTGCTAGTATGCGATGCAAACTAGCACATTATGACATTACCTTGCAGGTAAGAAAGAAAAAAAAATGTCCATCGGTGTACAACCTATAATAAGGTTTACCTTTAGGTAGTGTAAATATCTTCTAAACATGCACCGTTTAGGAGATATTTACTGTACATGCAGCCAGTGACATCATTGGCGCATGCACTCTGAAGGAACGGCCACCCGTGTCATTTTTTCAGAGCCCTGTGCCATAGACATCATTGTGGCTCTTGCCAGTCACAGAGACGGAGTCCGTGAACCCAGAAGCAAGACAGGTAAAGATGGAAGCGGCCTCCAGCTCTGACATCTCAGAGTGGGAGCGCATAGTTTTAAGGTAAGCTTAACATAATGTGCAAGTATGCAATGCATACTAGCATAATATGGCTTTACCTTACAGGGTACAAAAAATAAAAACACCCAGCAGTTTACAACCGCTTTACTAGAGAGCACAGCAGATGCAGTTTTATTTTATTCAATCTAAAGTTGATTTACCAAAGGCAAATAGGCTGTTCACCTTGCAAGGGAATGTGGAGAAAATTCACTTTTCAAATAATACCCAATCACAAGGCAAACCACATGCAGAGCTTCACCCCATTTACTACACTAAGGGGAAATTCCCATTCCTGTTTGCCCTTCGTATATCAACCCCTCTGTCTGTGATTAAAAGTGTAGGGGGAGCCCAATCAAGGGAGGCGTGAAAAGGAGGGTGAGTCACTGTTCTGACCCTCTCATATTTATTTTTTAACTTGAGCTACTGAGCTCTTTTAACAAAAGCTAGCAACGATAGACAGCATATTAGTCCTGACAATGATAAAGAAATAGTACACATTGCATTAAAAAATCAAGAAACCTAAAATCGAATGTGCCCTAATAAAAAAATACTATAATATCACATGTATATATATGTACACATGTATATGCAGTATATATATATATATATATATATGTATATAATTCTTCATCATTGATATTGAGACGTTTACAAGCAGCTCATAGTTCTTGTTTCATCATATTTATGAGAAAGCATGCAAGGTAGCAAACATGTTTAGTGACTTATGAGCAATGATTATTTATATGGACTAAATCTGAGGAGGATGATAGGATGATGTCTGATTACTCCAGTGTGTATGGAGCTTTATCGCAAGCAATCCAACCAGAAAACCATGCAATTGTGTAAAATAAATTCTAGATTGATCCTAGGGGCAGAGGCCCTGAATCTTTCAGCAGTGTAATGACATGTATACATCTGTCTGGGTGCATCACTGGAGTGGGTGCACGGAATCGAATAATCGGTATCTCTGGATCTGTGCACTCACTCCAGCCTCATATCAAATTTTGACATGTGACTGTGTCTGTGCAGCTGCAGCATCTACAGCCACTTCAATGGACTGACTGCAGGCAGCTCCAAGTTTCATTCACATGCAGCAGACAGTGGCTCGAATTGGAGAACTGGTCTCAGTGCCCATTTGAATGAGCCCTAACACAATTCTTTTTGGTATTCTAAGCAGAACTAAAGGCCGGTTCAGCAAGAACTGGTTGACTTTCTGTCTGTGTGTACTGTTTTCTGTTCAACATAAGTAGGTCTAATAATCAGTTTCTATTGAATAGGCATGCTGGAAAACCAGCATTCGATTAGCGCTCGCAGCCAGTGGCTGATCAGTGTACTTTACCGGGGATGGGGGAGCCAGAATACAATGTCTCAGCAGGAGAGATCCCGCATCAACATTGCTTGTGTTGATGCGGGGACCTGGTAGGTTTGTATTCGTTTTTTTTGCTCAATCAGCTGGTTGAACAAAAAAATAAATACATAAACAGATTATGTGTAGCCAGCATAATAACTCCAAATTTGTGGGGGGAAAAAATAGAAAATAAAAAAAATAATATAGCAAATACAGTATAATTGCTAAACATGTCATATTGTAATTGAATGTTATTTAAAACATGACCTTTCATTTTCAATCTGCAGTTCTGTAATTTTCAGTAAAATGCAATGCAATATGGCAGCCTGGAGGCGTTCTGTACACAGATTGTGCACAGAATGCCCCAGAACTGTAATTTCCAGCTTGTGCGATGGCTCACTGATTTTTCCAGAAGTCTGCACTAAGATACAAGTCAGATTTTGGGCATCCCCTGCAACAAAATTTTTATTTTTGGTGAAATACTCCCAAAGGAAAATCACAGAAAAGGTTGCAAACTTTGTCACTTTGCTCATTAGAACCCTGCAAGTACATCAGCTAATTGATCATTTTAAAATCACTCCTATTAGATTCACCTTGCACAGCGGCATAGACAAACATCAGCTATTTCTTCAGAATAACAAAAGGTATTAATCTGCAACAACGTTTGTTAAAATCCTTACAATGTACGTAGATCACCCAGAGGGGAATGTTTTTTTCCTCAACAAAAGTGGAGTTACCATTTAAGGTTCAGTGAATTTGTCCGCTTTAAATACCAACTGAGCGGAGCGGGTGGGATAATTATCTGTTTTGAACCTTGCATCAGGTGTCACTTATGACAAAACCACCACAAAAGCCTTTGTTTTGTTTCCCTGACTGGCTCTTAGTGAACAATTCAGCACATTGCAGACAATCGGCTTTCTAGTTCTTCTGAAGTTTTACAAAAAAAAGAGTTATGCTGCCACCTGCTGTATGTTTTATGGTCATGTTTAGCTTTTGGTTTTGAATGGAAAAAGATATACAGGATAGATAGATAGATAGATAGATAGATAGATAGATAGATAGATAGATAGATAGATAGATAGATAGATAGATAGATAGATAGATAGATAGATAGAGCAAAAGCATAGGTTAAAATGCTTTGACATCTGCGACTAAATCAGGAATATTTTTCTAATTAGTTAAATGATATCTGAACGTGAAAGTATTGGGGTATTATTACCTGTGTTTTTTGCGATCTATTCATTTCAAATCCCACATCAATTATTTCCTCCTCCAGTACATAATACATGTAATCGTTTAATGTCAAATTTCCATATAAATCCTATAAATATAAATTGTAAATAGAAGCTTTTGCCACACAGTGATCACAAGCAGAGGGATTTAGTGGTGAAAATTCTACGGAGGATCAAGTGTGTGGATTGCACCAACTGAGTTTATCTTTTTTTTTTTTTTTATCAGCTTTTATTTAATACATTTTGTAAATCATACACAGACAAACAAAACAGGCAGATCCTGGCACACAGGGTGGCAAAAAAAAGTAAATCTTTAAATGTATAATAAGTGTTCATCCTTTTTTAATGTCGGTGCTAATTAACAAACACGATTGCCAATTAGTTGGTTTTGAGTTACAAGATGTATTATATTTTTGTAGATAATATTGTGCAGCCCATAGGCTTCCAGTCAGTGATTCAGTAACATAGACGTGTTGGTAATAAATGTATGCAGTTCATAACAGGTCATTTAATTGGTGTCCTGACACTGGGGGGGTATGACATTAGTGAGGGTAGGTCTAATGGAAGCTGATTGCATTACTGTTAATGTAAACCAAAGACACCATTCCCTTTTAAATAATACCAAGGGCTGTTTCTGAGTTACAGCATCACATCTGTTAATAATTCCTGTTTCCACTCTGCAGCTTCCTATCATAAAATCATCAGCTCATTAATAAGAACTGACACTTCTACTACCTCCTAATGGACGGGTCATTATTTATGAATAGGACTTAACTGTGTGCACATTTATAGAGGAGAAAATGAAATACTGCTTTCTGAGAATCTTATATGAAAATTAATAAGGAGCCATGAGAGCAAATTGCAGTAAAAAACTAGTTTTCTCTTGTACGCTAACAGATGCATAACATTTTCCCAATATAGATTTGATCATACTTCTATGACAGTTATCTAAGGATACGATAAGACAGGAAAATAAATCTTTGGGTTTCCATTGGGTACCCATAACAATATTTCTTTCTTTTTTTGTATGCAGGTGAAACAAAAGGTTCGAGTGTTCCTTTATCATCAACTTCCAGTGTTAACAACAACTCGGAGAGTGCAA
Source organism: Rana temporaria (assembly GCF_905171775.1). NCBI lineage: Eukaryota > Metazoa > Chordata > Amphibia > Anura > Ranidae > Rana > Rana temporaria. Next base: position 174,548,327 of record NC_053489.1, read on the forward strand.
TAAAGAGCATCTTGGAGCAGGCTAGGCGAGAGATGCAGGCACAGCAGCAGGCACTGCTGGAAATTGAATCAGGGAGTAGCCATAGGTCCATTCCAACTCCACCAAATGAGTGTCCAGTTCTCACTCCTACAATACACACAACCCCTCATATCTTCATTAAACAGGAGGAGGGCATCCTTCCCGCCAGCACAAGCTGCACACAAACACCACTGAGTGTGCTGTCTCCAGCTGCTTTTGTACAAAACATCATCCGCAAAGTGAAGTCAGAGATTGGTGATGCCGGATCATATTTTGACCAGCATTGGGCATCGGAAAAGAATGTCCTGAGCCATCCATTCACTTCTGTTTCTCCCTCGTTGTCTTCATCATCATCAAGTTACTCCAGTATGGTTAATGGGCGAGTTTGGAAAAGAGGAGATAATGGGGAGAATGTTAACAATGAGGAAGATATATCAACTGGGGAAGAAGCACACAAGATAATAGAAGTGAAAACAGAGGCTGGAAGCCTGGATAATCAGAATATCAGTCAGCTTTCATACTACCCTGCATACGTTCCAAGAAACCTCAAGCCCACTGTGCCCCCTCTGACTCCGGAGCAGTATGAGATGTACATGTACAGAGAGGTAGATACGCTGGACCTGACAAGACAGGTTAAAGAAAAACTTGCCAAAAATGGCATTTGCCAGAGAATCTTTGGAGAAAAGGTATAAGTATTGTTGCCCGTGTAAAAATAGCCCAAAGAAAATAACAGTTCAGGTCTGGGGTATCACTTTTCTGATTTGTTTTTTAATTAATTTATTGTACAAAGCATTTAACAGGAGATGTGGGAACACTACTGGGGAGTGATATTGCAAAGTAAATGAGAGCTTTGATGGGGGTTCATCTTTAGAGTCCCCAAGAGCTATGTGAACCCTGCAGGTTACTAATATCCCATGAGACTCAGTTAGGTGTGAAATGTAGCTTTTAGAAGGACTGACCCTTTGAGCCAATTAGATTTTCTTTGTGTTAGCCATGTTGCATATGTTAGGATTTCTTAGTCCTCAGTGTCTGCTTTCTTCAGAATGTTATCTTATAAACATGAAAAATGGAGCCGTGGGGAAAATTTTTTAGTAAAACATCAAAATGGCAAAGATATCGGTGATGTCCTATAACGTAAAAGGGTTAAATAACCCGGAGAAACGATCTAAACTGATGGCAGAATTATGGAGAGCGAAAGTGCATGTAGTATTCCTCCAGGAGACACACTTTAGAAAAAATAAAATCCCAAAGCTGGGGAACCACAGATTCCCAACAGTGTACCACAGTTCCTCATTGACAACAAAGACAAAGGGGGTATCAATTATGTTTTCAAAAATGATTTCCTGGAAAGAGACAAGTGTAATCCAGGACGAGGAAGGACGTCTTCTTATAGTGAAAGGTTATCTAAATGATCAGAAGGTCACCTTGGTAAATGTGTACTTGCCCAACGAGGGACAGATTGCAGCGTTGGAGAAGTACACAGACAAGGTGTACCAGAATAGGGAAGGCATGGTAATAATGGCAGGTGATTTAAACATTGCTCTAGACCCTATACTCGATACATCTAAGGGAACCTTGCATATAGCATACAGTAAATTAAGTAAAGCAAATAGATTGTTACAAGAGATACAGGTGGTAGATTGTTGGAGGACTACCCATTCACATGAGCGAGACTACACTTTTTTTTCGGCTAAACATAAAACCTATTCCAGAATAGATTATATATTTATATCTCAAAACTTTGTACAAAGAATAGTAGAGGCCTCCATTGGTTCTTTTTCAATATCGGACCACTCACCGATAAACTGTATATTGGAATTGGGGGAACACGTAGCACGTGAGTGGCACTGGAAAATTAACGAGTCCTTGTTAAAAGACCCAGAGTATGAAGGAAAGATAACACAGGAGCTAGAGATGTTTTTTGCTAATAATGAGGTAGGGGAGGTGACCCCAACTTGCGTTTGGGAAACGCATAAGTGCTACATTAGAGGAATACTAATATCAATGGGAGCACACAGGAAACGTCAGATAGGAGCACAGATCGAATCGTTGATGGGAGAAATACGTAGACTAGAAAAAATACACAAAAAGTCATTGGCAATACAGGCAGAGGAGAAGCTGAAGAAGGCCCGAGATGAACTGAACCTACTACTAACTGACAAAGCAAAAGCGGCATTAAGTAGAAGTAAACAAGCTTTTTTCGAATATGGGAATAAGCCTAGTAGGATGCTAGCGAGAGCATTAGGAGAAGCAAGGGCCAAAAATCACATTGAGGGAATTAAAACAACAGGAGACAGGATAGTCAAATCCCCGCAAGAAATTGCGAAAATATTTAGAAATTACTATGTGAGTTTGTACCAGTTAAAGGAGAAGCAGAACACAGCAAAGATTCAGGGGAGGGAGGAAAGATTAAAAAAATATATGGAGGAGTCAGGAATGCCGAAACTATCGGAGGAGATAGGGAGAAGCTTAGAAGGCCCGATTACAGCAGAAGAATTCACTAACACGCTTAAATTACTAAAACCAGGCAAAGCCCCCGGTCCAGATGGATTTACCCTCCTTTATTATAAGACCTATGCAGAAAAACTGATGCCAAGATTCCTGGATGCATATAACTCAATACGAGAAGGACAGGAGATGCCAGAAGAAGCTCTCATGGCACACATAGCGGTTATACATAAGGAGGGGAAAGATCCAGCGCAATGTACAAATTATCGGCCAATATCTTTATTGAACACAGACTTAAAGATTTTCGCAAAAATCCTAGCAAATAGGTTACTACCCTATATCCCTGGTCTGATACATCAGGATCAGGTAGGGTTCACCCCAGGAAGAGAAGGTAGAGAAAATACGCAGCGAGTGATAAATGCAATCCACCTCTCACAGTCAAACAAAAAGCCCTTAGTACTGGTTTCGACCGACGCCGAAAAAGCGTTCGATAGGGTGGATTGGAAATTTTTAAAAACAATTATACAATACATTGGACTGCGAGAGGGGATGCAAAGATGGATTATGAGCTTGTATTCTCGACCGAAAGCTAAGATTAAGATAAATGGCATTATGTCAGACCCCTTTGACATCTGCAATGGGACGCGGCAAGGGTGCCCATTATCGCCACTTATCTTCATTTTAACGTTAGAACCCTTTTTAAGGACAATAAGGTTAAGAACAGATATTCGAGGTATTGACGTGAGAGGGGGAGAACACAAGCTTGCAGCTTTCGCGGACGATTTAATGTTTTTCATAACTGAGCCGGCGTTATCTCTGCCCCCACTGCTCTCGGAGATAGAGAAATATGGCGCACTTTCAAACTTTAAAGTGAACTACGATAAATCTGAGGCAATGGGGGTTGAGATGAGCACGGCGCAACAACTACAATTAACTAACTTCTTCTCGTTTAAGTGGACAAACTCACATATAGGATATCTGGGGACTAAAATTCCGAAGAAATTAAACAGAATTTTAGAGTTAAATTTAGCCCCATTGATGAGACAAATAAAAAAAGATCTACTGAAGTGGGATAGAGAGGTGTTTACCTGGTTCGGCAGAATCAACATCATAAAAATGAATGCAATGCCAAGATTATTGTACTTATTACAGACACTCCCAACCAGAATACCTCAGGGATTTTTGAAAGAAATCAGAGCTAAGTTTGCGGGATTTATATGGGCGGGGAAACCTGCCAGAGTGAGAAGAGATATACTTACACTACCAAAAGAAAAGGGAGGGGTAGGATTTCCGGACCCAGTGGCCTACTATGAGGCGGTACATCTATCAAGAGCATTAGACTGGTGCATAGCACCGAAGGATAAACCCTGGGTGCTTTTAGAACAGGCAATGTCGGAGCTTCCATTGGAAGGCCTAATCTGGCTCTCTAAATCTGTTTTATCACAGACAGTTAAAAGACACCCAACGATAGGGACAACAATTAGTGTAGTTAAAAAAACACTTAGAAACTCAGTTGGGGAAACTGACGTGAATCCGATGACACCAATATTAGGGAACCCAGTGTTTACTCCGGGTCTAAGGGACTCGATTTTTGGGAATTTAAAAATTCAGAGCAAAACCAGATTGATACATTTCTTGAGAGAGAATCGTGTAATGTCAAATGAAGAAATAGAAAGGGAATTTTCTGACGATTTGGACCCCTATAGGAGAAGACAGTTAAGGGGCTTTCTACGCTCAATCCAAGGACAAACAAGGGTTAGAGTAACACTGACGGAAACTGTGTCTTAAGGGAGAGCCGGTAAGACATGCACTCTCACTGTTTTACTCTTTAATAATTGAATTAAAAGCCCCACAAGAGATAAGCTTTATTCAGGCATGGGAGAGAGATTTAGGGGTAACTTTTACAGAAAATCAGAAGAAAAAACTATTTCAATTTAATCATAGGGCATCACTGGCATCTAAATTTCAGGAGGGAGGGTATAAAATCCTAAGCAGGTGGTATAGGACGCCGGAAGTTCTGAACCAGATCTTCCCACAAGTGACAAATCTTTGTTGGCGCTGTCAAAAAGAAGAGGGAACTCTGTTACATATTTTTTGGAACTGTGAGGGAGTGAAAGATTTTTGGAAAATGGTATCCGAAGTTATAGAAGAAATAACTGAGATGTCTTTGGGAGAGGACCCGGCGACATACCTGTTGCTAGACATTCCGATATCAATAGAAAAATATAAGAAATCCCTAGTAAGGCATCTATTGGTCACAGCTAGAGCATGTGTGCCAGCTCTTTGGAAGAGTACCTGCCCCCCAAGTAGACCACAATGGTTGGCAAAAATTACAGAAATGCAACACATGGAGAATCTCACGGCAGCTTTGAGGGAACAAGAGGAGGGGATTAGGGAGATATGGGCACCCTTTGTCAGATATAGGGGAAGGGAGGAGTAGGAGGAGGGGAGAGGGAGTAGTTTGGAGTTCTTTGTCTTTTTTTTTTTTTCTCTTTCTCTTTCTTCTTCTCTTCTTTTCTTTCTTCTTTCTTCTTTTTTCTTCTTTTTTTTTTTTTTCTCTTCTTTTTTTTTTTTGAGAATGTGGCGGTTTTGAACAACAGGCTCGAATGGAGGGGGGGAGGGAGGGGAGGGGGAGGAAGCCATGAGGGAAAATAAGGGGTTTCAAGGTCTCTAACGGGGAGAGTTAACGTCAAAGATGCGGGTGATGCAAAGGATGAAAGCTAAGGTCCATTAGCATTTTAGTCTTGAGGATTAATAAAGAAAAAGGTGTATAGGATAAAGAGATGGACCTGATCAAAGAATGGAAAAATTGCCCGATGTTAAGAATTAAGTTGATTTATGCTGTATGATAAGATACAAACCTTTGTTAGAGGCAATGTGTATGTGAAATGATGAAAAATGGTAAAATAAAGAATTTATAAAAAAAAAAAAAAAAAAAAATGGCAAATCAAGAATACATAGTAAATGAGAATCATTCAAAAGCAGCGAGTCACTTTTGAAAAAATGGAAAAATATCTTCAAAGAGGTTTAGGGAACTAGAGCAGAAATATATTTGCTGATTATTTGTTTTAGAAATCTGTGTTTTGAAACACGACTTGTCTTCCTTTAAAATGGGAGCACATGGCACTAGCTAGACTAAATTTGGACGTTGTGTGAACATAGTTAAAATATACAGTGTATTTTGTTAGCACAGTAAGAGAAACAATAGATTTCTAGGTTAACAATACATTTAAACGTAGGTATTTTTTTAAGCAGAACTGTTTTAAAACCATAGACGTATTAAAATACCAGGGCACTCACAAACTGTGTTACCTAGGCCTATATCTGCATTGTTTGGCTCTTTTCTTTCTTTTTTGTTTTGGATGGTGTATTACACTTTTGGCCCACCAGGGCACAAATATGTTAGGGTGCAACAAGACTTTCAATGTTGACTCTTCGTAATGTATGTTCATTATTTTATTATTATTACTGGATTATTTTATATTTATAATAAAAAACTTTTCTGATTAAAAATAAAAATAAATACCATGGCACAGAGTTTGTCAGATATTGCAGTACAGAGTTTGTCAGCGGCTGGTTTGAGCTACAATATTAGTTTGATAAAAAATATTGTATTCCTAAATCAGTCCAGTACATACTGGGGTAGATTCACAAAGGAGATACGACCGTCGTATCTCTGAGTCTGGGCGGTCGTATCTATGCGCCTGATTCATAGAATCAGTTACGCATAGATTTCTATTAGATCTTACGTCGTCGGATCTTAACTGCATATTTACGCTGGCCGCTAGGGGCGTGTACGCTGATTTACGCCTGGAAATATGTAAATCAGCTAGATACGCGAATTCACGAACGTACGCCCGGCCGACACAGTACAGTTACGCCGTTTACGTTAGGCTTTTCCCGGCGTAAAGTTACCCCTGCTATATGGTGGCGTACATGCGGCATACCAATGTTAAGTATGGACGTTGTTCCCGCATGGAATTTTGAAAAATGTACGTCGTTTGCGTAAGTCGTCCGTGAATGGGGCTGGACGTCATTTACGTTCACGTCGAAACCAATACATCCTTGCGGCGTACTTTGGAGCAATGCACACTGGGAAACTCCACGGACGGCGCATGCGCCGTTCGTGAAGAACCTCAATCACATCGGGTCATGGTTAATTTACATAACACACGCCCACTTCTTCACAATTTGAATTAGGCGGGCTTACGCCGGCCTATTTACACTACGCCGCCGCAACTTTCTTTTGAGAATACGGCACTTGACTGTAAAAGTTGCGGAGGCGTAACGTAAATAGGATACGTTACGCCCGCACAAAGATACGCCATTCTACGTGAATCTACCCCATTGTCTCCTATTTTCTAATTTATGGCTCCTAAAACATTTTGGCCCTGTGACAACGTTTTTTAGTTCTTTACTATATTGGAATACATTTATAACTGTATATTTAACTCGAAGTGTGGAGCTTCATCTGGGAAATGGTGACTCCGGGGTAATTCCATGCATGTGAACGCAGAACATGTAAACCTGCTTAGTTCAAACTAGACACAGACTTTACAAAGGATTATAATTCACTGCCATTCAGAGCTCCTTAGCTGCATTTCAAGGATGCTGGGAATGAAAGAGCAGGTTGAATGCGTAACACAAGAGATTCCCAATAGCCAAATTAATATAAAGAATGCAGCCATGGTTGTTTTTTTATTTATTTATTCGAGAAAATAAACTATGCAACCAACTTTTTTTTATTCAATAAAAATGTATACAGGGTCCTAAAGTTCTACCTAAAATTGATTCACTATAGGCAGCCCTCAAAAGATCCACTCGCCTGCTCGCATTTTGCATGGGCTGCCTGGGAGCAAGGGGGGGTGAGCACCGCCGGCTGGCGGACACGGGTGAAGCTGCATTGGTGGACACGGATGAGGCTGCATTGGTGGACACATGCAGGCTGCATTGGTGGACACAGGCAGACTGCATTGGTGGACATAGGTGAGGCTGCATTGGTGGACACGGGTGAGGCTGCATTGGTGGACACGGGTAGGCTGCATTGATGAGCATGGATAAAGCTGCTTAATTCTGCATAAAACATTTTTAAGTGTCATTTCATGAGATGATTTATGAGGGCATGTTTAGGGGCAGATTTAGGTGCGGGCAGGGTAGGGGTTGGGTGGGGCAACTGGTGGCGAGTAACCCTTGAGGCCTGGCTAGTAACTTAGAACTTGAAATTTTGATCCCTGCTATGTGTATCTTACTTAAAAATGTAAAGCTGATTTTTGTTATGGTTAGGGCATCAATGGGCAAATGTGGCTTCTTTTTTTTTGGTACACGTAGCCTGCATTTAATATAAGTATAATATACCTTCCAGTTCATTTACAGGTGCAGTTTACCTTCTTCTGACTTTCATTTACACTTCTAAGCTGCATTAACCTGCTTCAAGCTACATTTTCATCCCACTGACTTGTATGCAGAGAAAAGCAGTTCTGACTCCAATAAAATCCAATCAACACAGAACTAATGCCGTGTACATACAATCGGTTTATCCGATGAAAACAGTCTGATGGACTTTTTTCTGCAGACAAACCAATTATGTGTGGGCCCCATCGGTCTTTTTTCCATTGGTGTAAAAAAATAGAACATGTTTTAAATTTTTCCGATGGATCAAAAACCAATAGGAAATTACGATCGTCTGTGTGGAACTCCATCAGAGAAAAATCCACGCATGCTCAGAATCAAGTCGACGCATGCTCGGAAGCATTGAACTTCCTTTTTTTTAGGCTCGTCGTAGTGTTGTACGTCACTGCGTTTTGGCACGGTCGGAATTTAGTCTGATAGTGTGTATGTAAGACTGATGAAAGTCAGTTTCATCGGATATCCGACGAAAAAATCCCTTGGATTTTATCCCATCAGAAATCCGATCGTGTGTACACGGCATAACTCTTTTGGCTGATTATAGAAAGAAAAGCTATATGGAAAACTGTTTTAGGGTTTTGGGTTTAGGATTGTGAACATATAAAATGGTTTTCACTGTGGATCTTCTTGAATGCTATTCTAATGCTGCCTGTGCCTTTTCAATGGGAACTTTAGGATGGTGTATCTTAATTTGTGGGGGCAGTTATAATTTAACAGTTTTGTTGTCTGTACTACACATTGCATCTTATCAATAGCCTGTGCTTTTCCATACAGGTTCTTGGATTATCCCAGGGCAGTGTCAGTGACATGCTGTCGAGACCCAAACCATGGAGTAAACTAACTCAAAAAGGCCGAGAACCATTCATTCGAATGCAGCTCTGGCTGACAGATCAGCTTGGCCAAGGGATTACCCAGCAATCTGCCCTGTCACAAGGTAAAGCATTTTATATCTACAAGGATGATGCATCAATTATTATGTGCAATAAGCAGATGTGGTAGAAAAAGAATAAACAGAAAATGGTCCAAGTACATGCACATGAGGGTAAAACGTCAACTTATGTAGATAAATATGTCTAGTTTAAGTATAACTAAATACAAAACTTTTTTTTTGTTTGTTTTAAATGGAGTAAAGAGGCTTTAGAACACCTATTAGGTTTTTATTACTGTCTGTGCTTCTGTTAGGGAGATTCACCCTTTAAATGTGTCCTTTTTACCATTATATTCAATAAGTATGATAAATGAAAGTAAAAAAATAATAGAGAGGAAATCTTCCAACTAGGACAGTAATTCTGGTGACATGAAGGGCTCCAAGAGATTCCCTTAATTTGTAGGGATTTCCTCTCACTTTGTGTTTTTTCTATGGGACAAAAAGTGAAGGGCAAAAATGGCAGGAAAAAAAAAAGACGGGTTATATCGCTCCCTTACGCTATCCAAAATGAAAAAATTAAGCTTTGCCTATAGTTCTACTGAAATTAGATGCAAATGTTAACATGTGATTTAAAATTTCTGGAAAATATAAAACAATTAAGTTCATACAAGGTACAGAGAGGTCCCAGTTAGAATACTGGCAATGGCCTTGTAAAGCAATCCATTGCAGGTTAACCATAGAACCAGCTTTTTCCTGTTGCTATGATGTGTGTGATATTTTACTGTTGCATTTGGTCATGCAGTTTGGTGCAAGTCAGTCTTATAACTTACATAGGTCATTTTTTCCCCCAGAAAACAGAAATGTAGTTAGAAGCTCCAGTCTGGAAAAAAATCACAAATACAGAGGAAACAAAGACAGTTGTGCAATTAGTGAACATGACTGTGTTTCCTCTGTAGTGATTAAATTAGGAGTAAGTGCAAGTTTTGTAAAATAGGTAACTTTATGTCACATATAGATATTTGTGAAGAAGCATGCAAGATGTAGCACACTGTACAAAGCAGTGGCGGCTGGTGCTCAAATTTTTTGGTGGGGGGCAGAAACAAACTGAAAAAAAAAAAACAAGCGCAGACACTGTGCCCATCAAATACAGCCACAGTACCCATAAATTGTTGCCACTGTGCCATCAAATGCAGCTACTGTACCCATCAATTGCTACCAGTCTGCCCATGAATTGCCGCCACTGTGCCCATCAATTGCCACCACTGGGCCCATCAATTGCTGCCAGTGTGCCCATCAATTGCTGCCAGTGTGCCCATCAATTGCTGCCAGTGTGCCCCATCAATTGCTGCCAGTGTGCCCCATCAATTACTGCCAGTGTGCCCCATCAATTGCCGCCAGTGTGCCCCATCAATTGCCGCCAGTGTGCCCCATCAAATGCCGCCAGTGTGCCCCATCAATTGCCGCCAGTGTGCCTCATCAATTGCCGCTACTGTGCAAAAAATTATATATGGGATATACTGCGCTGTGCAATAAGTGAACACAAAAATTAGCTGCCAACACAGCTGAGACAAAGCAAAAACTGGTGAATATGAAAAATTGTAGTGCTTATTTTTGTGAAAAAGTCAGTTAACAACACATATCAAATGTTGTAAACAAACATACATATATATGAAATCTTAATTTCAGTGACACCAAGTGACTGAGTGTGATCCGTGAAAAAATCAGAACGAAGCAGTGTAGAAAAAACTGCAAGGTTGAAATGAAGAGTCTCACATGAATGTGACCCTCTCTGTGAAAGGATAGAGACACCACCACTGATGTAAGGGGAGGCTTACCAGATGGTGTTGACTTGGTGAGGTTTATACCACCCAAGTCAAAACAGGCTTATATAATCAGTCAGCAAGATGTATCCAGCTGGTCCTGAATCCACATATCAGTCGGCACCGCTACTGTGCCCCATCAAATGTTGCCAGTGTGCCCCCCCGCTCGGCACTTACCTTTCACAGCAGCTCAAAATGTGAGACCACACATTCAAATAGGAGCAAAAATAAGAAAGAGGAGCTGCGCAAATGATTGAATAAATGTGGAGGCGCTATTATTGCTAATTGAAAACTTTTAGAAAAAATTTATAAATGTGAAATAATGTGGATCGAGCCTGAATTAAATGTAAACTCTCATAAATCAATATGCGAAAATCTCATAAAAAACATACTCCAATCATGAAAATTGAAAAAAAATTGAAAAATGTACATAAGTACACCATAAGTAGATCATAAAAAATCATAGAGAGTTTCCAGCCAATGTCGGATCGGAGAACCAGTCCAATGATTAATTATAACGTGCAAGTACAGTGGATGGAAATCTTGGAGGGAAGGAGTGAACCTCAGTATTTTCACCAATAAACACACGTGCACCACCACCTATAGGATAATGCGCTTACCAGAGGCAAGCTGTAACAAGGCCAAAAATGTGGTCCCACTCCTGGTCTGTAGTAATCTATAATGCAAGAAAGGCAAGCAGTCAGACTGGATGAACTCGATAAGTCCAGCGGCCGCGGAGCTCAACATCAATGACCCAAGAATACTTAAACACTCACATAGTGTGTACCGCTTAAGTAAAGAAGTTTAATGTCCTTCTACACAAGATTTCCATCCACTGTACTTTCACTTTATAATTAATCATTGGACTGGTTCACCGATCCAACATTGTACTTATGTACATTTTTCAAAAATGTTTCAATTATCATGCAGTCTCCCATCCAAAGCGATGACGTCAGTGCGTCTGCCTCCCGACGTACGTTTCACTAAGAGATAGCGTCGTCTGGGGACTGAGGTTTACTCCTTCCCTCCTTCTACACAAGATTTCCATCCACTGTACTTTCACTTTATAATTAATCATTGGACTGGTTCACCGATCCAACATTGTACTTATGTACATTTTTCACATTTTTTTCAATTATCATGATTGGAGCATGTTTTTTATGAAATTGTCACATATTGATTTATGAGAGTTTTCATTTAATTCAGGCTCAATCCACATTATTTCACCTTTATTCAATCACTTGCGCAGCTCCTCTTTCTTCCAAAAACACCCCCCCCTGCTGTAATTCAGATGGCCGGCGCCCGACAAGGGGCCGGACACCTGAATAGGGGGTGGCAGCGGCGACAATAGATAGATTCATGCAATGCATGAATTTATCTACTGGTGATAGAGCAGTACAGGAGAGAGGGAGGAGGTCCTGCGACCTTTATGGACGCACCGCCACTGGTACAAAGCCCAGTAGTTTGGTGTACAGATTGCAAGGGTCAACCTATGTAATAGGAAACACTCTTTCTCTCCAGAAGAAATCTCTTTCCACATGACTCCCTTCTGCTATACGGATGGGTACCTGTGTGCAGACCTTGCTAATACACTTAGGATCCAGGATACCTCCAATGCCTTAACCCCCGCATATTCCCTTCCCTAGGCATTCCACCCAATCTATGTAATCAAATAGTGCATTATTTGATGTGAAATGTTTGAAATTTCTTCATAATTGTATTAATCCTTCTACCCGTTTTCGGGGTGAATGTTCACCTGCTTTTACTCCTTTGGCCACCACTTTGGCAGAACCACCCATTAGTTACTCTTGTTGGACCAGATACTGTGTTATTAGTTATATAATTAATGTTTGTAGGTTCCAGACCACGCAGTTTTATCCTGCTTACTATGCAGTATTATGTCTTTTACTTTGTTGCATTTGCTGGCAGACTACTCCTGCTTCAACAAATCTTGTACTTTTGTATGAAAAATGTAATAAATATATATATAAAAAATAAAATAAAAAAATAATGCAGTTATATGTATATGTACAGTTGAGTACATCAGTCCAAAATATGTAACATACAGCACAGCATACGGACTGCAACAATTCAGAGTACATAACTTTTAGCATGGTGTACAGAGTTCAATAACTTGGAATTGCCTCCTATACATTAGAGTTTAGTGTAGTGCCCTTTACACTGATCGTCAGTGAATAAGTGCCCACTTATATTGGTGCAGAATTCGCCCATTACATTGGTGGAAAGTGCCCTCTTACAGTGGAGGTCAGTGGCAGGAAAAATACTACATTATATTGGTGGTCAATGGAGAAGTGTCCATTTACATTGGTGGTCAGTGTTATATGTCCTATTACATTGGGGGGGGGGGGGGTCAGTGAGAGAAATAATGCGCACTTATATTGGTGGTTAGTGGGGGAAAATGCCTCTTTACATTGGTGATCACTGGAAATCAAAGTGCCTCTTTATTTTGGTGGTCAGTAGGATGAGGAATTACCTATACAATAATGGACTATGTAGTCATTGTCAGGCAGTGAGTCAGTCTGTCCAAATTGTGGATCAATTCACCTGCAGGCTGGGTGTCAAATGTATCTTCAGCAATGCAATGCAGCTGTGCAGTCATTTTTTATCCAAAGCACTGTCCACTGACATGTTGCAGCAGAAACAATATACGGTATATAATATTGTGTCTATGAGAACATGATAGCAAACAATGTAAAATCAGCCACACATGGACACACTACAAAGCCTGCTGGGAGGATGAAGCCACAAGTTCCATTATCATGCTCCAAAAATAAATAAATAAAACTGGGGGAAGGGGAGCTAACGCTCTAATTTCCTTGGTTTGCTTTAATATAACTATAGGAGGGACAAGCAGGCTAATAAAATATTTCTATCAGTGAAATAGTTTTACAAGCACAGAAAATAATAGTTTATCTTTCTTTTGAAGGGACAGCAAGCCCTTTGGAAACGCAACCATCCCCATCTCCACCACCAAGCCCTTCAGATCAAGAACGAAGTTCAACTGAGCCTCTTATGTTGAGCTTTGAAAGCAGCAAAGAAAATCAGCAGCCAGAAAGCCGATCTACTTCCTCCTTAAGTGGTCGATCCTTCCCAGGTCCTCACCAGTTGGCAGCAGCTGGGATCCAGGAGATTGTGGCCATGTCTCCGGAGCTGGACACATACTCCATTACAAAGAGGGTGAAGGAAGTGCTGACTGACAATAATTTAGGTAAATGTACAAACATTATTGAAATTTGTGTAAAACATGAGCTTCCTATGATTTCCTTTTAGAATGTCTGAACAGTGCAATACCTATATACTATATGGGTTTTATATGGAGTTTGGTGGTTTGGAGAGGTGGAGCTCATCTATTGCAAAACACTGCATGTATATGGACAACACACTCCATGCAGAGCATATACTAACAAAATGCAATGCTGTGTTTCATGGTGTAGAGTGTGTACAGTATGCTTATAAGACACTCACGTGATACTAATCTATTTATAAAGTTCCCTTTTCCTCGTCTCTGGAAGTGACACTCATTTTACGTGAATGCAAAGCAACGTGATGACTTACAGTTTATTTAAATCTTCTATCAGCAATTTGCATCACTTAGAAGTTCATGGAATCAGTCATACACAGTCAGTGTTTGTGTTACTTCCTGATGTATATACATATTAGAGATGATTTGTGATACAGTGCCTTGAAAAGGTATTCATACCCCTTGATATTTTCCACATTTTGTCATGTTAAGCCAAAAACTTAATTTTATTGTGATTTTATGTGATAGACCAAAACAAAGTGGCATAAAATTGTGAAGTGGAAGGAAAAATTATAAAATGGATTTCCATTTTTTTTTACAAATATATATGTGAAAAGTGTGGCATTTGTATTCAGCCCCCTTTACTCTGATACCCCTAATGAAAATTGAGTGGAACCAATTGCCTTCAGAAGTCACCTAATTAGTAAATAGTCCACCTGTGTGTAATTTAATCTCAGTATAAATACAGCTGTTCTGTGAAGCCCTCAGAGGTTTGTTAGAGATCCTCAATAAACAAACAGCATCATGAATGCCAAGGAACACACCAGACAGGTCAGAGATTTATGCCGCGTACACGCGATCGGTTAAACCGATGAGAATGGTCTGATGGACCGTTTTCATCGGTCAAAACCGATCGTGTGGACGCCATCGGTTATTTAACCATCGGTTAAAAAAAAGCCAACTTGTTTTAAATTTAACCAATGGATTCCTAACCGATGGGAAAAAACGATCGTTAGTAGGCACAACCATCGGTTAAAAATCCATGCATGCTCAGACTAAATTAGGGGACGGGAGCGCTCGTTCTGGTAAAACTAGCATTCATTATGGAGATGGCACATTCTACATTTTTAAAATTAGTCCCTCGTTTATTGCAGCTTTTTTTTTCTTTGTTCTATTGCTAGAATAAAGATGTTGTTTTGCTGATGGTATTTTGACAGAGTTCTCCCATACTGCCTTCTTTATTTTTGGCTTGTGATCTCATGAATAATCCTTTTAAAAAAAAAAAAAGCCAGATCTCCAAAATATTTTTTTGTACTCCACATTTTTTTTATTTTTATTTAAATTTCAGTTTTTTTTTAATCAAGTTACCACACCAAATTGTGTCCCCCCCCCCCCCCAAGGAGGTTGTTTCCCTTGTTAATTACACATTGTATTTCTGAAATGTTTTATAGCTATTCACCAGAAAAACACAAAAACACAATAAATTAAATCTCCATTTATTCTATTTCAAACAATTAAACATGAAGGGCAACAATTGAGCACTCAGCCAAATCTATGTAAACTTTGAAGCCCAAAGGCTCATTCCACCATGATAAACATCAAAATCAATAACCTCACAATGTGCTCCCCAAATCCCAGAAATCTGAAGCAGCAGCAGATGTCATACATAACCCCAAGCTGTGGTACTACAACAACAACCTCAGTTTTCTGGCAGATCAGCTTGAAGTCACGGATTCACTTTCTGGTCTTCCTTGCAGCCTTCCTTTCACGGCTCCCTCCACGGCCCCTTGCAGGTGGTGAGAATGTGGCAGCAGGAGGAGGAGAATGTGCCTGGGCACCTGCTGACTGTCACTCGGCCCAGTCTCTTCCTGTCTGCCACTCACCCCTTCCTCCTCCTGGCTGTCTCATTCCGGAGCCTCCTCCTCTTGGCTGATCTCTTCCTGTGTCCAAAAAAGGAACATGTTTTTTTAAAGCTCATGACTGTTGCATTTTTTTATTTGTTTTTTTTTGTAAATTAAACAGACTCTCATTCTGACTCCTGCAGTTGGCATCCCTGTCACTATATTTTCTGCCCACGACTTTTGTTTGGGTTTTCAAGCTTTCAGTTTGGTTCAAAAAACATCTTGTTAAACCAAAAATTATTTGAGGCCAAGAAATATGTTGTAAACTACTATACCTGACTGAAGATGTTCAGATCTGGCTCCTCAATCTCAGCCAGCTCCGCAGCACCCTCTGCAGGGGTGGGGGCAACAGTGGAAGGAACGCTGGAGGGAACGCTGGAGGGAACGGTGGAGGTAAGGGTGGAAGGAAGACTGGAAAGTGATTCTCTGGCCTCGATCTGATCGTCCAGAAAACTGAGGTGTTTATAGTACCACAGCTTGGGCTCCTGTACTTCATCTGCTGCTGCTCCTGACCTCCGAGAAGCACGGACCTGTATCAAACGCTTCTTGTAAGCATTCCTCATGTTATTGATTTTATTGCTTATCATGGTGGAAGTTAGCTCTGGTATCCAGGTCTGCATATAAGTGACCAATTGGTCAATTGTTGCCCTTCGAACATTCTTGTTAGAATAGGATGGATTTTTGATTTCCCACAGGTTTTTAAAAGTGCAATATTTGTCGATGAATCGCATCATATACTCGGGCTAAAATATCCTCTGCCAGGGCCCGTTGTCGCTCATCCATTTTTTGCAGCTGGTCAGCAATGTAGGTGCTGTAGCCCTCAACAGGGTTAAGGCAGCCCTCATGATGGAAGCTGCTTCCCTAATGACCTGCAGACACTCTTCCTCCAGCTGGGACATGCTCCTCTGTTTTTTTTTGTTTGTTTTCAAAGAAATATGGTCTGGCATAGCAATGGCCCCCCTACCAGTGAAGTACTCCACGTATATATCACAGGCATCTCGAGCAGTTCGGGGGGCCAATCCAGTACGGCCAGTGTTTAGGCCAGTCAGGTTCTCAGATGATTGTCTGGCCTCAGGCCCATTGTTTGAAAGGTAGGTCTCTGAATGCCTGCGCAAATAATTATGAAAAATGCAGCAGGAAAAATGACAGTGTTCAGTTTATAGTCCACCATGTGGATGGTTGTTTGGAACAGGCGGAATCGTCTGGCCATTATCCCAAACACATTCTCGACAACCCTCCGGGCTCTGGCCAGCCGGTAATTAAAAACCCTCCTCTCTGGGGTGAGAGTCCTCTGGGGAAATGGCCTCATGAGGTGTGGTCCAAGCCTGAAAGCTTCATCTGCGATAAAAAACACAAAAGGAAGTCCCTCCACATTGTCTTCATTCCGTGGCAGGGCCAGGCCACCAGTCTGAAGACGGTGGGCAAACTCCATCTGCGCAAAGACTCCACCATCGGACATCCGGCCGTTCTTCCCCACGTCCACATGCAAAAACTCGTACTGTGCCGACACCATCAACACAATACTATGAAAACCTTTGTAGTTGAAATAGTATGACCCTGAACGGGGTGGCGGCACTATGCAGACGTGTTTCCCATCTATTGCCCCTCCACAGTTAGAGAAGTCCTACCGCTGGGCCAATTGGGAAGCCACAGTCTGCCATTCCTGTGGCGTGGAAGGAAACTGTGGAGTCAAACAAAAACAAAAATTTGTACTTTGGCACATAAACATTGCAATCACAATACAAAAGACATCCTTGTCCAACATCAGTATAACATTTATTAGTGGAGTGCTAATTTCATGCCAGAACTAAAATAGGCCCAATTATCAGACTCCTCAACCCTCTGATGGGTCATTAAACATTTTAAAGGGGGGGGGGTTCTAGCTGAGTTTGGGCCCAGAAAAAGAAACCCTCTAGCACTCTGCCAAAATGGAATGAGAAAAAATACATTGGGACACATTTTAAGGGGGGGGGGCAGAACTACAATGGAGCAGACCACAAAAAAGTTGAAAACAGACAAGGCTAGCTGTGTTTGGGCCTAGGATAGCATGCTGGACAGGTTAGTGAAGGGAAATATGCATGTAGGCCAAAAAAGGAGCATTCAAAGCTTACAAAGCTTACTTGAAAGGAGACAACTTACCTTAATATAGACCTTCTGTATCACTTGTATGATGGCAGAACACTTAAAACAGAAAGCAACCAAGTACAGCAAGGCCTGTAAAGAACAAACTGAAAAACAGAAATCGAGCGGACAGGAACGCACTGCAAAACTACGACCTGTCTGCAAGCACTGAAAAACAGATACGAACCCACAAGCACAAACTGAACCCAAGAAAATTATCTGCAAAGCACGGAGACTGAAAAGCATGAACCGCCTCGAACCCAACTTTTACTAACACGCAGTAACACGGAATCAGCAAGAGCTGCCCCAAGGGTGGCGCCATTGGATATGACCTTCCCCTTTATAGTGCCGTCGTACGTGGTTTACGTGACCGCGTTCTGACACGATCGTTTTTTTAACCGATGGTGTGTAGGCGTGACTGACCATCAGTCAGCTTCATCGGTTAACCGATGAAAACGGTCCATCGGTCCGTTTTCATCGGATGGACTGATCGTGTGTACGCGGCAAAAGTTGTGGAGAAGTTTAAAGCAGGGTTAGGGTATAAAAAATAAGTTTTGAACATCTCTTGGAGATGTTCAATCCATCATCCAAAAATGGAAAGAGTATGGCACAACTGCAAACCTACCAATATATGGCCATCCACCTAAACTGACAGGCCGGGCAAGGAAAGCATTCATCAGAGAAGCAGCCAAGAGGTCCATGATAACTCTGGAAAAGCTGCAGAGATCCACAGCTCAGGTGGAAGAATATGCCCACAGGACAACTATTAGTTATGCACTCTACATATCTGGCCTTTATGGAAGAGTGGCAAGAAGAAAGCCATTATTGAAAGAATGCCATAAAAAGTCCCATTTGCAGTTTGCGAGAAGCCATGTGGGGGACAAAGCAAAAATGTGGAAGAAGGTGCTCTGGTCAGATGAGACCAAAATGTTACTTTTTGGCCTAAATGCAAAATGCTATGTATGGTGGAAAACTAACACTGCCCATAACCCTGAACACACCATCCCCACCGGGAAACATGGTGGTGGCAGCATTATGTTTTGGGGATGCTTTCCTTTAGCAGGGACAGGGAAGCTGGTCAGAGTTGATGGGAAGATGGATAGAGCCAAATACAGGACAATCTTAGAAGAAAACCTGTTAGAGTCTGCAAAAGATTTGAGACTGGGGTGGAGGTTCACCTTCCAGCAGGACAACGACCCTAAACATACAGCCAGAGCTGCAATGAAATGATTTAGATCAAAGCATATTCACATGTTAGAATGGCCCAGTCAAAGTCCAGACCTAAATCCAATTGAGAATCTGTGGCAAGACTTGAAAATTGCTGTTCACAGATGCTCTCCATCCAATCTGACAGAGCTTGAGCTATTTTTCAAAAAAGAATGGGCAAAAATGTCTCTTTCTAGATGTACAAAGCTGGTAGAGACATACACAAAAAGACTTGCAGCTGTAATTGCAGCGAAAGGTGGTTCTAGAAAGTATTGACTGAATACAAATGCACGTCACACTTTTCACACATTTATTTGTAAAAAAAAATTAAAACCATTTATCATTTTCCTTCCACTTCACAATTATGTGCCACTTTGTGTTGGTCTATCACATAAAATCCCAATAAAATACATTTAAGTTTTTGGTTTCAACATGACAAAATGTGGAAAATGTCAAGGGGTATGAATACTTTGTCAAGGCACTGTGCAACATCACATTCAAGATTCACAGACACATAATCTGATAACCCCATCTCCCCTTGCTTTTGTCAGAGTTTTCTATTTTTTTATTATTTCAAATAAAGATCTGATTGCAAAATCTCCTTCAATGAGCATATGAAACTTCAGTCCCTGACTAGTTCATGTCTGTAGTTCTTGAGCAGCTGGAAGTCCTGTAGGAAGTTCAAAGCCCCTGAACAGTCCTCCACAGTCTCTGCCCAGCTACTCTACTAAGTGTGCAGCCCCCGACCAACTCCTATAGTAATTCTGCAATCTCTGACCAGGCCTCAGTTCAGAACCAGCTTTGAAAATAACTTTGCAGTCCCTGTCCAGCATCTGTAGTAAATAATTCCACAGTTTTTGACCAGTCCCTGTAGTAAGCCTGCAATCTCTGGCCAGCTCCTGTGGTAAATCCTCAGCATACCTCCCAACTTTTTGAGATGGGAATGAGGGACACCTATCAGCAAAAGTATGCAGGCATAAGACACACACCCTTGCCACGCCCCCTTAAAGGAGAATTGTACAAAAAAACAAGATTGGCTTTTACAATTGCTTTTTTACCACTCCTGTTCCTTTATATTGGCTTTTTGAATTTACAAATGCAGCAATTTAGAAATCAGATGAAAGGTTTAGCGCTGGAAAACACTTTTTGATAGATAAAAAGTGCATTTTATTTACATCTATATAGATCAGACCAAAATGAGGGACAAATGAGGAGGAATGAGGGACAGAGTGACATTGCTCCAAATCAGGGACAGTCCCTCGAAATCAGGGACAGTTGGGAGCTATGCCTCAGTCCCTGACCAGCTCCTGTGGTATGAATGCAGACCCTGACCTATTCCTCTAGTAAGTAATTCTGCAGGTACTGATCAGCTCCTGTAGCTACTGTAGAATATCCGCAATGTCTGAAAAGCTCCTGTAATGTGTCTGACCTTCAGCGTTGTGTCTGTAGTCACATGACAAGCTACTATAGCAAGTCTGCAGTGTCTTGCCATCACCTATAGTATGTCTGCAGTGTTTGACAAGCTTCTGTAGTATGTTTGCAGTGTCTGACCATCTCCTGTATCGTGTGTGCAGTATCTTATAAGATCTTCTAGCATGTCTGCACTGTTTGACTATCTTCTGTAGCATGTTCACATTGTCTGATAAGCTCATGTTTAATGTCTTAGGTTTCTGATAATTTCTTGTAGCTTGTCCTTGGTATCTAATAAGCTTCTGTAGAATGTGTGCAGTGTTTGACAAGCTCCTGTAGCAAGTCTGCACCTGTCTGGTAAGCTCCTGTAGAATGTCTGCACTTTCTGATCATGTATTTTAATGTATCCACAGTACCTGATAAGCTCCTGTAGAATGTCAGCAGTGTCTGACCAGCTGCTTTAGCGTGTCCATAGTGTCTAAAGCACCTGTAGCTTGTCTGCAGTGTATGACCAGTTCCTGTGGCATGTTTAGGGTCACGTGACAAGCTCCTGTAACATGTCTGACCAGCTTTCATAGAATGTCTGGCAGAGTCTTGCCAGTCTTACACATGTGTAAGCACAATTATTTCTATAAGTGTAGCGCCTGGCTATGTTCAGAGCCGGTGCTATTGGAAATTTAAGGGAAAGTTGGCTCTGAACTAGTCTAATTGTTTAAATTTGGGGCCTCTGCTCTAGCTTTGGCTGTGCTGACTGTACATTCTGTCGTTGCCGGGGGAGTGAGTTCCGCCCCGGGACGATAGGTGGCAGCAGTGGAGTCAAGTGCGGTTGGATATTTCCCCCCAGCAGCCAATCAGGGAAGGTGATCGCCTTGCTGTGCATGCTGGGGAGGGGTTTTTAGGGGCAGACGCCATTTCTCTTGTGGTTCTTCCTCTTGTGGCCCCCACCATTGGGTGGCGCGTGGCGCATTGTTCCTGGTTCCGGGACCACGTTGGCCCGGAGCAATTGATCTGCTGTGCGGGCCCAGTGATCGACTGGGTCCCCAATCTGAAGGTGGTCCTGAGCTGTCCGTCCAATTGGAGGAAGCTGACTGATGAGGAGTCTGTCCGAAGGATACCAAGCACATGGCTGGTGTTCCAGGAGGGGCCTGTCCATTCATCGGAGGACAACCTTGGTTCTGAGAGGCTGGATGTTGGTCGCCTGTCAGTTGCTAATTTGACCAAAACTACCTGAAGGAGATCCGGGTGCTGAATCTACTGAAAGAGGATTCCGGACCATAATTGTCTCCAACCTTTAGGAGGGTCTGTGGCAAAGACTTAATCCTAAGTTCGAGTGACACTCTGGCTGCCAGGCTGGTAAAAGAGGCCTGTCCAAATGCACTATACCCACTCTGGCTAGAGTGGCAATGTAAAGTTGTCGTTGGAAGCAGGACTGTTTCCCTATCCAGTTACACCTGAATTTGCTATCTTCCATTCTGCTATCTCCTCACCTTCCATTTACTTCTATCATTTTACCCTGTTGGGTAATAAAAGCACAGAACATTCCCTTTACTGCAGCTCTCATCAAGTACCCTAGTTGGCGGAGATACAGAGGTAACGTGAGACCCAAAACAAACCAGCAGCTCCTTTGGGGGTAGTGCTATATAAGCCACAGGCAATTTCCTGCTCTGTAAACATCTTGCTTCTCCCCAACTGCCAAAGCATTTAGTGGGTTGACACTGAAGATTGTGGGGGTGCTTAATAGGATTTGAAGTCAGTTAAAACCAAAAGTTTACAAAATAGGGGATAGTTTTATGGCATTTTTATTAATATTTTTTTTTTTACTACTAATGGCGGCGATCAGCGATTTTTTTTATGACAGCGACATTATGGCGGACACATCGGACAATTTGTGCACATTATTGGGACCATTGTCATTTTCACAGCGAAAAGTGCTATAAAAATGCATTGATTACTGTGAAAATGACAATTGCCGTTTAGGAGTTAACCACTAGGGGGCGCTGAAGATGTTAAGTGTGACCTCATATGTGTTTCTAACTGTAGGGGTCGGGGCTGGACGTGTGACGTCAGTGATCGTCTTTCGCTATATCAGGGAACAGACGATCAATGACATTGTCACAATGAAGAACGGGGAAGGTGTGTTTACACACACCTCTCCCTGTTCTTCAGCATCGGTGGCTGATCGCAGGACACCAGGGGCGATCGGGTCTGCGGGTCCCGGGGGCGCGCTCACGGAGCTTCAGACCGGGTCGCGGGTGCGCTGCCGGCGGCACGCTCGCGACCCCACGGCTGGGCCTTAAAGAGACACGTACAGGTACGTGCTTGTGCCCAGCCATGCCATTCTGCCGACGTATATCGTGTGGTTAAAGCGGGAGTTCACCCATTTATTTATTTTTTTACCTTTTCCCCTTAGATTCCTGCTCGTTTTGTCTAGGGGAATCGGCTAGTTGTTTTAAAATATGAGCAGTACTTACCCGTTTTCGAGATGCATCTTCTCCTTCGCTTCCGGGTATGGGTCTTCGGGAGCGGGCGTTCCTTCTTGATTGACAGTCTTCCGAGAGGCTTCCGACAGTCGCATCCATCGCGTCACTCGTAACCGGAAGCGGCGGAGAAGATGCATCTCGTAAACGGGTAAGTACAGGTCATATTTTAAAACAACTAGCCGATTCCCCTAGACAAAACGAGCATTCATCTAAGGGGAAAATGTGTTCTCTATGGGTGAACCTCCGCTTTAAGCAACCTTTTCTTCAAAACATAGTTCTCTTTGTGATTACCTTAAGACCCTGCACCATCTACACTGCAGCCTGTATTTTATAAGTAGGCTAAAAAATTAAGTTATATTGCAGTGTCCAGTGCATAGTGATATCCACTATAACTAGGCTTCCAGAACATCTGATTGGGTATTCTTTACAAAGTGAAGCTTCACCACGTTCACTAAGCTCTGGGGAAAATGAGTGCAACTGCACTTGCAAGGTGCCCAGTCTATTTACCCTTAGTAAATAAACCTCTAGAGTGTTTCGCAGCAATCAAGGATATGTCACATCCACTTTAGGTCACACCCCACCTCTGCCAATGTATTTATTTTTTAAGAAATGTGGCAAAACCCACACACTTTCTTTGTCTTTGGAATTCAATAATGACCCGTGTAACTTTGGTAGGAAAAGTAAATTCTTCTGTCCCTATGTTATCATGCTCATATCAGTCCCATTTTTTTATCTGTTACAACAAGTTTCACAACCTTCTTCACTAACATGAAGCATATTTATAAATTAGCTGCTGAGAGTAATTACCAAACATATACTACCATTTGTGATGACTCTCTAAGGTTCACACTCAGTGGAAGCCAGGTAATTAGTAGGCTTTGGGTTGGTGATGTGCCAAGCAGAAACCCATTTAAATACAGATAACTTAACAAAGCAAGCTTTACTCAGGGTGGTGGGGGTTTTATCAATTTCATTGGCATTTCAGGCAATGGGTCTACTACTAATTCAACACTAAATTTGTTATTACATATGCGACAGATGGAATATACAGTACTGTGCAGAAGTTTTAGGCAAGGTGTGAAAAAATGCTGTAAATTAGGAATGTTTTCAGAAAAAGAAGTGTTAATCCTGCAGTTTATTTTTATCAGTTAACAAAATGGAAAGTGCATGAATAGAAGAGAAATCCAAATCACATCAGTACTTGGTGTGACCACCGTTTGCCTTCAAAACAGCATTAATCTTTCTAGGTACACTTTCACACACTTTTTGAAGGACCTTGGCAGGAAGGTTTTTCCAAATATCTTGGAGTACTAATCACAGATCTTCTGTGGATGTAGGCTGCCTCAAATCCTTCTGTTTCTGCATGTAATCCCAGACAGACTTGATGACGTTGAGATCAGGGCTGTGTGGGGGCCAAGCCATCACTTCCATTACTCCTTCTTTACTTTGAAGATAGTTCTTAAGGACATTGGTTGCATGTTTAGGGTCATTGTCCTTCTGCAGCATACATTTGGGGTCAATCACATGCCTTTCTGAGGTATGGTATGATAGATAAATATCTGCCTGTATTTCTCAGCATTGAGGACACTATTGTTCCTGACCAAATCCCCAACTCTATTTACAGAAATGCAGGCCCAAACTTGCAGGGAACCTCCACCATGCTCCACTTTTGCCTGCAGACACTTATTATTGTAAAACAAATATTACAAATGTTGACTCATCAGTACAGAGCACCTGCTACCATTTTTCTGCACCCCAGTTCCTATGTTTTTGTGTATAGTTGGGTCACTTAGCTTTGTTTCCACATCATGTATGGCTTGTTGGCAGCAATTCTTCCGTGAAGACGTTTCCAGACAGTAGATGGTTATACCTGGGTTCCACTGGTTTACGCCAGTTCTGTGCTGATGGCACTGCTGGACATATTCGGATATTGAAAGTAAGCATGATGGGCCAGATCCTCAAAAGGGATACGCCGGCGTATCTACTGATACGCCGTCGTATCCCTGTTTCTATCTTTGGAACTGATCCACAGAATCAGTTTCCAAGAGATAGACAGAAGATCCGGCATGTGTAAGGGACTTACACTGCCGGATCTTAGGATGCAGTACCGCAATCGCCGCTGGGGGCATTTCACGTCTAAATGCCGCCTCGGGTATGCAAATTAGCACTTACGGAGATCCACAAAGCTTTTCAGCTTCGTTTTTTCTCCGTAAGTTTTAGTTTGCAATTGGTAAAATTAGGGCTGCTTTTACAAAGTGTAAACTGTTTACACCTTGTAAAAGCAGACCCTTCTGTCCAGCGACGCGTTTTTTTTTTGTTTAAAAAAAAAATTTCCCGCCGTATCTTTTTTTTTCCCGATGCAACTTTATTGACCCGGCGCGATCCACAAAGCTCGGCGTAACGTAATTTCGCGCTATGCACGTCGGGAAAATGACGTCACGAGCATGCACAGTACGGCCGGCGCGGGAGTGCGCCTAATTTAGATGGGAATCGCCTCCATTTGAAGAGGAACGCCTTGCGCCGGTGGAATTTGAGTTACACAGCCGAAAATTTCTAGGTAAGTGCTTTGTGGATCGGGCACTTAGGTAGAAATTTTAAGGCAGTGTAACTTAAATGGGAATTTTTACATTACGCCGGCTCTTTGTGGATCTGGCCCGATGTGTCTTTAATGTGCTGCAAAAAGTTTAATTGGCCGACCACTGTGTCTGTGGTCCTCAACGTTGCCCGTTTCTTTGTGCTTCTTCAAAAGAACATAACATTTCAAAACCCCAGTCTGCTTTGAAATCCTTGACCGGGAGAGGCCTTTCAGATGCAGTATACCTATCTTGTGTCTTGTTGCTGTGTCCACTTTATTTTGCACACTTTATTAATATTAACACATTACTTTATTTTTATTGGCTACACGTTATATGTATTGATTTGACCTTATATACATCTTTGCACTTTACACTTTATATGTATTGATTTGACCTTATATACATCTTTGCACTTTCATGTAAAAAGGGTAGCGCAGCTTTTATAACAATAAACAATTTTTATATGAACAGCATGAAATAAAGTTAGAGAACAGAGAAAACACTAGATCAGTGATGGCGAACCGTAGCACCCCAGATGGTTTGGAACTACATTTCCCATGATGCTCATGCACTCTGCAGTGTAGCTGAGCATCATGGGAAATGTAGTTCCAAAACATCTGGGGTGCCAAGGTTCGCCATCACTGCACTAGACTAAAGAGAGTAGGGAAAGAAGTAGTTCACAGAATCAGGGTACAAACAACTTTACGAAAATAGGCATTTATTAAGAAAAAAAAATGTTTGTATTTTCAGGTTTGCCCCAGCCACTTGTGTGTATATGTATGTATATATATATATATATATATATATATATATATATATATATATATATATATGTATGTATATATATATATATATATATATATATATATATATATATATACACAAAAAAAACAGAGACATTATAATAAGCTGCTGTTTACAGGTGCAGATAACTACAATGTAAATCGTTTTGCTTACATTTAGACAAGCAGTGAGGCTGCAACACATTTGACAGCAATCAGTACTAAAATTCTGACTCACAATAGATCTGCTGCACAGATTGGGACCTTGAGTGTCAACTGGCAGTAGTTTCTGCCAACTACACCACTTGACATGTGCCTGGGAGAGAAGAACTCTATGACATAGAAGTCCTATCCTAGGCCAGTTGAAAACAGAGCCCTGAAGGGACACCAGTGCAGAGCTAATTTTTAGCTGTCCATTTAAATACTTTACAAGTAAAATTACCTATTCAGTGTGTATTTAATAAAGCCAGCCATACATGGATCAAAATTCCCTGCTGAAACAGCCATCTATGGGCAGGTTGTTTGTACACCAAGTCAATCCATTGATTGACTTGGGTACAACCAGCCTGTAGGATTTTTTTACATGTGATTACTGCCAGAGGCTATGGCCACTAGCAGAAATCATTGTGTTCTGCTAGGCGAGAAGGCTCCCCGTGCCACCCTTCCGGCAGAACACATTAGCACTGCAGGAGGCATTCCCCCATCAATACTGACTGTGTTGATGGAGGAATCAACCAGTTTCTTTACTCCTTCCTCCGGTGGTGGAAGGAAAGACAACCGATCAAGTCATCTATGGCCTGCTTTACAGCTTAATAAAAGTTAGCAGCATCCAAGTTTATGTGACAGTCGTTGGTGTCACTGCATCCATATAACCCACAATTAGTAAAAATGGACCCCTAAAGCTGGCAGTAGATGGATCAAATTTCAATCCCTGTATGAACAGGCTTGTTGTACATCGATTGACTTCAGTACAACCAGCCCGTCAAATTTTTGGCATGTGATTACTGCTGGTGGCTATAACTGGTAGCAGTAATCATTGTGTTCTACCGGCCAGGAAGGTTCCAACGTCTTCCAGCAGGCTGCCAGATCTACTTCTCACAGGGAGAACCTGCCAGTTTAGTTGTTTCTTTTGGAATTGGTTGCAAAGGGTTTTGGGCAGAGCCCATAGACATAAAAATGTTACCTATTCTGGCCAAAAAAACTCTGCCAATTATTGATGCAAATGCTCAAGCTTCCCTGGCATTGATCTGAAACAACATGCTCTATAATGTAAAATTACTATATACCGTACACAGGTTGCCGTTATTTATCTTATGTTACAGATGCTGTAAAAATAATATATTGATTCGTCCTTTAAAGGTCAGAGGTTGTTTGGAGAAAGCATCTTGGGGCTGACTCAGGGTTCTGTATCAGATCTGCTGTCAAGGCCCAAACCATGGCATAAGCTCAGTCTGAAGGGCAGGGAGCCATTCGTCCGCATGCAGCTCTGGCTGAGTGATCCCCACAACATTGAAAAACTCAGAGACATGAAGAAAATGGAGAAAAAGGGTGAGTTTCAGATGAAAGTACATTAGCGTTATCTCTGTAAATCTGTCTAAGCTGCACAACAAAAAAAATCTCAGGTCACTAATGATTTTATTTGTTAAATGTTTTTCAATGTTGGTTGATCTAGGAGGTGTCCATTGGAAAATGTTACCTTGTATATACATATCTATCATCAGTTCTCCTAAATGTATCTTTCAACAGACATGGGGAAAACATCCTGTTTATATAAGAGGAAGTCTAGTGTGCATGGAAAATGCTTGCCATTTGGAAAATTACTAATATGACATTGAGGTCATTTGCAGATTTCTGGCAAATTAGATGTTTGGACACAGGATCTTGAATTAATAACTTTTGGTTAATAGTGTTTAGTGTCAGATTTTCCCCTTATCGCCAAATAGATATACTGTAAGTACAGGAATGCTATAGATATAAATGCATCCATTTTGCACTAGCTTTTCATTGTACAATGGATATATAAAAGCTTGTCCTTTAATTGCGAAAACGTACACAAATCTAGCTTACAAAATCTGACTTCGCTGATCTGTCCTACAATATGACAAATTTATTGTAACATTAAATAGAAATTTCAGTCAAATTAATCATTCAGTAAAAAGCTAATGCTCTCAGGAATCATCACAACAGTGTTCAAGGCAAAACGACATATTTTATCGTAAAGCGGACCTTCAGTCATTTTTTAAACTTTCCATTTATTAAATCTTCTGCCCTTGTTGTTTTAACTTTGGATAGTAAAACATTTTTTTTTCTGCCAGTAAATACCTTATACAGCCCACTTCTTGTTTCTTTTCTGGTAAAAAGCCTAGGCTTATAACATCATGCACAGCTCTCTTTCTCTCTCTCACTCCTATGAGAGTTTGCCAGGAAGGGAGGTGGGATGAGTCATAAGAGGGCCAACAAGAGCTTGCAGGGCTTCAGAGCTGGAGGTGTGCCTTTGTGTGTCTGTGTAAATCCAGGAAGTGAAAAGGCAGCAGCTTCAGCTTCCCACAGTTAAAATGGCTGCAGCCAGACTCAGTGGAGGGAGATTTCTGCAGCATATTTGGCAAGTACAGAATATATAAAATATATGTAAAGTGGTTGGAGGGAAGCTTCAGAATGGCAAAGATGTTTTTATTACAAATTATGTGAGCAGACTGCATTTCCTCTTTAAATTAAAGCAAAGGCAACACTTTTTTTTGTTTTAGATAGAGTGTAGAGCAGTGGTTCTCAACTCCTGTCCTCAGGACTCACTAACAGGCCAGGTTTGCAAGATAACTGAAACACATCACAGCACATCACATCTAACGATTTTTGTCTAATATATGCTGTTTTTGTACAAGAAAAATCAGATACGAAAGACTGCGCAAGATCAGAAATAATAAACAACAAAAAAATCCTTTGTCCTCAGTTTCGACTTGCTGTGAAACATCGAGGTATCCAGACGGTCGTTCAATTTTCTTATAGTGTGTACTGGGCTTTAGTCAAGTCAACAGTGATCCCAGAGGTTGGAACTAGGTAGGCTTCACTGGGTTGGGCAGTGTGAAGAAAAACGTTAAGAGAAAGAAGGGTGGGGAAAGGGATGGAGAGACAGGTGGGAAGAGGTAAGACAGGATAGGAAGTAGGGTACATGGGGCAGGGGGGCTATGCAAGGCTGAGTAACATGGTTATGAGAACAATCAGAATTCAGTAACCACAAACAAAATGGTGCAGGCTGGCTCACCATCTTAAAAGAGAGGATTAGATGCAGATTCTGCAGAAGAGAAATGTACCCCCTGTCTAGCCAGTGGGGCAATACAGCAAGCATAATGACCCCCTAAAGTGATTTTGCTTCCCATTTCTCTTGTTGTTGAAGGCAACATGGTTGAGGTGGTGCTTTAGCAGAGCCAGGTGACCCAGATGAAATACACTTTGTCGTCTCGCCACCTAATGTTCAGTCTCCATAATATCTGGAACCTTTATGATCCAGTCTGTTCTGAATCTGATTCCAGAGAGGTTTCAGGCATTTGACTGCATTTAAAAAGTGTGGTAATGCACATTTATTTTTTTGTGTTTAGTGGGCATTGTGGGATGTAGTAAAACAAGACTAGGGACATCTGGAAGATCTATATCCAGAATTCATATAATTTGTGATTTGACATATAGCATAAAGGGCCAAGCA
The DNA here is from genome assembly GCF_905171775.1 of Rana temporaria. NCBI lineage: Eukaryota > Metazoa > Chordata > Amphibia > Anura > Ranidae > Rana > Rana temporaria. The sequence continues at coordinate 174,578,322 of NC_053489.1, forward strand.
AAACTGTAATACACAAGACACATTTGCCACAGTACTTGTATCTACACTGTCAGGAGATGAAATGCACAAACTGCAGGGCTCAGTAATGGGTAACCCACAGGCCACTAAAAGAATACAAAAACATTAACCCCTCCTGCCAGTATAATTCTCCCCCCAAGCCCATATCCTCCACAGTGGAGATCCCAACCAACATCCCCAATCTTCTCCCAATTCAGATCTTCACCCACAGCCTTGAATCCCCCCTTCCAGCTCACCACCTTAATACAGATAGCCCTTCTATCCCAACCCCTCAGTATAGAGATCTCCTCCACAGACATCTATTGGGCGACAGGGGAATGTGCTTCCCAACATGCATTTCTTCATGAGCACCCAGAGCTTTTCTCAAATATGATGGCGCCAGTTAAGGATTCATTAGAGTGCTATGGCCTTATAGTGTGGATGTATGGCAGGGAACCACAGGCCACCATTGACTCTAGGGGGTTGATTTACTAAAGACAAATATAGTGTTTACTTTGGGAAGTTATCCCAGAGCTTTGTGAATGAAGTGAAGCTCTGCTGACTTTAATCAATAAATCATGTACAGGCAAAAAAATATATATTCACTAGGTCCTGGGAAAAATAAATTAGTAAATCAACCCCTAGGTCTGGTAAGTATGGGAAAAGCTACCTTTAATAATCATTTCAAATATAAATAACATAATGTGGCATAAAAGTTGTAATAAGTAAACAGCTGGAGCAAGCTAAAAAAATAAGTAAATATAATGAAAAGATTCAAACTTTAAAGGTCTGTTCACACATAAACAGACAGCTTCTGCACAGTATACCACAATTGTCTACTGTGTAACAGCTGTTTGTTCTAGGTGCAATGAGCTGGTAGTAGGGGGTGGTGTGGTGTGCAATTCAGTGCATTAGACAGCCCCCCCCCTTTTCTTTTTTTTTAAACAAACTTTATATGAAGTGCACAAATATGACATTTCATTCATGTCACTACACAACAGCGGTGTGTTGCTCTGCTATACTTTGGCATGCGATCCTGTCCAGTTTGTGGCGATAAAATGTAATATGTCTGCATTTTATTGTAGATCACTGCAGTGCAGCTCTGGGCTGTGTTTCAATGTGAGTAGGACACATAGAAAACTATTTTTCTGTGTGTCCTAGCGTTGACTAGTGTCCTTCCAGTGCAGAAAAATGCCAGTCATCACACTAGTAGGAATTGGCCCCAAAGCTCATTAAAAAAGTGTAAAAACATCCATGCAACAGCGTATCAGTATGCTAACAACAGACTTTTGTTTGCTGTGGGCTAATAAACTTTCGTCAGTGGCCATTAGCCAGTAATTGCTAAGCCACTATTTTGTTTTTATGTAAAAGGAACCCAATATATTGATCTAACAATCTAATGCAAGTGTGTTTTATGTTTAGCATATCTTAAACGGCGCTATGGACTGATAAGTGCTGGCTCAGACAGTGAGTCATCGACTGCTAGGACGGAGTGTGTGAGCCCCAATCTCCAGGCACAGGACTACAACCTCATGCAGATGAAGAAACCAAGAGTGGTGCTGGCAATGGAAGAAAAGGAAGCCTTGAAAAAGGCTTATGACATGGAACCATACCCTTCCCAACAGACCATTGAACTGCTGTCATACCAACTGAACCTTAAGACAAACACTGTTATTAACTGGTTTCATAACTACAGGTAAAATAATAAAGAATAATAGTCCCTCATGATGTTGTGAAACTGAAGCTGTGATAACACTACATGTGATCACTTGCATGATTTTAAAATCCTATATGTGGACGTGATCTCAGATTAGTGTGTGTTAAGCGTTTTAGAAAAGTTGGCTAAGATATTAGGTCTTGGAGCAGGTGCATGGGTTGCATGTTCTACATTCATCTAGCTTCTCCTGATGTCTACCTTTAGAGTTCTTCTGCTGTCTGGCAGCTTCAGGCGGTGTCTGACTTTGCTTGACAGGTCTCTTGAGATGTTCCAACTCACAACAGTGTTTAATAGATCATTTAAATTAGATATTTTTTTACCTGCTTTGAATTAAAAATAGATAATAATCTCTTTCTGTATTGTTAGGAAATTTGGCTGTTCTTAATTTGAAAACTGTTGTTTCAAAACCATCCAAAGCTCAATTACAATTAAAAAAACTTTCAAAATATGTATGAAGAAAGATTTACAGTGAGGAAAATATTGTCACATCACATTTCCCAAAAGAATATTCGGCACAACAGAGTGTTATGGGCCAAATCCTTTTTCAGGGGTTAAATAAATATTATAAAGAATGTTAATGATTAAACCGAATTTAGAAAAGGAGCACACTACTTGCTGCTTATGTAAGAATGTTTTAAAACAATAGCGATACCAGAGATGACATGTCTGTAGCACTCCACATTCATTTATATACATGGGCGTCCGCTGAATTTTTTTCAGGGAGGGGGCGCTTCAGCAGCAGCGATACACAGTCGCATTTAACCCTTTCTTCGACCCTCTAGCACCCAAATAGGATGGATGGTGTCAGTAGGACAGTGGGCGGTGTTAGAAGGGCAGTGGACGATGTCAGTCGTTTTTTTATTTATTTTTTTACACATTTATTTATTTTTACATGTTTTAACAGTCTTGTTGGGGGACTTTGGTGAAATATCAGGGGACTAAACAGACCCCTGATAGCTCAAAGAGAAAGGGGTCTGAGTGTGAATTCTCCAGTTCCTTTCTCTGATGCATAATAAACATAGTAAATTGGAACGAATACACTCTGTGTGTACCAAACTTTTCCTGATTCCCTCAATCTCTGTACTGGTCCCCTGCAGCTTCTGTGAAAGTTGTGACAGGATGTGGTAGCACTCCATCATCCTCATTGTACCATACAGGGTTAATGTTCCTGTATGGTATACAATGTTGCTGAGGCTTTGGGTGGAGGAGGAGAGCAGTGCAGCTGGCTTGAACATGGAAGTAAAAGTGTCAGTTTCCCCCCAGCAGTGCAAGGGTGGACTTTTCCCTTTCCTGGAGGTGGGCTGTATTCTCTATGTCTCTTTATACTCATGACAATGTCAGAAATATACTGGGACTTTTCAGGTTCTACATAGAAAGTATTCCACATTATCAAAAATAATAATTTTTAATAAGATATGGTGTGTGTGTGGAATGCATCCATGTGGAGCCTGAAAAGTCCCAATATATTCCTGACATAGCCAAGATTTTTCCTTTCTCTTCCAGTAAACCTGTACACTGCAAGATGCAGAACAGGTTTAAAGCACAGAATCATACAGCTTGGAAGGCAAAACAGGTTGGGACTCACGGGAGGGGAATATGCAGTGTGGCATCTGTCCTCTTATCTTCAGTCTGCCCCAGGGTAAGCCTTGATGTCAGCTGGGCAGGAAGCAGTGATTGGGCTGCAGTCTGTGTAGGGTCGCTTGCTCCGCCAACCTATAGAGGAGCTTTGTTACAGCCCGGATCGAGCCTCCCAGCCTGAAAGGAGCCTGTGCCCAAGAGAAAGGGTGTGCTGCTGCTGCTGCCATAGAAAGGGCGCATCCTCGTCCATGCTTTTGGATTCTTTAGCTGCCTCTCCTTTGTTTGGGCCCTCCCACCGGCTCCCCCCTGCATGCAATCAGCGGCAGGCAGTGTAAGCTCACTAAAGTTCTTCGGATCCTCCTGCACTCAGCATTAGTGCGGGGTGGACTGACACTATGCCGCTAGTGGGACGGCGGGGGAAGGGAGACACGGAGCAATCTCGTCACTCTCGGTGCAGTGCACTCTGAGGCCCCATACACACGACCGGTTTTCTCGGCAGAATCCAGCAAGAAACTTGATGGGAGACGTATTCTGCCGAGAAAACCGGTCGTGTGTACACTTTTCGCCAAGAAACCCGTCGGGAAACTCGTCGAGCCAAAAAGAGAGCATGTTCTATATTTTCTCGTTGGGCAATGGGAAAATTTGGCTCAACGAGTTTTTTGACAGCCGAACAAGGAACTCGACGGGGGAAAATGATGTGTTTCGCCCGTAGAGTTTCTCAGTCGTGTGTATGGGGCCTGACCTCCAGGGGGGGCAATTGACCCCCCCTTGCCCTATGGAGCGGACGCCCATGTTTATATACAGTAGATGAACATAATTTTTTTACCATTTTGCATATGTATTGGATGTTATTCTTATTAGAACATTTTGTATTTGCAATTTATAGTGCTGTAATCATTCTACACTCTTTTATCACTATATGCAAGCTTCACTAATACACAAATACATTTAACAGTATATGTATGAATATGAGCTAATTCATAATTTTATAGTCACCAAAAACTAGGGGCCTTTCTGCACATCTATAAGCTGCTCCCTACTTGATATTTAGATATGCAATCTGGTCCCTAGATGCTTTATTACTATCCTTATAATTGTGTCTGTTTTCCACATCATGCAGTCTGTTATGCAGTTCTGTAGTTGTCAATATAACAGCAGATAATAACTAGAACTGGTATCTGTATGGATTTGTAGGTCTCGAATGCGCAGAGAGATTCTGATGGAAGGTCAGCAGGACAATGACACCGATCAAGAACCAAACAGTTGTGATAGCTTTGCATCAGCAGCTGCCCCACATAGAGACCTGACTGCTCATAGTCCGGATTCTGAAAGAGGAGACCAGAAACCCGTAATTACTGATCTGAAACACTTGCTGCACAGTAACTGCTACGCTAAGGAGATGAGAAGTACTGTGAACATTAAAAATGAAAACACAGAGGAAGAGGATGATTATGATTCTTCCAATCGTTGTGAGTCTTGTGGCTCTGGAACAGCATCAGGAAAATGTTGTGAATCTGAGCCATCCAGAGCACTTAGAGAAAAGCAGCCGATGTCCCCTCATTGTGATGGTGCCCAGAGACAAAACTTTTTACGAAAGGGCAGTTCGGTGCATGAGAACTCCCATCAGCCCACAACTCATGACTGTGCTTCTGTGCTTTCCCATAAAGATAGCATGGTAACAGACGGACCACAAGCTGACCCCATCAGCTTTAAATCTACAGTAGAATCTTCCCGCTGCAGCTTGGAAGTTTCTCTAAATTCACCATCAGCAGCCTCATCCCCAGGCCTCATGATGTCCGTCTCTCCTGTACCTTCATGTTCAGCTCCCATTTCTCCATCCCTGCCTAATAGCATGGCCATTAAAGCTCACTCTTCCAGCCCGACTTGTGACATGGCCCCATTACATCCCTCCGCAAAGCATACCCCTGAAAAAAAGAAGAGGAATGAAAAAATGGCAAATCTTAATAATATTATCCATAGGCTTGAAAGAGCTGCAAATAAGGAAGAGACCCTGGAATGGGAGTTTTAAACATACATTTCTGTACAAAAAAACTGCACTCTTTCTACCAATCTCTGTGAATCCACATTATGGAGCAGAGCTGCTGCAGAGAACCGATATTGAATATTTTCTATATATTTTACTTTGCGGGGTAGACAATTATAAAAAGGGAGACTGGAATTCAAGAAAAAATTAACTAATTTTCATTGTTAAAAAATATCAACTCTTTTAGGAAAAAATATTTATAAACATTTTAGATATTTTATTAAATATTTGGAATTTATTAACACCCTCAGCTGCTTTGATAAAGAGATTGAAGTTAAACCACAGAGATGTACCCGTAATTACAATGAAGTCCTGTAGCTTGCCACTAGATGAGATTAGGACTGTTGTTTAAAGCCATCACAAAGCACTAGAAGGCTGACCGAATGAGAAGCTGCTTTGGTTTCTTCAGCTGTCTACAAGACAGTGGTGATTCCTACCCTCTAAAGAGACAGACATAGTCTGTAAGACTCTAAACTGAATGTGTATTGCATTGAACTGTGTGTAGATGAGATGGTCCACTTTAAAAGTATTGTGACATACAACTCCAAGTAGCTGTGATTGTGGTAGAACAGAAATTAGGACTATGAACGCCCACTCTTACAATTGTATTACTTTCACTTGTGTATGGGAAAGCTTCAAGATCCATGACTTTGTACAAGAAAAGCAATGCTGTGTGTCACGATGCTTAAGTGTATGAGTACATATTTATTTACTTGTGTTTTTTGGGGGGGTTTTGTCACTTTTATATTGTGCAATTCATAAATGAGCCAGGCATACCTGGGTACATTTAAAAAAAAATTAAGTGATTTTCATTCCAAGAACAACGGTCCTCCTAGACTGAACGTCACTGAAAGCTCTGTATTTCACTTGTTTCATTTCCTTTTATTAAATTAAGATGCCACAAAGCTTTTCCATGCATTATTAGGGCAGGTAAGTGAAGTCTGGAAGTATTTCCAACAAAGAACACAGTGAAAATAAGTGTAAGGTAACAGATTACAAACAGCTCTGAATGTGCGTTCTTTGGATTCATAAATTACTGCAAAATGACAATATAAGGGTTATACTTAGGTTCATGGGAACAAGACCTCATGTATAAACATGTGTGAAAGGAAGGAGTAGTTGACTGCATCAAATAATGCTTCTGACTAGTTGGTATTGACAGTACGCTTTTTTTTTTTTCAAACATTTAAAGAAACCCTGTTAACAGATCATTCTTTTTACCAGACCATTATAAGTGCATGTAACATATTTTATGCATATGATTTATCTTTAAAGGCCTCCCTTGTGTACACATTCAAAAGCCCTGAGACTGCTACTAGGCACCGCCATCTTAGATGTGATGTAAGCAGGCCCGGGCAGACTCAACTGTATTGAATGATACTCTGTAGTAGTTGTCCTCGACCTCTACTCCAGTAGCTACAAGTAAGGTTATTCAAGGAAGGGCAGAAAAGCTAGGCCAGTACAGAGAGTATTTAGACACTCCCAGAGGAGGAGAGAGCTGTGAAATGCCCAACCCCCCCACCCGCGCCCCCCCGGCTGTGCTAGGGAGTTGGCCTGGAGTAGTCAAACATCTAAAATACTTGATTTTTTTTATGTCACTTTTACTAAACATACTGCTTTGTTTTCTTCTGTGTTTACAATCATGCCTGTCATATTTACAGGCTTAATTGTCACTAATTTATTTGAACAAGACATATTTTTTTATACATTTTGTATTTTTTTGTCTTATTTCCCAATACCCAGACCATCACTGATCCACCTTAAAGTAGAACTTTACCCATAACTGTTTGATAATAATTTGTGAATTGTAACATACATTCCACACTAATAATTGTGATACCAAAATTAGCGTGTGCTGTAAATTGCCTCCAGCATTGCTCCTGTTTCTTCATGCAGGATTAGAAAAGCTCCCCCTCTCTTTGGTCTCAAAAACTATATGTCACTTTCTGTAAGTAAAATATGGACATTTCCAGACTTGATTGTATGTCTTGGCTTAGCTAGAGAGGAAAGCTGACAGAAGCTTTACAGTGCTGAAGTTCACAGCCTATAGATGAGGGGGAAAAGGAGAGAATATCAGGGAATTAACACTATCCTTGTTTAACTCTTGTGTGTCTCCCTGGCAGCAGAGTTTATCCTGTCGCTCTCCTGCTTTTCTTTTCTCCCTCTCTAATCTGTGTTCCATCCACACAGTCTGTGTCATTCTTTTTGCTTTCTTCCCCCTTCAGAAACAGTAATTCCTAAAGCTGTCAGCTGATCATCCTCTAGTCACAGGGATCTTCAAACTACAGCCCTCCAGGTGTTGCGGAACTACAAGTCCCATGAGGCATTGTAAAATTCTGACATTCACAGACATGACTAGGCATGATGGGAATTGTAGTTCCTGAACAACTGGTGGGCCATAGTTTGAGGACCCTGCTCTAGTGGCTCTGATTTTAAGCACAGTGCTGACAATAGAAAGCAACTGAGCATGTGCAGAGCAGTGCATTACTGGATTTTAAACCGTATAGGTACTCATTTTGATTGTTTTACATAACTATACCTGCACAGTGGGCCAGTCTGAAGTGATCTATCAGGACTTTTCTGACTAAAGTTGCACTTTAAGCTACTTGTTGTACAATGGTTGGAGGAGATGATATATGGGTCAGTGAAATCTTATAGTTCCTAAAGCATGGAGTATCATGAATCTTATTATGATTTCAACACAGGTAAAATATAGAGACGTGAGAAAATCCACTGTTTTCATCAGAACCCAATCAAAGCAATACGTTGTACTGTGCTGTAAAAAAAAACAATAATGCACTGAGAAAAGTGTCCTGGCCAACTCGTTCATGTTAGCTAAATGTGACATCAGGCGCACATGCAAAGTTTGTCTGATTCAGTGAAAGAGGAGACCACAGGTGCCATCTGTTGTGTGTCCACTGACACGACCTAAAATAGAAAGAACATTTATCATTTTTTTAGGGAAAAAATGCAGATGACACAGTATTTTTTCAACCAGGTAAAATTAAACTTGGAAACAACAGTTTAGAGCTGAAGATATCAAATGATTAAAGCAGAACTCCAGCCATAAAAAAATAGATTCAATAAAGTAATATTAAACCTGAAAGCTAACATATATTATATTGCATCTTACTAATTCTTAGATGATGGCTGCATTTGTTTTCTTTTTTAGGCTTTCTTTCCTTTATTTTTACCTGTTGATCTTGTTTGTTTGTTTTTTTTTTTCAAAAGAACAAGCTCTCTTGTAGATGTAGCAATTACAGGGATGAAACAAACCATTTCACACTGGCAGGGGAGCTTACAATATGCAGCTTTTATTTATGTAAAACCTTTGTCCCCAAAAAAACTGTTTGCTGTAACTGCTTATAAAGTGTAATCTGAAGTTTTACCTCAATATGTTAGTGTATTTAAATCTAGTATTACATCTAAAAAACTACCCTCCCTGCATGACAATGCTGCTGTCCAAAGGTACCCCCTGTGCTCATTCATCCAGAGTGGGGCAATGTAATGCAGGAGTTGTGTTACTGGCCAGATTACCAGGTGAAAAGGAAAAAAAAATTAAAAAAGAAAACAAATGCAGCCACTACATCTAAGGACTGGTAAGCTGCAGTATATTAAGTTTTTTGATTTGGGGTTTAATACTGCTTTAAAGCGGAGGTTCACACAAAAAGTGAATCTCCGCTTTTTGGATTCCCTCCCCCCCTCCTGTGACACATTTGGCACCTTTCAGAAGGGAGGTGGGGTGCAGATACCTGTTTGAGACAGGAATTTTCACCACTTCCTGGTCTGTTCCCCACGGGGAATCCAGCATGTGACATCACTCCCCCCCGCTGTATTCTGGGAAACACTGTTCCCAGGAGAGAGCGGGGACCAGTGACGGCGCGCCGCTATCCTCGCCAATGCGCAGTAGGGAATCGGGCAGCGAAGCCGTCAGGCTTCACTTCCTGATTCCCTCACCGAGGATGGCGGCGGAAGCCGCCGAGGACCGAGTGATTGCTCAGCCTCGGCTGCTGACATCGCGGGCGCGCTGAACAGGTAAGTGTCCATTTTTTAAAAGTCAGCTGCTGGCTTTTAAAAAAAAAAATTGGCGGAACCTCCGCTTTAAGCTTTTTCTGCCATATTCAGCTTCAATCCTGAAATTGTCCCCTGAGCACTTTATCTTCCACTAGATGTCCTCAATCTGATGGCCAGCATCATCCAACCCACTTCACTAGACCCCAAGCTATCCTAGACTCTCCCCAGACTGTGATTGGACTGTGAATGAAGAAGCAGCGCCGTGATGAGCGCATCTCTCTGTCACTCTGCTTTCTCCTCTTGTCAGCACATCAACTGATTGGTTCCTTGTACTACTACTTCCTCTCACATTCCAGCCCTGCTGTAAAGGGACTGCAAAAGGTAGAATTCAGGTACTTACACTGCTTGCATTTAAACGTACAGTAGATGACTTAAAGGGTCACTAAATAACAAACATGTTATACTTACCCCCACTGTGCAGTTCGTTTTTCCACAGAGTGCCCCCGATTCATGTCTTCTGGGGTCCCTCGGCGGCTGTCTCTGGTCCTCCCCGCAATTAGTCACCACAGTCATGCGAGAGAGCTCGCATGGTGGTCACTAATTGCGGGCGCGCTCCCGTGATACAGCGAGCGGCCATAGCCGCTCACTGTATCACTCAGCCCCGCCCCTCGGCGTGCCGCGTCACTGGATGTGATTGACAGCAGCGCCAGCCAATGGCTGCTCTGCTCTCAATCCATCCGCTCTAGCCCAATCGGCGGTCAAGCTGAGCGGTGAAGAGGATATCGGGACCGCGCGGGACTTTCGAGGGGTCAGGTAAGTATAACGGGGGCTCGGAGGGGGGCGGCAACATCAGATGTTTTTTCACCTTAATGCATAGATTGCATTAAGGTGAAAAAAAGTTTTCCTTTACAACTCCTTTAATGATCGTAGAGCTGCATTAATGTGTTTTTTTTTACCTGTCTGGAGCTCTGCTTTAGTCCTGGTTCATACTATGAATTACACAAGAATTACTTTTAATTCCTGTGCAATTAAATTGGCTCAAATTGCACCGCATTGTACCAAAGTAGTTCATGCACCAATTTCAGAAAGGCACAGCAACTGGATTGCATGGTCACTTTTACCATGCAATCCAGTGCAGGCAAACACGCTGGGTTTGCGACCTGTTTTTGGGGTATATTAAACTGAGCCCCATATTCGATATTTGTTCATACAAAATAAAAGCTATATGTATTTGACAAGGTAACCCCCCCCCCCCCCCCTTCCACACATACAAGATAAATGCTATATATACAGTATCTCACGAAAATGAGTACACCCCTCACATTTTTGTAAATATTTTATATCTTTTCATGTGACAACACTGAAGAAATTACACTTTGCTACAATGTAAAGTAGTGAGTGTACAGCTTGTATAACAGTTTACATTTGCTGTCCCCTCAAAATAACTCAACACACAGTCATTAATATCTAAACCGCTGGCAACAAAAGTGAGTACACCCCTAAGTGAAAATTTCCAAATGGTCTCAGGTGTGAATGGCGAACAGGTGTGTTAAATTTGATGTTATCGCTCTCACTTTCCCATACTGGTCCCAGGAAGTTCAACATGGCACCTTATGGCAAAGAACTTTCTCAGGATCTGAAAAAAAATTGTTGCTCTACATAAAGATGGCCTAGGCTATAAGAATATTGCCAAGAATCTGAATCTGTGCTGCAGCCAACAGTGCCCAAAACCATACAGCGGTTTACCAGGACAGGTTCCACTCAGAACAGGCCTCACCATGCTCGACCAAAGAAATTGGGTGCAACATGATAACGACCCAAACACACCTCTAAGATGACCACTGCCTTGCTAAAGATGCTGAGGGTAAAGTTGGTGGACTGGCCAAGCATGTCTCCAGACCTAAACCCTATTGAGTATCTGTTGGGCATCCTCAAACGGAATGTGGAGGAACGCAAGGTCTCTAACGTCCACCAGCTCCGTGATGTCATCATGGATGAGTGGAAGAGGACAACCTGTGAAGATTTGGTAAACTTCATGCCCATAAAGATTAAGGCAGTGCTGGAAAATAATGGTGGTCACACAAATTGACACTTTGGGCCCAATTTGGCCATTTTCATTAGGGGTGCATGTACTCACTTTTTTTGACAGCGGTTTTGTCTTTAATGACTTTGTGTTGAGGCATTTTGAGGGGACAGCAAATTTACACTGTTATACAAGCTGTACACTCACTACTATACAATGTAGTAAAGTGTAAATTTTTCAGTGTTGTCACATGAAAAGATATAATAAAATATTTACCGATACTTTACAGATTGTGAGATACTGTATTTAGCAATCTGATGTTTAAATGAAACAGCTACCTATAACAGGCAGTACGATTCCTAATTAAGATATACAAATTCAAACCCAATTGGTAAAATATTTAAGAAAAGGGCACAGCCTTGCCATGCAGAACAAAAAAGTTTGTTCAATACAATGGTTGAGTAAACCAGGTGGTACTTTTCATTTATATTCATGTTTGAAAATACTTCTGCAATTATTTAAATTAAAATAAATAACACATATTTTCTCACCTCCTCACATAATCAATGTCAAAATAATATAAATAATGTAAAAGTGTAAACAATCATCGATAGATATTCAAGAAATTTAAAGTGAGCAAATAACATGCATATAAGCACGCAAATCATGTCCATTACAAAGTGTACTAAAAACAAAAAATCTGTGCAAAAGTTAAAGAGGTTGTAAAGGTTTGTTTTTTATTTTCTAAATAGGTTCCTTTAAGCTAGTGCATTGTTGGTTCACTTACCTTTTCCTTCAATTTCCCTTCTAAATGTTTGTTTTCTTTGTCTGAATTTCTCACTTCCTGTTCCTCCTCAGTAAGCTGTTCTGGCTGACTAACCCCCAGCCAGAACGGCTTGGATGATGGTGGCAAGCTTACTGAGGAGAAACAGGAAGTGAGAAATTCAGACAAAGAAAAAAAAATTTAGAAGGGAAATCGAAGGAAAAGGTAAGTGAACCAACAATGCACTAGCTTAAAGGAACCTATTTAGGAAAAAAAAAAAACCTTTACAACCTCTTTAATCTTTAGTGCCAAACTCCAGTGTTCCTCCTCCCAGAACACACTATAGCAGCCTATCAGAAGTTCAGACCACAGATTATAGGAGGTCTAATAAAGCCAAATAATGCCCAAGCACTCCAGGACTGATGTACACGTGTAGCAAGCATCTCACCACCTCAAAAACTCAGGCCTGTCAGCAGCAAACATAACAGATAGAGCAAAGGGACTCCATAGTGTAATAAGTTTAATACTTCATATATTGGTAAAAGCAAGGTACTCACATAGAAGTATGTAAAAAAACAGTGCATCAATGTATAATACAGCCATATCAAGTGAATGTAATATGTCACCACGTGCACCACACTGCCCCCTTGCCAATGCAGAGCAGCTGGAGCCTTGAATTGCTCTGGCTGCTCTGCGATTTGACTGAGGTCATGTATGAATTCGCTGTTAAAGTATATCTTTACCTGAGCACCACAAACCAAAAACACTATTTAATTCAGTTTTATTATTCAAAGTGTATTTTATTGGGAATTTACGTGATAGACCAACACAAAGTGGCACATAATTGTGAAGTGGAAGGAAAATAATAGATGGTTTTCAATTTTTTTACAAGCAAATGTCTGAATAAAGTGGCGTGCATTTGTATTTAGCCCCCCTGAATAAATACCTTGTAGAACCCCCTTTCTCTGCAATTACAGTTGCAAGTCTATTTGGGAATGTCTCTACCAGTTTTGCACATGTAGGGAGTGAAATATTTGCAGATTCTTCTTTGGAAAATAGCTCAAGCTCTGTCAGATTGGATGGAGAGCGTCTGTGAACAGCAATTTTCAAGTCTTGCCACAGATTCTTAATTGGATTTAGGTCTGGACTTTGACCGGGACATTCTAACACATGAATATGCTTTGATCTGAACCATTCCATTGTAGCTCCGCTGTATGTTTAGGGTCATTGTCCTTCTGGAAGGTGAACCTCCGTCCCAGTCTCAAGTCTTTTGCAGACTCTAATGTCTTGTACACAAAAGGAATTTCCGACGTAAAAAGTCAGATGGAAGTTTTTCATCGGATATTCCGTCCGTGCGTATGCCCCATCAGACTTTTTTCCCCCACACGGCTTCTCACAAACTGCAAATGGGACTTTTTATGTCTTTCTTTCAATAATGGCTTTCTTCTTGCCACTCTTCCATAATGGGCATATTTGTGGAGTGGAGTGCACGACTAATAGTTGTCCTGTGGACAGATTCTCCCACCTGAGCTGTGGATCCCTACAGCTCCTCCACAGTTACCATGGACCTCTTGGCTGCTTCTCCAAATAATGCTCTCCTTGCTTGGCCTGTCAGTTTAGGTGGATGGCCATGTCTTGGTAGGTTTGCAGTTGTGCCATACTCTTTCCATATTTGGATGATGGATTGAACAGTGCTCCGTGAGAGGTTCAAAGCTTGGGATGTTTTTTTTTATAACCGAACCCTGCTTTAAACTTCTCCACAATTTTATCCCTGACCTGTCTGGTGTTTATTGGCCTTCATTATGCTGTTTGTTCACTAAGTTTCTCTAGCAAACCTCTGAGGGCTTCACAGAACAGCTGTATTTATACATAGTTACATAGTAGGTGATTATATGTCAGTATTACATTGCATATCCCTGTATGTTGTGGTCGTTCAGGTGCTTATCTAATAGTTTTTTTAAACTATCGATGCTCCCAGCTGATACCACATCCTTACCGTTCCTGCAGTTAAAAAAACCCTCTACATAGTTTAAGGCTAAGGCCCCATGCACACGAGACGCTGCTAAACTCGAGTTCAGAGGCATTTGGGCATTTTTTTCAACTGCCCCTGAACACATTTAATGTTATCCTATGTGTCCATGCACACAATCACGTTTTTTGGCGTTTCAAAGCAGTTGGGTTTAGGGCCATTTTTCCAAACCCAAAATTTTGGGTTCAGAAGCATTCAGCTTTCGCGTTTTAGACGCAAATCGCGGCAAAACGCCGGTACCGCGATTTGCCGCGATTTGCGTCTAAAACGCGAAAGCTGAATGCTTCTGTCTATAGGCGTTTTTAAAGGTGACCTATTTTTTTACATTAGAAATCTCAAAAATGATGGCAAATGATGCAAAACCATAAAAAAAATACATAAAAAATGTAATTGCTTGTATTGCATTGTGGACAATCCACAACTTGTGGCAGGTGATGTGGCCAGGTGACGTGGCAAGTGGACAACCCACAACTTGTGGTAGGTGACGTGGCCAGGTGATGTGGCAGGTGACGTGGTCAGGTCACGTGGCCAGTGGACAATCCACAACTTGTGGCAGGTGACGTGGCCAGTTGACGTGGCAGGTGACGTGGCCAGTGGACAATCCACAACTTGTGGCAGGTGACGTGGCCAGGTGATGTGGCAGGTGACGTGGCCAGGTGACATGGCAAGTGGACAATCCACAACTTGCGGCAGGTGACGTGGCCAGGTGAAGTGGCCAGTGGACAATCCACAACTTGTGGCAGGTGGGGTGGCCAGGTGACGTGGCAAGTGGACAATTCACAACTTGGCAGGTGACGTGGCCAGTTGATGTGGCAGGTGACGTGGCCAGTGGACAATCCACAACTTGTGGCCAGGTGACGTGGCAGGTGATGTGGCCAGGTGACGTGGCAGGTGACGTGGCCAGGTGACATGGCAAGTGGACAATCCACAACTTGTGGCAGGTGACATGGCCAGGTGACATGGCAGGTGACGTGGCAGGTGGCGTGGCCAGTGGACAATCCACAACTTGTGGCAAGTGGACAATCCACAACTTGTGGCAGGTGACGTGGCCAGGTGACGTGGCAAGTGGACAATTCACAACTTGTGGCAGGTGACGTGGCCAGGTGACGTGGCAAGTGGACAATTCACAACTTGTGGCAGGTGACGTGGCCAGGTGACGTGGCAAGTGGACAATCCACAACTTGTGGCAGGTGGCGTGGCCAGTGGACAATCCACAACTTGTGGCAGGTGACGTGGCAAGTGGACAATCCACAACTTGTGGCAGGTGACGTGGCCAGGTGACTTGGCAAGTGGACAATTCACAACTTGGCAGGTGATGTGGCAGGTGACGTGGCCAGTGGACAATCCACAACTTGTGGCAGGTGACGTGGCCAGTTGACGTGGCAGGTGACGTGGCCAGTGGACAATCCACAACTTGTGGCAGGTGACGTGGCCAGGTGACGTGGCAGGTGATGTGGCCAGGTGACATGGCAGGTGACATGGCCAGGTGACGTGGCCAGTGGACAATCCACAACTTGTGGCAGGTGATGTGGCCAGGTGACGTGGCCAGGTGACATGGCAGGTGACGTGGCCAGTGGACAATCCACAACTTGTGGCAGGTGACGTGGCCAGTTGACGTGGCAGGTGACGTGGCCAGTGGACAATCCACAACTTGTGGCAGGTGACGTGGCCAGGTGATGTGGCAGGTGACGTGGCCAGGTGACATGGCAAGTGGACAATCCACAACTTGCGGCAGGTGACGTGGCCAGGTGACGTGGCCAGTGGACAATCCACAACTTGTGGCAGGTGGGGTGGCCAGGTGACATGGCAGATGACGTGGCAAGTGGACAATACACAACTTGAGTCAGGTGACGTGGCCAGGTGATGTGGCAGGTGACGTGGCCAGGTGACGTGGCTAGTGGACAATCCACAACTTGTGGCAGGTGACGTGGCCAGTTGACGTGGCAGGTGGCGTGGCCAGTGGACAATCCACAACTTGTGGCAGGTGACGTGGCCAGGTGACGTGGCCAGGTGACGTGGCAGGTGACATAGCCAGGTGACATGGCCAGTGGACAATCCACAGCTTGTGGCGTGGCCAGGTGATGTGGCAAGTGGACAATTCACAACTTGGCAGGTGACGTGGCCAGTTGATGTGGCAGGTGACGTGGCCAGTGGACAATCCACAACTTGTGGCAGGTGACGTGGCCAGGTGACGTGGCCGGTGATGTGGCCAGGTGACGTGGCCAGGTGACGTGGCAAGTGGACAATCCACAACTTGTGGCAGGTGACGTGGCCAGGTGACATGGCAGGTGACGTGGCAGGTGGCGTGGCCAGTGGACAATCCACAACTGGTGGCAGGTGACGTGGCCAGGTGACGTGGCCAGGTGACGTGGCAGGTGACATAGCCAGGTGACGTGGCCAGTGGACAATCCACAACTTGTGGCAGGTGGCGTGGCCAGGTGATGTGGCAAGTGGACAATTCACAACTTGGCAGGTGACGTGGCCAGTTGATGTGGCAGGTGACGTGGCCAGTGGACAATCCACAACTTGTGCCAGGTGACGTGGCCAGGTGACGTGGCAGGTGATGTGGCCAGGTGACGTGGCAAGTGACACGCTAAATACACGTACACTGCTGCTCTCTCAGCTGCTCTGGTCTCACAAAAATCGCGGTAAAACGCCGCGAAATTCGCGGCAAAAAGGGGTGTTTTGAACGCCGGTTTTTGCGTTTGAAAACTTGTGTTTAGATGAGTTTGCATTTGCTTCTCATGTGCATGGGGCCTTAACCTCTTTTCTTCTAATTTTAATGAGTGGCCATTTGTCTTGTTAAACTCCCTTCTGTGAAAAAGTTTTATCCCTATTGTGGGGTCACCAGTATGGTATTTGTAAATTGAAATCATATCCCCTCTCAAGCGTTTATTCTCCAGAGAGAATAAGTTCAGTGCTGGCAACCTTTTCTCATAACTAATATCCTCCAGACCCTTTATTAGCTTTGATGCCCTTCTTTGTACTCTCTCCATTTCCAGTACATCCTTTTTGAGGACTAGTGCCCAGAACTGGACAGCACAGGTACGGCCGGACCAGAGTCTTGTAGAGCGGAAGAATTATCGTTTTAACTGTGGAGTTGATCCCCTTTTTAAAACATGCCAATATTCTAATTGCTTTGCTAGCAGCAGCTTGGCATTGCATGCCATTGCTGAGCCTATCGTCTAGTATGACCCCCAGGTCCTTTTCTATCCTAGATTCCCCCAGAGGTTCTCCCCCCAGTGTATAGATTACATTTATATTTTTGCCACCCAAATACATTATTTTATATTTTTATACATTAAACCTCATATGCCATGTAGTTGCCCACCCCATTAATTTGTTCAGATCTTTTTTCAAGGTTTCCACATCCTGAGGAAAAGTTATTGCCCTGCTTAGCTTAGTATAATTTGCAAATACAGAGATTGAACTGTTTACCCCATCCTACAAGTCATTTATGAACAAATTAAATAGGATTGGTCCCAGAACAAAACCCTGGGGGGCCCCACTACCCACCCCTGACCATTCCGAGTACTCCCCATTTATCACCACCCTCTGAACTCTCCCTTGTAGTTAGTTTTCACCCTATGGTCCATGCCAGTGGACCTTATTTTGTACAGTAAACGTTTATGGGGAACTGTGTAAAAAGCTTTTGCAAAATCCAGATACACCACGTCTACGGGTCTTTCTTTATCTAGATGGCAACTCACCTCCTCATAGAAGGTTAATAGATTGATTTGGCAAGAACAATTCTTCATGAATCCATGACAATTACTAATGATACCGTTCTCATTACTAAAATCCTGTATTAAGTCCCTTATCATCCCCTCGAAGAGCTTGCTTACTATTGATGTTAGGCTAATTAGTCTGTAATTCCCAGTGATGTATTTTGGGCCCTTTATTGGTGCTACATTGGCTTTTCTCCCATCAGCTGGTACCATTCTAGTCAGTAGACTGTCAGTAAAAATTAGGAAAAATGGTCTGGCAGTTACTTGACTGAGTTCCCTAAACACCATTGGGTGCAAGCCATATGATCCTGGTGATTTATTAATGTTAAGTTTCCCAAGTCCAATTTTAATTCTGTCCTTTGTTCACCATGGAGCTGCTTCTTGTGATGTGTCATGAGGATAAACACTGCAGTTTTGGTTACTGAAGCCCTCCGATTCCCTCTTGAAGACTGAGGAGAAGAATACATTCAATACCTTTGCCATCTCCCCATCCTTTGTAACCAGATGACCTTCCTCATTCTTTATGAGGCCAATATGGCCCGTCCTCCCTTTTTTACTGTTTACGTACATAAAGAATTTCTTGGGATTTTTTTGCTTTCCTCCGCTATGTGTCTTTCGTGTTCTATCTTAGCCACATTAATTGCACCCTTAAATTTTTTATTTCATTCCTTATAAAGCCTGAATGCTGATGATGATCCCTCAACTTTGTATTTTTTGCTTTTATATGCATTTTTTAACCCCCCTCCTGCCCAGACCAATTTTCAGCTTTCAGCGCTGATGCAGTTTGAATGACAATTGCGCGGTCATACAACACTGTACACATATGACATATTTATCATTTTTTTCCCACAAATAGAGCTTTCCTTTGGTGGTATTTGATCATTCCTGCGGTTTTTATTTTTGTATTTGTTACAAAAAAAAATACTGGATTTTTAAAAAATATATATATATTTTTTTATATTTTGTTATAAAATTTTGCAAACAGGTAATTTTTCTCCTTCATTGATGTACGCTGATGAGGCTGAACTGATGGTCACTAATAGGCTGCACTGATAGGCACCAATGGGCTGCATTGATGGGCACCGATAAGGCAGCACTGATGGGCACTGAGAGGTGGCACTGAAGGGCATTGATAGGTAGCACTGGTGGGCACTGATAGCTGGCAGTGATGGGCACTGATGGGTGGCAGTGATGGGCACTGATCGGCACTGGTAAGTTACTCTGATAGGCAGCACTGCTAGGTGGCACTGATTGGCACCACTGGTGGGCATTGATAGGTGGAACTCGTGGGTACTGACTGTAGAATTGCCTCTGTCTCTTCGGGACCAATGTCCCTTACACCAGTTATCATCAACCCTGTCCTCAGGTCCCACTAACAGGCCAGGTTTTATGTATTACCTTGGGGAGAGGCAGACTAGAATACTGCAATCACTAAGCAGCAAATGATATCACCTGTGATGTATTTCAGTTATCTTGCAAACCTGGCCTGTTAGTGGGCCCTGAGGACAGGGTTGATGACCACTGCCTCAGGCTGGGTTCACACTATACTACACGACAGCAGTACAACTTTCATCCTACTTTGCTCTGCGACATCTGTCCTACATTGGTCCTACATCCATCTGACTTTCATGAACAGCATACTACTTTGATCCGACTTTGTAATAGTCTGACTTGTTCTTTGACCAATCAAAACAATCCCAGAGTGAGATGAATTATTTTTACTGCTGCTGTAATCACATGTCAGATGTCAAAAGTCGGATGGTAAGGACAAGGCTCCTACTGATATTCAATGGGCTGAAGTAGGATCAATGTCGGACCAAAGTAGTACAGGGAGCATTTTCAAAGTCGGACCGACTTGTGTCGGACCAGTTAAGACAGCTCTCATAGGGAAACATTGATTTTCACACGTCATGCGACATGAGCTCCTAATGTCGGAGCGTTTGTCGGACAAGTGTGAACCCGGCCTTACACATAAGCTGGTGATCGGCTTTTTTTTCTCCTCGTGCTGTTAGCGTGAGGTAAAAAAAAAAAACGATTACCGGCTTTTTGTTTACATCACGTGATCAGCTGTCATCGGCTGACAGCTGATCACGTGGTAAGTGACTCGGGTGATCATAGAGCACGCCGCGCGTGAAGGGGAGGACATCTATTGACGTGCATTTGGGGTGTGCGCTGTGGCCGTTATTCGGCTATAGCGTGGGCACCAAGTGGTTACATATATTACCCCAATGACTAATGCCCTTATTTAATATGCTATTATCCCTTAGCTTTATCCCATTGGAGTATACCCATAAGGATTCCACCCCCTCCCTAGCTCCCTTAGTGATGTCATCTCTCACACTTGTACATTATTCTTGATATATAGGCATACCCGTCCCTCTTTTTTGCCCTCTCTATCCCTGCGATAAAGGGTTAACCCTTGAATGGTTGCCAGCCAATCATGAGAGCTATTGAACCAGGTCTCTGAAATTCCCACAAAATCCAAATCCTCCTCGTACAACAGTATGTCTAGTTCACCCATCTTGTCCACCAGGCTCCTGGCATTGGTGAATATGCCACATAGTTTAGACCAGTTGCATATACTTAGATTAAATTACACACAGGTGGACTCTATTTACTAATTAGGTGACTTCTGAAGGCAATTGGTTCCACTAGATTTTAGTTAGGGCTCTTTCACACGGAGCGGATCCGTATTGATCCGCCCCGTGTGTGTCCGTCGGCTCAGCGGGGATCATCCGTAAATCCCCGCTGAGCTGTCGGCGGACAGGGTGGTCCCCGCACACTGTGCAGAGACCGCCCTGTCTTTCCTCCGCTCTCCCCTATGGGGAATCGGATGAATAGGGACCGTGTGTCCGTATTCATCCGATCCGTTCCGCCAGACGGAAGAAAAATAGGGCTTTCTTCCGTCTGAAAAAGCGGATCTTTACGGAGGCGGATCGTTACGCCATCCGCTAACGTCCACAATCCCATAGGGATGCATTACAAGTCTGTAAACGTCCGCCCGTGTGAAAGGGCCCTTAGGGGTATCAGAGTAAAGGGGGCTGAATACAAATACTTGAGAGGCTGTGAGGCGGACGACGGGCAGAGAGTTGCTGATTGCCGCCATTACTAGTAAAGAAAAAATATGTCCCCGGATTTCATTTTAAAATTCTGGTCACCTTATTATAAGGAGTTTTAAAAAATGACTTCTTTCCCAACTTTATTACAACACAATAACAATCAGCCACTGAAGAAACCACTATGTAATCCAATTGAGTGTACTGATCATCATTGAATTTTGTGAAACTGTAAGTCAGGTGCTCAGGAAGCATGGTTGAGGCATGTACCTATCTCAGCGCACTGTTGGTGTCACATACAGCAACATCTCTGCTCCTCTTTCTGTCAGGGTCCTCCAAGGCTCCATCCTTGGGCCTCTCCTATTCTCTCTCTACACCAATTCCCTGAGTCAATTGATGGCTTCAAATACCACCTCTACACCAACAACACCCAGATCTATCGCTCCACTCCCCAAATCACCCCCTTGATCTCATTTACTGAGCGACATATTAGTATGGATATCATACCACTTTCTCAAACTCAATCTTTCTAAAACTGAGCTTGTAATATTTCCTCCCCCCCGATCACCCCCTCATGACTTTACCATTGAGAGCAACAACACAACCATTGGTCCCTTCACACATGCCAGGGTGCTAGGTGTAATTCTAGACTCTGACCTCTCCTTCAGCCTCCACATGCAACCACTGGCTAAATCTTGCCGCCTTAACCTCCGCAACATTTCCAGAAATTGCCCCTCCTTGACTAACAACACAAAACAACTTATTCACTCCTTGGTTATTGTCCCCCTTGACTACTGCAACTCTCTCCTCACTGGCCTACCTTTACCCAGGCTATCTCCCCTTCAGTCTATTATGAATGCTGCTGCTAGACTAATACACCTTACTAACCATTCTGTAAATACTGCCCCTGTCTGCCAATCTTTTTACTGGCTTATACCAGCCTATCATATAAAATTCAAAATACGAACTACAACGTACAAGCCATCCACAACATGGCCCCCAGCTACATCAACAACCTCATCTGCAGATATTTCCCAAATCGTCCTCTCCGCTCCTCCCAAAACCTCCTGCTCTCTAGTTCCCTTGTTCCCTTCTCCTATGCGTGCCTCCAGGACTTCTCTGGAGCCTCTCCAATCTTCTGGAACTCCCTACCCCAATATGTTTGGCCCGCTTCTACCGTGTCTGCCTTTAGGCGATCCTTGAAAACTAGTTTATTCAGGGTAGCCCACCCCACCTCCACCTATGAACTGTACTTGAATCACTGCCATCTGATCATCCCCTGCAGCTATTACCTTTTGTACCACCTCCCCCTCCCTTTAGATTGTAAGCTCCATGAGCAGGGCCCTCCTATTCCTTCTGTATTGAACTGTATTGTAATTGTACTGTCCCCCTTTATGTTGTAAAGCGCTGCGTAAACTGTCGGCGCTATATAAATCCTGTATAATAATAATGTTGTAGTTTAAAGCAAACCGTTATATATGGTTATAATTTAATGAAATAATTGTGCCAATACAACATGAGTTGCAAATCATAAACTATCAATCAGAAAGGGTATTTACACCTGTGACTGTGTTATGCCACGTACAGACGATCGGAATTTCTGACAACAAAACCATGGATTTTTTTTTTTCGACGGATGTTGGCTCAAACTTATCTTGCATACACACGGTCACACACATGTTGTTGGAAATTCCCAACGTCAAGAACGTGGTGAAGTACAAGACGTATGGTGAGCCAAGAAACATAAAGTTCAATAGTCGGTGCGACTCTTCTGCTTGATTCCGAGCATGCATGGAATTTTGTGCGTCAGAACACGCAATCGAAATTTCCCGACAACAAAACTTGTCATCGGAAAATTTGAGAACAAGCGCTCAAATTTTTGTTGTTGGAAATTCCGACAGCAAATGTCCGATGGAGCATACATGCGGTCGGAACAAGCTCCCATCAGACATTTGTTGTCGGAAATTCCAATCGTGTGTACGCGGCATTACAACAGAACTCCAGCCCACGCATTTTCTTTCCAGTTTTGGTTCCGTAAGGGTTTGAACAGATGTCAGGTTTTTAATGTAGTCTGTGCCCCAATGAGGAGATTCCACCTCAGTTCCTGGTCAGGTGACCTCTATCACCAAGACAAATAGTAATGGGAAATCTAAAGGAGTAGATATGTCCCCTCCTTTGTGGGGGGGTTTTTTTTGTCTCCAAGAAAGGACATGGGGGGGGAAATTGTGGAGGACTTTACCTTTACCTACTTGATCCAAAGCTAGAAATAAAGGTTTTGGTTGTAGTTCCACATGGCATTACCATAAAAATGTGTGCATATAAGGGGACAGCTAAAAAGTACAGGGCCCTGGATTAAAAATATATATCCATAGTCACTTTATATATATCATTCAAAAACTCTTAAATGTCCTGCTTAACCATTAAGGTGTTTTTTTTTTTTCTTATAAAAGTGCTCAAAAATCCTAATATGGTCTCAAACGGCAGATAAGAGAAGGGGAAAAGTATAAGAAAGAAAAATGCTGCACTATACTTCTCTCCACTAGATGGCAGAAAACCATTTTTTTTTTTATAGAAAATTGGCAAGACTCTGAAAACATATATCGGTGTATATATACACTGCAGCTTACTTTCTGTAGACAAACATTTTTTTTTTACTATTTGATAGCATTTCTGTGGTTTACGTCTTTTGAAGGCAGTTTTAAATTGAGAGATTTAGAAAAGAAAGGGAACTCAATGGCTAATTGCTAAGAATAGCAGAGTACTTGAAACTAGAAGATGTATCCTCTGTGTTGTAATAATTTTACACTTTGATCACTTTAAATTTCTATTCAGTTCTATGGATTACACAGATCTGTGTAAGCATACCAGGTGAAGCTGGAGTTTGTGTGCAACCTGAACCTCAGTGATCCATCTATCCTAGTACTGAATTCTTATGTAATATTTAAGTACACATGAATTACAGATCACTTCTGTCCTGGTAAACTTGCCTTCTAATTGTTTAAATTAAATACCCCAAGTTTTTTTTTAACAAAAGTAGTTAGAGAAATTAAGGGTGCTCTATCTAGTGGTCCTACGCGACCTCTGCTTAGAGCTGTAGTTCTGAGCAAGAAAGGGACATGTCACTGCTGCAGATAGACCGCTGCTTTAATCCTTAGTACAGCACTCTTTATCGGGTTTGGTGCCGACACTCTCAATTTTTCTAAATCCATTTCTAGTAAACTTCAATTGAGCTTTACATTTGTTTTAGTATTTATGATTATGATTACTGGCCTAACATACAATCTTTGCAATGCATTATGATATATGTCTTGAATTTTCTTTTGTGAAAAGAAAAGTTTTATAACTGAATCCACAATTGCTGCTAACATGTTTTTGTTAATGTTACTCTGAATCTACATAAAATAGATTGAATAGACTTTTCATTCATTAGAAGCACGCATAGCTGTGTCATTATACCTTATAGAAAGCAATAAATAATACTGTATGTAATATGCAGAGGTGCTAGTCCTCCATACTCTCCTCCTGTTTTTACACTGTACAATTATATTTTTCTGATTGATCCTCATGCTTTCAACTGTTACATTAGTTTCATAAAGAATCACTCCCTGTAAAGTAAACATTTCCTAAGAGGAATATGGATTTTTCTATTGTTGACCTCATTGTATAAATGCTGGTAATGGTTAGTATGGTGATCCTCCAGCTTCAGTATTTTCTAAGTCACTATTTCGTAACAAATATGCATATCGGAAATGTCAGAGCACCTATTCAAGAAAGAAGAGGGGAGGGCGCACCGACCTAGTGCATTACCATAAAAAGGTTTTATTGAATAAATAAAAGCAAAAAGTCCTACTCACAAAGAGAGCTTGAATACAGAGCACCTATTCTGCATACTTGTTCCAGGTCGATGACTTAGAAAGTAATAAAGTCATTGAATTTTTAAATGGAGGTCATCAAAATAAGCCTCCATATTTCTTAGTGAAGGTTTTGTAACACAAAGCATCATCCAGGACATTGAAGACCTACCTTTATCACTCCATCATGCGTCATACTAGCAAATGTTAAAATGTGCAATTTAGAAGAAGCAGATCAATGTTCAAGTTACCTATTGCTTTTTCTTGCTGTATTTGTACATAGGGGAACCTTATAAGTTGTTTTATTTCAAATGCCTTGGAGTTTTATCCAGGAATGTTGCTGGTTCAGTTTGCAAGGCGCATTATATTTAGCTACTTATTACTCCAAGTTTACACATCAAGGACTTCATTGTGCTGCTGCAACCTGAACAGTATTTCTGTTCCTATCTACTCTTAAAGAGCACCTGTCACTGGGCACAACTGAGTGATCTGGTAAAATACTTAACCCAGCTTCTGTTAATTTGGCAGAATATACCCTCATCAGGAATCGGATTTGGTTTACTTCATAATGCTGTCCATCATGAGTAGGTGACAGGTCTACCTTACATACAGCTCAAGACTTTCATCACATTCTAGTGTTTAGTGTGTATGTTGGGATGTTCATGTAACAGGATTGAATTAAGCACTTAGAATAGTCTGATTACAGGGATACTGTTGGACTAAAAGTGGACATGTAATTACCATAGGAGTGTGTACTGTATCCAGTTTGTATAATAAACTAAAAAGTACTTTGTTTAAAAACAAAAATGCAAAAATTATGTAAAAGACACTAAATATAGAACTTGATACTGGTCTGTGTCCTGGTTGTTCTTTATCACCATTAGCTGTGGTCTGTATGTTCTATAAGAAATACCTGAAACCTAATATACCTATTTAGCACAATAAAAGAAACGGTGAAGGCAGAAAAAAGGCCAAGTAGTCCATAGAGTCTGCCTGTGTTTTTTGTTTTATACATGTCTTGTGTTGTTTGTTATCCCAAAAAAATGGATCCTGTTGCCTTAACCACTTGACCCCCGGAAGGATTTGCCCCTTTAATGACCGGGCAAATTTTTGCGATACGGCACTGCTTCTACAAAATAGGGAATAGATTTATGGCATTTTTATTA
Organism: Rana temporaria; assembly: GCF_905171775.1. NCBI lineage: Eukaryota > Metazoa > Chordata > Amphibia > Anura > Ranidae > Rana > Rana temporaria. The sequence continues at coordinate 174,604,288 of NC_053489.1, forward strand.
TATATATATATATATATTTACTAGTAATGGCAGTGATCTGCTATTTTTAACGGGACTGCGACATTGTAGCGGACAGATTGGACACTTTTGACACATTTTTGGGACCATTGACATTGTTACAGTGATCAGTGCTATAAAAATGCACTCATTACTGTGTAAATGTCACTGGTAGGGAATGGGTTTACACTAGGGGTGATCAAGGAGTTAAATGTGTTCCCTTGTGAGTGTTTCTAACTGTATGGGGATCTGACTGGCTAGAGGAGGAGCCAGGTCGCTGTTCCCAGCTAGTAGGAACAGATGATCTGTCTCTCCTCTCCTGACAGAATGGGGATGTGTGTGTGTGTTTACACACACGCATCCCCGTTCTGGCTCTTGTGCCCACGATTGCGAGTGGCCGGCGGACATGGCACCCACTGGTCATGCCCATTGGGTCCCCCGCAGTACAGGTGCTATAGTTGTTTAACCTCCCTGGCGGTCTTCCCGAGACTGACACGGGGTTAGATTTTCTTGCTACTATCGGTAACCCCGTGTCAGTCACGGGCTTGCCTCGCTAGATCCACAGGCACTTTTTACTTACCTTGTCCCTGGATCCAGCGATGCCACCGCGCTGTGTGAGCGAGCGGGACCTCGCTCGATTCACATAGTGCTTCCGTGTGACGCCGATCTCCGTTCCCTGCGACGTTACGACGCACGGGGACGGAGAACGGCGCCAAATTCAAAAACGTAAACAAACACTTTACATACAGTATACTGTAATCTTATAGATTACAGTACTGTATGTAAAAAAAACACACACCCCTTGTCCCTAGTGGTCTGTCCTGTGTCATGCATGTCATTTTATATAATAAAAACGTTTCTTTCTCCCTGCAAACTGTAGATTGTCCATAGCAACCAAAAGTGTCCCTTTATGTCAAAAATAGTTTTAGATCAGCTAAAAAACAGCGATAATAAATTATAATCACTTGCAGAATTGTGCGATAGCGATTTGTGGGGAAATTCGTCATAAAAAAAAAAAAATAATGACAGCAACAATTCTGCAACTGAGCAAATTTCAGTGATTTTAATTTGATTACATTATTGAATAATTTTTATTATAATTATATTATTATTTGTTATAATTATTTATAATTATTTATTATATTATAATTTATAATTTTGTTTTTAAAAAAATGTCATACCCGGGATGCCTATTAGAATCTTGTTTGGTCAGATTTAAGTGAGTTATTTCTAAAAATGACAGACCTACAATATAAAACGTCAAATTTCCTTGCAAATAATGGTACCGCTTTCAGCACCTTTTTTCTGACAGAATCATACCGCCAGGGAGGTTAAAGAGCTGATGTACAGCGATTTGCCCAGGAGAGCCAACCAGTCGCAGAATAACAACGGCCATTGGTTGGCTACTGGTTAAAACATGTTATACAGCACAGTGCCTGTGTTGTGTAATTTGGCTCTATCACCTGAAATACCTGGCCGATCCTGCCCTTCCCTCCTGTAAACTGACCACGTTTATCATGGCTGCTGAGCACTGACACTGTGGTCAGTTTACGTGCCTCCATCATCCACAGCTCTCCTCTGTCCTCCTAACCCCCCCCCCCCCCCCTCCGTCAGCACTGATTGCTCCCTGGCGCTCTCTTCCTGCTGGTATCATAAATTAGTTTTAGTGATGTGCACCAGTGTATGTGTTTTGTAAAAAAATACGCCGCTAACTACCTTAGTTTATAGCAGCGCTCATGTGACCGCCCGCCCCTCTTCTTCTCCTGGCTGACGTCAGCCGGGGATTCTCGCCCCTGCCCACTTTGCTGTCAGATCAAGAGAGAAAAGAGGTGGCCAGTCACATGAGTGCTGAGCAGCACTATAAAATAAGGTATTTAGTGGCGTATTTTTTTACAAATCATTTATTATAACAGAGGGGATTGTAGCACCAACACTAAGCGGCTTAACCTTTGTCGAAGTATAGATCTAAGTTTGTCCCAAACATGTTTGAAGCCATTTACTGTCGGCTGTCTTACTATCTCTGCCAGAAGTTAATTCCAAGCATCAACTACCCTTTCAGTAAAATAATACTTTCTAAGATCAGTTTTGAACTTTCCTCCAGTTGGTATGAGGTCATGTCCCTGTGTTCTTGATTTTAGTTCCAAAAAACTGCCTTCCTGAACCTTATTTACCCCCATTGATGTATTTAAAGGTTCCAATTATGTCTCCCCTTTCTCTTCAGAAGTCACTGTCGATATGTTTCATGCCCCAAACCTTTCACCATTTTTGTTACCCGTCTCTGGATTCGCTCCGTCTTATGAATATTGTTTTGTAAGTGAGGATGTCCAGAACTGGACATGGTATTCTCAATGAGGTCTCACCAAAGATCTATATAGGGGAATTAGGACCTCCTAGGTGCATTATTTTGCATTTAGAAACATTAAACTCTTTGACAAATCTTCCAGCAATGCCAAATCATGTTCCAGGTTACAGACACCTCCAGGGATGTCAACCCTATTATACACCTTTGTATCATCAGCAAAAAGACATAGCCTGCCCAAGAAACCTTTAGTTATATCACTTACATATAGATTAAATAGAACAGGGCCTAGTACAGAGCCTTGTAGTAAACCACTAGTGACTGCTCTCTGTTCTGAGAGAACCTCATTTACAACCACACTCTTTAGCCAAATGCATATCCACACCACCCAAGGGTTTTTTATTAGATCATTCTGTAGAACTGTATCAGATGCTTTGCTGAAATCAAGATATGCTACATCCACAGCACCGCTCTTGTCCAAAACATTGGTGAAACGGTTTAAAATGCCTTTTAGTCTGACATGTTCTGCCCTCAGTAAAGCCATGCTGTTTTTGGTCCAGCAAGTTCTGTATTTTTAAGTGATCAATGATCTTTCTTTTCAGGAGTGATTCCATTTACTTGACTACAACCAATGTTAAACTCACAAAAAATGTGTGGTTTTACAGTATGTTTATGTTGCCTCTATGACCCCTGTGAGGTCAGGACGGGTGGCTGTTTCAAATTAGTTTCAATTTTTATCTCTGTGCTTTACTTATTTTACTATGTGTTTATTTTCTCTACCTTTCTTTAATGGGATTGATTTTCTTTCCCCACTCAAAGTAATTGTTTATTCACATCGCCATTCCTTTACTTATACAAATTATATGTGCTTAGTAGTTCACGACAATGTATACCTGCATTCCTTCAAACTGTTGATTCATATGTATTTTCTTTTGTATGACTTGCAAAAACTTATAAATAAACAATTAAAAAAAAAAAAAACCTCACTAAAAAAAGGTAAGTACTGAACCCAAATTTGATATTGTAAAAACTGAACGTGGTCACCACTCAATGACTTTGTGGCTCCATAAATGGCTAGTAACTCTAAGTTAAGCTTAATAATATCTGATGAATTCAGTAAATACATTAGAAAGTATAAAATTGATCATATAGGTTTCCTAAGTGGTTAGAAGGTCCAAGAACATCATAGCTAAATCTGCAAACTTCGGAGGTTAAAGGTGTCAGAGCTTGGTAAACAAGGCAAATTCACCAAAAGAAGTGTGGCTCAAGTCCCAAAGGAGGTAACCAGAACATACAATATACACACTGGCGTTGATTTACTAAAACTGTAGAGTGCAAAATCTGGTGCAGCCAGGGCCGGACTTACCATTGGGCTTGACTGGGCTCAAATTGCGGGAGGGGGTTGCCGCGAATGGGACAAACGCGGCAACCCCTCGTTGTTCGTGGCAATCGCGGCAACCCCTCCCTCACGAAAAGCACATACACTCTTAGAAATGTATTTGTTCGAGATAATTTTCTCAGCATTGCAGACAAAAATCAACGTTAATTTAAAGTGATTGTAAATGATCACTTTGTAAAACAACCCATTCAGTTCAAAATAGAAATAAAAGGCAAAACGTTCTAGATATAAAAAACATTATAAATACCTTTTTTCTCTTTTTTTTTATAAGTGATCATATTCCCTCTGTTCTCAGCTGCATAAGACCTAGTGGAAGCTAGACGGAAGCCACTCCTCTGGAAAAGGCACATGACAGCCCACCTGGATTTTGCCAATAAGCACCTGAAGGACTCAGACCATGAGAAACCCAATTCTATGGTCTTAAAAAACAAAGATTGAACTCTTTGGCCTGATTGGCAAACGTCATGTCTGGAGGAAACCATGTCTGGAGTGAAGCATGGTTGTGGCATCATGCTGTGGGGATGTTTTTCAGTAGCAGGAACAGGGACTATCCAGAATTGAAGGAAAGATGAATGCAGCAATAGACATCCTTGATGAAAACCTGCTCCAGAGCACTCTGGATCTCAGACTGGGGCGAAGGTTCATCTTCCAACAGGACAACGAACCTAAGCACACAAGGGCTCGAAGACCAGTAGCAGTTGCAGGACAGGTATACAGGCAGTCACTTCTGGCAGATAACACAGGCTCACCTGAGGTGCAGAGTCTAAGTACTAGCTGGTGTTCACTGAGGGTCAAACACGGGTGGTTGCAGGTTCAGATGGCAGCTCTGCAGACAAATAGCAAGGCACTGGCTGGAAAGGCACAATAACCTGGCCAAGAGGAAGTACTGAGACAAGGCTTTTATAGGAAGTACATGGGAGGAGCAAGGGGTTCAAGGCAATCAAGACACCAAGCAGAGTAGTCTAATGGAGCAGCATCCCAGATAGCTCAGTGGGAAGAGACAATGCCAGACACAGAAGAGGTCCCAGGTTCAAGCCCAGGTCCCGACAGTACTCCCCTCCTCTCAGAACATCCTCCGGACGTCCTAGGGCTTGGCTTGTAAGGAAACCTCTGGTGGAACACTCTTGCTAATCTAGGGGAGTGAACCTTATTTTTGCTTTAGAAGTTCCTGCCGGGGAGTTTCTCCTCGCTTGCAAGGCTTTTTCAAATACCACCAGATCCTGCTTACGGACGATGGTGCCATTTGAGGCATACGTGCAGTCAGGTGGTAGAACTTCCTTGGCAGGACATGAAGTATTGATGGTATCAGGGACAGGTGTTTTCTCAGGAGGTAGTGAAGGGGTCTCTGGAGCAGGAGGTGGTTCTTTGGCAGCACAGGGTGATTTTACTGCATTTACCACTGTGGAGCGTGGAATGACTACTGGAACTGGTCTGTTGTTGGGAGGTTGCATAGTTGCCTCTAGGCCAGATGGTAGGGGTTTTACAGGGGTATTGGTTGCGGGTTCGAGAGGGGCACTGGTATCGTTGACTGCCATAGTCTGGGAACCCACTTGTGTCATTGAACATGGACAGGCCTTACAGCAACCTTGGCAGTTCACAGGCCGAACAGCAGGGATAGCAGGATGAGTCCTAATAATACACACTTTAAGAACCTTTGGCCGAGGTGGACGAGTTGGGCAGAGAGAGATTAAGTGCCCTCTTTCTCCACAATAGAAACAAAGGCCACAGCCTCTCCTCCGCTCTCTTTCAGCTTTAGACAGCGTGGTCTGGATGACCCAGATCTCTATAGGTTCCACATCTTCCAGGGTAGGTGTGAGTATATCCACAGGAACGTTAGGGCTTCATTGCTTGGCACGTCCTGGGATGGCTCGAAGTCGTATCTGTACAGGGTATTCCTGTCCCTGGGTCCCCGTAGGCCACATGAGCTAGGAGAAGACTTGGGAACCCTGGTTTTCTTGGAAACTGTACAGTGAGAGTCCAGTGCTAACATAAATGCTTCCCAGCTGTCCAAGACTGGACTCCTTTTCTGTAATACCTGATGAGCCCATGTTTTGATTGATCCAGTGAGCAGGTTGATAGTAGCGCAAACCTTTATATAATCAGTGGTATAGGTCCTAGACTTATGAGCAAACAACAGCTCGCAATCCATCTTGAAGCACAAGAATGATGCACGGCTACCATCAGACCTCTCTGGCATCACCACAAATGGCTCAGGACATGCTGGTTCTGGGGTTGGGCGTACCATACCTTTCAGTATCAAAACTTTTTGCTGCAGGTCTGAAAGGAGCCAGAGCATCTGCTATAGCGGCCTTTATGTTTAGGGCCAGGTTATTCTGTCACGATCAGGCGTCAGGCTCGAAGACCAGTAGCAGTTGCATGACAGGTATACAGGCAGTCACTTCTGGCAAATGACACAGGCTCACCTGAGGTGCAGAGTCTACGTACTAACTGGTGTTCACCAGAGCTCCTGATGGTGGAGATGGATTTAGCTGCGAGCTAGTACCAGGTAGCGGTCCTCAGGTTTGCCCCACCAGGGTGTGAGCAAGCCGGGGTCCAGTAGCGGATAAGCAGATAAGGGTTAAACAGCAGCGTGGTCAATAAACAAGCCAAGAGGTCAATCACGAGTGGTTGTAGGTTGGGATCAGGCAGTAGAGAAGTCTAGGAACAGGCCGAGGGTCAAACACGGGTGGTTGCAGGTACAGATGGTAGCTGGGCAGACAAATAGCAAGGCACTGGCTGGGAAGGCACAATAACCTGGCCAAGAGGAAGTGCTGAGACAAGGCTTTTATAGGAAGTTCATAGGAGGAGCAAGGAGTTAAAGGTTTAAGGCAATCAAGACACCAAGCAGAGTAGTCTTATGGAACAGATAGGTTTATCCAGCAGATCAGGCAGGGAACTGTCCAGCATCCAAGATAGCTCAGTGGGAAGAGCCAATGCCAGACACAGAAGAGGTCCCAGGTTCAAGCCCAGGTCCTGACACAGCCAAGATAACAAAAGAGTGGCTACGGGACAACTCTGTGAACGTCCTTGGATGGCCCTGCCAGAGCCCAGACTTAAACCCGATTGAACATATCGGGAGAGATCTGAAAATGACTGCGCGTCCACCCTGCCTATCCAACCTGATGGAGCTTGAGAGGACCTGCAAAGAAGAATGGAAGAAACTGCCCAAAAATAGGTGTGCCAAGCTTGTAGCATCATGCTCAAAAAGACTTGAGGCTGTAATTGGTGCCAAAGGTGCTTCAACAAAGTATTAAGCAAAGGCTGTAAATACTTATGTACATGTGATTTTTATAAAATTTACAAAGGTTTCAAACAAAATTCTTTCACGTTGTCATTATGGGGTATCTACATTGCCCCTGTGACAAAATCTATTGAGACAAAACATAAGTCGGGTTGGAGGACATAGCGGTGATGTCAGTACGCCCGCCGGGGCAGAGGATGATAATTTCTGGATGCCTCATGTATTCATTTTAGTTGTGAGTAGAATACTGTTATTTTAATAAATGTATTATGCTAGGAAATTGCGCAATGAGTGATTGTGTTCCCTTTTTTACACATGCCTGGTTAATGAATGATGACAACTAACGGCCGCATTATCGGGCGATCTTTTTGATGACACATCTAACATACAGGTCCTGTGAAGGGAGTGTTACCTGCATACCCACAGTGTAGGGTGTTGCCCACTAATGTGTGGCTAGACCTCATTTGAGGGTCTCCTCATCTGTTAAGTGTCAATTTATTATTATATATGGTGGAGCATGGACAAGGGATCACTTGGAGCAGTTTTAGACTGTGACTAAGCACATGTGGAGCACCTGTGTCACCACCGGTATTTGGAATTGGGATTCCTCTGTCTATATCATTTACCAATTGTATGCCACAGTTGAGAATTTGTCATTTGGAATGAACATAGTTTGAGTTTTTTAAGCTTTGTCCAGAATAATTGGCACTTTAATTGAAAATATACAATCTGTATACCTTACTTGGCACTTTATTGAATATCATTTATGAATGCACGTTTACAGCTTTTACATGTGTATATGGATGAAATGTATTTTCTGCACTTTTAGCACTTTATTCTCATCAGTATATGAGCGCTACATGATTTTGAATATATGTTAGTTTGAGTATATTCACAGCCCTACACATGTTTTTGTTTATTATTGGGCATTGCTTGTAGAATTTTAAAGAAAATAATACATTTAATCAATTTTGGAATAAGGCTATAACATAACAAAATGCGGAAAATTGAAGCGTTGCAAATACTTTCTGGATGCACTGTAACTAGAGAACTGACCGTGGTGTGCTCTCCTGCTTAGTGTGGTCAGTTTTTGATAAGAAAGCAGAGGGACTGCCAGGGATTTCACATAAAAAAAAGCAATACAAAGAGAACGGGATACTTTCTCATACAAGATGGTACAGCAGGCACATATTAGGAATATTAAATGTTGAGTTTACATACCCTTTAACCTCCTAATGATTAGAAAAACAAACTTTCTTAGGCCCCATACACACGAGAGGATTTATCCGCAGATACGGTCCAGCGGACCGTTTCCACGGATAAATCCTCTCAAAGATATCCGCTGATTTCGATGGGATGGAGTGTACACACCATCCCATTGAAATCCGCGCGGAAATCCTCTGGCGATGACGTGTCGCGCCGTCGCCGCGATTATGACGCGGCGACGGGCGCGACGCTGTCATAAAAGGAATTCCACGCATGCGTCAAATCATTACGACGCGTGCGGGGAATACCTTTGGACGGATGGATCCGGTAAGTCTGTACAGACGAGCGGATCCATCCGTTGGAATGGATTTCAGCAGATGGATTTGTTGTGCAGCACAGCAAATATTCGATCTGCTGAAATCCATCCCAGAGGAGATTTCTCCGCGGAAAAAGATCCGCTGGCGTGTACACACCATAGGATCTATCCGCAGAAACCCATTTGCTGGGATTTATCTGCGGATGGATTCTATCGTGTGTATGGGGCCTTAGAAAAAAATTTTTCTAAGAATATTTGTTCAAAATTCTACCCATCAATAGGCAGGTTTAAAAGACACAAATGGTGATGTCACACCCTTCATGACGTGACAGTGCTCAAATCCAGCAATTGACAGCTAGGCATAAGCCCTCCATGACAAAAAGGTGGTGACATTCTTCTCAATACCTGGCACCTCCATGTATTCTGTACCAGCAGAGACGGAGAAAGGCGTGGTGGGGGGATCATTGGGAATCGAGACCCAGTGACTTTGTCCTGAATAGATAAGGTGACAGTGTTTAAACCCTAATGTACATTGTACACACCAGTTTGGTGAAGTTGGACACAAAAGAGAACCGAGGGGAGCAACCTGAACACCTACAAATAAATCACTGCTGGGGCACTCTATTCACTAGGCCTGTTTAACCAGTTAATCACCGCCTCATAGACAAAATATGTCTACAAGGCGGTTCCTTAACTCTGGGAGGACGTCCTCCCAGAATCGCGCGGACACGGCATCACGGATCGCAGTAAATTGCCGCTGATAGCGGCTGTTTACCACGTGATCGCTCCGTCCAATGATGGAGCGATCACATGTAAACAAACCGGCGTCATTTGATGACGACAGTTCCTCCCTCCTCTCTCTGTACCGATCGGTACAGTGTGAGAGGAGAGCGGGTGTCAGCAGCGCTGTGGGCTGGATCTATGACTATTGCAGTCACAGATCCAGCCATCCCTGCTCAGCCATCCCTGCGATACTCTGCAATACCCCTGCGCAATACTCTGCAATACCCCCGCACAATACTCTGCAATACTCCCGCACAATTTTCAGATATTGGCACCATAGCTTGTGGACGCTATAACTTTCACAAAGACCAAATAATATTCACCAATTTGTACTTATTTTTACCAAAGATATGTAGCAGTATAAATTTTGGCCAAAATTTATGAAGAAAAATTACAAATTTGCTAAATTTTATAACAGAAACAAAGAAAAATTCATTTTTTTACAGAATTTTCAGTCTTTTTTCTTTTATAGCACATAAAATTAAAAACCCAACGGTGATTAAATACCACCAAAAGAAAGCTCAATTTGTGGGAAAAAAAGGACAAAAATTTCATTTGGGTACAGTGTTGTATGACTGAGTAATTGTCATTCAAAATGTGAGAGCACCGAAAGCTGAAAATTGGTCTGGTTATTAAGGGGGTTTAAGTGCCCAGTGGTCAAGTGGTTAAAGGGGGTTGTAAAGGTTCGTCTTTTATTTTCTAAATAGGTTCCTTTAACCACTTCCCGACCTCCGCATGTAAATGTACGTCCACAATATGGCACGTACAGGCACATGGGCGTCATTGTACGTCCTTGCCTATTAGCGGGTGGGGGGTCCGATCGGGACCCCCCCGCTACATGCGGAGGTCGGGTCCGCTCGGGGGAGCGATCAGGGACCACGGCGCGGCTATTCGTTTATAGCCGCTCCGTCGCGATCGCTCCCCGGAGCTGAAGAACGGGGAGAGCCGTATGTAAACACGGCTTCCCCGTGCTTCACTATGGCTTTATAGGGGAGACACAATCGATGACGTCAGTCCTACAGCCACACCCCCCTACAGTTTTAAACACACACTAGGTGCACCCTAACTCCTACAGCGCCACCTGTGGTTAACTCCCAAACTGCAACTGTCATTTTCACAATAAAGAATGCAATTTAAATGCATTTTTTGCTGTGAAAATGACAATGGTCCCAAAAATGTGTCAAAATTGTCCGAAGTGTCCGCCATAATGTCGCAGTCACGAAAAAAATTGCTGATCGCCGCCATTAGTAGTAAAAAAAAATAATAATAAAAATGCAATAAAAATATCCCCTATTTTGTAAACGCTATAAATTTTGCGCAAACCAATCGATAAACGCTTATTGCGATTTTTTTTACCAAAAATATGTAGAAGAATACGTATCGACCTAAACTGAGGGGAAAAAAATGTATATATGTTTTTGGGGGATATTTATTACAGCAAAAAGTAAAAATATTGAATTTTTTTAAAAATTGTCGCTCTATTTTTGTTTATAGCGCAAAAAATAAAAACCGCACAGGCGATCAAATACCACCAAAAGAAAGCTCTATTTGTGGGGAAAAAAGGACGTCAATTTTGTTTGGGAGCCACGTCGCACGACCGCGCAATTGTTAGTTAAAGCGACGCAGTGCCGGAAGCTGAAATTTCACCTGGGCAGGAGGGGGGTATATGTGCCCAGTAAGCAAGTGGTTAAAGGAACCTATTTAGAAAATAAAAAACAAACCTTTACAACCCCTTTAAATAAAAATGTAGCTTTGTCCTTTAAAACCATTTTGCCTCTGCAGAGGAATGTTCAATGTATACAGTAACATTTGTCAGAATTACTTAGAGAATGTAAATGTTTAAAGGTAAAGTACCAGAAGGAATATGTGAATTAACAGCTATACCATAGAAGGAATGAGAAGGGGAAGAAAACTATGATCTAGATACAGACATTGCATTGTGGAAAAGGTTTGACCCTGAAGCACATACACAATGCAAGACATCAGTCATAATCGTGCTGAGGCCTGTTAGTGGAGGAAATCCATACACTGCCTCTGCTGACCTGACATGCTGCTAGTTACCTGACATGCTACTAGTTACCTGACATGCTGATCCTCTGGCCTCAATATTGTTCTGAGTCACTGACAGAAAAAGTATGCAGAAAGTTGAAAGGAATTCCTTCAGTTTTGCACAGATGTACAAGAACTGCTCCTTTGCTAAATTTGCTAAATCTGGCCATGCAATGTTATTATTGCACCTGGTTCCTTTTGAATGAGATGATATGTGGGTATGGAGTTGGGTGTATAGGATTTTACTGTGTTTTTTTATTTTTTGTTTTTTGTGGTTGAACTGGATGGACTTGTGTCTTTTTTCAACCTGACTAACTATGTAACTATGTAACTATGTGCTTAGTAAACAGCCCTATTAAATATCTCTCCTGCCAGACATCCAGTTAAAAATGCATTCAATCAGATCGATCAGCTTTGTAACCACCAGAAAAAATAAACAACTCAAAACTGAGCTGTAAGATAATACCAATGCAGTCATGAAGAGGTATAAGAAGCCAGAGGGGAACCCCAGCCACTAGCCTAACCTCAAAACAGTTTTTAATTGTGGGTGTTCTCGGGCCTTTAAGGGTTGCAATATATATTTTATTTTAAGTTATGCTTACCTGTCTGCCATCATAGATCATATCCAGGACATGCAATTTGCAAATGTGTGTGTATATTTAAATTCACTGGTATGCCAAGTATGTATCAAGCCCCCCCCCCCCTCCTGTGAGGCTGCATTGATTGGAAGTGGTGAGGCGACATTGATGGGCACAGCTGAGACTATTTTATGGGAATAGCTGAGTCGGAATGGATGGGCACAGCTGAGACTGTATTTGATGGGCACAGGTGAGGCTGTATTTTATGGGCACAGATGAGGCTGTATTTGATGGGCACAGGTGAGGCGGAATGGATGGGCACAGGTGAGGCGGAATGGATGGGCACAGCTGAGACTGTATTTGATGGGCACAGGTGAGGCGGAATGGATGGGCACAGCCGAGACTTATTTGATGGGCACAAGTGAGGAAGAATGGATGGGCACAGGTGAGACTATTTGATAGGCACAGGTGAGGTGAAATGGATGGGCACAGCTGAGACTGTATTTGATAGGCACAGCTGAGACTGTATTTGATGGGCACAGCTGAGACTATATGATGGGCACAGGTGAGGCGGAATGGATGGGCACAGCTGAGACTGTATTTGATGGGCACAAGTGAGGAAGAATGGATGGGCACATGTGAGACTATTTGATGGGCACAGGTGAGACTATTTGATTGGCACAGGTGAGACTATTTGATAGGCACAGGTGAGGTGAAATGGATGGGCACAGCTGAAACTGTATTTGATAGGCACAGCTGAGACTGTATTTGATGGGCACAGGTGAGGTGGAATGGATGGGCACAGCAGATACTGTATTTGATGGGCACATGTGAGACTGTATTTGATGGGCACAGGTGAGGCAGAATGGATGGGCATAGGTGAGACTGTATTTGATGGGCTCAGGTGAGGCGGAACGGATGGGCACAGCTGAGACTGTATTTGATGGGCACAAGTGAGGCAAAATGGATGGGCACAGCTGAGACTAATTGATGGGCACAGCTGAGACTATTTGATGGGCACAGCTGAGACTGTATTTGATGGGCACAGGTGAGGCGGAATGGATGGGCACAGCTGAGACTGGATTTGATGGGCGCTGGTGAGGCTGCATTTGATGGGCGCTTCATTAAAAAGGTAGGGTATACAAATACTATACATAAGCAGAACAAAGGGGGTGGAGTCCGGGGTGGAGCCAGGGGGGGGTGGCAAAATTAGGTTTTGCCTAGGGTGTCAAAAATCCTTGCACCAGCTATTAGGGGGATTGAGATCCGGGGGAAACAGTATAAGATTGCCGCATATGCGGATGATGTCTTGATGTTCCTCTCTGACCCAATCACTTCGATTCCTAACCTCCTTTTGGATTTCAAACTTTTCAACTCATTATCTAACCTCCAAATAAATTTTGATAAATCAACAGCGCTAAACGTCACCCTGCTGACCACAACAATATATTTATGTAAAAAGAATTTTCCCTTTAAATGGGAAACAGATCACATCACATACTTAGGTATCAAAGTCCCGAAAAACTTAAATAAACTGTTCGAACTCAACTTCCTGCCCGCTTTGATGTCTATTAAGACAGACATGTCGGACTGGAATAAAGGCAAGATTTCGTGGTTTGGCAGGGCATCAGTACTTAAAATGAATGTCCTCCCACGGATTTTGTACCTTCTTCAAGCAATCCCAATTAAGCTCCCACAGACCTTCTTTAACACATTCAAGAGACACTGCAGAAATTTTCTTTGGGCAGGTAAAGCTCCGAGACTAAGTTGGGCCAAATTGATCCAACCAAAATGCAGCGGCGGCCTAGGCGTCCCTGACATATCCACTTACCACAAAGCCTGCCTCCTTACGAGACTTGTTGACTGGCACCTCCATGGGGCTAACAAAGAATGGGTCGAATTAGAAAATGCATATCTTAAATTTCCCATCTCCCATTTGCCCTGGATAAAACCCGGTTCAATACCCAAAAACTGCACAGAACATCCATTAATCGGGCCCACGATACTAAACTTTAAAGCAGCTTGTAAAACCCTTAAAATAAATCCCTCTCCTGGTCCATTAACGCCTCTATCACTTAGCCCAGACTTTCCTCCCAACGTTACCTTCACCCACCCAGTTTCGGACCCGTCTCTCCAGACACTCCGAGCACACCATTTTTACCAAAGTGGCAAGTTGTTAGCATACCCGGACCTGGTCACCAAGCTCCCACACATCTCTATTTCTGTTTTTAAATATCTCCAATTTAAACACTTCTTTAGCTCTATCCGGTCTAAATCGTCGTGGTGTAGAGATCTGTCACCCCTAGAGCAGATATGTACTTCAAAGGTACCCATGCGCCATCTAATCTCGATTTTATACTCCCTGCTCTCCCAGGATAAAATTCTTACCAACAACACCCGAACTGCCTGGGACACCGACCTCACCTTACGCTTATCTGACGAGGACTGGAAACTTACCTGGGAATACACACATAAAGGCTCTATTAGTGTAACAGCACAAGAAAATATATACAAAATATGCACTAGATGGTATCGGACACCTGACAAACTCCATAAAATCTTCCCGACTGTGTCCTCAAGTTGCTGGAGATGTGAGGGAGCAGAGGGCTCATTTCTTCATATTTGGTGGGAATGCCCCTCATTGACACAATTCTGGAAAACAGTACACGAACGCATAGTCCAGGTCACCACCCTGCCAATAGCTTGCTCTCCAGAACAATTCTTACTACATCATTCTCCCATAACAAAATCAAAATATCAACACTCTCTGGCGCTCCATCTAATAAATGCGGCCACACAGTGCATCCCTCTGTACTGGAGATCCAAAACCCCCCCGACAATTGATGACTGGCTGAAAAGGGTAAACAAAACAGAAGAAATGGAAAGATTAATACACCAAGCCAAAGATTCACATGAAAAGTACAGACACATATGGGCAAACTGGTTACATTACATGGATTCCCTTACACAACTAGTGGTCCCCAGTCCTACAGATCCTTTATCAACAACGGGAGGGGGTGACGTCGGCTGACCGGAATTCTCACCTCCCTCTTGGCCATTATTCCCCCTCACCACTTCCCTATACTGTCCTCTCAAGAGCAGAAAGAAACCAGTAAGCTGGGTACAAAGCAGCATTAGGTAAGGGTCTGCTGATGGTCCGGAGAAGGAAGCCTTCTTACTGAGGGGTGTGCTCTCCTTCATGTTACCCACAGATTGTTCCCTTCGCGGGGTGGGGGAGATGGGGGGAGTTGCTTCTCATTTTCAGAAATATTGGTTGATTGAAGATGTTTCGTTTTACTTTCATGGTTCGTTCATATGGGTCATAGGTCAGTTACTTAAATTCCTATGTCTTGCTTTTTTCTTATAGATACAAAGTAGCATTAGGCAAACATGTACTGATATTTTTGAGAAAGAAACCTTCTCTCTAAGAGATGCTTTCCCACACTCGCCACCCACAGATTGCCCCCTTTACGGGGTGGGTGGGATGGGGGGAGTCACTTTTCACTTCTCACTCTCGGTAGTATTATCTGATTGAAGATGTTTTGTCTTATTTTTACAGTCCTTGTAGAAGCTTATTGATGACAAATTACATATTCACTATCTTATGTACTGTTACATTATGAAAAACTCTGTATCGCATAAATACTCAATAAAAATTTTCTTGCAAAAAAAAAAAAAATCCTTGCACCAGCCCTGGGCGTTACCACAGCTTCCTGTTTTCAGGAGGCCATGTACACTGCTCAAAAAAATTAAAGGAATACTTTTAAATCAGAACTCCTGGGATATTGATCTGGTCAGTTAAGTAGCAGAGGGGGAGGGGTGTATACAGAGGGGGTTGTTAATCAGTTTCAGCTGCTTTCCTGTTAATTGAAATTAACAACAGGTGCACTAGATTGGCAACAATGAGACGACCTCCAAATCAGGAATGTTTTTTTCAGGTGGAGGTGTCTGACATTTTTTTCCCTACTCATCGTTTCTGACTGTTTTTCACTAGTTTTGCATTTGGCTAGGGTCAGAGTCACTACTGGTAGCACGAGGTGATACTTGGACCCTATAAAGGTTGCACAGGCAGTCCAACTCCTCCAGGATGGCACATCAATACGTGTCATTGCCAGAAGCTTTGCTGTGTCTCCCAGCACAGTCTCAAGAGCATGGAGGAGATTCCAGGAGACAGACAGTTACTCTAGGAGAGCTGGACAGAGCCATAGAAGGTCCTTGACCCATCAGCAGGACTGGTATCTGAGGGCCCGACGTCCTCTAGTTTGCTCTGTGCTCACTGTCGGACACTGTGGATCTTGATTGGCATTTTCCATTGAACACCAGAATTGGCAGGTCCGCCACTGGTGCCCCATGCTTTTCACAGATGAGAGCAGGTTCACCCTCAGGCCACCCCCATGAAGTCTGTTTATGATTGTTTGGTCAGAGAAATTCACACCAGTGGCCTGCTGGAGGTAATTTTGTAGGGCTCCGACAGTGCTCATCCTGTTCCTCCTTGCACAAAGGAGCAGATACCAGTCCTGCTGATGGGTCAAGGACCTTATTAGCAGATCTATGCTAAAAAAATTAAAAATAATTACCTTTACAACCCTTTTAATTTAAATGCAGAACTAAGGCATCCGTATATGTCTGGGTTGGCTTTGCTTAGTTGGCAAAATCAAGATACAAGCAAACCTATGCTGGTAAGATACCGTAGTCACACCAATAATAACCCACCTAATTAACTAACTAAAGAGTAAAGAAAAAACACAAGAGGGGGTTGCCCCAAGGATTGTATGGGCTGAGGGAAAAGACAAAAAAATATATATACAAAATGTATTATGTACAAAAAACATAAAAGAAGTATAGGTTCATACACAACATTAGAGTATCCTAAAAACAAATTAGATAGTCATACTATATAAATACATTACAGCTAGGTTCTGAAACACAAAATTGATCTCATGGGGAGTTGCCAAATGAAGTGCACGTTCACAAACATCCCAACATGTTTCGGAATATATGTTTAGATACTTAAAGGGGTTGTAAAGGTTCATGTTTGTTCACCTTAATGCATCCTATGCATTAAGGTGAACAAACATTTTACGGTTACCGGCCCCCCACCATTTTACTTACCTGGGCCCTGGAAAGTCCAGCGTTGTGAACGCGCTCTTCCTTTGCTCGGTCTTCTCAGCTCTTCATTGGCTAGATTGATAGCAGCGCAGCCATTGGCTCGTGCTGCGGTCAATCAACTCCAATGACGTGGGGGCGGGCCAGAGTCCTGTACTCGGCGGGTATGGATGCCGCATACAGGACTCGGGAGCGCACCCGCAAGGCAACTCCCTTGGGAGAGCGCTTCCCAGAGGGGGTTGTCAGAAGTGGGGGGGAGCCAAGACAGCCAACGTGGGACCCTAGAAAACGCTGTTAGAAGCAACTCTGTACAAAACAAGCTGCACAGTGGAGGTAAGTATGACATGTTGGTTATTTAAAAAAAAAAATTTGAACCTTTACAATCACTTTAATTCCTTCAGGGGCTGATTCAGAACAAGCTGTATTATAAAGTGACTATCTTTGGTAAATCACAGTACACATCAGGATTCACGAATTGGCAGGATTTGCATCTCAATGTAGCTACACAGCCAGGAGTACACAACTCCTCTGGGAAAAGTCATATCCTATTGTACTGCCAGTCTGAAGTCCGTTCCCATCTATGCCGATCCTCGTGGGTTCCGTGTCTTTCCTGCAAAAAAAACCTTATGCTTTAATTATTTTACACTAGATACCAAACTTCATCCAGCCCGGTGAAATATGGATTACCAGTGCTCTAGTGTTGCTATGTTTTAAAGTACTCTAATGTGCGATGGGACATTTTTGAGATGCAAATCCTGCCAATTTGTGAATCCTGATGTGTACTGCAATTTACCAAAGATAGTCACTCTATAAAACAGCGTGTTCTGAATCAGTCCCAGCAGAAGGAATTAAGGGGCAGATCCACGTACCTGCGCGTAAGTATCCGCCGGGCGCAGCGTATCTAAGATACACTATGCCGCCGCAACTTATTTATTTGTTTTGAATCCTCAACAACACGGCGGCGTAGTGTATCTTTGGCGGCGTAAGGGCGCAGAATTCAAATGGATGTAATGGGGGCGTGTTTTATGTAAATACGTCGTGACCCAATGTAAACAAAGTTTTTTTTTTAACTGCGCATGCGCCGTCCGTGGGGGTATCCCAGTGCGCATGCTCGAAATTAACCCGGAAAAAGCCAATGCTTTCGACGGTGACGCCATTCTACTCAAATCCCTTTTCGCGAACGACTTACGCAAACGACGTAAACATTTCAAATTTCTACGCGGGAACGACGGCCATACTTTTTTTTTTCACAAGAAAACGACGGCCATACTTAACATTGAGTACGCCTCATAACAGTAGCTTTAACTATACGCCGGAAAAAGCCGAACGAAAACGACGTAAAAAAATGCGATGGCCGGACGTACGTTCGTGGATCGCCGTAAATAGCTAATTTGCATACTCGACGTGGAATTCGACGGTACCGCCACCCAGCGGCCATCAAATTATTGCACCTTAAGATCCGACGGCGTACTAAGACGTACGCCTGTCGGATCCCTCCGAGATGCCGTCGTATCTTGTTTTGTAGATACAAAACAAAGATACAACGCGGGAATTTTAAAATTATCCTTTTGTGGATCTGCCCCTAAGTATCTAAACATATATTCTGAAATTGGGACTTTTGTGTACATGCACTTCGTTTGGCCTCTCATCATGAGATCAACTATGTGTTTCAAAACCTAGCTGTAATGTACCGTATTTATACAGTATGACTAGCTAATTTGTTATTAGGATACTCGAATGTTGTGTATGAACCTATACTTCTTAATAAAGAACCTAATAAATTTTGTTACTTCTTTTATGTTTTTTGTACCCAATACATTTTGTATATACATTTTTTACATACGCCTGTTACTCCTTTATCTGGTCTTTTTCCTCAGCCCATACAATCCCAAGGGCAACCCCCTTTTGTGTTTTTCTCTGTAATCTGGGATGTGGCTCAGGCTTCCAGTTTCATATCTATAGGTGGCTCCATATCCATTTCTCTCCAAAGAAATAGAAAGACCACAGGACACAATTGGATAATTGAAGTAAGCACAGGTTTTAATGTTTTAGTAACTCAGGTAAAGGGCTCTATTGCAAACAGCAAAAAGGTACCTCCTTGCAGTATTGACCTTTCCTTGATATCCTTATAAACGAGCTCATATGAACATTTTATTGCACTCAGAACAGTGTGAAAGGCTCGTAAACTACCAATTAGTCTACCCAGACATTAGCACTGAAATTCACTTGGAGGATAATTTTTTTCAAATAAATTCCTAAATTACCGTGCAGAATCCATCAGGAAGCCTGACACACCCAATGCCCAGATAATATAGAAAACACACAGCAGTGAAAGGAAAGCAAAAATGTAAAATAAATAATGCCGGAGTCCTAAATGTGACAGTAAGATCAGGGTGAGCTTTGTAGTTTTCAACCATTGTTTAGATATAGATACCCCTGCTCAACTAGGCCTAGGCCTCTCACTATGCCTTAGTATAGCTTGGCCAAGGATGCGGCCCCAACTGCTGACTGGGCAATAAAGGAGCAGCAACCCATTGATAAGTCCCCCCTGTGCTCAACTTCCTAGTAAGCAGACTGACAGTACTGTGGAACATGAATAAGTCATTCACAGTTTTAAAATAACACCACAAGCCTTACCCAGCTATTTTGTTCACAGAGCAAGGCCTGGCTTAAAGTATGACCTATGAGTCATGTCCTTTGAGGAAGAGCGCCTAAGGCTGCTGAAGTACGTGATTTGGGAGATTTTACTCTGCTTCTGCTCAGCAGTCCTGCCTGGGACAGAACTACAATACAGTGGTTTGATCTACTCTGTGCTCCTGTTTATAGCAAACTAAAGTGCTCTAATAAGCATTAAATATTCTGACTGAAACCTATTGTACAGTTCAGAAAGAACTGTACTCAACTGACTGGCAAAAATGTAATTACCAAGGAAAGTTTTCACTGCTACTTCTATGATGGAAAGGTATTTTACATCCATGGGATATATAAGTAGGGTCAAAATTATGCTCTATCAGTTCAGGATCCAAAATTATGGAATATCAGTTTAAAGCATTTAACAAAAACATGTAAAATTTTAACAATACATTTATTTTCTGAATTGCAACTTTACAATTGAGAGACCCTTTACTTACACTAGTTGCATTTTAAAGCAAAAACAAGATAAAAATATATATATATGAATAGCCCATTAACACATACAATTAGAAAAAAAACAGCTTTTGTTTTAATAATCATTTTCGGTCTAAATTTCCCTGGCAGTCCTTTTTCTTCTGCCATTAGGTGTCCTCAGTCTGATGGCCGGTCTCATTTAACTCACTTCCACCAAGCCCAGGTCATCATGGACCCATCCCAGCCTGTGACTGGACAGTGAAAGAAGAAACACATTGAAGAGCTTATGTCTTTAGCACATGAACTGATTGGCTCCTTGTACTGCTTCCTCCAGCCCTGCTGTAAAGGCAAATTCAGGTACTTGCATTTAAGAATTACATTTAATGCTGTATTAAAGGAATACAGAGCTGCTTTCATAGGTCTTTTATATTTGCCTAGAGTTCAGCTTTAAAATACAATTACTTTTTCTAATACACATATAACTTCATTACCTGGTGTGTAGCTTTAAAACATCAGTATGATCAGAAGTTACATATCAGTGGTGTCATGTAATGCACTTCATTGTAGCCTGTAACACTGGTGTGTTAGGAATTGTATAATCATTCCACTAATCCTGAGCAGTACCATTCACTTTGGCAGACTACATATTCCATACATGAAGCCATAGAAGAAAGCGGATCCAATAAAGCTTACTATTAAACAAAATAAGCTGTTGCATGCTTTTTCGTATTGTAACAACGGGCCCGATTTACTCAAATTGAGCGCAAAATCTGGTGCAGATGTGCATAGAAACCATTCAGCTTCCAGTTTTTTTTTTTTTTTGTCAAAGCTTAACTGAACAAGTTGAGGTTCTAGCTGCCATGTATGCAAATCGGCTGATAGGTTGCCATCTAGTCGATTATTTATGAATTACTATATTGTATTAAACATGGGGTACCAGCTTGTAAATAATAACCTGTTCTAGTGGAGACACTGTTCATGTGCCTTCACTTAATTTGTGCAAATTATATTAACTGCCCACAAGATGGCGGTATGCTGCTCCTTATGGATGTGCACTTCTCCTTGTTAGGGGTTAATTATACAAGTATTAGGATGAGGGGTGCCCCCACCCCTGCTGATTTCCAATTAGGAAAATGTATTGAGCATATAAAAGATGCAGATCATTGGGAGCACGCCATTCAAAAGAAGTTCACGTCACCTAGTGGACGAAACACATCAGTGTATCCAGCCTGCGCACACTCCCAGCCAACCACTAGGTCTGTGGTCTCCCCTACATAGCCTGGGCACGACGCTGCCAGCAACCTGTGGGTTCCAGCCCACTCTGCCTTGCAAGCCGGTGACCATGCAGCAGCAGTGCTGCCTGTCCTCTCTCCACTCTCCCTGCTTTGGTCAGATACCATCTCACTTGGACTGCCCTGACCCTACCATGCACAGCTGCACCAGATTTTGCACCCTCTAGTTTAAGTAAATCAACCCCACCATTTTTTTTTTAAGATGCACTGCTATTTGTCTGTATTTGTACTATGACCTGTTCTTGGTATGAGCCATAAATAAAGGAATTTCAGAATTTCACACCCGAAATATAAAAAAGGATAGAAGTAACCCTCTTTTTTATGTATTCTCTTTTTTCACCCACATTCTGATCATTTTAAAAAATACTCCAGTTACATTTAACATTTTTTGATAAAGAACAATAAAAATATACATTTTTAAAACACAGATCAGCTGAAACATTTAAAACATTTTTACCCTAAAATGCAAGCTTGATGCTTCAGGTACACTCTGAGTACCAAGTCCTGCCCAAGTCCTCCAGGTGTGATGGGTAATATTGAACAGTATACACACTGCAGATCACATCAATCTGTGACACTGGTAAATGGTCAATAAGATGACTGGGCTAACAGGAGATTTTTCATCTACACTCCTTCATGTACCTATTCATTATTACAGTAATCACAAGGAACAGTTGGCATTTGAAGGCAAAGTAGCTGGGCCAGAAGCTAGTGTAGAAAAAAGCTGGGTGCATATTCTTTTACTGACCATTTACCACCGACCACAAGTTAAATAACTAACTCAACAGTATATCACTCCTAAAAAAATGAAGTTGCTATTGCACTTTAGCTGCATGCTTTTGCCCCATGCACACTGGGCAGGAGAAAGCAGCTTCTAAATGCGTTCCTGCAAATGCATTTACGTTCTTGGCGTTTATTCATTTCACTGGCCCAAATATTCATTTATTCTGGCGATAAAAATTAATAAATGCTCAAGCACTAAACGTTTAGGCATTTTTTCTCAAATGCACAAGTGATGTTTTTTCTGCCTCTAAACTTCTGTAAACACCTATGTGTGCATGGACACGTAGGCCGACATGGATTGGCCTTGGGAGGCAGAAAAAAAAAGGCAAATGCCTGTAAAACAGGCATTTTTGAGCTCAAGTGTTGCATAAGGCCATAAGATATTATACAAATAAGAAACCACTGGCTCAAACTAGTCTTACACATACACCAGAGGTATTTTTCAGTACCTATTTGTGTGTCATTTCTGGTCTGTCAAGCCCAGTAAAATAGGCTATAAAAATCTTTTTTTCTTGTTCAACCCTTGTCTATTTATTCTTTGACATTAGTGAGAAATACATACCATTGGATTTTCGAACACCTTGCATCATGTTTTTAACTCCAGTGTCTAAATTGAGGCATTTTAGTGCAAGACTAAATTCTTTACCAAAAACAAAAAGAATTCTTTTTGGCGCCCCTGCATCATCCATCTTGCATTACTGAGCATAGGGGGCCAGATTCTCAAAAGAGATACGCCGGCGTATCGCCCGATACGCTGTCGTATCTCTGAGTCCGCCCGTCGTATCTATGCGCCCGATTCGTAGAATCAGTTACGCATAGATAACCATTAGATCCGACAGGCGTAAGTTACGTTTACGTAAGATTTGCGACGCGTAAAGTTGCCCCTGCTATATGAGGCGCAGCCAATGTTAAGTATAGCCGTCGTTCCCGCGTCGAAATTTGCGTAAGTCGTCTGTGAATAGGGCTGGACGCCATTTACGTTCACTTCAAAACCAATGACGTCCTTGCGACGTCATTTAGCGCAATGCACGTCGAGAAATTTTAGGGACGGCGCATGCGCAGTACGTTCGACGCGGGAACGCGCCTAATTTAAATGATCCACGCCCCCTACCCGTATAATTTAAATTAGGCGGGCTTGCGCCGGGGGATTTACACTACGCCGCCGCAACTTTACAGGCAAGTGCTTTCTGAATCAAGCACTTGCCCGTAAAACTTGCGGCGGCGTAACGTAAATCAGATACGTTACGCCCGCCGAGTTTTACGCCGTTATACAAGAATCTGGCCCAGTAAGTATAAGTTGAGGCCCTGTAGGCCCAACCCCTTTCTATTGGACAAGGTTATATGTCCAATATTATAAATGTAAAAAATGTTTTTCTCTCGTTTATACATCATAGCCTGGTCTTTCCATGCCTCCTGTGGTTGTGCACGGCTTCCCCCGCCTATGTTCTGGCTGAGGTTGTTTTTGGGGGCGTTTTGCTTTTTTGCCCCTCGAATTATGACCCGTGGAGGTGGGTATTTGTTCTCTGAGACCATGACAAGTGATTTTTATAGATTTATATACTTCCATATGTCTGATGTTTATACCTTATAATTAATGGTAATTTCATTGGCATTTCATTGTGCTAGAGCTGGGTTAATATTGGTGGTCCAAAATAATCCCCCCCGAGAAAGCCATCGCTGGCGAAACATGTTGGAATAGAACACTCTTTTGTGACCATCTTCAATTATATGGGAGACCAGCAACCCGAAAGAAAAAGCAAATTATATGTGCTCTGTGAATTTATTTTAATTTAACCCTTTTTCTACTTTCTGTAACAATAAATAAATATTTATTTATAAATGTTATATCTTTGATATGTATTGAGTAATTAAGCACCGCTACAATCCCATTTCTTGCCTTCAACTACTTTCAAAATCCAGGATGAGGTGCATGATATCTTAAGAGTCACTCAAATTTGCTTCTACAGGAGTTTTGTGTTCTGCCTGTAGAAGCAGCTCAATGTTATCCTATGTGTCCATGTACATTAGGACATTAAAGAATTTTTTTTTTTTTTTTTAGCTAAATAGCTTCCTTTACCTTACTGCAGTCCTGGTTTCATGTCCTCATTGTTCGTTTTTGCTTTGATGTTGCTGTAAATCCTCTCTGTTCTGGATACTTCCTGGTTGTCTCTTTCCTGATCCCCAGAGTACTGGGAGATTTCTCACGGCGGTCACTAATCAAGGAGGTGTGATTACTGTGTATAAAACGAAACTGGATTGGTGCTGAGAAGTTTTAGACAAAGTATCACTGCTCTCTATTGGCTGACTGCCCTCTATTGGCTCTCTATACCATCAGAGAACCAGAAAACAACAGCAAAAACGAAACTAAACTGCAGGCACATTATATGATTGGTTTTTATCTATTTTTAATCATTTTTAAAAGGAATCAGTTAACTATTATGTCTCTATACCCTGTAAACAGTCATTTCAGCTAAAGATTTTTTTTCCTTTAGTGACCCTTTAAGAGGCATATTTTGAGTTTAACGTTTAGAGCAGGGATATGGAAATAGCGGACCTCCAGCTGTTGCAAAACTACAAGTCCCATCATGCCTCTGGGTGTCATGCTTGTGGCTGTCAGAGTCTTGCTATGCCTCATGGGACTTGTAGTTCTGCAACAGCTGGAGGTCCGCTAATTGCATATCCCTGGTTTAGAGTCAGGGGGAAAAAAAACTTCTGGTTCGCGTTTCTGATTGGAGCTTGGAGGCAGAAAAAAAAACGTAACTCTCCTAAACTCGTCTAAATTTTGTTCAAAAAATGCTCTATATGGACGTTTTTTACTCCTGAGAGAACAGGCATTTTTTAAGCCCAGTGTGCATGGATCCTTACTTTTCTAACCTGTCCCATTACTAGGCTTTGAGTAATTATAATGCCACTGGACACAAGAGTGTAAACCTTCCCAGAGGTTATCTACAGATGGTTATACAGGCATAAAAGATCTTCATTTTACCAGGTGGGAAAATGCAACACACAGTTCTAGCACTTGGGAAGGGACAGCAAGCAAATCTGTACAGAGGGCAGGGACCTTATGGAGGTCAAGCTTTAAAAATTGGAGGGGAGGGGGGAGTTCCCCACAAGTGTAGACTTTGCAATAAACACCGATTAGGTTTGAGGTTTTTTTCTCTGGGAACATTAAACAAAGATTTTCTTTTGGTCACAGTGGGCATGTTTGCTACTTGGGTGGAGTACACTTTTTTTTCCCCTTTACTGATCCTTATAAACAAACAAACTGCTGCCTGATCTTATCTGACTGTAACCAGCAAAACTGGATCATCTTACTGCTGTAGGCCCATTACCCTTTTCTGCCTAATCCACCACCTTTTTGTTAGAGGAGATAATTTCTTCTAGAAGATGCAATCTTAACGTGATTGTTATTTTTCATAGAAGAAAAAAGACATTACAAACGTTATACTTAACAGCTCTGTGCAGTGGTTTTGCACAGAGCAGCCCAGATCCTCCTCTTCTCATGTCCCTTGTTGGGCTCCAGGCCCCCCCTCCTGTTGAGGGCCCCCTACAGCAAGCAGGTTGCTACGGGGGCACCCAAGCTGAGCCACAGCTCTGTATATCCATTCAGACACGGAGCCACAGATCGGCACCGCCCCTCTTCTCTCATTGGCTAACTGACGATGATGGACAGCAGCAGGAGCCAATGGCATCGCTGCTGTGTCTCAGCCAATCAGGAGGGAGAGTTCCAGACGGCCGAGGCACTCGTGGACAATGCCCAGGTGAGTATTAGGGGGGGGCTGCTGCACACAGGTGGTGTTTTATCTTAGTGCATAGAATCCATTTAGATAAAACAACCTTCTGACTTTACAACCCCTTTAAGGTTGCTATAGATGGACCAAAATTCAGCAGGGACCAGATGAATTTCAATCAGTGTGCGGCCACCCGTTCAAATGAATTCAATTTTTTTTGTCAAATGAACAAGTTAGAAAAACCTCTGTCAGTCAGCGGCTGCTGTATATATAGAGGAATCTCTTGGAGGTTTTTTCACATTCAGCCTGCTGTCTGAATAAGAATAGAATAAAAAAAATCTATAGCCAGCTTTAAAGCCCAACTTCAAAAATAGCAAAAATGTCACCCTTGCAGTGGGCCCCCCTGCACTGTAAGAGTTAAATGCTGATCATGCCTAGGTGGGTTCAGTGCTGGCTGTATTACGTACCTGTCTCCCCACTTTAGCATTCGCCTCCTCCCTGAAGCTCCGTTCTGCGGGGGAAGCCTCGACACCATCATATACAATACAGAGATATTAGTCCTGTATGGTACGTTTAGGAGGGTGGTGTGTGGCTGGTCTCAGCTTAGAGAGACAGCTGTGGGAAACCAGTCTCCGTGCTGGAGGAACGAGGAAGAAAGGTAGGTATTTTTTTCATTCCCCAACCCCAAGACAGAATGGAGCATTTAAACCTTGCATTGCAGAGGAAGGGTGGGGAGATGGGCACTGCAAAAAGTGGATTTTTGGGGAAATTTCTGGAGTTGGGCTTTAAGTAAACACAAAGGCCATCACTGCTAACCCCTTTATTAAATATTGGGAGCCCCCACTTCCGAACAAGATTGCAGATAAGGACGGCTTTTTTTTTTACTTAAAGAGAAGTAAACCCTCATGCATAGCATACTGTCTCACTATGTGGCACTTACCTGAAATCGAAGCCCCCAAAGTGCTACCCGCTCCCCTCCGCCGCCATGTCCACTCAGAGCTTCTTCCGGGTATCACCACTCCGGCACTGTGACCGGCGATGACGTCACTCCCGCGCATGCGCGAGACCGGCGTAATCCCGGCATGATCCCATTTATAAAACCGGGATGCTCAGTGCGTCTGCGCCGTTATCCATGGCGCGCATGCGCCGTAGACATTGGTGCAGTGTTTTCTGCAAATATCTCCTTAACCGTGTAGGTTAAGGAGATATTTCTTGCACCTACAGGTAAGCCTTAATCTAGGCTTACCTGTAGGTGCAAATTGTCAAAGTGGGTTTACAACCACTTTAACTTTCCCTACCTGCATTTTGTTCCAGGACAGGGGCTCAGAAAGTAATAAAACCAGTGAGTCCAAATAGTATTTTCATAAAAAGATTCATAAAAGATATTGTCACTACCTCTGTATCAACTGATAAAATATAAAACTGGTGAGCTCATATATCATAGAACTCAACCTGAATCATTCTACCCCAATTATGTTTGGAAAAAAAATCAGCGCATATATTAACATCACAGTATTAAAAAAAACTAAAAAGTTACAATTGTGCAAAAAACTACAATGCACTGACTAGAGGATGTGATTGGTCACGACAATTCTAGATCAGATAACATTTCATTACTACAAGCAAGTTCACATTCTCAGTGCCATAACTGACATTACAAATGATAAGTCTGTGTTGATCAAAGTATTACATCTCATTATGATCAACTTGTTACATCAGTGCAAGTCAATTTGTGCTCAAAACAAGTTGTAAAAAAAAGAAAATGGACTAAAATAGTGGCTTCGGAATTGTGGCAGTAAATATAGGCTACTGGTGAAGAATTTATAATTGATTCAGGTAAATAAAGGTCAGTCCACCCAAAAACTGATGTTTCAACTATGATTGGATACATCTGGTCTGAATATCTTGCAGACTTTTGAAATCTCCTGGCAAATCCAGCAAAAAGGTCTCATTGTCAGATTTCTCAGGTGTTATCTCACAATCCTCCTTCCTGCACCCATAGACGCACGCAACGGCTGCAGCGGGTAGGCGAGTTGGGAACTCATGTGTAGAGATCTCATCACATGAGTCTATAAAGGATATAAAAAGCAATCAAACCCAAATTTTAGATCTCCATTTTGAGTGGAATGAACCTTTAGGCAGAGATTTTCGGCATAACGCTCATGACTTTTCAGCCCACTGTGTTCTTAGTTCCAGAATTTCTTTACCAAATAAGTCATGGAGCCTGGAGAAGCTGGCAGGGTCTTCAGTTCCCCGATTACTGGCACATGCCTCATCTGCACTGCTGTCGGTCTGCAGACTCTTCTCCGATGCCATGGAGTAGAGCTGGGCGCTCTCCCCCAAGTTATCTCCCAAGTGCCCTTTTGTGATGTATTTATATTTTGGTCCATTTGTATGAATGACACCATTGGGCACATTATCTGTAGTGCTATTCCATGGCACACTGCCATTGTCCTTTAGAAAAGGCCTATCTTGAATATCAGGGGCTGCGGGGCAGTCACTGTGGAAACTGGAATTTACTTCCGTCGTGTGCTGAGTTCCACCAAGAGCCCTCTGATTTTTCTTAATTTCCACAAGCTGCTCCTGGAGTTCCTTTACTACAAGTCTGATGTATTCAAAGTTTGCCCTGGAAAGAGCCTTTACCCAGGATTCCATTGTGCTGTGGCTGTCAGCAGCAAGAACATAGGCACGGGATTTGGCATAGCCAAACTTGATTGCAAAAGCAAATTCCTCGGTAGACTCACATAGCTCCACTCTGCATCCTTCCAGTATAATCACTCCGAGAGGCTCTTTACGTTCTTCAGTGTCAAAGTAAAAGAGCATATTACCCTTCAGCACAAACCAGCGTCTATGATAGGAAGCATTGCGCTCACCCTTTTTATACAAGAACCCACATTTGTCCACCGGTGACTTGCAGGTGGCATAATAGACCAAGTTCCTCTCATTGAGCTTCATCTCTCGCCTCCGGTCCTTGAATACACATGAAAAAAGAATTAAAATTTCCAATTCAACTACAAAGATAAACAACAAACATAACTTACAAATCTAACTGCCTGGGAAATGTATTTATAGTGACTTGAAAGGGTATTCACACCCCTTGAAATTTTACACATTTTGTCATGTTACAACCAAAAATGTAAATGTATTTTATTGGGATTTTATGCAATAGCCCAACACAAAGTGGCACATAATTGGGAACTGAAATGAAAAATGATAAATGGTTTTCAAAACGTTTTACAAATAAATATGTGAAAAGTGTGGCGTGCATTTGTATTCAGTTCCCCTTTATTCTGATACCCCCAAATAAAATCTAGTGGAACCAATTGTCCTCAGAAGTCACCTAATTAGTAAATAGAGTCCACCTGTGTGTGATTTAATCTCAGTATAAATACAGCTGTTCTGTGAAGCCCCCTGAGATTTGTTAGAGACTTTTCGTGAACAAACAGCATTGCGAAGGCCAGGGTTCACACCAGACAGGTCAGGGATAAAGTTGTGGGGAAGTTTAAAGCAGGGTTTGTTAATAAAAAATATCCCAAGCTTTGAACATCTCAGGGAGCACTGTTCAAGCCACCATCCAAAAATTGAAAAAGTATGACACAACTGCAAACCTACCAAGACATGGCTCCACCTAAACTCACAGACCAGGCAAGGAAAGCATTAATCAGAGAAACAGCCAGGAGGTCCATGGTAACTCGGGAGGAGCTGCAGAGATCCACAGCTCAGGTGGGAGAATCTGTCCATAGGAATGTCACTCTAGAAGTGCAAAGCTGGTAGAGACATCCCCAAAAAGACTTGCAGCTGTAATTACAGTGAAAGGGGGTTCTACAAAGCATTGGCTCAGGGGGGGCCGAATACAAATGCATGCCACACTTTTCACATATTTATTTGTAAAAATAAATTGAAAACCATTTATGATTTTCTTTCCACTTCACAATGATGTGCCACTTTGCGTTGGTCCATCACATAGAATCCCAATAAAATACATTTATGTTTTTGGTTGGAACATGACAAAATGTGGAAAATTTCAAGGGTTCCACTATACTATTGTACACGTTCTGTTAATGTATTATTGTATATTCTCTGTTAATGAAATTTTGATGATAATTATAAAATTCAATAAAATATTTGAAACAGGAGAATTTCAAGGGGTATGAATACCTTTTTCAAGGCACTGTATATGAAAATCAGGAGGATCAAGTACTCTTGTCTGGGTAAGACACAATTGATACACCTATGGTCAGTGCTGTTGGTAAGAAATTGCTGGTGTCCACATTGGAATTTTGTATTACAGATTCCTATGTAGAAATTAAGAACTCATGAAGGCAAATACAGTAAATTCACATTTGAAATACATATTAAAACTGTTTTATCTTGCAAAGGATTTCTAAATCTGTTCAGCAAGTCTTGTGATTCTGTCACTCATGACTATACTTTAATAATAACCCTGCTGAAAAACATGCTAAATTTGCACCAATGAGCAACATAACAGAGCCTGCCTGACGTGGAATACCTCCAGATATCATTCTATAAAAGGTTTATACTGGGAGATAATATAGAGCCATCTCATCAGCAGTATGAAAAGAATTTAATGATTACTCTCCAAATCAACACTGATTTTTAATCCTCATGCTGCCAGCATTAGTAAATTGAGAGGAAAGTAGATCATATTTACTTGCTTTAAACTTTTTTTTACATTTCTTAAAGGGGTTGTAAAGGTTTTTTTATTTTCTAAATAGATTCCTTTAACCACTTTAAGGACCCCTTCACGCCGATATATGTCGGCAGAATGGCACGGCTGGGCACAATCACGTACCTGTACGTGTCTCTTTAAGCCCAGCCGTGGGGTCGCGAGCGTGCCGCCGGCGGCGGCGAGCTTGCGACCCGGTCCTAAGCTCTGTGACGGGACCGGCGGGCCCGATCGCTGCCGATGTCCCATGATCGGTCACCGGAGCTGAAGAACGGGGAGAGGTGTGTGTAAACACACCTTCACTGTGGCAGTGTCATTGATCGTCTGTTCCCTGATATAGGGAAAGACAATCAATGACGTCACACGTCCAGCCCCGCCCCCCTACAGTTAGAAACACAAATGAGGTCACACTTAACCCCTACAGAGCCCCCTAGTGGTTAACTCCTAAACTGCAATTGTAATTTTCACAGTAAACAGTGCATTTTTATAGCACTTTTTGCTGTGAAATGACAATGGTCTCAAAAATTGTCGGATGTGTCCGCCATAATGTTGCAGGTCACGAAAAAAAAAAAAAAAAAATAATAAAAATGCAATAAAGCTATCCCCTTTTTTGTAAACGCTATAAATTTTGCGCAAACCAATCGATAAGCGCTTATTGCGATTTTATGTAGAAGAATACGTATCGGCCTAAACTGAGGGAAAAAAATATGTTTTTTAAAATATTTTTGGGGGATATTTATTATAGCAAAAAGTAAAAAATATAGAATTTTTTTCAAAATTGTCGCTCTATTTTTGTTTATAGCGCAAAAAATAAAAAAACCGCAGAGGTGATCAAATACCAGCAAAAGAAAGCTCTATTTGTGGGAAAAAAAGGACGCCAAATTTGTTTGGGAGCCACATCAGTTAAAGTGCCGCAGTGCCGAATTGCAAAAAGGGGCAAGGTTACTGAGGAGGAACAGGAAGTGGGAAATTCAAAGAAAAAAACATTTAGAAGGGAAATTGAAGGAAAAGGTAAGTGAACCAACAAGCTTAAAAGGAACCTATTTAGAAAATAAAAAACAAACCTTTACAACCCTTTAAGTTAGTTCCTGGTTTCTTGCCTATGCAAATGATGTCATACATCCCAGGAGTCTTCAGGAGTTGAGGAGCCAAGGACATTTAGATTCCAGGAAGTAAATGCCACTTACTGAAGATGGCCAAGGCTAGAAATGCTAGGGGGTGTTTTTCAAAGTGATTTCTCAACAAAACGGGGACATGGATGGATGGTGGCGTTTGCTTTGAATAGTGTTTTTTTTTTTCATCCTTTGGGCAAGATTGCCCTCCTGGAAGTCCCTTATGTGTCTCAGCAGTGGCAAAGCCAAGCAAACAATTGGAAGTGGGAAGTGTTCTCAGTGCCCACCAAGACCTATTTCACACTGGAGCGGTTTGCAGACGCTATTGTGCTAAAAACAGCACCTGCAAACCGACCCTAAACAGCCACTGCTGTGTCTCCAGTGTGAAAGCCCCAAGGGCTTTCACACTGGAGCGGTGCACTAGCAGGACGGTAAAAAAAAGTCCTGCTAGCCGCATCTTTGGAGTCACCTCCGCCACCACTGCTGCCCATTGGAATCAATGGGACACCGCGGCTATACCGCCGGCAATGTGCCTTTGCAGAGGTGCTTTGCGGTGGTTTTTAACCCTTTCTCAGGCCGCTAGTGGGAGAAATTGGTGGTAAAGCGCCGCCAACGCACCTCCCGCCCCCAGGCCAGGTTTGCAAAATAACTAAAATACATCACAGGTGATATCATTTGCTGCACAGTGATTGCAGTATTCTAGTCTGCATCTCCCCAAGGTAATACATAAAATATGGCCTGTTAG
Source organism: Rana temporaria (assembly GCF_905171775.1). Lineage (NCBI taxonomy): Eukaryota > Metazoa > Chordata > Amphibia > Anura > Ranidae > Rana > Rana temporaria. The sequence goes on from NC_053489.1 coordinate 174,636,720, forward strand.
TGGGCCCTGAGGACAGGGTTGATGACCACTGCCTTAAAAGGTATGAGAATCTATAGGGCAAGCATGCTTAAAGGGGTTGTAAAAGGTAAAAAAAATGTTTTCCTAAATAGCTTCCTTTACCTTAGTGCAGTCCTCCTTCACTTACCTCATCCTTCCATTTTGCTTTTAAATGTCCTTATTTCCTCTGAGAAATCCTGACTTCCTGTTCTTCTGTCTGTAACTCACTACCGTAATGCAAGGCTTTCTCCCTGGTGTGGAGTGTCATGCTCGCCCCCTCCCTTGAGGGGGGGGCGGCGAGCAGGACGCCCACTAACACACAGCTCCTTTCTCTATCTGCAATGTAGAGAGCGTCCTGACTCTCCTGCTTGCCCCCTCAAGGGGGGGGGGGGGGGCGAGCACGACACTCCACACCAGGGAGAAAGCCTTGCATTGCTGTGTGGAGTTACAGACAGAAGAACAGGAAGTGAGGATTTTTCAGAAGAAATAAGGACATTTAAAAGCAAAATGGAAGGATGAGGTAAGTGAAGGAGGACTGCACTAAGGTAAAGGAAGCTTTTTAGGAAAAAAATGTTTTACCTTTACAACCCCTTTAAAACTGAGATATTATGTTTGGGGTAAGTAACCCTTTGACTCTCACAGTACTAAATAGGATTTAAGGTGGAATTATCCTCCGAACTGCATCAAGTTCAGTTCATCCTCATCGACCCTTTATGTCCATATAAAAAAATAAAGCAAGTAACAGGATACAGAAAAAGGTTGACACAGGAATTGCATTTCTGATGTGCTGATATGAATTATCTCCCATTTCAACTCTTATTTTTTTTAGTCATGAAGTGGGGACATTAAACCTGAAGAGTTTTGGTTTAGAGCATAGAATCGGATCTCACTAAAGGATGTGAATGAGGGAAAGGGCTTCCTCTGCTGAGTGAAATATTAAAGCAGATTACATGTTAGCCAGCAGGCACTCGTCCTAGAGGAAAACAACATTGTAAAAGAAAATAAATATAATACAAATGGAATAACAATGGAAGACACTGAAAGATTATAGAAGATCGTGCATACATATATACTATTCAGAAGCTTGTGAACTGCTGATTTGAGACATGCATTATTAATGTATTTTAAAGTGGAGGTCCACCCTAAAAAAAAAAAAAAGTTACACCAAAATTTAAAAAAAAAAAAAAAAAATTGAAAACAAATTTTTTTTTTACTTACCAGAAAATGCGGATCTTCCTAATCTGCCTCTTCCTAGTCCGCGGCTGGTCTTCATCCTCGTGTTGTCTTCTGGGGAATGGTGCGCGCTGCCTTCTGGGAACTATGTGTATCCCAGAGAGCAGCCACCCATTCATACAACGCTGTGAGACTCACGCATGCGCAGTAGGAAACGGGCAGTGAAGCCACAAGGCTCCACTGCCCGTTTCCCTTAGTGAGCATGGTGGCACCGGGACCTGCAACGATCAAGTGATTGGCCTCGGGGGGCCGACATCACGGGGGCCTAGGACAGGTAAGTGTCCTTATTAAAAGTCAGCAGCTACATCGTTTGTTAGTGGGTGGAACCCCGCTTTAACGTGCATATGGTGTGTGTCTGTATTAGCATTGGGGCTTCTATTGATGATGTCAGTTAGAGACGATGGGTATAGGTAAAGGTTTACAACCACTTAAAGGGGTTGTAAAGGTAAAAAAAAAAAAATCCCTAAATATCTTCCTTTACCTTAGTGCAGTCCTCCTTCACTTACCTCATCCTTCCATTTTGCTTTTAAATGTCCTTATTTCTTCTGAGAAATCCTCACTTCCTGTTCTTCTGTCTGTAACTCCACACAGTAATGCAAGGCTTTCTCCCTGGTGTGGAGTGTCATGCTAGCCCCCTCCCTTGGACTGCAGGAGAGTCAGGACGCTCTTATGTTGCAGATAGAGAAAGGTGCTGTGTGTTAGTGGGCGTCCTGACTCTCCTGTAGTCCAAGGGAGGGGGCGAGCACGACACTCCACACAAGGGAGAAAGCCTCGCATTACTGTGTGGAGTTACAGACAGAAGAACAGGAAGTGAGGATTTCTCAGAAGAAATAAGGGCATTTAAAAGCAAACTGGAAGGATGAGGTAAGTGAAGGAGGACTGCACTAAGGTAAAGGAAGCTTTTTAGGAAAAAAATGTTTTACCTTTACAACCCCTTTAAAACTGAGATATTATGTTTGGGGTAAGTAACCCTTTGACTCTCACAGTACTAAATAGGATTTAAGGTGGAATTGTACCTTTACAACCCCTTTAAAGATTGCCCCATAGTCACATGGAGTGGCGAGTGATAGAGTTTATGAAGCCATTCCTATCCCTTGGATGAAACCAAAGTAAATTATGTAGAGCCACAAGGACTTCTTTTTAATATGCCAGAATATGCCACGTGCCCGCAGATTTATCTGGTGTCATTTAGAGCACATATACGTACCGGCTACCTCTGCAGACAGTGGTGAGGCTTCATTCCCTTTCACAGTTCATTCAGTTGCACATTCAGTATCAGTAGTGTTCCTCCTGTGGCAGGACAAGACAATGCTTAGAACATGCAAAATAAACAATTTACCACTAAACATAAAAACCTATAACCAAGGAGCTAATTTAAACGTCTCCCCATTATAGAAAGACTTCTCTCTTCAGGGCAGAAGGAGAATCTCACCAATGGGACACAAACAGTAAAGTCTTACAGGGGTTTACTCATCTTCTATTTGGTTTTGGATCTATATTAGAGTAAACTCTGCAATACAAATAAATCTCCATATCTCCCCACATATTTTCCTAATAAAGCAGTAGTAAGGTCAGAAAGAAAGACAAAAGGAAAAAAAAAAATGGAGTCTGCCCCCTGCAAGTACTCACCGCATACTAACACGTTATGGCAGACTTACCTGTCATAAAAACGCCCTCCAGTGGCAAGTTGTCACCACTGCCAGGGCTTCTATTTTCTCCCAGTCTTTTCTGCGCATGACTACGGGAGTCACAATCATGGCACAGAGCTCCGAACTGACGGCATGCTCAGTGTGCCCGCACTACAGAGCACAGTGTGCCCGCACTACAGAGCACAGTGTGCCCGCACTACAGAGCACAGTGTGCCCGCACTACAGAGCACAGTGTGCCCGCACTACAGAGCACAGTGTGCCCGCACTACAGAGCACAGTGTGCCCGCACCATAGTTATGTAGTAGGTGTGTTATAGAAATGTTGAATTTCATATTTGTACCAGGGGAACCATTGGGAAAAATATTAATGTATAAGTTGTATTGGACTAATTATGACAGGGCCACTACTGTACAAGCATCTGCTGTCTTGGGAACCGATTACAGGTGTCAGGTGTTAATTCAATTAGTCACATTGTCCTTCTGTTCTGAAGGGAAGCTAGAAACAGCAGGGGCCCTTAGCATACTGGTATGACTACTCGGTCCAAGGATAGCTGCATACCATTTTTATAGTTACAGTACAATATACTGTCTGATAAGAAGTATCCCCTCATTGAATTAAACTAATTTCCTTCTCCTGTTGAAGATCACATTTAGTTGGACTGTGTTAATTAGATAATAATACCAGGTGTGTGTGAATATTAAACAAGGTTCCTTTAATCTCTTGTCTAATTAAAGGCCACAATAGGCCCTGTGTTAATTGAACATGTCAAATTACCGTGTGTATGTAAAGGGCTGGGACAGCCAGGAACTATCCAGGTGTCTTGTAAGATACGAATTGTAGGAACTAGATGTCAGGAAATTACCTACAGGAGAATGCTGGGTGGGGGGTCCTTAAGTGTCATTACTGAAAAGACTCATAGAGGCAACCAATCGAATCCTCGGGAACTTGAGTTTTTTGGAGGGAAAAGGTGTAGTCTAAGGGGTATAAAGCCAGTCAAGTCAGCTTGACAGAGTTCAGTGTATGATGTCCTAGCTTGACTGGAGGGCAGACTAAAGCATGATGGATGAGCGTACCCAGGCGTGGTGATGTAACCTCTCTGTCTCCCTGTCTCTTTCTCTCTATCTGTGTCTCTCTCTCTCTGTCTCCCTGTCTGTCTCTCTCTCTGTCTGTGTGTCTCTCTCTCTGTCTCTCTCTGTCTGTCTCTCTCTCCCTCTGTCTCCCTCTGTCTCTCTCCCTCTGTCTCTCTCTCTCTCCCTCTGTCTGTCTCTCTCTCCCTCTGTCTGTCTCTCTCTCCCTCTGTCTGTCTCTCTCTCTCTCTCTGTCTGTCTGTCTGTCTCTCTCTCTCTCTCTCTCTCTCTCCCTCTCCCTCTCTCTGTCTCTCTCTACCACTCTCCCTCTCTCTCTCTACCACTTAGCATTACTTATTGTTGAATCCTCTATAGCCATATTAACATGTATGTTGTATCAGCATTCAGCAATATCCTCTCTGTTTTAACAAGTGATATCCTTTATGTTATAGTTGTAAATATTAGAGAAATACAAGTTTCTTCTCTGTATCAATAAATGTAATACTTTTCTCTTTTTCGCAGCGCTATTCTCTGTTTTAATTTTTATATAGACAAAAAGGTGTTTATAGCTTATTTAATTATTTACGTGCGATATTAATATTTCTCTGATTATTAATTATGTACGTGCGTTATAAATTTTTCTAAGTCAGGTGAAGTTGAAAAAAGACTCAAGTCCATCCTGTGTGTGTGTGTGTGGTTATGTCAGTATTACATTATATATCCCTGTATGTTGTGGTCGTTCAGGTGCTTATGTAATAGTTTCTTGAAACGATCGATGCCCCCCCGCTGAGACCACCGCCTGTGGAAGGGAATTCCACATCCTTGCTGCTCTTACAGTAAAGAATCCTCTACGTAGTTTAAGGTTAAACCTCTTTTATTCTCATTTTAAGGAGTGGCCACGTGTCTTGTTAAACTCCCTTCCGCAAAAAAGTTTTATCCCTATTGTGGGGTCACCAGTACGGTATTTGGAAATTGAAAACCTTTCCCCTCTCAAGCGTCTCTTCTCCAGAGAGAATAAGTTCAGTGTTCGCAACCTTTCCTCATAAACAATATCCTCCAGACCCTTTATTAGCTTTGTTGCCCTTCTTTGTACTCTCTCCAGTGACGTCACCAGCTGCTGACATTGTGAACATCTCCTAAACAGTGCAAAGTTTAGAAGATATTCATTGTACCTACAGGCAAGGATTATTGTAAAAAACACAGTCACTTCCAGCGCTAATAGGTCTTCTAAGGTGTGACAGATATCAGATAAAATGGTTGTGTGAAAGGTTTATATGGTATCCCAAAGCTAGGTGGATGCTGCCTTCCTCAGATGGGGTATTCTGAAAGGAACTACAAGAAAAATGGAAGGCGCGCACACCTAGTGCTTTACCAGAGATAATTTAATAATATATTTTTTTTTTTATAAAAGTAAACACAGTGCATGGACTTGCACAGAACACGGGGTACAGCTAACGCATTTCGGGGGCGCACCCCCTTCCTCAGAGCCCTCATATTGGTGATCATTGGGTAGAATATCCCCCACCTTACATGGTGGTCAGTGGGAAAAATTATCCCCCATCAGTAGGAAGCATGCCTGTTAATACTGGTGGTCAGTGGGAAGATGGAGGAATGCCCCCCCTTACATTGGTCATCGCAGTAGGAAGAATGCCCCCCTAAGATTGGAGGTCAGAGGGAAGAGCGCCCCCTTACATATAAGAAAATCAGAGAGGCAGAAATTGCTGACTCCTCCTGGTACCCCTAGAAACGTTTGCAGGAACCCTGGTTGAAAAGGCCGTATTTAGAACACTTTACCACGGCCATGTACAGTCAGATCTTATCTCCAGGAGCTGTCAGTAGACAGGCAGGTACTGAAAGATGTGATTAGGACCAGACCTCACAAAAACATAGCGCATTAGGGTAGCAGATAATAGTGAATATTTATACTACACTATCAGAAGTCATACATATGATCTGCTCCAGTTCATCACCAATGTGACCCGCCCTGTAAGAACCATGGAGAGGACCAGCAGGTAACATGGTGTAATCAGAAGTCACTGGAATAGCTGGGACACCATTCTGAACACAAAACCAGATACTGTACTACAATTTATTAACCCCCCTGGCGGTATTCCTGAGTCTGGCTCGGGGTGGAATTTCAGAATTTCAGAACCAAAAGCGGTATCCCCGAGCCAGACTCAGGATCGCCTCGCAGCATCCACAGGCATGATTTACTTACCTTGTCCCTGGATCCTGCGATGCCGCCGCTTGATCGTTCTTATAGGCGGCGGGAGGGGACGCCCCCCCCTCCCGCCGCCATCCGGTGCTTCTCCGGGCTCTCCTTTGCCATCGGAGACCCGGAGAAATGATCCGCCGGTGTCGGATGGAAACCATAGAACCATAGATCATCTCTATGATCGTCGGAGGCCCGGGCGCGATGTTATGACGTCACGCCCGGGTCCTGGAATGTAAACACAGCCGCAATCGCGGCTGAAAGCATTAGATCTGTAAAAAAAATGTTCACGATCTAATGCTTTCCAGCCTGGAGGAGAGATGTGGGGTCTTATTGACCCCGCATCTCTCCAATAAGAGTACCTGTCACGAGCCATTCCTATTACAAGGGATGTTTACATTCCTTGTAATAGGAATAAAAGTGATCAAAAAAAAAAATGTAAAAAAAAGTGTAAAAATAAAAGAAATTGAGTAAAATAAATAAAAAAATTATAAAAAAAAAAAATTTAAACGCCCCTGTCCCCGGTAGCTCGCGCTCAGAAGCGAACACATACGTAAGTCCCGCCCACATATGTAAACGCCGTTCAAACCACACATGTGAGGTATCGTCCCGTGCGTTAGAGCGCCAGCAACAATTCTAGCACTAGACCTCCTCTGTAACTCTAAAATTGTAACTTGTAAAAAAATAAAATAAGCGATGACTATGGAGATTTTTAAGTACTGACGTTTGGCGACATTCCATGAGTGTGCGCAACTTTAAAGCGTGACATGTTGGGTATTTATTTACTCGGCGTAACTTAATCTTTCACATTATACAAAAAAATTGGGCTAACTTTACTGTTTTGTTATTTTTTAATTCACAAAACAGGTGTAATAAGGCTAATAAGGCTTACCTGTAGGTATAAAGAATATCTCCTAAACCTGCACGGTTTAGGAGATATTCCCCTCGCAATGCGCCGCTGACGTCAGCGGCGCATGCGCAGGGGGGATCCTCGGCTAAAGGACCGGCAGCCGCCGGACCTTGCCGAATTTAAATCTCCCGCGCGCACGCGCGGGAGTGACGTCATCGCCGCTCCAGCCAATCACAGCGCTGGAGCGGCGATACCCGGAAGACACGCCGGAGCAAGATGATTTCTCGCTCGGCGTGAACCAGGTAAGTTTTACACACCTCGTTCCGAGGTAAGTATTTCATAATGAGCCAATATGCGGTGCATATTAGCTCATTATGACTTTTGCCTTGCAGGAAAAAATAAAAATAAAAAAATTTAAACGGGTTTACAACCGCTTTAAAGCGGGAGTTCACCCAATTATATATTTTTTTATCTTTTCCCCTTAGATGGAGGCTCGTTTGGTCTAGGGGAATCAGCTAGTTGTGTTAAAATATAAGCCGTACTTACCGTTTTCGAGATGCATCTTCTCCGTCGCTTCCGGGATATGGGTCTTCGGGAGCGGGCGTTCCTTCTTGATTGACAGTCTTCCGAGAGGCTTCCGACGGTCGCATCCATCGCGTCACTAGTAGCCGAACGTCGGTGCGGCTCTATACTGCGCCTGCGCACCGACGTTCGGCTTCTTTCGGGAAATCGTGACGCGATGGATGCGACCGTCGGAAGCCTCTCGGAAGACTGTCAATCAAAATAGGAACGCCCAGTCCCGCAGCCCATACCCGGAAGTGGCGGAGAAGATGCATCTCGTAAACGGTAAGTACGGCTCATATTTTAAAACAACTAGCCGATTCCCCTAGACAAATCGAGCATCCATCTAAGGGGAAAAAGTGTCATGTACGGGTGAACCTCCGCTTTAAGGGATTTTGCCATGCAGAAAAGGTTTATCTAGGCCTAGGGAGATCGGATGGTGCGGGGCATCAGGAGGGAGAGCGGATGGTGCGGGGCATCAGGAGGGAGAGCGGATGGTGCGGGGCATCAGGAGGGAGAGCGGATGGTGCGGGGCATCAGGAGGGAGAGCGGATGGTGCGGGGCATCAGGAGGGAGATCGGATGGTGCGGGGCATCAGGAGGGAGATCGGATGGTGCGGGGCATCAGGAGGGAGATCGGATGGTCCGGGGCATCAGGAGGGAGATCGGATGGTCCGGGGGGATCAGGAGGGAGATCGGATGGTGCGGGGGATCAGGAGGGAGATCGGATGGTCCGGGGGATCAGGAGGGAGATCGGATGGTCCGGGGGATCAGGAGGGAGATCGGATGGTCCGGGGGATCAGGAGGGAGATCGGATGGTCCGGGGGATCAGGAGGGAGATCGGATGGTCCGGGGGATCAGGAGGGAGATCGGATGGTCCGGGGGATCAGGAGGGAGATCGGATGGTCCGGGGGATCAGGAGGGAGATCGGATGGTCCGGGGGATCAGGAGGGAGATCGGATGGTCCGGGGATCAGGAGGGAGATTTCTGATCTTGTGGGCTCACACTTTATAACCAATCATTTCACCTTCTATGGAGGATTAGGGTTTACTGATTACCTATGTAACCATATGCTGCCAACACATAGCGAAATTGTTACACCCAACAACAGAAAATTCCTTCAAGTATCACACATTGTCCACCAAGATGACTGAATGACAAGTGGATGGAATCAACCAAACCCAATGAAAAGTACTAACCAAGCTAGAACAATATAAGAGGTAGGTAGTGGGGGCAATAAATGTATGTAAAGCTGAAAGGGTTTTAGATGCTTTAGGACAGAGTGGCAAGGGGTTAGACCTTCTGTCAGGTTTGTATTGCTGTCTGTGTCACCCTCTCTATTGATCCCGGTGACTACTGTCACTAGTACAGAAAGTAATAGGAAATAGGTGCAATCAGTGACAGGGGTCCTAACACATCCCGATTCTCTGAATACATATACAGTATATGGGACAGATGTTACAAATCTCCTCCAGTACTCTAACACACAGTGTACCCCCAGATCTCAGTACAGGGGACCCCAATGTCACCATGATACACAGCTGTCCCATTACAGAGGAGTACAATCCCCATCATCCATGTAGTGTGAGAGTCTGTCTGGGGATAGGAAAGTGTACAATCAGATTGTGGAGGAGATTGGATCATGTAGGGTGAGTAGTATGGGGTGAGAGGGATGACAGATGTGACCATCGGGGTACATTGGGGTGCCTCCCATCGGGTGACATTGGGGTGCCCCCCCGGGGGTAGGGTTGTGTTTACATGCCGTGGTAGATCGGAGCTCCGGTCATAGTAGACGATCTCCATGTAGTCCAGGCGGCTCTCCCCGCACTCCTCCCGCCCAGCAGGCTCACACATGTCCGGGCTCCGCTCCCCGATCACATTCCCTCCTTCCAGCTCTTCCCATTGTCCGGGTCCCCCCAGCAAGCAGGCAGCACAGGAAATGGATCGTCCACACTGAGCCCGCCCCCCCACAGCCGGACCCCGCCCCGCGGCGTGGAGTGTGCCTGCGTGTCCCGGTCACACAACACGGGCGGCCTGTGCTCTTAGGGTGTGGGCAATGTAATGGAAGAGCACAGGGGGCATTGTCAGTCTGGTGGGGGGCTATATGGACTAGCAGATCTACAGTGGGTATAGAAAACAATCACCGTTTGCTGCTGTGCTCCTGAAATGAAGACAGACACCGTTTTTGTTTTGTCCGCTATATTTACTTATAACATCTAAAAAATCTGAGTCACTGAGTTGGAAAAAGGATCCCCCCTTATAACCCCCCCCCCCCCTATATAGACTGCAATATTTGACCACTATACTTAGCAGAACTAATCAAGTTCAGTTACATTTGATCAGTGGTGGCTGGTGCTCAACATTTTTTGGGGGGGGCGCAAACAAATGAAAAAAAAAAAAACATCAATTGCCGCCACTGTGCCCATCAATTGCCGCCACTGTGCCCATCAATTGCCGCCACTGTGCCCATCAATTGCCGGTGCATTGCCACGAAATGAGATTTGCCATCGGATGAGATGGTCCGCCTCCATCACATCCTGTTGGCTCACTCCTGTCACGTGACATATTTAAACGTCAAGTATCGACGCGAACATCAGTCTCAGCTAGGCTATCATAGGGAGAGGATCTCCTCTCCCTGTGATAGCTGAAGCTGCACGGAGCTGGTGCACGGAGCTATTTGCGTAGTGCTGCGCCTGCGCACTACTACTTTACCTGCACCCGATGCTCTACTTTCTGTTCCCCATTCCCTGAGCCTTAACGGGGGACGGGGAGTAGAGCTGCGGGCGCAGGGTGTAGTTAGCGCTGGCGGGAGGCACGCTGACAGCGCTATCAGGCATTGGGATCCCGATAGCGCTGTGGATCTATCGCGCTCGCGGGGAGGCATGACAGCGCTATCGGGCAGAGGGATCCCGATATCGCTGTAGATCCCGAAGTGACATTGTAATGAAGGAGAACATTTATTAGCCTGACATTGTAATAAAGGAGAACATTTATTAGCCTAGTAAATGTATGAGCTTCTGTGGCCCGATTCCGCTCTCGGAATCGGGCCACAGAGGCCATGTGAGCTCCGTGCACCAGCTCCGTGCAGCTTCAGCTATCACAGGGAGAGGAGATCCTCTCCTTATGATAGCCTAGCTGAGACTGATGTTCGCGTCGATACTTGACGTTTAAATATGTCACGTGACAGGAGTGAGCCAATAGGCTGTGATGGAGGCGGACCATCTCATCCGATGGCAAATCTCATTTCGTGGCAATGCACCACCACTGTGCCCATTAAACGCAGCCACTGTGCCATAAAATTGTCGCCAATGTGCCATGCCATCAAACGCAGCCACTGTGTCCATCAATTTGTCGCCACTGTGCCATGCCATCAAACGCAGCCACTGTGCCATCAATTGTCGCCACTGTGCCCATCAGTTGTCGCCACTGTGCCATGACATCAATTGTTGCCACTCTGTCATGCCATTGTCGCCACTGTGCCCATCAATTGTCGCCACTGTGCCATGCCAAACACAGCCACTGTGCCATGCCATTGTCGCCACTGTGCTTATCAATTGTCGCCACTGTGCCATGCCAAACGCAGCCACTGTGCCATGCCATTGTCGCCACTGTGCCATGCCAAACACAGCCACTGTGCCATGCCATTGTCGCCACTATGCCCATCAATTGTTGCCACTGTGCCATGCCATTGTCGCCACTGTGCCCATCAATTACCGCCAGTTTACCCCTAAAATGCCGCCAGATTGCCCTTACCTTTCTCGGTCAGCCATCCTCATATCCTCCTCCATGTTCCCTCAATGTAGTCCCGCCCTCGATGTCGCTTCAGCCAATCAGGTTACCGGTAACCAGATCCGGTGAACCTGATTGGCTGATATGCGTGTCAGTGTTAACTAAGTGTAGCGCTACCCCCTGAGGAGCCGCTGGTTAGATTGGGATGGCATTTTATGTTTCCTCTACGTTGTGTCTAGGGATGATGGTGAGAGTAATGACGGAATGTCCAGACAACTGGGTGACGTTTTCTGTGCTTTTATTACTGGTCCAACATGACCAACAGTCAACTTGAGGTAGCTAGAGAAAGGCTGGTGAAAGGAGAACTTGCAGATTCAGGCTATGGATAACAGAAGCAGTCCTGCCTCCAAAGATAACTCTTGCTTCGTCGCCACTCCTGCCGGAGTGGGTATAGTGCCCCTGGACAGGTCCCTCTCACAGGCCTGGCAGCCAGGATGTCACTCGGAACCACTGAGAAGGAACAAGTCTCTGCCACGACTTGGCTCAAATAGAATCAGGATTAGTAGGGGACCCCTGCCACAGGCCCAGTACTCAGGAACATTGATGGTAGAGCGAATGCTCTCAGTCACTAATTTGCCTGAATCTTCCTCAGGTAGACTTCCTATACTTGGGGTCACCGACTAACAGTTTGCAGCATGCAACCTGTCAGTGTCCGGCCACCCAGATCCCCGATGGATCGTCTAAGTCCTGTTGGATCACCTGCCTCCCGGCTCACCTCAGACTGACTCCCCATCGAACAGCAAAACTCGCTTGGGATCTTCTGAATAGAAAATGGTAACCCAGTAAGTCACTGGGGTCCCTTTGCAGCTTTAGTTGCTCCGGCCATGAGGACCCAGAGTCGGGAACTCCGCGTAGCACGTGCGCCCCGGCCTGGTAGGCCATATCGCCGGGGCCCGTGATGTGCGCACACCCTGAAGGTGGGTGCCACACCTGGAACCAGGAACGCGTGAAGACCCCCAAAAATGGCGTCCACCCTAGAAGTACCCTCCCCCAGCATGCCCCGCGAGGGAAATACTCCTCTCATTGGCTGCTGGAGAGAGACTCCATTGAGTCTGGGTCTTCTTCCAGTGTGGCACCCACCTTTAGGGTGACCACATCACGGCACCCCGGCATTATGGCCTACCTGGCCGGGGTGTGCGTTCCACGCAGTGTTCCTGGTTCCGGGACCATGTTGGTCTGGAACATTTGAGCAGCGGCGGGGACCCAGTGATCGTCTGGGTTCCCATTCTTGAAGATCCCAAGCGATATAGCTGTTCGGTGGGGAGTCCATCTGCAGAGAGCCAATGAGAGGCTGGCGATCCAAAAGGATTACGACAAACCACCAGGGATCAAGGTAGCCAGACACTGAAGGATTGATCACCTGTCATTCGGTACCTGGGCGACTATAAGAAGGAGATCCAGGCGCAATTCTGCAAGGAGGGTTGTCTCCGTAATTGTAATCAGAGAGGGCCTGTGGCAGAGGTGTCTCCCTGACTCCATTCCAGGAGGGTCTGTGGCAGAGACTTTTCCCAGAAAAAGGTTCGAGTGATACTTTGGCTGCCAGGTCAGTGAGAGAGGCCTGTCCGGGTACACTAAGCCCACTCAGGCAGGAGTGGTGCGGAAAGTGTTACATATGGGAACAGGACTGCTTCCAAATACTACGCCTGAATCTGCTGTTCTCCTTCCTTCAACTCTATCCTTTCACCACCAGTTTATTGTTTTTACCCGGCTGGGTAATAAAGAGCACAGCAAAAGACACCTGTTGCGGACATTCCTTTACTACTGCTATATGCACCATTCACCCCTAGGAATTCGGAAGAGCCACGAGGTAAATGTGCCACCCAAAACAAACCAGCAGCTCCTCCGGGGGTAGTGCTACACATAGATTCATGCAATGCATAAATCTATGTATTGTTTTTCAGTGGCGATCCAGGAGCGAGAGGGGGCGGCGCTCCTGCGCCCTCTATGGACGCACCGCCACTGCATTCGATGGTGACCATTTGTGGACTGCAGTCTTCAAGTCATTTCACAGATTTTCAATGGGGTTTAAAGTGGTTGTAAACCCTCCGGACCTATTTTTACATACAGGTAAGCCTATTACAAGGCTTACCTGTGTAGCGCCTGGTTACTTAAAAAGTACCGGTGCTAGTTAAATTTAGAGAGGGATCAGAGTGTTAACTGACTCTGATCCAATTATTATGTTCAAAACTGATCTCTGTCTCAGCTTGGCTGTGCTGCGGGCTGTCTATTGTTACTGGGGTGTAGTTCCTATCCCAGGGCGATAGGTGGCAGCAGTGGAGTCGAGGTGTGGGTGCTTTTCCCCAGCAGCCTATCAGGAGAGTTGAGCTTCGCTGTGCATGCTGGGGAAGGGTATTTATGGGGCAGACACAATTGGTCTGGGTTCTTCTTCGGAGTGCAGCATCCACCTTCAGGGTGACTGCATCACGGCGCCCCAGCGTAATGTCCTTTAAGGCCGGGGTGCGCGTGCCACGTGGTGTTCCCAGTTCCGGGACCATGTTAGTCCGGAACATTTAAGCTGTGGCAGGGAGCCCGGTGGTCAACTGGGTTCCTAATCTTGAAGATCCCAAGCGGTATAGCTGTTCGGTGGGGAGTCCATCTGAGGAGAGCCAATGAGAGGCTGGCGATCCAATAGGGTCTCGACAAACCACCGGGGATCAAGGTAGCCGGACACTGAGAGGCTGGTCACCTGTCAGTTGGTACCTGAAAACTATCTGAAGGAGATCCAGGCGCAATTCTATAAAGGAGGATCATCTCCGTAATTACAATCACAGAGAGGGCCGAGGCTTTTCCCTGAGTCCATTTCAGGAGGGTCTGTGGCAGAGACTTTTCCTACAAGTTCGAGTGATACTCTGGCTGCCAGGCCAGTGAGAGAGGCCTGTCCAGGTACACTACACCCACTCTGGCTGGAGTGGCAAAGAATAAAAAGTATTGTTGGGAGCAGGACTGTTTCCCTGTTGTTATGCCTGAGTCTGCTATTTCTCCTTCTACTTCACCTTTAGGGTCCTTTCACACTAGCGGACCATTCGTCCGCTCATTACAAGTCCGTTAACGGACTTGTAATGAATCCCTATGGGATCGCGTCCGTTAGCGGATGGAGCATCCGCTAGCGTCCGCGTCAGTCGGGATCCGGTTTTCCGAACGGAAGAAACCCTATTTTTCCGGCGGAACGGATCGGATGCAGGCGGACAGACGGTCCGTCTGCATCCGATCCCCCATAGGGGAGAGCGGAGCAGAGACAGGGCGGTCTCTGCACTGTGTGCGGGGACCGCCCTATCCACCGACAGCTCAGCGGGGATCCCCGCTGAGCTTTGGCGGACACACAGAGCGGACCCAGAAACGGTCTGCTCCGTGTGAAAGAGCCCTTACTCTTCATCACAAGTTTTAATGTTTTTACCCAGCTGGGTAATAAAGAGCACAGAAAAAGACACCTGTCGTGGACATTCCTTTACTGCTATATTCACTATACACCCCTAAGACGGCGGAGGAGCCACGAGGTAACATGCCACCCAAAACAAACCAGCAGCTCCTTCCGGGGTAGTGCTACACCTATATGTACTGAAAATATCTCCTAAACGTGCGCCGCCCGGAGCCTTGCTCCTCTCCTCAGCGCCATCATAGCAACTGTGGGCACCCAGCTGTGACAGCTTACAGCTTCACGGCCTGGTGCATACTATGAATGCGCGAGTCGCACTGCGCTCTGCTATTGGCCAATCTTCTGGGACCTGTGTTGTGTCCCAGAAGATCGCTGGCAGGGAGGGGCAGCCTAGATGGCCAAAAAGAGGAAGTAGGACAGGAAGTCCCACTAAAAATAAAGTACCCCCCCCCCCCCAAAAAAAATTACATGCCAAATGTGGAATGTCAGGGGGCGAGGAGTACTTAAAGCGGAAGTTCCACTTTTGGGTGTTACTCAGCTTTAACCACTTGCTTACTGGGCACATAAACCCCCTTCGTGCCCAGGCGAAATTTCAGCTTCTGGCACTGCGTCGCTTTAACTGACATTTGCGCGGTCGTGCGACGTGGCTCCCAAACAAAATTGACGTCCTTTTTTCCCCACAAATAGAGCTTTATTTTGGTGGTATTTGATCACCTCTGCGGTTTTTATTTTTTGCGCTATAAACAAAAAAAGAGCGACAATTTAAAAAAAATATATATATTTTTTACTTGTTGCTATAATTAATATCCCAATTTTTTAAAAAAAAAAAACTATTTTTTTTCTCAGTTAAGGCCGATACGTATTTTTCAACGTATTTTTGTAAAAAAAAAAAAAATCGTAATAAGCGACTGGTTTGCGCAAAAGTTATAGTGCCTACAAAATGGGGAACAGAATTATGATTTTTTATTATTATTATTTTTTTTTACTAGTAATGGCGGCGATCTGCGATTTTTATTGGGACTGCGATATTGCGGCGGACGTATCGGACACTTTTGACACAAATTTGGGACCATTCACATTTATACAGCGATCAGTGCTATAAAAATGCACTAATTACTGTATAAATGTGACTGGCAGGGAAGGGGTTAACACTAGGGGTGAGTGTGACGGACTTTTATGCAAATATCAAATATGCTTCAGTCTAATTCTCTCCCTGCTAGTTTAATGCTGTGTGTTAGATGAAAAGGTGATTTCATGTGTGACTCATCTCTCTGTGAAGACTGTTAATATGTTAAATAAGGCTAGCTTTTGAAAGGCCTTTAATTGTGTGATAACACTGTCTAAAACCTATTGATGCTCAGAGGTGTGAATAGGTGTCAATCGGCATGCGGAGACGAAACGTCTGCCTAGGAAACTCAGTGTGTGAAGGTGGTTTGTTTGATGCCATTAATTAAGGAATGTGCAGTGATTAGACATGATAATTATAGGCCGGTGCCGACCTGTCTAGAATGTTTTAGTAATTAGCCTTAGTGTGTGATTAGGGGGGGTGGAGATCTCATTGTTGCTTTAATGCCTGGTACTGTATATAAAGCTGAGAAGAAACCATTAAAGTCTTGTCTTGTTCCAGCAGTAAGCGCTGACCCATGTGTGGCTTATTGGGGCGATTCCAGGAATGTTCCACCACACAAAGCTCCACGTCCCTGCTGTGTTACCGACGATCGCGTGTACCCGGCGGACATCGCGGCCGCCAGGTACACGCATTGGCTCTTCGGCGATGTGCCGGGACAGTGTTTACCCGCTGCGCGCCCCCCAGTGGCGCGCGTGGGAAATGCACATAAAGGGACGTCTAAAGACGTCCACTCGGCACTTGAGAGCCGCGCTGTGGACGTCTTTTGTCTATAGCGCGGGTCTCAAGTGGTTAAGTCTGACCTTTTTCTCCTTAAACCACTGTGCAGTGATTTTTGCTGTGTGCTTTGGATAATTGTTATGTTGGACGGTAAACCTTCTTCCCATTGACAACTTTCTGACAGAGAACAGCAGATTTTCCTCAATAATTTTTCTCCGTCTTTTTTCCTTCTATCCTGACAAGTGCTCCAGTCCTTGCTGCAGAGAAACACCCTTTCAGGGCCGCTGTTAGAAATCACAGGCCCCGTACAGTCTTCCTGATGGGGCCGTCGTCCCCAAATTCTCACCTACACTTCAGATCGCCCAGTCTACTGCTGCCTGCCCCCCCACCCAGTCTTTATGGGCTAGTTCACACTATTGCTGTGGTGGTTGGGTTTTATCCTTCCTTACCTTGGCCATGTCTCTGAGCACTGGACACTCCAGGTAGGTTGCAGTTGTGGAATATTACAGCACCCAAGGATAATGAGTTCCTGATAGCTTCATGTTTGATTCTTCTCAAATCTTTGGCAGCTAATTTGCGTCTTTTTTTCTCAACAGCTTTTTTTTGTGACCCTGTTGACTATTTGCAACAAAACATTTAATGGTTCTGTGATTATGCCCCGATATCTTAGCAATTTCAAGAGTGCTGCATCCCTCTTAACCACTTAAGACCCGGACCTTTAGGCAGGTAAAGGACCTGGCCAGTTTTTGCGATTCGGCACTGCGTCTCTTTAACTGACAATTGCGCGGTCGTGCGAAGTGGCTCCCAAACAAAATTGGCGTTCTTTTTTTCCCACAAATAGAGCTTTCTTTTGGTGGTATTTGATTACCTCTGCGGTTTTTATTTTTTGCGCTATAAACAAAAATAGAGCGACAATTTTGAAAAAAATTCAATATTTTTTTACTTTTTGCTATAATAAATATCCCCCAAAAGTATATAAAAAACATATTTTTTCCCTCAGTTTAGGCCGATACGTATTCTTCTACCTATTTTTGGTAAAAAAAATTGCAATAAGCGTTTATCGATTGGTTTGCGCAAAATGTATAGCGTTTACAAAATAGGGGATAGTTTTATTGCATTTTTATTAATTATTTTTTTTTACTACTAATGGTGGCGATCAGCGATTTTTTTCATGACTGCGACATTATGGTGGACACATCGGACAATTTTGACAAATTTTTGGCACCATTGTCATTTTCACAGCAAAAAAATGCATTATAAAATGCATTGTTTACTGTGAAAATGACATGTGCAGTTTGGGAGTTAACCACTAGAGGGCGCTGAAGGGGTTAAGTGTGACATCATCTGTGTTTCTAACTGTAGGGGGGCGGGGCTGGACGTGTGACATCATTGATCGTGTTTCCCCATATCAGGGAACACACGATCAATAACAGTGCCACAATGAAGAACGGGGAAGCTGTGTTTACACACAGCTCTCCCCGTTCTTCAGCTCCGGGGACCGATCGCGGGACTCCAGCAGCGATCGGGTCCGCGGGTTCTGCGGCCGGGGTCACGGAGCTTCGGACCGGGTCACTTAAAGAGGACGTACAGGTACGTGCTTGTGCCCAGCCGTGCCATTCTGCCAACGTATATCTGCAGGAGGCGGTCCTTAAGTGGTTAAAGACTTTTTAAAATGTTTGACTTTTCAGTCAGTTAGATCACTTTTTGACCTGTGTGAGCCGAGGAAAAGAAGCTGCCTAATAATTATGCACACCTTGATAGGGTATTGATTTCCTTAGGGCACACCCTCCCTCATTATACAAATGCACATCACCTGATATGCTTAAATCCAATAAACATTTAAGTTTATACAGCTTGGAGTTGGACAGTATGCATAAAAATGATGATTTGGTAAATACTAACTTGCCTAATAATTGTGTGCACAGTGTATAGTAGTATTGTTCAAATATCCTATGGTGTGAAAATGCTGTAAAGTAACTACCCTTTAACTTCAAACCAGTATCAGTTATTTTTTAAGATTAGAGTCCTGTGTATGAATAACCAATTATAACAAGCATTTGCTAATGATCATTAATTTCATATGTAGGTTCAAAAAAAGTTATTAACCACTTTAATACTCTCACATTTTGAATGACAATTACTCAGTCATGCAACACTACCCAAATGTAATTGTTATCTTTCTTTTTTTGTTTTTTAGACAGATAGAGCTTTCATTGGTGGTACAGTGAGAGGAAAAAGTATTTGATCCCCTGCTAATTTTGTACATTTGCCCACTGACAAAGAAATGTCAAAAGAAATTAGTCTATAATTTTAATGGTAGGTTTATTTTAACAGTAAGAGACAGAAAAACAAAAGCAAACGCCAACGCATTTCAAAAAAGTTATAAATTGATTTGTATTGTAATGAGTGAAATAAGTATTTTATCCCCTATCAATCAGCAAGATTTCTGTCTCACAGGTGTCTTCTATACAGGTAACAAGCTGAGATTAGGAGCACTCTCTTAAAGGGAGTGCTCCTAATCTCAGCTTGTTACCTGTATAAAAGACACCTGTCCACAGAAGCAATCAATTAGATTCAAATCTCTCCACCATGGCCAAGACCCAAAGAGCTGTCCAAGGATGTCAGGGACAAGATTGTAGACCTACACAAGGCTGGAATGGACTACAAGACCATCGTCAAGCAGCTTGGTGAGAGGGTGACAACAGTTGGTGCAATTATTTGCAAATGGAAGAAGCACAAAATAACTCAATCTCCCTCGGTCTTGGGCTCCATGCAAGATCTCTCCTCATGGCAGGGGTGTATTTAGGTTTTGTGCTGCCCTAGGCCTGACTAAACTCGTGCACCCCCTAATTTAAATATGACCCACCCCTTCCTGTCAAGGCGGTTTAAGACCCACCCTGAAAATTTCAAGTTTGAACACTAGTTCTGATGACCTGGGGGGGGGGGCAAAAGATTCCCTTAATTTGCATAGATTTCCTTTCACTTCCTGTTTGGCTATGGGACATGGAGTGAAGGGAAATTTCTGCAATGGGACAGGGATGGTAAAAAAATTTAAGCGACGCCCCCCCCCCCACCCCCACAGTTGCAGAATGCCAACCGCCCACAAACTGGAAGCAGTGTGGCCAATTTATGGGGGTGCTAAACTAATTTTCCCAACAGTGTAGCGCAAGCCGGCGGGGACACTGTCCGTGCTGCCCCCCTGCAAAGTGCTGCCCTAAACCTGGACCTTGTTGGCCTAGGCCAGGATACAGCATTGCCTCATGGAGTGCCAATGATCATGAAAATGGGGAGTAACACACTACGCTGTGAAGGACTGTAATCCTGTAGGTCCCCCTGCTTAAGAAAGCACATGTACAGGCCTGTCTAAAGTTTGGTAATGAACATCTGAATGATTCAGAGGGGAACTGGGTGAAAGTGTTGTGGTCAGATGAGACCAAAATCAAGCTCTTTGGCATCAACTCAACTCGCTGTGTTTGAAGAAGGAGGAATGCTGCCTATGACCCCACGAACACCATCCCCATTGTCAAATGTAGCGCCCCCTTACTTTTCAGTACGGGCGCTACGCTAGAATAAATAGGAATGGGAGGATTAGATTAATCCCATTCACAGTTTATGAAAATTTAGGCTGTTGCCAATTTTCAGAATTTGTCCTGTGGGTCAGTCTGTGCTATGGGGGTAGCTGGCGCAAGAGGGGTTCTGACAGACCCACCTTCTCCTAGCAGCCAATCAGAGGAGGTCTTCCCTTGTTGGGCATGCTGGGAGTTGAATATATCTGGGCAACCGCCTTTAAGAAGGTAACTTAAATAGGCCGATCCCAAACTAAACAGCGGCTCCTTCGGGGGTGAGCACTACACAAACATGGAGGTGGAAACATTATGCTTTTGGGGTGTTTTCCTGCTAAGGGGACAGGACAACTTCACAGCATCAAAGGGACGATAGACGGGGTCATGTACAGTCAAATCTTGGGTAAGAAAAAAAAAAAGAAATTAGTCGTGGATGGGTATTCCAGCATGACAATGACCCAAAACACAAAGCCAAAGCAACAAATGAGTGGCTGAAGAAGAAGACCTTAATCCCAAAGAAGATATGTGGAGGGAGCTGAAGGTTTGAGTTACCAAACGTCAGCTTCGAAACCTTAATGTCCTGGAGATGATCTGCAAAGCGAAGTGGGACAAAATCCCTCCTGAGATGTGTGCAAACCTAGTGGCCAACTACAAGAAACGTCTGATCTCTGTGATTGCCAACAAAAGTTTTGCCACCAAGTACTAAGTCATGTTTTGTGAAGGGGTCAAATAAATATTTCACTCTTTAAAATGAAAATCAATTGATAACATTTTTTGAAATGTGTTTTTCTAGATATTTCTGTTGTTATTCTCTCTCACTGTTAAAATAAACCTACCATTAAAATGATAGACTGATCATTTCTTTGTCAGTGGGCAAATGTACAAAATCAGCAGGGGATCATATACGTTTTTTCCCTCACTGTATCTGATCACCAGAGGGTTTTTATTTTTTGCTATATAAGCGAAAAAATAACAATTTTTTTTTCTTAACTTCTGCTTTAAAATGTATCAAATAAATAATCTTTCTACAATTTATAAGTTATAGAGTCAACAAAATATGGTATATATGTGGTATATATATATATTTGAAAATTGATCAATCCTGTCTCATTTCTTAAGGCCCTAAAATGTCAGAACAGTACAGATATTTCCCAATTAACCTATTTTTAAAATGCAGACAGTCCAAGATATTTAATTAGAGGCATGGTGAGTTTTTTGAAGTTGTAATTTTTTTGTCACTTTTTTTGGAAAATTAATGAAATTAATTATTTTTTTCACAAAGTTGTCATTTTAACAAGTTGTTTCTCACACACAGCATAGACATACTTATTATTACACCACAAAACACATTCTGCTATGTCTGCTGCGTATGGGGATATCACATATGAGAGACTATTCACAGCCTAGAGGGAGGGGCAAAAATTCAAGGAGCACCTTTGGGCTTTCAATGAGCATAAATTCCGCATCTAATTCCTGGACTACCTAACATATTTTTGGGGAAGCCATATTTTTCTTTTTCCAAGGTATTTTCTGAAAGGCATAGTGAGTCTTTTGAAAATTTCATTTTTTGTCAAACGTTTTTGAAAAATTCAGGACCAAAAACGAAAATGTGAATTATTAAGATATTTCTAACACATAGCATAAGGATACTAGAATTGCAACCCAAAACACATTCTGGTACTCCTCCCATGTAAAGCGAGACCACATGTGTGAGACTTTTTCACAGCCTGGCCACATAGAGGGGCCCAAAAAACATTGCCGCTTAGTGAAGGATTGGCTCGGGCGGCTCGGCTGCTCTCGGCTGCTCTAGTCCTGCAAAGGGAACTGCGTTCCTGCTGTAAAAAAAGTGCAGGAACTCCGTTCCCACGCATTCCCGCAGGACTAGAGCCCTGCCTAGGAGCTGATACACTACTGCAAATGGGGCCGCCATTCTGCAGATTAATTTATCACTATGGCCAGAACTTGCTGATGTGCAGTAAAGTAAAAGCCACTTCCAAAGAAGATGCAAAAACTGCAGCAAGTACTTGGAGAAGGCTGAATCTGCGTTCTGTAGTTATAATGATTGATTTAGCAAGGAAAATTAGAAAACATAAATAAAAGTTGCTTCTTTGAATGCAAACTAATGCCTGTCCTGATCTCAATTGGTCTTTAACTAACAACAGTGCTGAAAAAGAAGCATCCTTTGGTGGTTTTTTTTTAAGGCTCTTTTACGTGGGTGTTCAGTCTCAATCTGTCTGCCAATTTTTAGGATGCATCCAGACTGAACCACAATCTATGTCCAGTATGAGCAGGCAGATGTAAATAGATGTATGACCTTTTAGGCTGGGTTCACATCTAAGGCGCATGCGGCTTGCAGCAGGGGCCTGGTGTATCCTCCATTTCAGGGATGAATCAGGGCAGAATTTTTGCCTGAATTTGCCCATGAAACTGAGCCAAAGACGCACAGAACCTCTGTGCAATCTGCTCCGCAGCTGCCTCTGGAGATATGTGAACCAGCTCCATAGAGAGCCAGTCACAATCCCCTGTCATGCGAATTGGATGCAGGGAAATCCACATCCAATTTGCACTAGTGTGAATCCAGCCTGACATCTGCTTACATCTGAGTCTGTTTATGTGCATATTAAAAAAAACTGAAAAGGTGTGTGCCCTTTTTCCATTTTTGCTGGCCATTTATGTCCCTTTACACCCATTTTAGTTTTTTTTACTTTTATCCACCTATGACTTTTTTTTCTTCAACAACTAAAAAAACATATGAAAAACTGATGTATACTCTCAGTTTCCATGATGAACTGATGTTGCTTGTGTAAAAAAACGTTAAGCTGGGCATTTAGCTTCGTGCATGGGGCTTCGGCTGGATAAAGCACCTAGCCGTATGAACGTTTAAGGCAGCAGGCGCTCAGGGGCAAATTTATGGACTATAGAATACTTTGCGTTTCAGGCATTTGTCTCTGGGCACATTCTGCCATAAATGTTCATCCTGCAGCCACAGTCAGCCTTTCATAGTGTTTAACAGGCTGCTGGCAGTGGAACTGGATGGGACACCTCTTCCTCCATCCACAGCTAAATGCCTGACACTTAGCCTTCAGATCACACCTTCTGTTTTCTGGAGCCCCCTTGGAGCCAGGCACTGTCTGTACAAAGAGCCTCTATTCCTCCCTAAGTGGAAAGTATGCCTTGCCCCTTCCAAAGCTAAGGACCACCAAGTGTCATTTAATTGTCAAATGCGAGAGCTTCTACTGCCCCCTGAAGTTGTTGGAAGATGCCGGGCTCGATGTAAGGAAGCCCTCTAGGAAATCTGAACTCTGGGAAATGTTGAAGTTCCAGTTTCAACCTTTTTTCCATTTTGAATATAATAAAGGATCAGAACCCCTGTCAGGTTTGTATTGCTGTATGTGTTCCTATGGGTGACATTTATTTTCACTTTTGTTTCTTTTTCACATAAGAAAAAGAAATGAACAGATTGTGTCCACCAGGACAAAAAGCACAGACAGCAATCAAAAACTGTCACATGTTCTAACCATTCCCCACTCTACCAAAATATTCCCCTGTGCACTGTGTCACTGCCTGCATACCCATTGGAGAGATGTCATCCTGTCCATGTAATACACTAAAAGTAGGTCAGTAAATCAGTAAATCAGGGATACATCTTCAGAGAGATAACTAGAACCAGCAAAAAAAATAAAAATGAGAGGTTGAAATTCTTCCCTACTTTATTCAAAATTAAAAGCTTTGGTCAGGGTTGGGATTTAATCTTTAATACAGCGTTAAGGCTACCAGATATAAACATAAACATTTAATGAAGGGTGCATCCAAATACATTATTTAGGAAAGTGCAAAAGTTGCATCTTGGATTGGATTGGATTGGAATAAATGCTTATAGAGCGCCGAATGCGAGTTGTGAAACTCGCGTCTAAGCGCTTACCAACAAGCTGGGGGTATCCAATTCCCAGGAGCTAAGAGAAGAGACTAGGACATCTAAGTGAAAGAGGTGAACAAGCAAGAGGTAAACAGAAATATAAAAAGAAGGGAGGGGAGGGGGGGTGCAGGTCAAAAAGAGCCTATCCCTACTCTCTGACCATGGACCGCAGCCTGGGATTAAGGCAGCATCCTGCTAAGAGCTTGGATGGCCAAGTGTCTATCCGTAGGCTTGTGAAAAAAGCAGTGTTTTCAAGCCTTTACGGAAGACCATCAAGGAGGAGGATGCTCGGAGCTGATGAGGGAGCTGGTTCCAAAGAGAATTCCCCAATTGTTTGGTCAGGCCTGTTCAGAGTCTCAGGCTGGGAGTTTGAATTCTTTCTCCTGCCTCTGGAAGAAGATTCCAGAGCAAAGGGCAGGAGATTCAAATTGTCCAGCCTGAATATTTATCAGGTTGTGGGCAGTCCCTGGAGGAGAAGTTTCCAAAAGGGGGCTGAAGGATAGATAGTCTGAGACACTAAAGAGCAGGATTCCTTCTCCCATGGAGGGTTCCAGATGTGCAGGGGCTGCTGAGTGCCAGATACTATACTGAATGCTGAACATTGAGTACTGACGCAGGGTAACCAGATGTCCAAATTCTTGCCCCATGGTCTAGAGCTGTAGACTATTCACTATTAACCATTGCCATTACTGCTAGAAGACTGTCCTCTAGTTACTTACTACTGCTGAGCATTTTTGGACTATCTCATGCCCTGATCCCTACTCCAGTTACAAGCTATTTCAGCAATAAAATACGTAAAGAAAAAATCCTATACTATTTACTTGAGCTGGAGTATATGGACCTTTGCTTGGGTTGCTGCCGGTATTTGTGCTTATTGGGGAAGAACCAGATAAAGCCAGTGGCCTCTGCAAGGGTAGCGCTACATAGGCAGCGATATGAGCTGGGAGTATGCCGTGGAACCAAACTTACTTATGGCTCCAGCGATGTGACGTCTAGAAGCTCTCACTGATGTTTTTTGCCTGTTTTTCTCTTCAGTTCAGAACATTTAGAAAAGCTGGCCAAGAATAACGCAACTCATTTGAATGCACATGAGAGTTAGTTCATAACGACACCTGGTGGATGCCAAGATTGTTCACTGAGCTGCACATGTGCGCTGAACATCCTTTATTCTTTTAGAGGATGCTAGTGTTGACCTTCTAAAAATGCTGGTTGCCTGCTTATTTCTGGTTTTGATAGTCTGAGGCTGATTTAAAGGAGTTGAGAATCTTCATACAATAAATTGTGAACAATTATTTGAATTATCCAGTTTTTACAGATAAAATAAGTGAATGGAAAATAGTTTTTCAAATGATTGCATAATTCAGGTGAATATTTACCGTCCTTTAGTAAATCAGCCTAACTGAGCCACTGACCTAGGCTAGAACAAGCATGTTGCAAAGTCAGATTAAAGACAAAACTCCTGATCTGAGTATTTTTTTCACTATTATCACAAAATATAGAAGTCATCCATCAAAGCCGCAGAGCAGGTGTCTTAATCCTCAATGCATATGTATTTTTCTTATTTTGATGTATTTTGCCGCCTAATTGATTGGCCGTAATTTATAGTTCTATGCATTTTGGCATGTTTAATCTAAGCAAGCTTTTCCTATTTTTGTTATCGAGATTTCTAACTGTCACATTTGCTTGTGTCCTCAACCAAACTGATAATCACCAAATGGCTGGTGATATAACTGATTACATGTGCACCACCATGGCAGTTGCAGATCAAACAGAAGCAGCTTCCTTGGCTGTAAAAGATAGAAGTGTTTAACTCTGCTTTAACCACTTGCCGACCGATGCACGCAGATGTACGTCGGCAGAATGGCACGGCAGGCACGTTGGCTTTGCCCCTTTAAATTTGCCGCCCAGCAGACGCGCGCGCACGCACGCCGCGTGCCTTGCGAGTGCGCTCGCGGGTCCCGGGAACTCAATGTTCCCAGGAGTCTCGCGATTGCGGTTGGCAAATGCAGAACAGGGGGATGCCTTTGTAAACAAGTCATTCCCCTATTCTGCCTAGTGACACTGTCACTGATGACTGATCCCTGATGTGTCCGCCATAAAGTCGCAGTCACGATAAATACAAAAAAAAATATTAATAAAAATGCCAAAAAGCTACCCCCTATTTTGTAGATGCTATAACTTTTGCGCAAACCAATCAATAAACACTTATTGCAAGTTTTACGTATCGACCTAAACTGAGGGGAAAAAATATATATATATCTTTTGGGGATATTTATTATTGCAAAAAGTTAAAAATATTGAATTGTCGGTATATTTTTGTTTATAGAGCAAAAAATAAAAACTGCAGAGGTGATCAAATACCACCAAAAGAAAGCTCGTGCAATTGTCAGTTAAAGCGACGCAGTGCTGAATCGCAAAAAGTGGCATGGTCTTTGACCAGCAAAATGGTCCAGGGCTTAAGTGGTTAAGGTTGTCAGCAGGTAAAAAAAAAAAAGAGAGAGCAACTGAGCATGTGCAGAGCAGGGTGAGACAGTGTATTACTGGATTTTAAACAGTATAGACACTTGTTTTAATGTTTTACATATCTATACCTGGAAATAGGGCCAGCCTGAAGTGATCTAGCAGGACTTATTTTTCTGACTAAAGTTCCACTCTAAGGAGAAGACTGTCATCTAATTGCTAAACACTAATCATTTTGGAGTATCCCATGCCCTAACCCTTCTCCTTAAAGTTAAAGCAATAAATCTTCAAAAGACATACCCTAAACTGTGTAATTGGAGCTGGGGTAAATGGACTGGTGCTTGTGGGGAGAGGCAGCCTCTGTACTTTTAGACCCCTTTTACACGGAGGAGTTTTTCAGGCGGTACAGCGCTAAAAATAGCGCTGCTTTACTGCCTGAAAAACTCCTTCACTGCCTACTCAATGTGAAAGCCAGAGGGCTTTCACACTGAGGCGAAGCGCTGGCGGGAGCCAAAAAAATCTCCTGTCAGCAGCATCTTTGGAGCGGTGAGAGGAGCGGCATGTATACCACTCCTTCCCATTGAAAACAATGGGAAACCGCGGCAATACCGCCCGCAATGCGCCTCATTAACCCTTTATCGGCCACTAGCGGGGGTTAATACCGCACCGCTAGCGACCAATTCCCGCGGCAATCCTGGCGGTATAACGCCGCTATTTTTATCGGCGTTAAACCGCCACCGCAGCTCCCGCCCCAGTCTGAACGGGACCTAAGAGAAGATACCAGTGGCCCCTACGGGTGTAGCGCTACACATATATAAATCAAGAAGCTATGGGCAACAATAGTAAACTATTAACCCCTTCAATACAGGGCTTTTATACCCACCTCCATACCGGACCTATTCTGGCACTTCTCTCCTACATGTACAAATCATCATTATTTTGCTAGAAAATTACTCAGAATCCCCAAACATTATATATTTTTTTTAGCAGACACCCTAGGGAATAAAATGGCGGTCATTGCAACTTTTTATCTTGCACAGTATTTGCGCAATCATTTTAACAAACGCCTTTTATTTAAAAAAAAAAATGGTTTAATTAATTAAAAAATAACGAAACAGTAAAGTTAGCCCAATTTTTTTGTAAAATATAAAATATGATGTTATGCCGAGTAAATAGATACCTAACATGTCACGCTTTAAAATTGCGCACACTCATGAAATGGCGCCAAACTTCGTTACTTAAAAATCTCCATAGGCGACTCTTTGAAAACATTTTCAGGTTACCAGTTTAGAGTTACAGAGGAGGTCTAGTGCTAGAGCTGTTGCACATGCTCTAATGCACGCGGCGATACCTCACATATGTGGTTTGAACGACGTTTACATAAGTGGGCAGGACTTACGTGTGCGTTCGCTTCTGAGCACGAGCTACCAGGGACAGGGGCGTTTACATTTTTTACTTTATTTATTTATTTTTTTAACACTTTTTTACTTTTTTTTTCGAATCAATTTTATTCCTATTACAAGGAATGTAAATGTCCCTTGTAATAGGAAAGGTGTGTGACAGGTCCTCTTTAAGAAGAGATGCGGGGTCAATGCGGCTTTGTTTACATTCCGGTACCCGGGCGTGACGTCATCACATCGCGCCCAGGCCTCCGAAGGTCATAGAGATGACTGGTGACCAAAAAAAATAAATCCCAGTGCGCATGCTCGAAATTCCGCCGCAAATCGTCATTGCTTTCAACGTGAACGTAAATTACGTCCAGCCCTATTCGCGAACGACTTACGCAAACAACGTAAAATTTTCAAAACTCGATGCGGGAACGACGGCCATACTTAACATAGGATACGCCTCATATAGCAGGGGTAACTATACGCCGAAAAAAGCCTAACGTAAACGACGTAAAAAAATGTTTCTGAATCAGCGTGTCTAGCTCATTTGCATATTCCTAGCGTAAATATACGGAAGCGCCACCTAGCGGCCAGCCTAAGTTACGACGGTGTAAGACACTTACGCCGGTCGGATCTTAGGGAAATCTATGCGTAACTCAGAGATACGACGGCGTATCTGAAGATACGCCGTCGTATCTTCTTTGTGAATCTACCCCAGTGTGTCAACATGTGCTATCTGCCATCACAGGATATTGATTGTTTGTGCTTTGTGGGTGCAACCCCTTCCTCGCTACTCAAGTAGGTGAGAGGAAGGGTTTGCACCCGCAAAACACATCCATTGATCACTCATGATGGCAGATAGCACATGTTGACATTTGGCATGGGATCAGGATAGAAATACCCATTTTGCTGCTCAAAATGTGTGCATCTTCAAATTTTGGCTTGTTCCTGGGTGACATCAACCCATCACATGTGTTTCTAATAAGGTTGAACTTTGTAAGTTCCATTGTTTGTAGATATTTGCTTGTTTGAAAAAAGCCTGGTTTTCGTACCAAATATATATATATATATATATATATATATATATATATATATATATATATATATATATATATATATATATATATTTTTTTTTTTTTACCTGTAAAATGTTGTGCACAGAGAAAAAAATAAATACAACAAAATATGGGATACCTAAAAATTAAAAAAACACACAAGTTGTGCACAGAATAAAACCCCAAACAAAAAAAAACATTTGCGTGGCTTCTTCTTTCTATGCTCAATACCAGTTTGGACATTTAAAAAAGTGAGTGATTACTGTGACAATTGTGGTTATTTACTAAAACAGAGAAATACATTTGGCACTACAAGTACACTAGTTGGAGAACCGGGGAGACAGATAAGAAACCCAAGCAAGAATGACAAACAACTGTATAATTCCAATGGTCAAATTATTTATTATTTATTTATTTATTTTTTGGGCCGAATTAGAAAGAAATATGGTCTGGCATAGCAATGGCCCCCCTACCCACGAAGTACTCAACATATTTGTCGCGTGCATCACAAGCAGATTGGGGGGCCAAGCCAGTTCGACCAGTGTCCAGGCCAACAAAGGTATCTGAGGGTAGTCCTGCCTCAGGCCCAATGTTGGTTAGGTATGTCTGTGAGTGCCTGCGTAAAAAAATGTGCAAAATGCAACAGGCAAAAACAATATATTCCGCCATCTGTATGGCTGTCTGGAACAGGCGGAAATGGCTGGCCAGTATCCCGAAGGCATTCTCGACTACCCTCCGGGCTCTGGCCAGCCGAAAATTAAAAACCCTCCTCTCCTGGGTTAGGGCTCTCTGGGGAAACGGCCGCATGAGGTGTGGTCCAAGCCCGAAAGCTTCATCCGCGACAAAAACCAATGGGAGTCCATCCAAATTGTCTTCATCCTGTGGCAATGCAAGACCACCAGTCTGTAGACGATGGGCAAACTCCGTCTGCGCGAACACTCCCCCATCAGACAGCCGGCCGTTCTTCCCCACGTCCACATACAAAAAATCGTACTGTGCCGACACCACCGCCATCAACACGATACTATGTAAACCTTTGTAGTTGAAATAGTATGACCCCGAATGGGGTGGCGGCACTATGCGGACGTGTTTCCCGTCTATTGCCCCTCCGCAGTTTGGGAAGTCCCACCGCGGGCAAATTGGGAAGCCACAGTCTGCCATTCCTGTGGCGCGGAGGGAAACTGTGGGGTCAAACAAAAAAAAATTAGTACTTTGGCACATAAACATTGCAAACACAATACAAAAGACATCCTTGTCCAACATCAGTATAACATTTATTATTGGAGTGAGTATTTCATGGCAAAAAAAAAGCCCACTTATCAGACTCCTCACCCCTCTGATGGGCCATTAAACCTTTTTAGGAGGGGAGGGGGTTCTAGCTGAGTTTGGGCCCAGAAAAAAAAACATGTAACACTCTGCCTAAATTGAATGAGAAAAAATACATTGTAACACATTTTAAGGGGGGGGGGGCAGAACTACAATGGAGCAGACAAAAATCAGGTTGTAAACAGACTAGGCTAGGTGTGTTTGGGCCTAGGATAGCATGCTGGACAGGTTGGTGAAGGAAAAGATGCATGTAGGCCAAAAAAGGACCATTCAAAGATTACAACATGCATGGGGACAACTGGGACATTCACAGCATATTACAATCATGGTATTTAGGAAATAATGCAAGAAATTAAAGACATTAGCATACATTAAAGACATTGATTGTGATGTTAAATGAGGAAACTTACCTTAATATATTCCTCCTGCATCACTTGTATAGTGGCAGAACACGTTTCCTGTATGATGATCCCAAGTGCCTGTGGGGAGATGCCTGTCGAGAACTTGAGGTCCTGCAGGCTCCTCCCAGTCGCCAGGTACCACAACGTGGCAATAAGTCTCTGCTCGGCCGTGATGGCTTGGCACATCACAGTGTCCTGCCTCGTTATAAAGGGGGACAGAAGATCCAATAGACGGTGGAAAACGCAGCGTCAAGGGTATCGCCAAAGGCTTTGGCCTTCCCCTTTATAGTGCCGTCGTACCTGGTTTACTTGTCCGCGTTCTGACACGATCGGTTATTTAACCGATGGTGTGTAGGCGCGATGGACCATCAGTCAGCTTCATCGGTTAACCTATGACAACGGTCCTTCAGACCGTTCTCATCGGATGGATTGATCGTGTGTACGAGGTTTTAGACTTTACTCCATTGCACAGTTCTGTGAACCTAACAAATTGAGTCTGTTAATTGGAAGAGAGCACTAACCGGAGCACATGTGGTGTGCTAATTGGGAGACAGCATTGAAAAGATCACATTGAGTCTGCTGATTGAAAGAGAGTACAGAGAAGATCACATGGAGCCTGCTGATTGGAAGAGAGCACAAAAAAAGATCGCATGGAGCCTGCTGATTGGATTAGAGCACTCAGAAGAACACATGGAGCCTGCTGAATAGAACAGAGCACAGAGAAGATCACATGGAGCCTGCTGAGCCTGTAATTGACCGGCAATTTATATAGTTTTTGCATTAGAAATTTTGCAGGTATAATTGTTTACTTCTATGTATTTTATCTATATTTAGAAGCTGTTGTTACACGTACGCATTTTAAACTATATAGCCATGCTGTGTTTCTATGAAAGGGTGTTGGTGTGGGTATGAACTGGAAACTGAAACTCAGCTCTTAATAGGAAGAGGCTAGTAAAGTTTAGATAGCATTAACCACAAGCAATCTTCAGAGAGGAAATAAAGCTTTTCAACTTGCAGTGTTATAAAATGTTTTAAAATAAATAACTTTGAAATAAACTCTCCCCACTGACCTATTTCCAGTGATCAGGGCAGTGGGATAAAGAGGGTCTGCATGCTATGTGCCTTTAAAGAAAACAGGTTTTCCATAACATTATTTGCTCATTTGTTTCCAGGAAATTGCGGTTTACTGAAATTCCTCATTCAAACTGTTTTGCTCCAGCAGCTAATTTTGTGTGTTCATTTTATGCTATAAATAGAAAAGATACATCCTGTGGAGGAAAAATATGGACAGATTGAGAAATACAGAGAGATAGATAGATAAAATAACAATTCAGGGTAATAACATTTAGGCTTCATTTCCATGGACGTTTTTACAGACACTTTTCTGAGCGTTTTTTGCAGCTTAAGAGTCCATTCACACCTGAGCGACAGGCGCGTTCGGCGGTAGCGACGTATTTTGCCGCGATTATGAAACTTTAATTATTTTTTTTTTTTTTCAAAAGTCTTCCCATTGCTGTCAAAGGGAAAACGCCACTGTCGCCTGAAAAAAAGGGTCCGGGACTTTTTTTCAGGCGACAGGCGTTCGGCGTCTATGAGATGTGAACCATCTCCATAGACAGCAATGGGAATTCTCCCCTCTAGCGGCAGAAGCGTCCGGCGTCGGGCGTTTTGTCGCTCAGGTGTGAATGCAGCCTTAAAACGGCTCTCCATGTTAGTTGCCATAGACTCATGCCCACTATGACGTTTTTGAGCTGTATATGGCTGAGCCGTTTTTAAGCTACAAAAAAAAACCCAGGACCAGTGCGTTCTGAAGCTCCAGCATTAGAGCTTTAAGCCTCGTCCTGTGTTTCTTTCTCTATTCAAAATCAATGGTTCCCTATGGGAGCCCATTGATTTGAATAGAGGTCACACCAGAAGTCGGATCAAGATGATCCGACTTGTGGGGCGACGGGTGTGCAGAGAATCTTGAAGGGGAACCCCGCGCAAATTAAAAAAAAATTGCGTGAGGTTCCCCCCAGGATGATAACAGACTTTTCGGTCTGGTATGGATTTTAAAGGGAACACCTACGCGGAAAAAACAGCGTGGGGATTCCCCCAAAATCCATACCAGACCCTTATCCGAGCATGTTGCCCGGCCGGTCAGGAATGGGGGTGGGGACGAGCGAGCGCCCCCCCCTCCTGAGCCGTACCAGGCCGCATGCCCTCAACATGGGGGGTGGGTGCTTTGCGCCCCCCCCCCCCCACCCCAAAGCACCTTGTCCCCATGTTGATGGGGACAAGGGTCTCTTCCCGACAACCCTGGCCGTTGGTTGTCAGTGTCTGCAGGCGGGGGGCTCACCTGGAGCATGCTGGGACTGTGATGTCATAAGAGGCCTATATAAATCATCGCGCACCGCACACCCGGCATTACAGCGGGAGGGAGCGACGAGGCAACATCGGAAGAAGGAAGAAGGCAGAAGGCGACGAGGAAGAGCGGGCTGGCCGCTGCTAGTAAAAGGGCTGCAAGAAGATAGCAGCGGCCAGCCCCGAAGACGGCATCGGAGAACTGGAGAAAAACCCCGAAGGCAGAAGAAGACCCCGGAGAGAGCGAAGAAGACCCCCGGAGCTGGCTGATAAATTATTTAAAAAACCTGTGTTGTGTTTTTATTTTATTGACACTTTTCCTCCCGGTGAATGGGTAGGGGTACGATGTACCCCATACTCATTCACGTAGGGTGGGGGGCCGGGATCTGGGGGGGCCCCTTATTAAAGGGGGCTCCCAGATTCCAATAAGCCCCCCACCCGCAGACCACGACAACCAACGGCCAGGGTTGTCGGGAAGAAACCCTTGTGCCCATCAACATGGGGACAAGGTGCTTTGGGGTGGGGGGCCCAAAGCACCCACCCCCCCATGTTGAGGGCATGAGGCCTGGTATGGCTCAAGAGGGGGGGCGCTCGCTCGTCCCCACCCCCATTCCTGACTGGCCGGGCGGCATGCTCGGATAAGGGTTTGGTATGGATTTTGGGGGAAACCCCACGCCGTCTTTTTCGGCGTAGGTGTTCCCCTTAAAATCCATACCAGACCGAAAAGTCTGTTATCATCCTGGGGGGGAACCTCATGCAATTTTTTTTTAATTTGCGCGGGTTCCCCTTCAAGATTCTCTGCACACCAGTCATCCCGCAAGTCGGATAATCTTGATCCGACTTCTGGTGCGACCTCTATTCAAATCAATGGGCTCCCATAGGGAACCATTGATTTTGAATAGAAACAGAAAAACGCGGCTGAAAACTAGCGCGGCAAAACGTGCATTGAATTCAATGCCAAACGTGGGAAAAATCGCGGTAAAAATGCCGCTTTTTTTTTTTTCCTGACGTCTGTACTAGCTTTACAGCCCATTTTTTAAAATGTCCATGGAAATTAAGCCTTATGCCGCATACACATGGTCGTTTTTTGTGATGAAATAAAACGACGTTTTTAAAAACGTCATTTAAAATGATCGTGTGTGGGCTTCACACCAAAAAAAAATTCGAACATGCTTTAATTTTTTATGTATCGTTTTTCAAAATGTCGTTTTTTGTGTCATAAAAAATGATCGTGTGTGGGCTAAAACAACGTTTTAAACAACGTTTTAAACCCACGCATGCTCAGAAGCAAATTATGAGACGGGAGCTTGAATGGAACAGAGTGCCGTCGTACGTGTTGTACGTAACCGCGCTTTGCTAGAGCATTTTCAGAAAACAATGGTGTGTGGGCAACGTCGTTTTTTATGATGAAGTTAGAAAAACGTCGTTTTTTTTCATGATGAAAAATGTCGTTTTATTTCATCACAAAAAACGACCGTGTGTACGCGGCATCAGGTGTAAGCATTTGTGCAAACAGGTAGGTCTGATGAAGTGGGCTTGATCTTCAAAATGTGTCAGCTACGGTTTCCCATCTGCATGTTGTTAAGTGGGTTCATCCATAGACCAATTGAAGGATGGA
Source organism: Rana temporaria (assembly GCF_905171775.1). Classification (NCBI taxonomy): domain Eukaryota; kingdom Metazoa; phylum Chordata; class Amphibia; order Anura; family Ranidae; genus Rana; species Rana temporaria. The sequence goes on from NC_053489.1 coordinate 174,671,366, forward strand.
GATGGGGGGATGTTCTGTCTATGTGATGGATAGTTACATGCTTGCAATTTTAACTTGTTTATAAGTGAAGCGCCACCCCCCCTTTTTAGTTAGTGGGGCGTTACGCTAAAGTTAGTGGGGAATGGGAGATTTCACTTGCTCCCATTCACTAATTGTTAGTTTGTGCTGGTGCCAGTTCAGAACTGCCTCTTGGGTCAGTCTGTGTGTCCAGGGGTGCGCTTCCACCCCTGGGCGACAGTTGGCACTATAGGGGTTCTGACGGAAATATCCTTTCCCAGCAGCCAATCAGAGGAGTTCCCCTCTTTGGGCATGCTGGCGGGGGGTATATCTGGAGCACCGGCCATTTTTTTCGGGTAGTCTGCGGGGCCTGAGTTCCAGGTGCGGCATCCACCTTTATGGCCGGTCGGGTTGAGGCTGTGCACCTCGCGGAGCCTTCCGTTGATGAAGAAAGGGACCCCATCGGCTTGCTGGGTTCCAGATCCTAAGCTGGAGGCTGAACGGTGGGGGATTGGCTTGGCAGAACCTAAGTGCAGAGGTTGTCTGTGAGGCCTGGACGAACCACCGGGGATCCGATCACGTGACAGGTATTTTTCTTTTGCTGTCAGTGGGTGATCCTGTAGAACAAAACTTACTGGGAGGATTCGCTATCCTTACACTTCAATTATACCAAGAGAATTTACTACGCCTGTGGCAGAGGCATTGTTTTCTCCCAGTGATCTGATTATTGCGAGCGACCCTTTGGCTGCCAGGTCCAAGTTAATTGCCTGTCCAGGGAGCACTTACCCACCCTGGCGAGGGTGGCGACGTTTGAATGATCTGAGCCGAGAGCAGGCTTGCTCTCTATGTTTTTGATATCCAAGGCCTGACGCTACAAGTCCTTCCTACTCCTCAACCTTTTTTCCTATACTGTGTGTCATGTTGATGTTGGCCTTGTTGGCTGAGGAATAAAGCATTAAAAACTCACGCTACCTGCTGGACACTTGTTCTTTTATCCACACTCACAAGCATCACCATTAGACAGAGGAATTTGGTAACTTAATACGTCGATCCCAAATTAACCAGCGGCTCTTTTGGGGGTAGCGCTACATAAGTATTTTATTGGATTTTATTAATGTATTGGAAGTGGTGTCTTAGGTGATGCATGAGCCTGGTATTCTCTCTCTCTCTCTCTCTCTCTCTCTCTCTCTCTCTCTCTCTCTCTCTCTCGACTAGTCTTTAGATTTCCCAGATGAAGAGAGCTGCAAGGCTTTGAAAGATTTCAAGGCATGATGGGAATTTATATAGTGAAAGAAGAATTCCCTGTGTTGCGCCTGACCAACATTCGTTGGTATTTAAATCGGTTGTAAACCGCAGATGTTTAAAAAAAAAAACACCTGTAAGGCAATTGCATAATGTGCTAGTATGTATCGCATACTAGCACATTATGAAATACTCACCTTGGAATGAAGCCCTCCAGTGCTGTGCTGTCACCGCTGAGAGGACTGACATGTTCCCCCTGGTCTTTCTTCCAGGTTTGCACGCTCTGGCTGTGTGATTGGCCAGAGCCGCGATGATGCCCTTGGTTCCAGTACGAAGCTTTAAAGATCCGGCAAGGTATCCGGACCTTCATAGTGCCAGTGACGTAACTGTCTGATTCAGAGTGAATATCTCCTGTGCACATTTAGGCTGGATTCACACCTATGTATTTTTAATGCTTTTTGCATTTTGCAGATTTGCACTACAGTCCATTTAAATGCATAGGTGTGAATCCAGCCTTAGGAGATATCCATTTTACCTACAGGTAAGCTTTAATATAGGCTTACCTGTAGGTAAAAATGACCAAGCTGGGTTTACTACCGGTTTAAGTGCTGGTAGTGTGTTTGTATGAATCTAGTGGTCATGTGATGTGAAATAATAGAACTCCCCACTTCTATTAAGGCTTGGTTGTACTGACCAGTATGTTTTGTCTCGCATCAGAGGCTAAAAAGGAAAAGAGCAATCAGAAGGTAATCTCTCTTTATGCAATGCAATGCAAGAATGTGCACACCAGACAGTGATAGTGGTAGCTTCGGTATGCAAACAATGCAAAATAAAATGGAGTATTATTTTCAGAATTTGTTTTGTACTTGATTGCAACATAAGGTCCACTTTAGGGTTATGCACATGGGCTTGAAAGATATAGGGTTTTAAAACTTCAGTATTTGTTTTATTATGGATCTAAATGCAGCTGTATAGTTTTCTATGGGCTCATGCACACAGCTATGCATTTTTTAGCTTGTTTTCAGTTTTGCAGAAACACACTAAAGTCCATTTAACATGGTTTCCTATGGATGTAGTTCACATCTGTACATTTTTTTTTTGAAAAGGGCCAGGAACTTTTTTCTAGTTTTTGGTTCCATAGACTTCAATAGATGAACATGTATTGAAATACGCAAATTGCACTTGCAGTGGGCAAACTGCAACCTGTATACATTTGTGCTCATAAATTTACATACCCTGGCAGAATTTATGATTTCTTGGCCATTTTTCAGAGAATATGAATGATAACACAAAAACATTTCTTTCACTCATGGTTAGTGTTTGGCTGAAGCCATTTTATTATCAATAAACTGTGTTTACTCTTTTTAAATCATAAAACAGAATCTACCCAAATGACCCTGATCAAAAGTTTACATACCCTGGTGATTTTGGCCTGATAACATGCACACAAGTTGAAACAAAGGGGTTTGAATGGCTATTAAAGGTAACCGTCCTCACGTGTGATCTGTTTGCTTGTAATCAGTGGGGTGGATTCAAGAAGCAATTGCGCCTGTGTAACCATAGGTTACACAGCGCAATTGCTTACTTGCCCCGGCGTAACGAGTGCTCCTGATTCAGGAACCTCATTACGCCGACTGCAGCCTAAGATCTGCGCGGCATAAGGCTCTTATGCCCGCATATCTTAGGCTGCATTCTAGCGATGGCCGCTAGGTGGCGTTCCCGTTGTGCTCAGTGTATAGTATGCAAATTGCATACTAACACCGATTCACAACGTTGCGCGAGCCCTGCGTACGCAATTTACGCCGTTTACGTACGACGGTTTTCGTGCAAGGCTGCCCCTGCTATTAGCAGGGGCAGCCCATGTTACGTATACCCGTCGTTCCCGCGTCGCGAAATTTGAATTTTACGTAGTTTGCGTAAGTGAATCGTGAATGGCGCTGGACGCCATTCACGTTCACTTTGAAGCAAATGACGTCCTTGCGACGTCATTTGCCGCAATGCACGTTGGGAAACTTTCCCGACAGAGCATGCGCTCTACGCTCGGCGCGGGAACGCGCCTAATTTAAATGATTCCCGCCCCCTACGGGATCATTTAAATTGCATGCTCTTGCGCCGGGCATTTTGCCGGCGTGCCCGTGCAATTTACGGAGCTTATGCTCCGTGAATCGAGGGCAGCACAAAAAAATTGCGGGGGCGCAGGGCAAAATCGTTGCCCTGCGCCTCCGTAATAAATGCGCAAATCTCTTTGAATCCGGCCCAGTGTGTGCATATAAAAGGCCAATGAGTTTCTGGAGCCTTACATCTTTCATCCAGTACTGCACTGACATTTATAGATTCTGAGTCATGGGGAAAGCAAAAGAATTGTCAAAGGATCTGTGGGAAAAGGTAGTTGAACTGTATAAAACTGGAAAGGGATATAAAAAGGTATCCAAGGAATTGAGAATGCCAATCAGCAGTGTTCAAACTCTAATCAAGAAATGGAAAATTAGGGATTCTGTTGAAACCAAACCACGGTCAGGTAGACCAACTGAAATCCCAGCCACAACTGCCAGGAAAATTGTTCGAGATGCAAAGGAAACCCCACAAATAACATCAGGTGAAATACAGGACTCTCTGAAAACATATGGCGTGGCTGTTTCAAGATACACAATAGGGGGGCACTTCAAGAAAGATGGGCTGCATGGTTGAGTCGCCAGAAGAAAGCCATTACTATGCAAATGCCACAAAGTATCCCACTTACAATATGCAAAAACAGTACAGAGACAAGCCTCAAACCTTCTGGCACAAAGTCATTTGTAGTGATGAGACCAAAGTTTTGCTTTTAGTCCACAACCATATGTAGCATTACCCCCGGAGGAGCTGCTGGATTTTTGGGCGGCGTATTACCTCTTGGCTCCTCCGAAATTCCTAGGGGTGAATGATGTGTGGTACATCTAGTAGAAGTAAAGGAATGTCCAGACAGGTGCTGTTTGCTTTGCTCTTTATTACCCAGCCGTGTATAAACAGTAAACTTGTGGTGAGGAAAGTTAATTTCACATTTTCCTTTCAATCCCTCGGTGTTCGGCTACCTCGATCCCTGGTGGTTTGTCCAGGCCCCTTTGGACCGCCAGCCTCTCAATGGCGCTCCTCGGCTGACTCCCCACCGAACAGCAGTACAGCTTGGGATCTTCAAAGGTGGGAACCCAGTCACTCACTGGGTCCCCGTCACGGTTCAGATGCTCCCGGTCAGCATGGCCCCGGAATCAGGAACACTGCGTGTATTTGTACCCTTAATCTAATGTGATTTCTACTGATCTATAGGCCAAGACTATGTCACTTGCCATAAATCTTTTGCAAAGTTAATTTCACATTTTCCTTTCTCAAGCCAATAAATGTAGAACCTGCAGTAATCCTTTCTTCTGTTATACACAGGCAATAAAGTAAGGCCTATCATGTGATAATGAATCCAAAGTGTTTATAAAATGCTTCTTAGCTATAATTAATCTAGTTGAGCTGGAGAGTTCTTAACTCTTACTTGCAATAAGTATTCACACCACCAAGATTTTCACTGGCGGCTGTGATATGACTTTTTATATTTTCTGATTCACTTATGATCTTACAAGTTTTTACTGCTTTTTTCTTATTAATAGTATGAATAACCAAAATCACAAAACATTTTGAACATGTGTCAGTGGAGTTTGTCTCTTTGTTTTGTCAGCAATAAGTTGTCTCTTGAAAATTAAATAAATAAGGTACAGGTGTTAGAAGACTAATGTCATGGACCTGCCACCTAAGGGTTAATAGTGCAGACTGATTTCAGTGATTGGCAACAGGCTGCCTTATTTAAACACCTCAGCAGCACTGTGTCTTTGCTGCCTGATCTGCAGTTCATAACTGTTCCCGTGACTTCCTGTTCCTGTGATCTGATCTGTTTCCTGTGTTTGACCCGGCTTGTTTGACTACGATTGTTATACTGATCCTGGCCTGCCTTGTAACTACGCTCAGCTCTACATGGCTTGATATCCTGTTGCCGAATTTGCCTGTATACTGACCATTCTCTGCCTGTCGTTTATACCTACATGTGATCGTCTGTTACCAAACTCGGCTTGTCTGACTACGTATTCAGTGTCTCCCCAGCCAGTGCACCTACCAGCCTGTTTCCTGCTGCACCAGCTGAACTGACAAGACCCAAGACGAACCAGGCACCCATACACCGCCAGGCTCTTGCGGCCACTGTTGCAACATCGGTGGCCCTTGAGCCGGGGTTGTACGAGAAAGCCTTCCCACTGCACGTCAGGCTCATCCGGCAGGTACGTAACAGTATCAGGCAGCCATGTCTGAGCCTGCAAGTGGGATATCGGCCATGGATGACATCTGTCAGCACCTTGCAGCCCTTACATAAGCAGTCAAATCTCTACAGGAGGGTTATACGCAACTGGAACAACATGTACAGACTCTAGCTACACCACCAAGCAACGCTGCACCTTCTGTCTCAGGGACTGCCACTGCAGCAACCTCAGTGGTGATGCTGCCCCCTGAACCCAGAGTTCCAGCACCAGAGAGATTTTCAGGTGACCGGGGAAAATTTAGATAAGTCTGGACCTGTGACACAAGAGACATTTCCCTTACCCGTGTTGGCTTCCTCTCAGCATGAGGAAATCCTAAGCCTTGATGTCATCTCTTACAAAGCAAAAAAGTTTAGCGCTAATTAAATATAAAGCAAGTGAAAAGACTGTAAATACAGATCTAAATTGATGAAATAAAAACACCATAAGTGCTCAAAAAGTCCATAGATGGTGATAATATTAAAAGTACATGTATAAACACATAAAGTCCCATGTGAATCAATAAGTCCAACCAAAATTGACTCAGCCCTGGTTCACACTGGGTACGATTTGGAACGATTTGAGATGCGATTTGACATGTCAAATCGCATCTCAAATCGGCGGCAATTGTCGGCAATGGCACTGTCCTAATCAGTGCGACGCCGCATCTGCGATTTCAAAAAGTAGTTCCTGTACTACTTTTTGCGATTTCGGGCCGCGATTTACATTAAATTGCGGCCGAAATCACGGCAAAATCGCAGCCGCGAAATCGCGAATTTTACCGCGATTTTGAATTCGCAGCAGTGTGAACCTAGGCTCAGTGTTGGAAAATTATTAAAGATGAGAATTTGATAGCAGGTCCACCACCAAGGTATAAATAGGAGGCTTACCAGAGGAACTGGACCCAATTAAGCGTATACCTAATTGGTCATGCAAGCTTAAACAATATTGATGTCTTGACTCCAAGGTGACTTGAATAGCAGACAGGGAGTTGATTTCCACTATAGTGCTGTGCACAATAAAGTGCTGCAGGAAGAGGCAGCCAGTAACAGCCAGGGATGGTAATAGACTTGTGCCAGTATCATTAAATCCAAAGGCTCAAAAATAAGGAAAAAATGGAAGAGAAAACAAAAATCCACATAGTGTAAAACTGTATATTGAACTTTTACTCAGCAGTAAATAGTAAGGTTTACACTCACATTTCAGCAGATTAAAATCAGGCATAAAAACATAGGCAGTGGAGTCAGCGGTTCCCGACGCGTTTTCGATCAATAGATCGTCATCTGGCACCCCAGATGCACAGTGGATTTCCTAAACCGCAACAATAAGTTGCTTCAAGAAGCGGTTACCAAGGCACAAGCAGCAAGCAAGACGGCTTTTGACAGGAAAAGGAGGGGTGAACTGATTCTCCACCCGGGAGACCAGGTATGGTTGTCTACTACAAATCTCCGGTTGGCATGTCCCTCAAACTGGCACCTAAATTTGTGGGACCATTCCCGGTCAAGAGGAAACTTAATGAGGTTGCTTATGAATTATCTTTACCTGATTCACTTAAGATACTTCCTGTCTTCCATGTTTCTCTCTTGAAACCCGCAGTCCCTGATTCTTTTCCAGATAGAGTATCCAAGCCACCAGAATCTGTGACCATCAAAGGCGAAGTGGAGTATGAGGTGGAGGCTATCATAGACTGTAGGAGAAGAAGGAATCAGGTACAGTACCTGGTTAAGTGGAAAGGTTATGGCCCGGAGGATAACTCTTGGGAGGTTAAACAGGATGTGCATGCCAGAGACCTGGCTAATGCCTTTTTTCTCAGAAATCCACAGAAGAGAGACCAGTTGGGCAACCGGAGGTTGCCTGTAAGGGGGGGCAATATCATGGACCTGCCACCTAAGGGTTAATAGTGCAGACTGATTTCAGTAATTGGCAACAGGCTGCCTTATTTAAACACCTCGGCAGCACTGTGTCTTCGCTGCCTGATCTGCAGTTCATACCTGTTCCCGTGACTTCCTGTTCCTGTGATCTGATCTGTTTCCTGTGTTTGACCCGGCTTGTTTGACTACGATTGATCTCTGTTATCCTGATCCTGGCCTGCCTTGTAACTACCCTCAGCTCTACACTGCTTGATATCCTGTTGCCGAACTTGCCTGTATACTGACCATTCTCTGCATGTCGTTTATACCTACATCTGATCGTCTGTTACCAAAGCCAGCTTGTCTGACTACGTATTCAGTGTCTCCCCAGCCAGTGCACCTACCAGCCTGCTTCTTGCTGCACCAGCTGAACTGACAAGACCCAAGACGAACCAGGCACCCATACACCGCCAGGCTCTTGCGGCCACTGTTGCAACATCGGTGGCCCTTGAGCCGGGGGTTGTACGAGAAAGCCTTCCCACTGCATGTCAGGCTCATCCGGCAGGTACGTAACAACTAATTTGGCAAATTACAATGAAAAATATAATTGTCACATCTTATTTTGCTTGATTACCATGCTCCTATTTTGATATAGCTTTAACCCTGAATCTCTCTTTTGCTTTTTTCATTCACACCAGCAAGTCTCACACTCTGTGTATTCCAGTGACACAGATCAGTGGACTCCTGAGCAGTGGCAGTGCGTCCATAGTGGGCGCAGGAGCGCCGCCCCCTCTCTCCTCTGCACCCATCAATCAACAATACATAGCTTTATGCATTGCATGAAGCTATGTATTGTTTCCGCTGCCGCCCACTATTCAAATGTCCGCCCCCCTGTTGAGCGCTGGCCATCTGAATAACAGCGGTGGGCGTGTTTTGGAAGTGCCTGATTAAAGCGAGATGCTCTAATAGGCTTCCCGATTAGAGCCTGTGGACTCTAATCCGCTTCCAAATGTTTAACCAGAGGGCGCACAGGCTGTGCTTTCCCTGGTTTAACAGTGCTGTATTAAGGAATAGCTTCCCTAACACTGCCCCGCCTCTCAGTCAATCTGGTGCACCGGGTCTGCTTACCGGTCACCTGATTGGCTGAAGTGACATCGAGGGCGGAGAAGACCAGGAAGGTAAGTGCTGGGCTGGGGGGAAACTGGGGCCACAATCTGGTGGAAAATGGGGCCACAATCTGGCGGAAAATGGGGCCACAATCTGGCGGAAATTGGGACCACAATCTGGCTGCATTTGGGGGCACAAACTGGCTGCATTTGGGGGCACAAACTGGCTGCATTTGGGGGCACAAACTGGCTGCATTTGGGGGCACAAACTGGCTGCATTTGAGGGCACAAACTGGCTGCATTTGAGGGCACAAACTGGCTGCATTTGAGGGCACAAACTGGCTGCATTTGATGGAACAAACTGGCTGCATTTGAGGGCACATTGGCGGCAATTGATGTTTTTTTTTTTTTTTTCAGTTTGTTTGCACCCCGCCCAAAAAATTTGAGCACCAGCCGCCACTGCTCTTGAGTCTGGAATGACAAGTGTGTGCAAAGAGTTGCAATGCATAGCTGACGACAACCGCAGCTATCAGTGACTGTTCACAGATAGCAATTACCTGCTGTGATCCAGCCATGATCATCTGTCCCTAACCGCTGGTAATCAATGACTGTGTGATGCAAACATATACAAACAGTTATGGTCATTAAGTTGCGATTTTTTGAATTCAGGAAACAGCAAGATTGCCTCCTGAACACTTGTCAGCTGCTACTATACCACCCTTTGAAAAGCAGTCCACTTTTCAGAGGGCAGTAGGCACTGCTCCCAGTATGAAAGAACCCTAAAAAAAAATATTGATAAGCCTCAGGCAAATTAAGACTGAGACTGAGACTGAGATTACCTCATTAGTCTGCAGCAAGAATGAGGACTTCCTCAGTCTCTTCCCCCAGTGATCAGACTTCAACATTGTAACTTTTTCCCATCGGTGAAAAAACTTAGAACCTGTTTTAAAATTATCTGATGGTTAAAAAACCGATAGAAAAAAAAAGATCGCCTGTGGGCAAGTCCATAGGTTAAAAATCCACGCATGCTCAGAATCAAGTCGACGCATGCTTAGAAGCATTGAACTTCATTTTTCTCAGCGCGTCGTAGTGTTTTACGTCACCGCGTTCTGACAAGAACAGATTTTTAACTGATGGTGTGTAGGCAAGACTGATGAAACTCAGCTTTATCGGATATCTGATGAAAAAATCCATCGGTCCGTTTTCATCGGATGAACCGATCGTGTGTACAGGGTTACACTCAAAGAAAAACTGTCACTTCATTTTTTTAAACTTTGATTTAACCCAGAAAGAGACCAAAGGCATATAACACTTGGTCCTGTTTGGATCAGTGGCCCTGTTGTGGATTCAAAACTCCTCTTTTCGCGCCACCCCATTCTTAAAATGTTACTTAACCCAGGACCACGCATTCACTATATCTGATATCCCATAGTACACAGAACATGGAAATGAAATCATCTTAGTAATTACAGTGCTTGGGATTACCTTACCTGACCTTTGTTACGTTTATTGATATTCTTATCCTTTGCTGCCTGCCCTGACCTTTTTCTACATTTGACGTGGATAATAGACTTTCCTTTTTTGAACCACATTTTTGTAAACTGTGCAGGATTCACCTCATGAGTATCCTTATCCAAGGTGTGTACCCCTGCTTTTGGGTTCCCCATATCTAAACACTGACATAACAACTGAGCAAGTATGGAGTCCGCAGGGTTAGCTGAAGCATTAGCGACATTGACTCAACAGATAACCACGCTGACAGTGTCTGTATCAGACCTACAATCTACTCAAGCAAACTTACAAGCCAATCAAGCCATATTGGACCAACTAGCGGACTTGGCCTGGAGCACAATGGGATAAGACGCTGGTATTGAGAGTCCTGCATGTAACTAAACCTTTATATCTTAACCTGCTCATCGATCCATGAATTAATTTCCCATACCTGGTTGTGTAGACTCCTATATCCCTACGGGCCATGTCCCTGCCAAAAAAAGTCTCAGATACAAGCAGCCAGCTTGCTAAATTCTGGCAGCAAGACAAAGACCAGCAGGCCGAAGATAGCGCTGGCGCATCCGTGGACACAGAGCAACCCGCGGCTGTTACAGCTAAAGATTGGACCAATGCACCTCCACCTGCTCCTATGCCCGAGTCACCTGTGATGTATCCAGAAAGCGGTGCTGCTCCTGAACCCAAAGTTGCATTACCTGATAAATTCAATGGAGATCGCTATTCTTATCGAACATTATTATTACCTTATGCCAGATCCTCTTTTCTCTACAAACTCGTACCTATGCAATAGATTTTTTCAGGATACGGACTGTCATCTCTTTATTTGGTTGGTGAACCTCAGACCTGAGCACTTCATTTATTACATATACATAGCCCTATATTGAATTCCTGGAGTTCCTTCATACAAGCCATGGATGTAATATATGAAGATTCACATAAAGTTGCGTCTGCCGCAGCTTCACTCCGAGCCCTCAATCAAGGAAGAAGAAATGTTTAGGAATGTATTACAATTTTTTTTTTTATCTGACAGTATAATCTAACTAGAATGAACCAGCTCTGCTAGATCAGAATCGCTTAGGACTTAGTTCCAGCCACACTTGAAAGCACTGTCTTCTTGTCTATACAAATTGATCGCAGATTATGGGAGAGAAGACACGATTGGACCAATACTTACACTATTCCTCAGAGGTGCAATATCTTTTCTGCCCCTTGCAATCCTCTGAAGCTCTTACAGATGAACCAATGCAAATTGGAATAGCCCGAGGACCTCTCTCTGACGTAGAGAAATCTTATCGTAGATCTAAAGGACTATGCTTATATTGTGGAAAGCCGGGGCATCAAGTGAAGGCATATAAAGCTAAGCCAAGTTCTAGGGGAGGTAAGCAATCTAATAAATCTTCCGCCTCTCAACAATTTCTACAGACCATCTCCTCTCATTTAATAATCTCCCTCTCTTTACAGTGGAATAAAAAGACTGTGAACCTTAATGTAATGATTGATTCCAGAGTAAGTGGCTTCTTTATGGATGCTACATTAGCTAAAGCGTTGTCAGTGTCTACTACTAATAAAGAAGTACCTACACAAATACAGTTAATAAATTGAACGCCTTTAAAATCTGGTCCTATTACCATAAAACCATTCCTCTAGAAATTACCCTTGGATCATGCCATAGAGAGACACTCTCTTTTAACCTTGTCTGTTCTCCCATTTCTCTGTTGGTATTAGGAATATACATGTGCATTCGTTTTCGTCCGAATGCATTTTCGTTCGAATTTCGGGTATTTTCGTTATTGTTTTAACAAATGAAAACGAACGTGCAGAATCCGAAATCCAAAACATCTGACATAAAAAATGCTTTTTTTTTCTATTTTTGTTTTCGTTGCTACACCGGTTCGATATAGATAGGAGATTCGACATGACGCTGACAATAAGAATCTGTATCTATCAAATCTGGTCGAATGTGCCTAACCTTAACTCTATTAGTCTAAGATTATTCTACATAGAGAAGAAAGATTTGACATAGAGAGAAAAGATTTGACATTATAAAGACAGTGTTGGGGTAGACCATTCGACATGAACGCCGAAGATTCGATGAAGCAGCGAAAAACATACAAACGTTGAATCTGTCATTGAAGGCTTTTGGTGTCTGTCGAAAGTTCTAAGACAATTCGACAAGCAGCTAAACTGTACGACACCGCAATCGTACATTCCGGTCATATGCTTGGCCCACAGGCTAAAGAAGAATTTGAATGTTGGTTGACTAGTATTAATAATTTATAAATATAAATATTACTAGTGTCATACAACATTAGAATTCTGAAATGGGCTGATACGCTCCCTCCTCACCGAGATTATAATTGTCCTATTGAATTGTTACCAGGGGCTCCAATACCTTATGCCAGGAAATATCCTCTTTCAGAGCCTGAATTGCAAGTTTTAAAGGAATACATTGATAAAAATTTAAAGAAGGGTTTTATAAGGCCATCTACCTCCCCTGCTGGCGCTGGGAATTTTTTTTTTGTAGGAAAGAAAGATGGAGGCCTCCGTCCATGTCTGGCTTTTTGAGCACTGAATGCTATTACCAATAAAAATAAATATCCACTGCCTTTAATTCCTGAATTAATGGAAAGATTTCGTTATGCTACCATTTACAGTAAGATCGATCTACGAGTAGCTTATAACTTAGTATGGATTAGAAATGGAGATAAATGGAAAACTGCCTTCCATTCTTGCTATGGACATTATGAATATTTGGTAATGCCATTTGGATTATGTAATGCTCCTGCCACATTTCAGCGGTTTGTCAATGATGTTTTGCGGGATATTCTAGACACTGATGTAGTAGTATACCTGGATTATATATTGATATACTCTAACACAGAGAAAGAACCATATTGAACATGCTAAGACAATGTCGTACCTACTATGGACTCATTGTTTGAATGCAAAACTAGAAAAATGTGCCTTCAATGTAAAAACTGTAGATTTCCTGGGGTACATTATTTCACCTGGTTGCATAGAGATGGACACCTCCAAGATTCAAGCCATATTATCTTGGGCAGTACCTACAAACAAAAAAGGAGTACAATGTTTTATTGGCTTTTGTAACTTCTATAGAAGATTCATACCTAATTTATCAAAGGTTGTTCGACCACTCCATTAACACTGAGCAATGAATTGAGGATAATATTTTGTACTACAATACTACTTCTTTCCAACAAAAACCCAGAAAATTAACAGCACCGGGACATCTTCAGCCATGTGCCAGCCCAGGCAAGCACCAGTAAAGATATGCTAGGGATATCAACAGTATTAAACAGACAATTCCTCCATGAGTCTCCTAGACCAGATCTCCAGTGAAATCCCTCCTTCAGAGACTTTAGCAGAACAAACCCCCAGCTCTGTCACAGCTGGGACCTCCATGTTAACAACTAGAATTTTCAACTGGGCTGCCCAGAAGGGCAGTAGATTTTCAGGCTGGGAACTTGGTCTCCTGGACAAGAATCAGGCTGCCTCAAATCCCAGACTATTTATGCACCCTACAGCCACCTACTGGGCACCCTATCACAGGAATTGGCAGAGATTGCTGATTTGCATTTTTCCAACAAACTGCTTTCTGGGATCCTCCAGAAGACAAGTAAGATCAATTAAGCTGGCAGCCTGCAGAACCCAAAACAACCAAAAGCAATCACAATCTGTTCCACTGATTGCAGTATATCATAGTATTTTGTAGTCTGGCCATAATGTACTCCATCAATATCACAACGTTGATTTGATTTAGCAGGTCATGCATAGATGAGAAATATTCAATTTTTTAAAACTCTCTATACATCCCTGTATAGAAGAACAATTCAAAGTTAACGGAAACATGATCCTCTCATGATTAATATCTGTGCAAGTCATTGCATAGATATTACTCATATGGTTGAGTAATGCAGATGGAGAACATTGACAAGCTAAGCTATTTTGGTCACAAACCACAATAGAACTGAATGATATATGGGATTTTTAAAGCAATACCATATTGCTTTGGGGCAATATTATTTACATTTGTAAATGACACAATGAAGCATCTGACATGCTTTAAACATGACTCCAAATCCTTACATGTGGCTATTACATTATGTAGCGCTCACCACCGAAGGTTTTTTTTAACAGGGGGGTTGGGTGGTCATCACGTCCTCCTTGTTGGGCGCCAAGTAAGGGTCACATGAGAGGCCTACCCCATGGTGGGTAGTCACTTTGTACAGGGTAACTGCCTGATTCCTGGTTTACACTGATGGGATGTGGGAAATGCACAAGATTTACAACGCAATTCAGTTGTGAAAAAGAAAGGGCCCTGCATCAGTTTGATGCAGATGCAAGCCCTACAAATTGTATGGTTCTAATCAGACTGCACAGACATCACATGTGATGTGGACAGGAATACGGTACCTGGGCTTACACACAGGTTGCCTTTACTTGAGCAGATGGATGAACTCTTTCATACTCTTTCAATGTACTTAAACTTGTACTCACTACGATCACTTGTACAATTATTAGGGACACGCAGAGCCCTTGCCCTTGCCACCTATCCAACGTATAACTGCTACCTCTCTCCTGGTAATAGTATGGAGCCCTGACTTTATGCACTTCACTTAATTCCTCTTCTTTCATATCTGTGTACAGGATAAAGGACCCAGACAGGGCTGGATTTACAGTGCCTTGAAAAAGTACCGTATTCATATCCCTTGACATTTTACACATTTTTTCATGTTACTACCAAAACCGTACATTTATTTTTCTGGGATTTTATGTGATAGACCAACACAAAGTGGCACATTATAAACGGTTTTCAATTTGTTTATAAATAAATAAGTGAAAAGTGTGGCATGCAGTTGTATTTAGCCACCTGAGCCAATGCTTTGCAGAACAACTTTTCGCTGCAATTACAGCTGCAAGTCTTTTTGGGTATGTCTCTAACAGCTTTTCACATCTTTGCAGTTGTGCCGTACTCTTTCCATTTTCAGATAATGGAATAAACAGTGGTCCACGAGATGTTCAAAGCTTGGGATATTTTTTATAACCTAACCCTGCTTTAAACTTCTTAACAACTTTATCCCTGACCAGTGGCGGCTGGTGCTCAAAATTTTTGGGGGGCGCAAAGAAACTGAAAAAAAAAAACATCAATTGCAGCCACTGTGCCCATCAAACCCAGCTACTGTGCCATCAAATGCAGCTACTGTTACAAATCAATTGCCGCCACTGTGCCATCAAATGCAGCCACTGTGCCCATCAAGTGCAACCACTGTGCCCATCAAGCACAGCCACTGTGCCCATTAAGTGCAGCCACTGTGTCCATTCTGTGTCAATTGCCACCACTGTGCCATCAAACGCAGCCACTGTGTCCATCAAGCGCAGCCACTGTGCCCATCAAGTGCAGCCACTGTGCCCATCAAACGCAGCCACTGTGCCATCAAATGCTGCCACTGTGCCATCAAACGCTGCCACTGTACCCATAAATTGCTGCCACTGTGCCATAAATTGCTGCCAGTGTGCCCATCAATTGCTGCCAGTGTGCCCATCAATTGCTGACACTGTGCCCATCAATTGCTGACACTGTGCCCATCAATTGCCGCTACTGTGTCCCATCAAATACTGCCAGTGTGTCTCGCAGCGGGTCAACGAATTCCTTCGATTTGCTAACACAATGCTGAGTGAACAGCGAGCGCCCAGCATGGTGTCCTCTGTTCACCTTTTTGGACTCCTATTAGAGCCTCTAATCAGGTGCTTCCAAAAACACCCCGCCATTGTAATTCAGGTGCCCAGTGCCTAAAACCTGAATAGGTGATGTCAGTGGCGACCATAGATTTATGAATTGCATGAATCTATGTATGATGGTAGAGCGGTGCAGGAGAGAGGGGGCAGAGCTTCTGCGCCCTTTATGGATGCACCGCCAGTGCCCCTGACCTGTCTGGTGTGTTCCTTGGCCTCCATGATGCTGTTTGTTCCCTAAGGTTCTCTGAAAAACCTCTGAGTGCTTCACAGAACAGCTGTATTTATACTGATATTAAATTACACACAGGTGGACTTTATTTAATAATTAGTTGACTTCTGAAGGCAATTGGTTCTACTAGATTTTAGTTAGCGGTATCAGAGTAAAGGGGGCTGAATACAAATGCATGCCACACATTTCAGATATTTATTTTTAAAAAAGTTTTAAAACCATTTATCATTTTCTTTCCACTTCAAAATTATGTGCCACTTTGTATTGGCCTATAACATAAAATCCCAATAAAATAAATTTACGTTTTAGGTTGTACCATGAATTGTGGAAAATTTCAAGGGGTATGAATACTTTTTCAAGGCACTGTACATATCAGGAGCCTATAGCCAGAGAATTAAAAAAAAAAAGACAGTAAAGCCCTGTGCACATGATCAGTTTGTCTGATGAAAACGGACCTATGGAGCGTTTTCATCAGACAAACCGATCGTGTGTGGACCCCATCGGTTTGTTTTCCATCGGTGAAAAAAAATAGAACTTTAAAATTCTCCTATGGATAAAAAACTGATAGAAAAAAACGATCGTCTGTGTGGCAGTCCATCGGTCAAAAATCCACGCATGCTCAGAATCAAGTCGACGCATGCTCAGAAGCATCGAACTTCATTTTTCTCAGCACCTGGTCGTGTTTTACATCACCGCGTTGCACACGGTCGGATTTTTGACTGATGGTGTGTAGACATGACTTATGAAAGTCAGCTTCATCGGATATCCGACGAAAAAATCCATTGGATTAGATTCCATCAGATATCCGATCGTGTGTACAGGGCTTTAGACTGCCTTTTTTCCTGATAAATTACCTCAAGAGTCTAGAAGATGCAAAATTTCTGTAAAAAACACACTAAAGTGGGCAACAAATGCAACAAATGCAATAAACTACCCACCTTTTTTATACAATCTATAAGATAGGGTTGCACCAAGTAAATAGATACCCAACATGTCAAAGCTTAAATTTGTGTGCGCCCGTGAAATAGTGACATACTTCAGTACCCTATATTTTCTATAGGCAATGCTTTAAAAGCCCTCTATAGGTCATCAGTTTAGTGTTACAGAGGAGGAATTATTGCTTTTACTCTGACGTGCGCAGCGGTATGAAACATGTGTATCGCAATCAATGTTTTCACATGTAAGTGACCCAGACACGTGTGTTTATGCTCGTACATGCATATACTGTATGTGGGGGTGGAGGCCTCAATTTTTTTGGGGGGGAGTGAATTTTATGTGCTTGGGTGTAACTTTATTTGTTTTTTGTAAAAAAGGAGGAGGAACAACAATGGAAGTTTTTTCCCTATTGCATAGAATGCATTAAGGTAAAAAAAAAATATTGACTTTAGAACCACTTTACCCCCAATGCACGTCCACACCTGGTATCATAAGCAATGGCCAAATCACAATCATTCACCCAGCTTCCATGTGACAGTTGTTAGCGAGAGAGGAGGTTATTCTCCAACTCACCCTTACCAGGTGATACCCTCTCCAACAACAAATTTCTTTCTGTCCAAGTTCCTTCAGCCCCTCAAGCACACCGAGTTCTGATAAATATTCATAACTCAGTGGCTGATCCTCCCACTCTATTTCTGGAAACGTTTTCTCAGAGGCAGACCGGAGTAATCAACCACCAAGCTTAGGATAACCTGGACAGACCTAGGAACTAGATTGCTGGTCCACTAAGTAAAGCTGAGACATCTATAACCATATTAAAAATAGGCATTATCTTTGTTCTTTACATTACAATTTACAAACAAAAACGCTGCAGTGTCAAAAAAAATCACATATACTTTAAATATTTTTACTGCTGTGAGCAAGGGAGGTATATAATCAGGGCAAGACTTAGGGTGGTGGGGGCCCCTGGGCTTGAGTGTTGAAGGGGCCCCCTGGAGCTGAGAATTGGGGGGGTCGAAGATGTTGAGCGAGGGGGGGATCATAGTTGTTGAGCAGGGGGGGGCGCATTAAAGCATTAAAGTTGTTGAGCGGGGGGCGAATTGATTGAAGTTGTTGAGCGGGGGGCGCATTAAATTTGTTGAGCGGGGGGGTGCCTCTCACCTGTGCACGGAATGTGTCGGCTCTCTTCCCTTAAGAGAGCCGGGGTTGTTGAGCGGGGGGGGGGAGAGTGCCTCTCACCTGTGCCGACAGCCGGGACCACAGACTGTCATTAGCCCGGCTGTCGGCTTTCTTCCCTTCAGCAGCCACAGTCCTCCACACACCGCTCCGGTTCCTCCTGCTTCCGTGCTGCCTCCTCTTGCAGTGCGGGAAAATTAACCCTTTCGCGGGAGGTAGTCACACAAAAATCTGTTGCCATTCGGGAGATGCGGGCCGCTGTCTGGGGGCAGGTTTGGCATCACTGAGGGGGAGCCATGATGTCAGCAAGAGCAGTTTGGCCACACCCACTGTTTGCCGCAGCGTGCTGCATTACCACTCTCCTTGAGGCACCCAAAGGTGCCCCAGGTCTTTTATAATTCTATTGTGTATACTACGAAAAAAATGTGCCCTGTGCCGCTAAAGTGTTCGGGTTTGGCTTGAAGAAAATGTGGCAACTCTACCCCTTACACAGCTTAAGGCATGGGCCCCCTGGAGCAGAGAACCGGGGGGGAGCTTCCGCCTGAAATTGAGAAGCGGGGGGGGGCCCTTTACAAAAAAAAGAAGAAATAAAGAAAAATATATATACAGTACAGACCAAAAGTTTGGACACACCTTCTCATTCAAAGAGGCATCAAAACTATGAATGAACACATGTGGAATTATACATAACAAAAAAGTGTGAAACAACTGAAAATATATTTCATATTCTAGGTTCTTCCACCTTTTGCAGCAGACACATCTCTAGGACTGGTAAGAGGAGACTGTTGTGTGAATCAGGCCTTCATGGTAGAATATCTGCTAGGAAACCACTGCTAAAGAAAGGCAACAAGCAGAAGGGACTTGTTTGGGCTAAAAAACACAAGGGATGGACATTAGACCAGTGGAAATCTGTGCTTTGGTCTGATGAGTCCAAACTTGAGATATTTGGTTCCAACCCCCGTGTCTTTGTGCGACGCAGAAAAGGTGAACGGATGGACTCTACATGCCTGGTTCCCACCGTAAAGCATGGAGGAGGAGGTGTGATGGTGTGGGGGTGCTTTTCTGGTAACACTGTTGGGGATTTAATCAAAATTGAAGGCATACTGAACCAGCATGGCTACCACAGCATCTTGCAGCGGCATGCTATTCCATCCGTTTGCGTTTAGTTGGACTATCATTTATTTTTCAACAGGACAATGACCCCAAACACACCTCCAGGCTGTGTAAGGGCTATTTGACCAAGAAGGAGAGTGATGGGGTGCTGCGCCATGGTGACTACCTCTTGAAGCTCATCAAGAGAATGCCAAGAGTGTGCCAAGCAGTAATCAAAGCAAAAGGTGGCTACTTTGAAGAACCTAGAATATGAAATATATTTTCAGTTGTTTCACACTTTTTTGTTATGTATAATTCCACATGTGTTACTTCATAGTTTTGATGCCTTCAGTGTGAATCTACAATTTTCATCGTCATGAAAATAAAGAAAACTCTTTGAATGAGAAGGTGTGTCCAAACTTTTGGTCTGTACTGTATATATATATAAAAAAGGGGGTAGCCATATGGGGCCCTGTGTACCTCTGGGCCCTTTAATAAAAATAAAAAATAAACCTCTGGGCCCTTTAATAATAAAAATAAATAAATAAGTAAACATTTATAAAAAATACATAAAAAAAGAGAGGTTGCCATCTGGGGCCCTGGGGCCTCTGGGCCCCTCTGGGCATTTTAATGAAAAATAAAAAAATAAACATTTATAAAAATAAATAAAAAAGGGGGGGTTGCCACATGGGGCCCTGGGGACCTCTGTAAATATATATATATATATATATATTATATAAAAGAGGGTTGCCATCCGGAGGCCCTGGAGACCTCTGGGCCCTTTAATAATAATATATATATATATATATATATATATATATATATATATATATATATATTAATAAAAAAAATAAAAAAAGGGGGGGTTGCCGTCCGGGGCCCAGGGGACCTTCGGTCCCCTAAAAAAAAGGGGTTGCCATCCAGCGGCCTCCGGGCCCATGGGGACCTCCGGACCCCTAAAAAAAAAAAAAAGGGGGCCCCCTATTGGGTGGGGCCCATGGGCTTGAGCCCAGTCAAGCCCAATGGTAAGTCCGGCCCTGTATATAATAATACACACTCCTGCTCTGTTGGTACATATGAGCTATGTAACCAACAAGAAGCTGTTGGATCAAGCATTCAGACCACTGCAGATCTCATGGACTACCCAGAAGGGACTTGGCAAAGATCTAAACTTCCTGTTACCATAGCTAGCAATACTATCACTGTCACTGGCTGCCTGTTAACTGTCCTTCAGTAGGGGTTATACCAACAGTAATAATCCATATGGAAGTACCACAGTTGCAAACCTTGACTTTACTTTTAGCTCCATCAGAGGACTACATGTGGACCTAAGGCTCCCAGTTGGGTACCATTGCTCTAAACCAGGAGTCTCAAACTGGCAGCCCTCCAGTTGCGAAACAGGTCCCATGAGACATTGCAAGGCTGACAGTTAGAAGTATGACTCACACAGGCAGGAGCATTATGGGACTTGTAGTTTTGCAGTTTGGGACCCCCGCTCTAAACACTGCCAGGGTAAAGTGGCGGAAAATACTTATCATGATGCCCAGTTTGAGAGTCTTTCATATTAGCTTTTTTGGGACTTTGGGAAAATTATTAAGTAAAATAAAAACTCACAAAATGCAGTACATTTTCACTGCAGAAATTACACTTCTGTTTTTTTCCATGCTAATAGTGTGATAATGTGGGTTCTGTGGGTTGTGTACTACATTCTACATTCTGGTCAGAAAATAGGCCCGTGCTTTAGTTTTTATATACTGCTCTATTCTATTCTTACCTTCAGACAAGTAGACCAAAACCACTTCATCTATATATTATATGATTTATATTGCTGCCTGAGGGCATCCGATGTCTCTGCAGAGATAGTAAGCTCATTTTATTCACAAACTATATTTTCCTATATAAAACTTACTTTGATAATTGTAATAGCGTTGATATGTAGACTGTTGTAGGGTATTAACTCTGTATTGGTTTTCTTTTTATCGTCAGCAATTGAAATATTGCTTATGGAAATTTAAAAGTAGGTTGTGGATAAAACTGAATTATATTATGTTGTGCATATTTTGTATGTTTTCCCAGAATTTGTTCTACTGCATTGGTAAAAAGTATGCCGTTTACTGTTTTTGTGTACCATATTCTGTGGTGGCTAGCAATATCTGCAGTGCTTAGACATGTTTATTCTCACAAAAAAGCATTCACAGCAATTCCAATTTAAATCTAAATTAATAAATACAATTAATAGGTACGGGAAACAATTGCTCAAATAGCTTTTATATTACTACTTAAAGTACACCTGTCATAAGAAATTGATGTAAGATTCCATTGTCAACCTCCCTCATTGGGAATGTTGTTTTTTTGTCTTTTTTTTTTTTTTTTTTTGATGCTTTGACTTCAGAACAAGAAAGTATGTGACAGACCCAACCAAGATGGGGGCTTTTGGAGGGGACTTCAGCCTCTTGCCTACTGACTATGGCCCTGGCATTTAAAGGGCCTCTATTCTTTGAAAGGTGTGTGCCTGGGGGACCTTTTGAGTAGTTTTACTTCAGATTCAAGTCCATGTCTCCCTGAAACACACAGACTCTGAGAACTGGAGAATCTGGATACAGGTTTGGGGCCTCTGTGTTTTTTTTATAGAATCAACATCCCAAACCAGCATTGACTGTCTCAACCCCCTACTAGACTTAAAGCAGAAGATTTTAAATGACTCAAAACAACCTGATGCTGGGGTCTTCTGCTGTTATGTGTAATATATTTATTCAGGTGTTATGTGTTTACTGTTATAATGTGTACCTGCGTTTGGCTATCCTGGCTAGGTGTGCAGTGTCTTTCTCCTATTGTATAATTTCCCCATTGTATAACTCCTA
This sequence comes from Rana temporaria, assembly GCF_905171775.1. Taxonomy (NCBI): domain Eukaryota; kingdom Metazoa; phylum Chordata; class Amphibia; order Anura; family Ranidae; genus Rana; species Rana temporaria. The sequence continues at coordinate 174,693,425 of NC_053489.1, forward strand.
GGTATGCATTCCCATTGTTTAATTGGGTAACCTATTGTTTCTGTCTGTTTGCTAATACTTCTTGAGATTACTACAAAATGTGATTAATCTTGTATTAACTTTACCTCATTACCTAACCATTGTGGGATGTTTACCCAAATATGAATACTTGTTTTTATTGTTCATTTGGTGACTGCCCCTATTTTTTAAGTGTATAAAAACCTGTATTTCTGTTCAATAAAGTTATTCATTTGGATTTATCTCAACATCTTGTCTGCGTATGATGCTTGGGGTAAAGGGTTGGTATTAGCTATCAGTCTGCTTGAAGGGTTTGGAGGGTGCAAGGCACCAGTCAGAGGTGCCAGGCGTCCGTCACAAAGTGCAACTATGAATACTAATATATTTGTATAAGGGACAGCTCTTCATGGGTGCAAAATGTTCTCCTACTAAACCTATTTAAAGATGAATGGAAGGGAAAACAGACCTGTTAATTTACAAGAGATTTATAGATGATCTCCTGATAATCTGGAATATTTTGGAGGAGGGTCTTTGTGGTTTTCTTAAATTTAACCAGAATGATAAAAATATCCAGTTATCTTTTTCTTGTTCAATGTTTGATTAAAGTTTCAGTAGAGACATTACAGAAGATAAACAATGTTAGCCATACAATAGATCAGAAACAGGTTAACAGGTATGTGTATAATTGGCAAAACTGTACTAGTAAACATGTGGGAACAATGTAGTCCATTACGAGGGTTAAGCTGAAGGTGGGATTATTGTCTAGCTCCCCCAGACACTCCCATTTGGGGACACACGCTTTCTCATGGGGGGATGACAACTCATCAGACCTGAGATGTCGTAAGGTTTTCTTGGGATGAACAAGTGTATATAAATGTGTGCAGTAAAGTGTAGACAAACAAGTGTCCAAGTATGGACTAAACATGTGGGTCATGCACTTGGGGAGGAGCATATGATTTATTCAGTCTGGGGATGAACCAATAAACTAACGTGTATACTACAATTGTTAACTGTAAAGAAACTGTATAATTAGTAAACAGACACTTAGGGCCAGATCCACGTAGCGCATAGTACTTTTAGGCAGGCGTAGCGTATCCTAGTAAAGCTACGCCGCCGCAACTTTGAGAGGCAAGTGCTGTATTCACAAAGCACTTGCCTCTAAAGTTACAGCGGCGTAGCGTAAATCTGCCGGCGTAAGGGTGCGGAATTCAAATGTTAAAGATGTGGGCGTGTTTTATGTTAATTTTACTTGACTCGACGTAAATGACGTTTTTTCTGAACTGCGCATGCGCTGTCCGTGGGGGTATTCCAGTGCGCATGCTCCAAATTAACCCTCAACAAGCTAATTCTTTCGTCGTGAACGTCATTCTACGCAAAGCCCTATTCGCAAACGTTTTACGCAAACGACGTACACAACGGAAAATTTGACGCTGGCCCGACGTCCATACTTAACATTGGCTACGCCTCATATAGCAGGGGTAACGTTACGCCAAATAAAGCCTTACGGAAACAACGTAAAAAAATGCGCCGGACGTACGTTTGTGGATTGGCGTATCTAGCTAATTTGCATACTCGACGCAGAAATCGACCGAAGCGCCACCTATGGGCCAGCGTAAATATGCACCTTAGATCCGACGGCGTACTAAGACGTACGCCAGTCGGATCTGGCCCAGCTTCAGGCGTATCTTGTTTTGTGGATACGCGGCGTATCAATAGATACGCCAGCGTAACTTCTTTGTGGATCTGGCCCTTAAAGTTTAACAAAGCTGTAAGCTTGACCTGGCATTAAGTTTATCTATGGAAAAGAGTAGTAGAATGTCAACTACCTACTGGAAAGGGGAGGTATGATATTTAGAAAAGAGAATAGGGTAAAGAGGGGAGGAGGAGAAGATTGGTAGGGTGGGGGAGAGTGGAGAGGGTGAGGGGAGTTGTGGGGTCCCAGGTGTTTCTAGTTTGTGTCAGTCAGGTTGGACAAGAGATATGTTGGAGAGGATGCCTCTTATGGGAGTAAAAGGGATTCATTAAAATCGGGTGGGAGAAAGTGTGTTACCCAAGGGGACTAAAGTGCTTCGTATTTGGCGACTTGTCGGTTATGGTAGCCTCTATTTTAGCATGGATCATCGCTTGTGTGACCTTGTTTTTTACCACAAGGACACAGAAATTGGAAGTTTTCCAGGATTTGGCAATGATTTGTTTGGCGGCCGTTGAGACCTGCAAAAGGAGTTTGAACTGGCATTGGGATGATTTGGCAGTTTGATATTTAAAAGTGCTTTAGTTGGGTCAGGTTGTAGAGCTGTATCAAAGAGGGTGGAGAGCATGTTGAAAAGGTTGGACCAAAATGTTTGTGCAATTGGGCATGACCACCAAATATGGTGGAAGTTTCCTTGAGCGGAACAACCTCTAAAGCAGGTGGAGGGATAATGAGGAACATATTTGGCTATCCTGGCTGGGACCAAGTACCAACAGGTCAGGACTTTGTAATTAGTTTTCAATGCCACAATGTTTTGGGAGGAGGCCTTTGTGGAAATATCCAGTTGATTTTCTAGATGTTAAGATCTATAGAAGAGGTGAACTATTAAGTACAAAGGTACAAAGATAAGAATAGTTTGTGTATTCATAGCAGACACTACTAGGTCTTGCTGAAGAATATACCAAAAGGCCAAATAATGTGGTTCCAACGTAACTATACTAATGAGGCAGATTATTTAGCCCAGGAAAATATTATAAAGGATAGATTAATTTAAAAGGATTACCCAAGTAGGAAGTTGGACAGAATAATTGAGGAGGTTTTACAGACCAAGGATAGATCTATTGGAATCTAAACTTGGGGAAAGTTCTAGTGAAAATGTATCCCAGTGGTGCCTCATTACGGGGTTTAATACTCAGTACAAGGAAGTGCAAGAGACACTGTATATAAAAATTACTGTCCGATACTTCTAAATGTCAAATACTGGGCAAATACTTACCACAGGATACATGTATAGGTGGTCTACAAATTGTGGTAGCAAATTTATGCATAATGTGCTTGGCCCACTTAAAAGAATTTATACTTTCCCGTTTTGAAAAGGTTTCTATATCTGTGGTAGATGTAACAGGTGTAGAATAATTAAATGTAGCATGAGAAAGAAGCAATTTTTTCCACAATCCTCAATGCAAAGGGGAAGAAGATTCATAACGTTATCTCATGTGACTCTACACATGTAGTCCACCCCCTGCAATGCCCTTGTGGACTTCAGCATATAGGCTGCACAAAAAGACCCCTCAGGAAACATAGCTCTGAATACATTCATAACATTGAAATAAGGTATGGAAAACATAGTGTTTCCTTGCATTTTAGGGAAGCCCATAACAGAAAAGCTAGCACATTGCAATTTTGGTGGATCGAATATGTGTGACCACATTGGATGGTAATGTATATACAGTATGAGCTAGATTCACGTAGGACTTACGCCGACGTATCTCAAAATACGCTGCGTAACTCAAAATGTGCGCTGTTGTATCTTTGCGCTGTGCCCACAGAATTAGATACGCCATAAAATAGGCTTCTTCTGACCGACGTAACTTTCCTATGCCGGCGTATCGTAGGTGCATATTTATGCTGGACGCATCTTGCGCTTCCATACTATTTTCTATTTAAATATGCAAATGAGCGATATACGGCGATTCACGAGCGTACATGCGCCCGACGCAGGCTCCGCGTAAGTTGTACGTCCGGCCTAAAGTTACCCCTTATAAAGCAGGGGTAACTCAGCAACAGACGTGCACAGGTCAGCTGGAGAGCAGCTTCAGCAGCGCCGTTATGAATGAGCTGAGCAACCCCACTTGCAGGACAACACATTAGTATGCCAACATGCCAGGGGCAGTCATGGTCATAGCACTACTACTGTGTCCGCCGGCACGTAGGAGGGCACGGGAGAGGATATACCGAACGCGCCTGAACGACTTTGGCATGGGTGATTCTGAGGTGTTTTGCATCTTCAGATTCAGCCCTGATGCCATATCCCGGTTCTAGCTAACAGGCTAAGCAATCCTACCACTTGTCAGCCTCCACATATACAGTTTGTTAGCTTTTATCAACCTTTCAGCTCTCCCAGACAGGACTTGTGTGATCCCTGGGCGGAGAGCACTGGCTACAGGTTTCAGGTGGTATAAATTGCCATTGGGGAGAGGATTGACTCCTGTACTGGATCGTGGATCAGAGATCCCTAAATGTATATAAGAGCAACTTGGGAGCTCTATAAACCCCCGAACCAGACTTTACCAGGCTCTGGGATACTCTGCCACACCCTTTATAAGTAAAATTCACTTTAGTATAGTCTATGATTAGATCCACTGCTATTTCTTTCTAAGATTCACATGCAGATGCAAAAACTGTCTTTCCCTGCTCCATGCTTTACTCCCTCCAGCCTTGGTGCACAGGGTCTTTCTAGACCACAAAGGGAGTCTTCTTCTACTGGTTTTGTCATGATCACTTAACTGCTCCTGCTCCTCATTCCAGAATCCAGGTTTTGTCTATTGCATTCTACCTGTCTGTGTCAACCTGCAAGGTGGTTGTTATGGTCGGTGACCTGTTATAAGCAAGCCAAACGCTCTGTTCCTTGCTTATGATAGAGACAGTGATACCTGTGTGGTTCTTGATTGAGCCCTCCGTTTGTCTGCCCTGTTTTCCTAGTTTGGATTTTCTTGTGTATGACCTGGAATGGATATTGGACTTTTCCCTGAACTCAGTCTGCCTTTTACCTGGACTGTCATAGAGCAACGCTATTTTTCTGCTAACTACAAGTAGTCTGTTGATTTGCTTAGTTTGCATCTGCCCTGGCATGGTGGTCAGGCACTATGGCATTGTGTATAAGTCCTGGGGGCAGCCAAGTGAAGGTAAGCCTGCTTGCCTTAAGGGAAAGGGTTCTGCTATAGGTGAAGCACACAGTAGCTAGCTATAGTGTCTGACCACCTGCATTGGGGTAGATGTGACAGGTTCCTTTTCCTGAAAGTTGCCTGTAACTTTTGGGCACTAGAAGCCACTGAATCTGAGGTCTGAAAAGCGTTGGATATAGAAGATGGCAGCTGCTGCAGAGGTGGTGCTGCAACAGCAAATTTAACAGTGTGGCAGGTTTGCAGCCTCAGGACCTGGGGTATCCATTATATGTGGGGCATGGACCCTGGATGTCCAGCTATTTATTCCTAACTGCATACACCCGTTTCATGCTTTTTGACCATCATCAGTACAGTCTATAGAAACCATGAATGTGCATTTGGCCCTGGGGGCAATAAGGAAAGATTCGTTTTTTCTACTATCCAGAAATAAGGAATAATTTCTCCTATTTTAGGGATTTGTGATGGAATGCGACATGTAAATATCTTCTGTTCTAAGAAGGCTATGCACTGTTTTAGTGAAGAACTTTTTGGTTGTCTTTTTCTCTTTTCACCATAAACTGTCTTATTGGGCTCCCTAACTTTATAGATGCCATGATTTTTATACCCTGCACAGGAAGCAAATGTCTAAAAGCAAACAGCTTCTATAGTCTTCTCTGTTTGTAAAAAAACATAATGCTCACCAGTGTCATAAGCACATTCTATAGTAAATCTTTATATGTAAAATAAAGATGTTATATAAAAAGAAAGAAAAAATGTTTTAAAATGGTATAAAATGACTTTAAACTATTATATTATAATATATTGCTTCTTTTAGATGGCGAACAGGCAAGCAACTAAATACATAGGCCGGGTACTCACGAGCAAACATGTACGGTGAAACCGGTCCGTCGGACCGTTTTCACCGTACATGCCTGCCAGAGGGCTTCTGTACGATGGTTGTACTAACCATCGTACAGAAGTCCGCGCGTAAACACTACGCGGGGCGTGTCCGCGGCGATGACGCGGCGATGACGCGGCGACGTGGGCGGGCCTGCCATTTAAAGGCTTCCACGCATTCGTCGAAGTCATTCGACGCATGCGAGGGACGGCGGGCGCTCGGACATGTACGGTAGGTCTGTACTGACGACCGTACATGTCCGAGCGGGCAGGATTCCAGCGGACGGTTTTAAAACACGTCCAGGAATATTTGCCCGCTGGGAAAAGGCCCGGCGGGCAAATGTTTGCTGGAATTCGGCCCGCTCGCGCCTACACACGACCGAACATGTATGCTGAAACCAGTTTCAGCATACATGTTTGGTCGTGTGTACGGGGCCATAGATTGAAAATATATAACTGTTGGAAAAATTTTATTCTGTTCAGTTTGTCTTGTGATCTAGGTACCTCTAAAAGATAGCTTAACCAGACCTGGACCTTATCTGCAGTGCTAGTACAATTTGGACCACAATATTCCTCAGCCTTCAAATTTTTCACAGATTGTCTTTAAAACATGTTTGCAATGCTAAAGTATACATACAAAAGCCAAGCTGATGGATGTGAGATAATTTGTTATTAATTGGGGGGGGCGCCTTCAATTTTTTGCAGAGCAGATGTCCAGTGGTAGATTACAATATGGATGGTTTGACCACCCACTGCAATATTTCCTATTCTAAAAAGGGGCCAAACACCTCTGGTGAGTGTACATTCATATTTTGAGCACAAGCAGTGAACAAATTAAAAAATTGTGTTGGAAGATATCTTTGGTGCTTGAAATTACTGCATTTATCGGCATATAACATGCACTTTTTCCCCCTCAAAACAAGGGGAAAATCTTGTGTGCATGTTATACGTAGATATAGGCTGCCATGGAGGGGAAGGGGGGAGTGAGCGCCGCCGAAATAGACAGAGCCGAATCTCCAGTGTACTCGGCTCGGCTTACAGTCACGCCCAGTCCTGCCTCCTTGATGTCCCGGCATTGGACCAGTGTTATGTACATCATAGGATCTGGGCCAAGGGGCACGACTGGGCGTGACACCGAGCCGAGCACACAGGAGATCTGTCTCTGTCTATTCCAGCAATGGCAAGGCTGCAGATGGGCATTGATCAGGCTTCAGTGATGAGCAAGGTACAGATGGGCACTGATAAGGCTGCAGTAATGAGCAAGGATGCATATGGGCACTGATCAGGCTGCAATGATGGGCAAGGCTGCAGATGTGCAATGATGGGCAAGGCTGCAGATGGTCACTGATCAGGCTGCAGTGATGAGCAAGGCTGCAGATGGGCACTGATCAGGCTGCAATGGTGGGCAAGGCTGCAAATGTGCAATGATGGGCAAGGCTGCAGATGGGCACTATTCAGGCTGCAATCATGGGCAAGGCTGCAGATGGACACTGATCAGACTGCATTTATGGGCAATGCTGCAGATGGGCACTGATCAGGCTGCAATGATGGGCAATGGCGAGGCTACAGATGGGCACTGATCAGGCTGCAATGATGGGCAATGGCAAGGCTGCAGATGGGCACTGATCAGGCTGCAGTGATGGACAATAGTAAGGCTGCAGAGGGGCACTGATTAGGCTGCAGTCATGGGCAATGGCGAGGCTGGAGATGGGCACTGATCAGGCTGCAATGATGGGCAATGGTGAGGCTGCAGATGTACACTGATCAGGCTTCATTAATGGGCAATGGCGAGGCTGCAGATGGACGCTGATAAGGCTGCATTGATGGGCACTGACCCTTATTTATAACTTAATTTTTTTCCTGAAACTTCTGTCTTAAAATTAAGGTGCGCGTTATATGCCTGTGTGTGTCATACACCGATAAATATGGTATGTCACATGGACTGATTGATTTAATCCATTTTTTCACTATTGTATATATATATTTTATAAAACTTTTGTATGTAAGCCCCACACCTTTTCTTTTACTTTTATGTCACAAATGGCTGTATTTTGTTGTAAAGGGGCAGCTAGGTTTTTTCAGTTTTTGCTTTTATGTTCTCACATTAGGTGCCATATAACTGCCCAAGAGAACAACTGAACTGGCAATGACTCACTTTTAAAGGGTGTTGTGACTGAACCAAGGTTGAGAAATGCTGATTTAAACTAATAACAGTTCTACAAAATTCAGACCAGTTAAGTTGTTGAGTTCTGAATTTTTTTTTTTATTAGATTAATTTTGCACCATTTACAATGTATGGAATATTCCATTTAAAGACAAGAGTGTGCTGGGAGATGTTGTTTAGGTTATGTTTTTAAGAAATGGGTTTAGTATTATATTAACAGTTTGATATGGATATTAATTGCATTCTTTTGTCCAGCCTGAAGTGTATTAGTAAGCTCTTGCTGGCTGCAGTTACATTTCCATATTGCTGTTCATTCTTGTATTTTTCCTAGATTATTGAGAGTTGTGTTTCTGCCTGTAGAAGCAGCTCAACGTTATTCTATGTGTTCATGCACATTAGAACCATTACAGGCATATTTTAAGCTCAATGTTTAGAGGCAGGGAAAAAAAAACCTTCTGTTTTGTGTTTCTGATTGGAATTTTCTAGCAGAAAAAACGCAAAACTCTCCTCAACTTGTCTAAACTCTGTATAAAAACTGCTCTATATAAGCGTTTTTTTACTGCCAAGGGAACAGATGTTTTTTTTAAAGGGGTTGTAAAGGAAAAACATTTTTTCCCTAAATAGCTTCCTTTACCTTAGTGCAGTCCTCCTTCACTTACCTCATCCTTCGATTTTGCTTTTAAATGCCCTTATTTCTTCTGAGAAATTCTCACTTCCTGTGCTTCTCTCTGTAACTCCACACAGTAATGCAAGGCTTTCTTCTTGGTGTGGAGAAAACCTTTTTGAGGGGGGAGGGGGCGAGCAGGAGTGTCAGGACTCCCACTAACACACAGCTCCTTTCTCTATCTGCAAAGTAGAGAGTGTCCTGACTTGCCTGCTCGCACCCTCCCCCCTCAAGAGGCTTTCTATACACCAGGAAGAAAGCCTTGCATTACTGTGTGTAGTTACAGACAGAAGAACAGGAAGTGAGCATTTCTCAGAAGAAATAAGGACATTTAAAAGCAAAATGGAAGGATGAGGTAAGTGAAGGAGGACTGCACTAAGGTAAAGGAAGCTATTTAGGGGGGGGGGAATCCTTTACAACCTCTTTAAGCCCAGTGTGCATGGAGCTTCAAAGTTTACTGTACATAAGGTAATTGCAAAGCTAGAAATGGTAACACTTCTGTTAAATACTTTCTGGTTTAAAGTCAGTTTCTTACCTTATTGGATGATTTGTCTCCTGGCATACACAGGTCCCAAAAATGGAAAAAGCTACTCTAGTAGCACTCACACCATGGTGCTAGCTGCCTTTTATAATGCCTGAATGCACTAAAATCGTGAATCATTTAAGAATAGACCCATCTTATGTCTGAATATGGATTTCAATTACAATATTATGTCATGCATATTTTACCTTCCCTTCCTGTTCGTATTCCAGGATCATATCTGAGAGCAATCAAACAATACTATATGAAGGCATGGCCCTACCTGCTACCTACCAGGCCACCTGCCATTTAAGCAAGGTCATCGACTGGTGCCACCACGACTCCCTATAACAATGGGTAGCTATCAATATGGCTGCCTCAGGAGTCCCTCTGTTGACCCTTCCTTGGTGCTTAGTCGGGATTTCCCCAGGCCTCATATCAGGGGCGGATCCAGAGTCTAGAGCCTAGGCTAAACTAAATGGGACTTTGTATGAGGCTATGTACGTAAATAGACAATAGCCTCCATCCCTGTTGAATTGGGAAAGGGAAGGACAGGTGGGACTTTAAATGAATCATGCAGCCAAGGAGAGAGCACATCAAAGTGTGTCTGGTAGGTAGGATCTGGTAGGATGCAGAGTCTAGTCTCAGCACTGCCAGAAAATAAGGTGTACCTGTACGCCATTTTGTGCAATAGCCAGGGAAGGCATGTGCACGCTGGTTGGCCAGAGGGTGAGCCAATCAGCGGGTCCGGCGGATTGCTCCTGATGTTAACCCCTTCCCAGCCAATGTCATTAGTACAGTGACAGTGCATATTTTTAGCACTGATCACTGTATTAGTGTCACTGGTCCCCAAAAAGTGTCAAAAGTGCCAGTTTCCGATCTGTCCGTCGCAATGTTGCAGTCCCACTAAAATTGCAGCTCTTTTTTTGTTTATATCGCAAAAAAACGCAGAAGTGTACAACTAGCACCAAAAGAAAACAATTTGTGGGGGAAAAAAACATAAATTTTACTTGGGTACAGTGTCGCACGACCACATAATTGTCTGTCAGGTAAAGTAATGCAGCTGTGTAATGAAAAAAAATGGCCTGGTCATGAAGGGGGCTAAAACTTTCCAAAACTGCAGTGGTTAAGATTGAACAAGACTAAAAGGGCAGCATTTTTTTCATAAATAAGGGCATGCATGTATTTTGGAATTTTATACATTCATTAATTTTTGTACTTATTTTTATTAAAATACTTTGGTGCTCTGGTGGGGGAGGGGCTCCCATGGAAGAGAAATAGATATGAGTGGGATTCAGGATTACACACAGCCACTGCTTCATCCTGTGTTCACGCTGCGCTGTAGTGTGGAATAGATGAAGGGAGGAGGTGGGTGGAGCCAACACTCACACTAGGCGCAGAGAAGGAAGAAGACTCCACTCTGAATGCTGGGGCTCTCCTCCTCCTCAGCAAGGGGCTCCCATGTGACTGATGTCACTGGTTGCTAGACGCTTGGCAGCACAGGCGCTAGCAACCAGTGCAGTGAACAGTAAAGGCCAAGCCAGCGGGATAGCTCCACCCACCTTCTACCTCCATCCTCTCTAGGCTCTGTGGCGTGAAGACAGCAACAGGGTCTCTCTCTCTGCGCCGCTGATGATACTGATGTGAGAAAGAGAGAGACTCGGGACTGGAGTCAGTCAGTAGTATTCTCTGGGGTGGGGCAATTTCCCCATTGCCCCCCCCTGGATCCGCCCCAGCATCACATCCTACCATTAGAGAGACCTGGTGCATTTCTTCTAAAGTGTAAACAGATCTTTCTGAAACTCTCCCCATTCTTCCCCATTATAGGGAAAACTTCTTTCAGCCCGGTTTCTCTGATCCAGGCTTTATTGCATTATGGCAACAAAACTTATTCCTAGACATTTTGTGAGATCCAGCCACTGGTGCTCTAGGAAAAAGTTTGCCTCAAAGCTGCTCTATCCACTTTGACTGTTTGGAATAAAATGCAACTTCCTCACTTCTTGGCCTCCCTTTTCCTCGGTGCCATCTTCCTCTCATAATTCTACAGAATTTGAACAGCTTTACGATGACCAGATGCCCCTGCATCACATGATTTCCTTGACATACCATTTACTTAACTCTGCTCCGGCGGTGTTCAAACCGTCATATACCTTATTTCCAAATAGAACTATAGGATACTCCTATTCATATACAAAATGTCAGTATGTTCCAAATACCTAGAGTCTGGGTTTAACATCTTGATGATGGTACTTTAATACAGTACAAGAAGGGTATATTAAATGTTCCCTCGATGCAATGTGGTGAAGCTGTAAGAGGCATACCACATGGCAACCCATCATACCATCTGGGAGGAAGTATGTCGCATTACCCAGAAATTCACAAATTCTGAGATTCCTCAGGACTCTGCCTTCCTTCTGTTACAACATCACAAGGTTCCAAGTAAGACCTATAGGCACGCAATTGTTCCACTTTTGGTGAGTGCAGCAAAAAGCTGTAATCCATTTTTCTGGAAAAAGAATCAAGATCTCTTGATCATTGTTTGGCTAGCAAAAATCATGGAAATTAATTAATGTTTTTTGCACAGAAGAGCATGTGAAAAATTCTTGAAAAAATGGTTCTATTGGCATGACATCATATATTCCCCTGCCTATACATCTCTAAAGGATACAACCTACTATATGTCCAGCTGTATTTACTGGGGACCAGGGGAGGGCTGGCAGCCTTAGGCCTGGGGGGCAAGTCCAGTCAAGTGGCCCATAGAGCGTGGAAAAGTGATGGATCGAGGAAAACAGTCTAAGATTTTTCATGATCACAAGAGTCCGCACAGAGCCTCCCCTTACATCAGAGTCCACACAGAGGCCCCCCTTACATCAGAGTCCACACAGAGGCCCCCCTTACATCAGAGTCCGCACATAGGCCCTCCTTACATCAGAGTCCGCACATAGGCCCCCCCTTACATCAGAGTAAGCACAGAGCCCCCCCCTTACATGAGAGTCCGCACAGAGCCTCCCCTTACATCACTGCACAGTGGGAGGTGAGCAGCGGCTGTGACCTGCGTTAACAGAGCTCTAGCAGGCATATTCCTGCTCTGCAAAAACAGCATTTGTTAGTGGCGGCCGGTGGCTGTGAGTGAGTGAGTGAGTGAGTAACTTGTATAGCGCAGCAAATGCGAACTTAATCGCCTCAAGGCGCTTGTCATCCAGAGTAGTACAGATCTTTCAGAAGAGGTGGGTCTTTAGCTTTTTCCTGAATGCCCGATGGTTTTCTTCCAAGCGGATGGTCGTGGGTAGAGCATTCCAGAGCCGTGGTCCTTGGACCGAGAATCTTCGTTCTCCTTTCGATTTGTAGCGGGATTTAGGAATTTGGAGAAGGTTTTGGTTGGTTGACCGAAGCATGCGCTTGGTGACGTACGGTTTTATTTTCTCGCATAAGTATTGAGGAGCTTTTCCCTGTGAACATTTGTGGGTGAGGCAGAGCGTCTTGAACGTCACCCTGTCCTGTACGGACAGCCAGTGGAGGGACCTCAAGACTGGGGCGACTGATTCCCACGGCTTTTTACCTGTTACCAGTCTGGCTGCCGTGTTCTGGACGACTTGTAGACGCGCCATCTGGTATTTTGGTAGCCCTAAGTAGAGGGAGTTTGCGTAGTCGAGTCGTGAGTTGATGATTGTTCCGACAACTACTGCCGTGTCTTCTTTCGGGATAAAGGGGATGAGTCTACGTAGCATGCGGAGCAGATGATGAGAGCTGCTGACGACTGATCCTATTTGTGCATCCATCGTCATGTCTGAGTCGAAGATGACTCCGAGACTTTTGATTTTTTTGCTTGGTGCGATGGTTTGTCCGAGGATGGTGGGTGGTGTCCATGTGGTCCTAGCAATGGATTTTTTATTTGCGTGAAGGATGAGTAGTTCTGTTTTCGATCCGTTAAGTTTGAGGGAGCTATCGGTCATCCAATTGTCGATCAGTGTGAGGCACTTTCCAAGTTCAAGAAATTGGTCTTTTTTGTTGGTGATTCGAAGGTAAAGCTGCGTGTCGTCCGCATAGGAGTGGTAACGCAGGTCCTGTCTGCTGATGATTTTGAGGAGCGGGCGGATGTAGATGTTGAAGAGTAGAGGTGAGAGGGGTGATCCTTGCGGGACTCCGCATGTGATGGTCCGTGTTTCTGATGTGAAATCTCCAAGTTTCACGGTCTGGGTACGATTTTCCAGGAAAGATGCGAACCACGGTAGGGCTGCGTCAGAGACTCCTGCTACTTCTTTGAGTCGCGTGAGCAATATGTTGTGATCTACTGTGTCGAAGGCTGCACTAAGATCCAGCAGCACTAGGAGACAGGATTCTCCGTCATCTGCTGCTTCAAGGGCTGTGCATATTGTCACCAGCCGGGGGGATTTCCACCCTGCCCCCCCTGCCAGCCCTCCCCTGCTGGGGACTGGTATGCCTGAAGCTGAGAGGACTGGACATTTCCTTTCATTTTATTGCCAATGCTAAGGTTATTATACCGTCTATCCTTTTAGGATGGTTTCACTCCCCCACCCCCACACTTTTTTTTTTCTTCTCTCGTGCTGAGGGTCTTGTACAATTGTACCACTGTGATGGGCCGGGTAAACCAACATAGGTAGATTTTTTCTTCATGTCAAATATACAGTATGCCAGTTGTCTAGCCGCTGTTTTGTTTCTGATATTTGGATTCTTCAGCCAAGAAGTATCTGTATGGTGTATGATTTTGAGTTGCTTCTTGTTGTGTATACTCTTTGGTGCTTTGTTATATTTATAAATAAATTGCCTGGTTGGCACCCTGGTCCATTGACTTGAAAACTCTCTGGGTCATTGGCTTGAAATGGGCTGTATATTTGTTCTCGATCAATGAATCAGATCATATGGAAACCTGAGACTGCCATTCGACTAGGTTTTTTAAATGGTAGAAATTTAAATGTTAGCCTACATCCTGCTATCAGCAAAGATTTTCCTTAAAATAAAGTTATCCCATGATCAATTAAAACCAAGCTGTTTAGTGGTGCAGAGCTTTGTAAATATCAGGGTCGGAAGGCCAGAAATATAAACTTTGATGGAAAAAAAAAACAGTTTTCATATATGAGTAACATTAGCTGTTGAGGAGTTCAGCTTTAATCTAATTTCAGGTGGATTTCCGGTGAGTCTATACCAGCTCTATCATCCTCCACATGTCTACAATGCAAACAAAGAATATTAATGGTCTCCATTTATGCAAGTCCACCACTTGAGTGACAAATTGAAGAAGTTGAGTCCACAATCAAATATCCATTAGTTATTTAGGTATTTATTTAGGCAAGAGAACAAGCTGTGTAACTTGAACAAACTTACTGTAGACCAAACATTCTTCTTTATTCAATTGAGATAAGATGTACATTTTTTTTTTTTTATATAAAACTTGAATTGAAATAGATACTAATAAAGGCTGCTCCTGTCCTCTGCCGAGAGGTGCAATCGGGCAGTGAGTTGTATTGGTCTCATGGTGGATAATCCTCTATCTGACTTTTTTATAGAGGTGATGAATATTAATCACTCTCCCATTACGCTGGGTTGAGAGAATGGTTGCATGACCTCTGCTATATCCCTGACACTAGAGGGAACCCTGTTGCGAAATTAGTGTGTCTTTTTCAAAGGGCTCTGGCGCCATCTTGGGGAAGCCTGTATCTTAACTATAAAAGAAAAGGAGAAACCGCGCTTAGGATCAGATGGAGGCTTATGGTATTGCAATAAAAATTTAAATTAATTAAAATAAAATAAAATGAAGCAAAAGAAATGCCGGACTGCAGCCCCCCTGAGTAATCCCCGAAGGGGATGCAAGTGTAAATTAAAATTGGGTCGTTTTGTAGCTGTGCAATGGTAACAGGGAAACTGAAAGCAGTAAAGTAAGACTGGGGGACATAGAGAGGGATGTGCGCTCCTTGTGCGTGTGTTGTGTGACCCGGGCACGTGCATGGAATGGACTCTGGATCATTAAAGAACCTGTGACGTCTGGATCTGGGAAACCACGCAGTAAGGTCAAGGAAAATCCGAGCCAAGCCGGGGAGCAGCCGAGAATTACAACTACATGCACTTTACCCCTGTAGGGGTTCGTGCCTCTGGTGAGTGGGGACCCAGGAGGGGGAGCACCGGTACCACTGCGTGAATCCTCACAACTGCATAAATCTGACCACCCACCTACTCTAGGTGCACCTTTAAACGCATAGACTTATGCAAACAACTTATTTATTTATTTATTACTCTTTGGGACTGTTTATTTATATATTTTTTTATTATTTTTTATCTGTGCAGTGCAGCTTTATTGAAGGATTGTTTCGGACTGTTTTTTCACGGTTTGGATCACATACCATTCACTGCCTTGGGACTTTATCACCCACTATATTTTTTGATTCACTAATTTTTTCATCACTTTATTACCACACAGTGTGGTTAACCACTCATTCATTGTCTATTATTGCACGCAGTATATATATATATATATATATATATATATATATATATATATATTCCTTTTTTGCACAGCACTGCTGTTAGACTACAGCTGCAGTATAGTTTATGTTATTTTTATTTACCTATTGCCTCTACTGTACAGCATACATTTTTTTCACTGTGTGTCAGGACCTAGATATTGGCTCTTAGGGCTATTTGTATGCACTTTATATACACACACAGTTGGTTTACACATCTGTTTCTTACACTTTTTGAATATTACCTGGTTCACCCAATTGGGTACCCTACCCACCATCTGGCACAGTTAGCTTATAGGTAGGACAGCGCCACCACCCCTAACCCTTTATTTTAATTTGTATCTTAACTAAGCACAGGATTCCCTTAAGATTGCAGTGGCCATTTTAGATGATAATGTACTAGATATGTACTGTAATAAATAATAAACATCACAAGAGGACCCCTAGGGCAACAGTGTCATTAGTGATAGCACCTCCTAAGGAACTCACAACTATGCTGTGCTTGCCCCCATGATAATACCAAACCCAGATGTTATTTCCAAATCTAGGAACTAGTCCTCCAGATCACAAGTCCCCAAAGCAAATCCCCCTGGCTTATCCACTTGAGCTCAGGAAGATTTTACCCTCTTCATGACCAGGCCATTTTTGGGACCTGGAATAGGTGCATCCGAGTTACTACCTCCTGTGCAAAGCTTGGTGAGCCTCAAGAACACAGCACTCAGCCTTGAAGTCTCTGTAAACCTCCATATAATCCATGCAAAAAGGGAGAAATGCTGGTGCCATGGAAGTCGGTTAAAACATTGTTTTATTATAGCATGTGAATATTCAAAATAGCCATCGCATCTCAGCCATCGGGCCTTAATCTTGGCTAAAAAAAGCACGTATTTATATACATTTATGTACACTTGTATGCTTATAGTGCTATTTTTTTGTATGTTTTAATATTTGCTGCCAACTATTTGGCGCCATGTGACCCTTGTGATTTAGTCTACATTATTTAAGCTGTTTTGTGTCACTTATTTGTTAGCCATGGTTAAGGCCTGATGGCCAAAACATGTCGGATTTTTGACTCTTGTTCACATGCTATAATAAAACAATGTTTTGCATTTTTGGCCCTGCTGGATGTCAGCATCGATAAGGTTAATCAGGAAGCCTGGCATCCACTTCAACCAGCTGCTTCTCTGCCATGTGCTCGTTGTCTTCTCGCAGCTGGCAAGGGCTGAGGGAAGGCTAGGAGCGCTTTGCTGATCTGAGCATGCAGCAGGTGTCCCAGAGTGACCTCTCACACTGCAGAGCATGAACCCGTTGCCTGCACCTGCATTTCTGTCCGGTGCTCCATTGATATCCTGCAACTGCAGGGGTCACTCATCCAGACAGGGCGGGCGCTTCCATAACAACCCAATGTGTGCTCTATAGAGGCTGGGGGTTCCCCCTTCCGAATGCAGGCACTTACTGTATGATTGTGACATTACTGGTAGGAGGGGAGCCGGCTCCTCAAAACCGCTTGTGCAAATTGCTCCCTGGCTGTGTATTTGCCGATTTTACCGCCCACATCCTGGCGCCATAAGTGCGATGTTGTACCCTAATAAAAATGTATGTGCTTTTTTGGTGGTATTTGATTACCTCTGCGTTGTTTTTTTTTTTTGCGCTATAAACAAAAAAAGAGTGACAATTTTGAAAAAAATCTTTTTTTTTACTTTCTGCTATAAAACATCTAATACATTTTTTTTTAGGCCAATATGTATTCTGCTACAAGTTTTTGGTAAAAATTCCAGTAAATGTATATTGATTGGTTTGCGCAAAGGTTTATAGCGTCTACAAACTATGGGATGTTTTTATGGATTTTTTTATAATTTTTTATTAGATCAGCGATGTTTAGCAGGACTGCAACATTTCAGCGGACAAATTTGACACTAAGTGACACTGTTTGGGGACCAGTGACATTATTACAGTGAAGGGGGGGACATCAGAGGCAATCAAAGTGTTAAGTGTGCTCCCTGGGAGTGCTTACTACCTGTATGGGGGGTGCATTGACTGTAAGAAGACAGAGATCCACGTACCTGCTTAGCAGAAACACATCTCTGTCTCCCCTACTAGCAGACTGCCATTCTGCCTCTCCCATGAACGATCGATGGGTCCTGGCGGACATCGGATCTACTGATTGGCTTCTGCTGTGTCCAAACAGTGGGAGTGGGTCGCCAGCAGCGTGCACACATGCCCCAGACTGAAAGTTTCAGACCAAGTACATTTTAATTCCTGTTTGGTAAGGATTTTTGGCTCCAGGTGCATGGGGGACCCTTGCAGTTCCCCCCCCCTCCCAACAGGGTAATGGTGTGTGACTAGAGCAGATGATCAGTGCAGAAGGTGGGGGAAGAAACTGGAACCAATATTTTGTGGCTTTCACTGCAGCAGCTGAAAGCCGACATCTCCTGCTCTAGCTGCTGCAGTTATAGACACAAAAGATTGGTTCCAGTTATTTATTTTTGTGTGGGTGTGACTTAAATGTGAGCGGGGATACAGGGGGCCCATGATCTCCTATAACTCAGGGGCCCAATGAGTTGTCAGTCCACCCCTGGCTAGCTGTATACAGAACAGATGGTGTATACATGCATACCCTGATCTGTGAGGCTGCGCTATATACTCTGTCCTGTGATGCTGAGCTGTATACTCTGTCCTGTAATGCTGAGCTGTATACTCTGTTCTGTGATGCTGAACTGTATACTCCTGACACTATGGATGACACTAGTAGCCAGATTCAGAGACAGTTACGCCGGCGTATCAGTACATACGCCGTCGTAACTCTGCGCCGTCGTAAATTTAAGTGTATTCTCAAATTGAGATACACTTAAATCTAGCTAAGATATGAACACGGGTGCCGTCGTATCTTAGCTGTCTATTTAGGCCGGCCGCTAGGGGCGTGTATGCTGATTTACGCCTAGAATGCGTAAATCAGCGAGATACTCCTATTCACGAACGTACGCTTGCCTGTCGCAGTAAAGATACGCCGTTTACGTAAGGCGTTTTCAGGCCTAAAGTTATTCCACCAAAAAGATGGCGCAGCCAATGTTAAGTATGGACGTCGGAACCGCGTCAAATTTTAAAATGTTTACGTCGTTTGAGTAAGTCGTCCGTGAATGGGGCTGGGTGTAATTTACGTTCACGTCGAAACCAATAAGTCTTTGCGGCGTAATTTGGAGCATGCGCACTAGGATATGTCCACGGACAGCGCATGCGCCGTTCGTTCAAATCGTCAATCACGTCGGGTCACGATTCATTAGCATAAAACACGCCCACCTCTTCACAATTAGAATTGAATTAGGCGCGCTTAGGCCGGCACATTTACGCTACGCCGCCGTAACTTAGGACGCAAGTGCTTTGTGAATACAGCACTTGCCTCTCTAACTTACGGCAGCGTAGCGTATATGAGATACGATACGCCTGCCTAACGTTAGGCTCATCTACGTGAATCCAGCTATATGGATGGAAGCAAGTGGAATACAGGGGACAGAGTGGGTGAATTATATAAGGGGTGGGGCTTGTGAGAAGTGGGATGCCTCAAACAGGAAGGATGGGGTCTGGCGCCCCCCATCCTAAAACAGCAGGAGTCAGTTAGACCCCGTCAGGTTTGCCTCTGTGAGCCACCTGCCTGCCCTGCAATGTACCACAAGTGGTAAGGAATGCTTTCTCTGCCTGATTTCTAAAAAACATGGTTTATGACCAAAAGCTATCACTCAATGCTGTTCTTTTCATCATGCTGCTGAAAAAAATCAGTTCTGGGTGTATTGTCTCTGATCTGCTAATTCCCTGTTGTGCCTTGTTTCTACAAGACATTTCCAGCAGATGGGGCCCTCTGCTTACAACATGTTGGGAAGAAAATAAAAATGCTATTGCTTGGCCACTGTTCCACAGTTTATTAAAAACTGTAAATTGTTTTAATATAATTACCAGCTGTTTTTTTCCAGCATTCTTAGTCAGCCTAGAACTGTATAAATATAGTAAGATGATAGTTATTTTCAGAACTGCTGGGGTGTTTGCCAACTTGTTTCACAACTTCCAGATCTAGCTGTGGGCTGTATTGCTGCAGAGCTACAAACACACAACCAGATTTATTTTCTGCAGTCCATGGGCCAAATGAGAGAAAATCAATACATTCCTCCATCCAAGCTAAACAGTCTGCACTGCTAGCTATTGAATTTAAGTAGCCGCAGCACCCAACCTCTGATTGACTGCAGTCACTGTTCGGAATTTTTTTTCCATCAGGCGCCCTAGATTTTTCAATTAAGTTTTATTGGGCTAACAGGGCTAATCACAGCTCAAATTTTGGCTGATTCAGCAGGCTGGCCATACATTATACAATTTTCTTGTACGATTTCTGTACAATTTCCTTTAGAGGTACCAAGTGTGGTTCACACCAAGTGCGTTCTGCTAGGCAAGTTCAGCATAAGGACACCAAGAAAACATTTGTTTCTATGTGCTCTGCTCACATCATACAAGTTACAGAGTAGGCAAGGTTGAAAAAAGACACAAGTCCATCAAGTCCAACCTATGTGTGGTTTTATGTCAGTATACATTGTATTTCACTGAAACGTCTGGTTGTCAGTACGGTATGTGTACATTGAAATCATTTACTCTCTCAAGTGTCTCTTCTCCAGAGAGAATACGTTCAGTACTCGTAATCTTTCCTCGTAACTAATGTCATCCAGTCCCTTTATTCGTTTTGCTGCCCTTCTCTGGACTCTCTCCAGTTCCAGCACATCCTTCCTGAGAACTGGTGCCCAAAACTGGATGTCATACTCCAGGTGCGGCTGGACCAGAGCCTTGTAGAGATGGAGAATTATCATTTTATTTCTGGAGTTAATCCCCTTTTTAATGCATGCCAATATTCAGTTTGCTTTGCTTGCAGTAGCTTGGCATTGCATGCCATTGATGAGCCTGTCATCTACTAGGACCCCAAGGTCCTTTCCCATCCGAGATTCCCCCAGAGGTTCTCCCCCTAGTGAGTAGATTGCATTCATGTTTTTGCCACCCAAATGCATTATTTTACATTTTTCTACATTAAACCTCATTTGCCACATAGTTGCCCACTCCATTAATTTGGTCAGGTCTTCTTGCAAGTTTTCCACATCCTGTGGAGAAGTTATTGCCCTGCTTAGCTAAGTATTGTCCGCAAATACAGAGATTGAGCATTTTATCCCATCCTCCAGGTCATTTATGAATAAATAAAATAGGATTGGTTCCAGGACAGAATCCTGGGTGACCCCACTCTCCACCCCAGACCATTCCGAGTACTCCCCATTTATCACTACCCTCTGTACTCGCTCCTGTAGCCTGTTTTAAATCCATGTACTCACCCTATGGTGCTTGCCAGCGGACTCTACTTTGTACAGTAAATGTTTATAGGGAACTGTATCAAATGCTTTTGCAAAATCCAGATAAACCACGTCTATGGGCCTTCCTTTATCTAGATGGCAGCTCACCTCCTCATAGAAGGTTAATAGATTGGTTTGGCAAGAACGATTCTTCATGAATCCATGCTGATTACTGCTAATACCATTTTCATTAATAAAAATCTTGTATATAGTCCCTTATCACCCCCCCAAGAGCTTGCATACAATTGATGTTAGGCTAACTCTGTAATTCCCAGGGATGTATCTTGGCCCTTTTTTAAATATTGGTGCTACATTGGCTTTTCACCAATCAGCTGGTACCATTCCAGTCAGTAGACTGTTCGTAAAGATTAGAAACAATGGTCTGGCAATTACTTGACTGAGTTCCTTAAGGACCCTCGGGTGCAAGTCAGTGACTTATTAATGTTTAGTTTTCAAGTCTATGTCATGAGGATAAACATTGCGGTTTTGGTTACTAAAGCCCCCCGATTCCCTCGTGAAGAATAAATGTAATACCATCCTTAGTAACCAGATTCCCTTCATCATCCTTTATGGGACAGATATGATCTGATCTCCCTTTCTTACTATTGATGTACTTAAAGAATTGTTTGGCATTTTCTTACTCTCCTCCGCTATGTGCCTTTTATGTTCTATCTTAGCTTCCCTGATTACACCCTTACATTTCTTGTTGCATTCTTTGTAAAGTTGGAATGCTGATAATGATCCCCCAGCCTTGTATTTTTTGAAGGCTTTCTCATTTGCTTTTATTTGCATTCTTACATTGGAGTTAAGCCACCCAGGACTTTTATTAGCTATTTTATATTTATCACCCATTGGGATGCTCTGGCTTATACCCTTATTTAATATGCTCTTAAAGCATACCCATTTTTCATCCGTGTTCTTTGTTCCTAAGATTTTATCCCATTTAGTATCTTCTAGCAAGGATCGTAGCTTAGGGAAGTGAGTTGGTGTGCATTGCAATAAAACTGCAGTATATCTGAACTTTAAGAAACTCCATGCTCACTGAACTGCATGGCAGTGTGTAGCAACATGCTTTTGTACATTGAAGTAAATTAATTTGTGTACTTTCAATAAAGTAAAAAAAACAACACTGCAATGCATTAAACACAACAATACGTGGTACACAATGCACAGCAGCATGTGACTTATATGCACCATAATACTTGCCCTCTGTTCCTGTAGAGACCTTCTCTTCTAGAACAGTGTTTCCCAACTCCAGTCCTCAAGGCACACCAACAGGTCATGTTTTCAGGATTTCCCTCAGATGAAACGGCTGTGGTAATTACTAAGGCAGTGAAACTGATCAAATCACGTGTGCAAAATAATGGAAAGCCTGAAAACATGACCTGTTGGTGTGCCTTGAGGACTGGAGTTGGGAAACACTGTTCTAGAATTACACTAAGTAGCACTGCTGTGGTGGATCACTTCCCGCCATGTTGATCACACAAGTGGCTAGCAAGTTATAATTTTAAATACTTATTTGCAGTATTTTATTTCTTTAAACAATTATTGATGTACAACGTGCCTCTGAACTTGCTTAGCACAGAACCCCTCCCTCCT
The DNA here is from genome assembly GCF_905171775.1 of Rana temporaria. Classification (NCBI taxonomy): domain Eukaryota; kingdom Metazoa; phylum Chordata; class Amphibia; order Anura; family Ranidae; genus Rana; species Rana temporaria. The sequence goes on from NC_053489.1 coordinate 174,715,965, forward strand.
TGCACGTCATAGTCTTCTTCTCTTCTGATGGTGTCTAAATACTTTCTGTGCTATACTGTCCATGCTGTCCCTCCCCTCACCTCCTTATATAACTTTTTTTAAATAAATGTTCTGGCAGTGTCTCCTTAAAAGTGGCCATAGAGAGGTATTTTTTTTTCTTTTTGTTCAGACAGGGGGCTGAAAGAAAAAAAAAAGAACAGATTCCTTCAGCTACACAAATGAAATAGATAGAGAAATCAGAAAAGAGTTCATCCGATATTATTATCGGACATGCACAATTTTTTTTTTTTTTTTAATGATGCCAAATGGCCAAATAAAAGAAGAGTATGGATTTAGAGCAACCCGAAGTTAAAGAGGAAGAAGGGCTACACTGGAAAGGGAATACAAGTTTCATAGTTTACAGTAAGAAATGTCTAGGATGTATATCTGTAATGTCCTTTTTTTAACTGGTCAAATAAAAAATGTAATTATAAAAAAATTGTTGATTTCTGTTGAACAAGGACAGGCACATATTGGTTGAAATTCAGCTGGTTCCTGCTGAACTGGTTGAATTTTGATCTGTCTATAGCCAGCTTAAGTATTTCAGTTTGTTAGGGTTATTCCATTAAATAGCCACCTTGCCCCATGATTTCAACAAAATGGTGGACAGACACTGACTCCCTGTTGCATGAATGTGATTAAAATGGGTAAAAGGTGGCTTCAGCTCCTATATATACAGTATCTCACAAAAGTGAGTACACCCCTCACATTTTTGTAAATATTTTATCTTTTCATGTGAAAACATTGAAGAAATTGCACTTTGCTACAATGTAAAGCACTGAATGTACAGCTTCTATAACAGTGTAAATTTGCTGTCCCCTCACAATAACACTTATGCAGCCCCAGACCATGACACTCCCACCACCATGCTTGACTGTAGGCAAGACACACTTGTCTTTGTACTCCTCCCCTGGGTGCCGCCACAGACGCTTGACACCATCTAAACCAAATAGGTTTATCTTGGTCTCATCAGACCACAGGACATGGTTCCAGTAATCCATGTCCTTAGTCTGCCTGTCTTTAGAAAACTGTTTGCAGGCTTTTTTTGTATCATCTTTAGAAGAGGCTTCCTTCTGGGATGACAGGCATGCAGACCAATTTCATGCAGTATGCGGCATATGGTCTGAGCACTGACAGGCTGACCCCCCGCCACTTCAGCCTCTGCAGTAATGCTGGCAGCACTCATACATCTATTTCCCAAAGACAACCTCTGGATATGACACTGAGCATGTGCACTCAATGTCTATGGTCGACAATGGCAAGGCCTGTTCTTTGTGGAACCTGTCCTGTTAAACCGCTGTATGGTCTTGGCCACTGTGCTGCAGCTGAGTTTCAGGGTCTTGGCAATTTTCCTATAACATATAAATATAGCACTAAACGAATAATAATACACCAAGTGATCTGAACACCGTGCCCAACAATCTATAAATATATCAATGAACATATATCTATATCAAAAAACATGTGAAAAGTCTCTGATATACAAAAAATTGTGAATATTGAATGCACTCCAATATAAATGAAAGTGCTGGTGTTCCCACATCCAAGATAAACCAAGTGAAGTGAAGATGGCCACCACTAACATAGGAGAGGCTTAACTAAAACAGCGAACCCTAAAGAACATATGTTGAAAGGGTCAGCTGAACATGGTATGAACCACTGTGAAGATCGAATCCTCTGCTGCAGTTCCCACACAACGTCTCGCACACCAAACTACTATACAAAGGGTATGTTGATAATGGGTGCTTATGGGCGATGGCCCAGAAGATGGCGGGTAGTGGAACCAGATGAGGTATATTTAAGAAAAAAGAGAAGGGCACATAGCGTGATACTGCCAGACCCCACCCCGCTGTCATTCCATTAGAGTTAACTCTTCAAGTACCACAGGGTGATTGGTTGTTCGTAGGTGATAATTTGATTGCAGGTGAACCTAACAACTAATCTCTTGCTGAGCCTGTGACATTTAAAAAGTTAACTCTCGCCCTCCATCCAAAGCTGCTTTGTCTTCCGCTCTCTGTTTAGAGTTGTCCCGTGGCTGCCTCCCGCTCTCCACTCTGCTGTGACAATGACAGTGGGGGAGGCTGAAGAGAAGAACTGGCTCCTAAATGGTGGAACCGTGGCAGTCCACATGGGACAGTGACGCGGTACGCATCTGGTCCACAGTCTGCCATTTAGTGTTGTCTGCCCTACATAATAAGTCCTGTAATCAATTTTTCCTGAAAAAATGTCTTGCTGTTTTTTTTATACTTATTTGTTACATCCTCCTTGAGCTCCTGAACCTCTACTTTCCCCTCTCATTTCTATCTGTTCAAAACAAGCAGGTTAGTTACAGTCATTTGCATGTTTCTATACACACTACAAATCCCATACTGCATTGCAACTAGTTCACCTTGAAAGTGAGGGTGGCTATAATCTTATTTACAGTGGGACCATAGAGAACAAATTCAGTCACTCTCTAACAGAAAACTGGATCACATCAGCAAAAAAAAATAATAATAATAATTTGAAGAAGACTGAGAGCAATAGAAGGAATGCTTTTGAGTTCAAGGAGAAGGATCGGCTTTAAAAAAAAACAAATAAACATACATATTACTCACTTCCATGCTGCAGCAAATGTCACATGCCGGTTTAAGACTGAGAACTGAGCAATTACATGACCACTAAACTATTTTCTCAGTTTGCTTAGAGTGACTGTCAGTCACTGCCCCTCCAGCGCTCACTGGAGCACTGGGAAGAGGAGGTGGCAGGCACGGCTTGCTCTCACTCTCAGTTACATGGTGAAAGGTGGAGCCAGCTGTTATGCCCCGTACACACCATCACTTTATGTGATGAAAAAAAATGACGTTTTTAAAAATGTCACTTTAATTGACCGTGTGTGGGGGAAAACGTCGTTTTATGTCTTCTAAAAAACGACCAAAAAAAATTGAAGCATGCTTCAATTTTATGTGTCGTTTTTCAAAACGTCAACTTTTACTTCACAGAAATTGACCGTGTGTAGTAAAAACGTCGTTTAAAACGACGTTTTTTCACCCGCGCATGCCCAGAAGCTACTTATGAAGCAAGCTTCAATGGAAAAACGTGGTGAACGTAACCTCACTTTGCTAGAACATTGTGAGAAAAACGATGGTGTGTAGGCAACTTCGTCTTTGAAAATTGAAGTTTCAAAAACGTCATTTTTTACTTCACAGAAAATGTCGTTTTTTTTCATCACATAAAGTGATGGTGTGTACGCGGCATTAGGCAATGGGGTGGATGCCAACTATATTGTTTGTATTCTTCTAGACTCTGGGGTGGCCCTGCTCCATAAGCTGCTAGAGGGCAAAAGCTAATTTAAGCTGACTCTGGGTCACAAGATGACAAAAATATTGGTACTACTATAATCGATCTCCAATTAAGTATGGGCAAAAAAAGCTTTGGCCACACTTCTCTTTTAAGAACACATACTTGAATAGAATATTATTTGAACTACAGTTTAATAGTGGCCAGTAGTTCCTTTTGGCAGAATTTTTTGGACCTGGTATTGGCTCATGTACTGCATTTTGAATTAGCAAAAACACTATATATCGTATTTCATTAGGCATGACACCTCATATTTGTCTGTATCTTCCAAGTTAAGTATCTAAAATACATAATGTTTTTCCTGCAGTCCAAGGAACTTTCAGCACCAATAAAACTATTTAGAAGCAGTAATTTTCCTGTTCTCAAGACCTTTTAAAAGTTTAGCTCTTCATGTCACATGTTACAGTTCGGAATGTCATAATGAACAATAAGAACCTTTGTTGACAACATGATAAAGCTGCTTTTGCAAGTCAGTTCTGCCATAGCTTTTTATTTTCCAGAAAGCAAAATATGTTTTAATATGATAAATACAGGAACCATTTACAGAGATGTTAGACGCCTTTTCAACAGCTATCGAGTTAAAGTAGAGCTTCACCTAAAAAGAAGAAGCCCAGCTTATTTGCCTCCTCCCCCTTCCCTTGCCACAATTGGCACCTTTCGGGGGGGAGCAGGTAACTAGTTTTGACTTCACTTCCGGCTGATCTTGCCACTGGAGCATGCAAAATCTGGTGTGCATAGAAACCAACCAGCTTCCAGTTTTTTTTTTGTTAAAGCTTAGTTGAACAAGCTGAAGCAGGGCTGGACTGGGATGAAAATTTGGCACTGGACTTCACCCAGACCGGCCCACTTTAATTTTGCAAACACGCACAAAAACAAGAAGTAGGAGGACTAACGTCATGCAGGAACATTGCTACAGCCTCATTGGCTGGAATTTCAGAAACCTGCAATGCTGCACAGCCATTGGCTGCCTTTCAGCAATGCAGCGGCGATAAGGCTGAGCCGGGTTGTGCACTGCGCAGTGAGGTGATGGGCAGTGCAGTGCAGTGTCAGGTCTCTCCCGTAGGTGCCTATCAGGCCCATCAGCCCCCCCCCCCTCACTCTCCATTAGCTGTTTTACTTTGTTTCTCTTATAGGCAGTACACAGTGGTGAATATAGTATATATAGTGCAGGAATGTGGAAAAGAAAAACCTTGGATAACAAATGTGACCACACACCAGGACAAAACGGAGCTAGACTGTTCTACATCTAAGCTAAATGAATAAGGCCTTCACCTTTACAAATTGGCAGCATTGTCAAACTGCACTCGCTATAATGTCTGGACCTCATTCACCTGCTATAAATCCCAAAGCCTATACCTTCAATAATGATATATTAAACATCATGAATAGAAGTCTCCCTGAAAGGCTCCACAAAAATATCCTTCCACATCCACCAAGAATCAGTTTAGCGGTGGTGATCGCCACATGCAGCACAGCTATAGCCTCTTGTCAGGCGGCCCTGACTACCAAAATCGAGGAGGTTCAGATGGATATGGGCCACATCCAGCAGGACTTGGACAAGGTTTGCGCCAGACTGACCGAGGCGGAGACTCGGGTGGGCCAAGTGGAGGATGCAGTAAGGGACAATTCTGGCGCGATCCGCTCGCTGCAGTCCAGGGTGAAATTGCTGGAGCACCGCGCCGAGGATTCCCAGAACAGATGCCGACGGAAACAATATCCGCATCGTTGGCCTTGCGGAGGGTCCCGAGGGAAGAACTACTTCGCTCCCTGCTCCCGGCTGCCCACCTGTCCCCTTACTTCACCGTTGAGAGGGCCCACAGGCTGCCACCACAACCCGGCCCGCTAGGTTCCCCTCCCCACATATTTATCCTGCGTCTCCTTAACTTCAGGGACCGAGATGAGCTGCTCAGGGCGGCCCAAGCGGCGGGTAAACTTACTCGCGGCAACAACTGCTTAATGCTGTTCCTGGACTTCTCCATTGAGACCCAGAAGCTCCGAAGATCCTTTGACGCCGTTAAGGCCGACCTCCGCTCTAAAGGGATTAAATACAGTGTGCTTTTTCCTGCCAAGTTACGGGTGATCGATGGTGAAACGGTCTGTTTCTTTACCTCCCTGAAGGAGGCTGCAAGATGGCTGGAAACCGTACCCCCCTTGGGGTGAAGATCCACGGAGCGGCTGCAAGTTTACCTGTTCCCCTGGATGACTAGGTCATTTGTTTTGCACTGACCAGGTTCACATTGTTTGTATGGCAGCTCTACGTTGTTTTCCAACACCATAGGGACGGACAGTCCCCCCTCGTGAAATTGCTAGGCCATATTGTAGGCCGAATGCGGCAACCATGCCACATACACTACTTTTAGATATTTTTTTTTATGTCTGCCACGACCTATCTGCTTCTCTACTGGGGGTGTTGCACCGAGGGGCAGACGACTGTCTCCACTTTCAAGCTGGACTTGTTTTATTACCCTAAAGCTGGATGCACTCTTCTCTCCTTGCTGGTGGTTAGGATTGTCCCCATTTCAGGTGCTAGCTATCAGACTGCCATACTGTCGGATTTTTTCTTTGTTTTTCCCCTGTAGTTTTTTATCTTCTCCTTTTTCATTCCTTATTTTTCCAGTTGGAACAGTAACCTGTAAGTATTGAGCCCCTGGCATAGTCCAGGTGAATTTCACACCCGGTTAGGACTTTATAGCAGCATCTCTTAGCTCCTATGTTTACTCTCTCAGTAACTGAAGACTTCTGGGACTAACCCCCTTTTCTCTCCTTAAGTTTACTGTTAGACCGTAGGCGATGCTGGACCGCTGACTCTTGGAGATTACACGCACGCCTCTCTGACTTTTTGTTGCCTTCGGGCAGATTGATTGGGAAACATACAGACTTGCCTTGGGTGGGTCCTGTGGGGTGGGGGAAAGGGAAGGTTGGCCATTGCTGACCCAGTTTTGGTTGCACTATTGGGAATAGTTCACAGTTTTAAGTTACTTTTGTTTTATGTTATGTTTGTTCCTTTATGGCATGATCACCTTTTTGCTCTATGTTCTTGTGGTACGGGGAGGTTTTGGGAGGTTGGGGTTGGCTGGCTGGACCTTGGGGAGGCTGGACTACCCTCCCCTGCTGCTCTCCATGCGGGTCCGACATTCACTTTTATGCCATCATGGCACAGCTATCTGTAATTTCATGGAATGTACGGGGTCTTAATTCCGCCCACAAGAAGTCCCTGGTGTTTAACTATCTTAGAAAATACTCCCCCCACATCTGTGTGTTACAAGAGACCCACCTATTGGGATTAGGGTTGCCACCTCATCCCTTTAAAAAGGAACACATCTGAATTACACAGGTTCTGTGGCTGATTAAGGTGGTAATTAAACTCACTTGGTGCCTCATCTGCATTAAATTAGCCTCAGAATCTGTGTAATTCAGATGTGTTCCTTTTTAAAGGGATGAGGTGGCAACCCTAATTGGGATCCCGAATCCTGAGCCTCAAGAGGGCCTGGGTGGGCTCCTATTACCAGGCAACTCCACCTACTCTAGGGGTGTCAGTGTCCTGATACATAAGCGGCTTCCTTTCCTTCGAGGGAGGGTTCCTGCCGGTGTCATTTTACAATGGCCCGGTAAGGAAGGGGTTAATGAATTTGTTAGAAAAAAAAATAAAGTTTTTCTGTAAATTAGCAAATCTTGGTTGCAATCAGTGGCAGTATTTTGTAGTATAGTGTCCCATAGAAAATGTTGATTCTGAAAGGAAAGGAAAGTTTTTTCTGACAAATCTGTTGGGGTGTACTCATTTATACTGAGCCCTATATATAATATACACAGAAATGTTGAGGAAAAAAAGAAACCTTCAGTGTGTAGGCTATATTTTTTATTAAGTATTGTTTTTTAAGACTTTAAGTGCAATTGGTGAACAGAAATGAACGCGCTTTGGTGTAATTCATATCAGCAACTGCTAGGTGGCACTTTAACCATACAGAACAGATTTTAACAATATGGAAACATTTGTTTCCTGTTGTCTTTGTTTCTGATATTCATTTTGCATAGTAACCTTATATAGAATATTACTGCACGTAAAGGGGTTGTTTTACTAAAAGTGGAAAGTAAAAAATCTGCTGCAGCTGTGTATGGTAGCCGTTCAGCTTCTAACTTCAGCTTGTTCAATTAAGATTTAACAATAGAGCCTGGAAGCTGATTGGTTTCCATGCAGAGCTGCACCAGATTTTGCACTTCAGTTTTAGTAAATCAACCCCATAGAGCAGTGGTTCTCAACCTGGGGGTCAAATTATGATTTGCCAGGGGTCACCAAATCCTGGGCTGTTCCTGAAGCCCACACTGTTCTCCCAGGAAGGGAGATGATAAAAGGGGGAGGAACAAAGAAAAAGGGAGAGAAAGAAAAAAAGAGAGAGCAAGAAAGACAGAGAGAGGGATGGGGGGGGGGGGGGAAAAAGGGAATTAGGATAGAGATGAAAGGGAAAGAAAGGAGAACCAAAAGAAAGAGTGGTACACCCTATAATGTACTATAAGGGGCTTTAATACTGTACGAGTGGAAGGCACTCAGGGAGCGCTAAATGTCCGTGGGTTGCCTTGGGTGCTTTCAACCCACGCTATGAAAATAATTTTACTGTTGGGGGTCCCCACAACTTGGGAAATTTTATCAAGGGGTCACGGCACCAGAAGGTTGAGAACCACTGCCATAGAGTATTACTGTATGCATTATAGACAGCTCCTAAACAATTATAACCTTATAAAAAAGAATGTGCGTAACAGGAATTTATAACAGGTAGGCCTTCATGAACCAAAACAATGTTTGGGTGGGGTTAGATCATTTATATCTATGTGGCTCTGTTCCTCACAGGGATATCCCCAGAATTCACAGGCCACCCCTACTACTTGTGCTGTTTGTTTGATCTCTTCCCAGTGATTAAAGGAGAACATGCAGTCAAAACACTCTCTGTGGGCAGAAAGAAACCCATCACAGAAAGATACTCTTAAAAATACGAAAACACTTTATCTGCCCTTTAGTCTAGATTCACATTGGAGCGATTTGTCATGCGATTTGAGAGATCAAATCGCATGATAAGTCGCAGCCTGTTGGAGGCAATGGCACTGTTCCAATCAGTCCGACACCAATTTTGTGGTGCTGCAACGATTTGCAAAAGTCGTTCCTGCACTACTTTTGCTGATTTCAGGTTCGATTCCAATAGACATCTGCGTATGAAGCCACAGACACAAATGTCTATCAAGTAGCAGCTGAAATCGCACTGACCTTGCTACTTTGAAATCGTGTTACTTCAAGTGAAGTAGCACGATTTCAAAGTAGCATCAATGTGAACCAGGGCATAAAGTGGTTGTACATCATTACAGACCACTTTAACCTACAGGTATGCCTAGATTAAGGCTTATCTGTAGGTGCAACAAATATCTCCTAAACCTACATGGTTTAGGAGATATTTGCTGAAAAGACTGCACCGATGTCTACAGCGCATGCACGCTGTAGACAAAGGCGCAGGCACACTGAGAGTGCCGTTAGTGAAGGCGATCGTGCCGTCACCCCCGGCTCCCGTGCGGGAGTGACGTCATCGCGGCTCCGGCACTGTGATTGGCCAGAGCCGCGATGAGCGGGAGCAGTCAGTGACGGCACTATCGCCTTCACTAACGGCACGCTTAGTGTGCCTGCGCCATTGTCTACAGCGTGCACACGCCGTAGACATAAGTGCAGTCTTTTCAGCAAATATCTCCTAAACCATGTAGGTTTAGGAGATATTTGTTGCACCTACAGATAAGCCTTAATCTATTTTAGGCTTACCTGTAGGTTAAAGTGGTCTGTAATGGTTTACAACCACTTTAAAGGGCAGATAAAGGGAAGTCACTCGGGTATCATGGCAGCGGCGAAGGAGAGGAATGAGAATCGATTCGCGGGCTTCGATCTCAGGTAAGTAATTCATATGCATACTAGCTCATTATGCCTTTCTCTTGCAGGTTTTTTTTTTTTAAAGAAATGTATTAGAGGGTTTACAGATAAAACTACATGAACAAAACCTTCTTTGACATTGTAGAAAAACACACAGTTAATAATTTCTATAACATTTGAATTTACCTGTGTGCTTCATTAACTCACCTATCACATGTTGCATGTTTTATTCATTTATTATTATTTTGAGCAGATTTTTGCACAGTGTGGTTTCTGAATTGCACTTGGCGCTATTTTATACATTTTATATGTAGGTGGGGTGAAATTCACACAGTGAGGCCCCGTACACACGGCCGAGGAACTCGATGTTCCAAACACATCGAGTTCCTCGGCGAGTTCAGCCCTGAAGCCGCCGAGGAGCTCGGGGGGCCGAGTTCTCCCATAGAACAACGAGAAAATGGAGAACATGTTCTCTATTTTCTCGACGAGTTCCTCGGCGGCTCCATCGGGCCGAAAGTGTACACACGACAGAGTTTCTCGGCAGAATCCGGCTCTGACCGAGTTTCTCGCTGAATTCTGCCGAGAAACTCTGTCGTGTGTACTGGGCCTCAGATGCAATGAAAAACTTGTATTGAAATAGTACAGCAACAGTTCACAACAAACCCGGTGGGAAGGTTACTCACATGGGTGCGCTCACAGTTTCCAGAATGTGAAGAGAGCGGGTATCAGCCAGAGCGACAGCGTCTGTAAAGAGAGCAGAGTGTGGCCTGGTTGTCTCATGCCCAGGTGGGATAATGTCCAAGGGAGTTGCAACCATATGCTTTCCCCCTCATCAGGAACCCTTCCCTTTCACTAGTACTGTCCCTAATATGTGGTGTATTGTCCCTTTTCTGCCAACTCGCAAATGTGCACCAAACCTGGGAGCCAGGGCCTTAAAGGGGTTGTAAAGGCAAAAGTTTTTTTACCTTAATGCATCCTATGCATTAAGGTGAAAAAACATCTGACAGCATGACTGATTGTCTGCAAGGGGCCTAAGGCTGCTTTCACACTGATGCGCTGCTGTTTACCTGCACTGCCAGTGCAGGACAGTGCACCTGTGGCTTTCCTGTGGGCTAGCAGCACTTTGCCATAGACTTCTATTATATCCTGCAAGTGTAATGCACTTTCAGAAAGCGCACCATACCCGCAGGTAATAACAAAAGTCTATGGCTCAGTGCTGGTAACCCACAGGTGCACTATGCTGCACCTGCAGATCGCTTTAAAGCAGCCCAGTAACCACTGCAGAACAAATATGCCCATATTGTATATACACTGATTGTAGTAATAATAATAATACCACATTTTTGAAGATGGACTAAAGCTATGGTTTTATTCTAAAGCAGTCTGGTCACAGGTGAATTGTGCAAATTTAAAGAAAGATATACCGTAGCTAAACATACTGTATCAAACTTTAAACAATCAGTCCAGGAAATCCAAAGTATGACATTCTGAGTAATAGAACTTCCACTGTCAGCTGGAATAATAGCCCATCACTTGGTGACATCCTGCTTAGAACATCACCCATGCATAACAATGTATCCTGAGGGAAACAGATAAGCCTGAGTGTATGATAGAGCAAATTATATCTCATCCTGCATTACTCTGCCCACAGAAAGAAAAACTTCCAGCTCTGCCACTGCTTGCTGCCATGTTCTAATGTGTATTGTGCAGGTTTTTTTTAAACACCTTCATACATCATTTAGTTAAAGAAATGTTCTCATTAAGTGAAATGCAAGTATAGGCAACCCCTTGTTTCCTCATTATATTACCATAAGTTGAGTTACCTAACTTTTTTTTCCATATATACCAGAGCTGGTCAAAAGCGATACAGACTTGCAAATCTGATTTCCTTCATACTCAA